>NC_091017.1:67453644-68059798 GCF_041296385.1 Aphelocoma coerulescens | reverse complement strand
TAGTCTTTTGTAGTGAGTAAATTACAGACAAATGGGTTTACAGGGCAGATGATCTCAGTTTTTAAATCTAGACTCAACTAAAACAACTCCACTAGAAAAAGAGGTTTCATATCTTCCTTTTAAGGGTGGAGCATACATTTGCTGATGTACACAGGCAAACTAAAATGTGTTATTATAGGGTTAGAATATATAAGGCCACAGTCTCCCCAAGCCCTCCCCTGCCTACCACCCAAGCAAACAGAAAGATGGCATTTAGGGAGAATGCAAACTGAGCAAGTGATTGCATTTAATAATTACATAGATCAGTAGGAAACTGCACAAGAGAACAGGATTTAGAAGGATATCTTGAATAGCCTACTCCCATTTGGATTTTGTTAAGCAGACTGCATAAAATCTAATATTACATTAATTAATACAAGAATGTATAGACAGTTTTGCAAGCCTGGACCAGTCTTGGAAGGAGAGCTGCTCATCACCCATGACAAACATAAAAATATATCGAATATTTCCACCACATGCATTGCTTTTTTAAATCAAAAGAGCCAAAAGATGCAAACAATTAGAAAGTGACGCTAGTGAATTAAAGCTATTCCATTCCTCCTCTTCCCATTCAGGATTGGGAAGTAAGAATATTCAAGCACCACTGCATAAGATCAGTAACAAATGAGAAGTTAAAATCGCTTCTGAGGCATCATTTTTAATTAATAACATACATTGTATTAATACATGATGTTCTAATACACAATTAAGTACAAACATGGTATTTTTTCTTTAAATAAATAATTAATATTAAACTTAATTTTTGTTCTATGAACAGAAAAAGAACTTACATATAACATACACATATAAAATCTGTTTTGAAGTAATATTAGCTGGTAAAGAATAAGTACTAAAACTGGCATATGCTGTATTAACTTGACTTTTTTCAACATTTGGAACAATTCACCTTTATAAACATGGACTTACACTGTAAATGGGAATATGTCTGAAAAAAATGGGTTTTATAATTTTTTTGGATTTGGGACTGCAGGTGGTAGCTGTGTGCAACTCACCAGCTGTCACAGGGAAGTGCACTGTTATGAGCCTAGAACATCAGACTTGCCAGGCAGATGAAGAAAAACAAGATTCTGCCCCAGACTGGCTTGAGCAAACCCCTACCCATGGGATACTTAAAGTTTTCAGGGAATCCAGCAGCATGAATTCAACTGCTTCTCAGTTTAGGGATTTTTTCATGTTTTAAAACATTCGTATTTGTGAATTCATACTTCTATTCTAAAAATGCAGCTTTACCTCTGGCACGCAATCCTTTCAGGTGTTACACAGTTTCATTCTTATGGGTTTGTATGGATGCTCCTTTTCCATATTTAAAGTGGTTTGAGAAAAGACAATTTAAACTCACTTTAGGATTTGCTTTGCTCCTAAGTGCTCTACATCGATTGCCCTAAAACCCCTCAGGTTTTTCTTTTGTTGTTTGGTTTATTTCCTTCTGATGCTACACAGGGATCTTGAAGCATTTTTCAAGCAGGCATTTGCTTCCTATAGTGTGAACCAAACATTAACTGCAGGGGAACTGCACATGCCCCTGCAGCGTATGAGAAGCTCTGACATCCTGCATGGTGGAAGAGGCCTCACATCGACACTGCATTACCACAGAACCACTCAGTGACACGACCCATGGGAGCCCTCGTGGTTTAAAACTTGCAAGTGCTGTCTCCATCTGTGTGACAGCCCCGTACCAGCACATGGTGCAAGGCCTGTTTGGGGTCAGGAAGTAGGATGGCAGCAGGTAAAGCAACCTGGAGCATGAGCTGTAGCTGGATTGCAGGTGTCTCCCTACAGCCCTGCTGCAAAAGAACCCATCAGAATTGGAAATACCTACACCAGAACTCAATATACCTTGGCTGCCCCAGCTGTGAGGCATTACAGAGAGGAGGGGACGCTGTTCTAGGAACAGGCAAGATACAGGTCTAGCCATGGGAATTTCCTGTTTTTTCATACTGTGAAATCTTATGACAAATCTGAGTATCATCCTGAGACTTAAGAAAATTTTTTTCCTTTAAATGGCCTTTCTTTTCAGATAGATAATCACCGAAAAATCCCAGGTTTTTTTTCCTTTACTTTAAAGCATTGCAAAAGAAAATATGTGTTAATTGTGAAAGTAGAAAAAAACCCTCAAAAATACCAGGCCTAAAGGCAAAAAACACCAGAAGACAAGCAAAAATAATTCAAAATTTATTAACTCAAGCCTGTTTCTGAATTCTGAATGTACAAGATTGACATTGCCTAAAGTCCTCTATGACCCCAAATATTTAGGTCGTGTTCTATTATTTTATGCAACTATAATTAATTTAAAAAATATATACTTCGCTAGTGAGTCAGAAGATTTCTTTATTTCTAATGCCACTTGAATTATTATTCTCCACTCTTGAAATGTGATTCTCAATCTAATTCTCATGTTGACTCTAACAACTGGTCTTTCTAAACAGTCCAGACTTCCAAAAGTTAAGAGAATCCTGTACTGCATATGATAAAGCAATTTTACATATTTATGATGTTAAAGTTACATGAGTAAAAGTGGAATCTGAGGTTTCATTGATAACTAATACAATATGCAGTGCTCTGCTTCCAAGAAAATTTGCATTATGACCTGACATTACTTGGTGTATACCTGCAGTTCTGGTAACTCATAAGGGAATGGGAAGCACTCACCAAAATTTGCTATTTCATGAGCATGGAACACTGGTTCCCACTGATGACTAATATCCAAATTTTCGTCACATTTGAGTGCATGATTAAATTAACTGATTTGTTCTGATCCTCTAGAGAGAGGAGATCCAAAAGTAAAGTCTGAATCTAGATTTGCTCCATTTCCTTCCTCAAATCCCATCTCTGGGAAATATAACCAAGGAAAGTACAAATAGACTGCAAGTGACCAGAAAAGTCTCTGCAAAGGAAGATCTGCCTGTATTAGGACACATGCTCCAGCTGTAAATTTATCAGTTAAGACATATATTTAGCTAACCAAGATGCCCATGCAATTCCATAATAAAACATAATAGTCAGGCAAATAATAAACAAACTAGATAGTGGAATTCTGGGTTCTCTGTGTCAAAACAGGCATTAGGAGTTCTTTAATGGAATAAAAGGAAAGAAGTGGAGAATATTGCAAATGCAGACTTGAAATGAAAAATCTTCAAAGAATCACACATGGACACACACAAAGAAATTGCACAGGCCCTGCATATGACTTCTTTAGTTTTAAAGGCAGTTTAGCTAATAGCAAGAGATTTAATATTTTCCAGAGAGGCTTTAAAAGTAATTATTGTCTGTGTGTTCTCCATCTTTAACTTTTTAGTGGCAGCCAGCAGAATTTCATTTTCTTCCCTTATTTCAGCAATAAATTTCCTTTAACTCTCTTTTGCCCTGACACAAAAGCAGTATTCAAGTCAAAGAAACAGAAGACTTGACCAAGGCAAAACCCCAGAATTTTTAGAGGTTTTCAAATCTGACAATAGAAGAGTACTTCTCTGGGTTCAAGCTCATGTTCTGAACATTCCTCAGTTCTTAAACACCACGTTTTTAAGGTCATGATATCAGGTCACTGACTTTTAGGAGTAAGAAAGGATGCTCATAAATTGCATTTGAAACCTGGATTAATTCTTCATCTTGGATAGATCACTACTCAGAAAAAACAAGCACTACAGGAACTTCTATTAAAAACATGTTCTAACAAAAAACTTCATAGGCTTTCTAGTTCCTTAATTAATTTTTAAATTGTACATATGTAAAACACCAACGGGTAAGTATATTTCTATGATATCTTTTCTCAATGATCAACTAAACAGGCTATTCACTCCTTAATGTAACAACTTTTTATGGAACAAGAATTTTACACTTCATTCTGTAAAGGACATAAAGCCAGAATATATCAATTTCTGAATACACAGCAAGTTAATCTATGGAGCATAAAAATTCAGCTTCCTAAAGCAAAGCATTTTTCTTTCCATCCACTACTGTATAGCTAAATAAAGGGTAGGAAATATGTCATTCTGCTTACAACTTGCACACTGAGTTCCTGGGTCACTTTTGACTGGCAGTGCCAGATACCGAGGTTACTGCCTGGCTTGGGACAAGAGGTACTGTTGGAAAAAATACTATGGAAAGAAAGAGGCAGAAATAATCTCCTCTGCTATAGCAGGAAAGAGGAAATGGATGATTCCCTGGGGTTTCTTTCAGTGTGAGAACATCCTGTAGCTTTAAAACATTGACTTGAGAAATACTTTGCAGATAAGACTAACATGAAAGTCAGCAAATGGCAACATGCCAGAGCACTCAGCTGAGTGGTCCTGTCAGTGTGGGGGTCCCTCCAATACTCAGGAAAAATCTTGAACTATGTTAAGAAGCAGAAGACTAACAGCTGGCACCCTCTACCCTGGGATCTCAGTTTTATATCCTTTAACTTCTCAGCCCTAGTCCCTAAGTAAGTACAAAAAATCAGACACCTCCCTTACACCATGCCCAGACGAACCCTTAGAAAACAGAAATTAAAGTAAAACTTATCAGAGCTGATGGTGGCAGACACATCTTCAAATACATGGACTCAACTGGCTTATAGCATTGGGTTATTTGAGTTAGTGGGCAAATGCTGGAAAAGCAGATGGGCTTATTAATATCTGTGTGTCTCATCTGTGTGCAAAAGCCCACAACTGAAAATGAGAAAACTTATTCCTTGAAGAAAAATTATTCCTTGATGCTGTCAGTGTTTATTTTCACCCAGGTATTCCTAAGTCACATTACTTTTGAACAAGGTAGAAATACTGAACCATCCAATTCGGCACCAATGCAACAAGTCTCCTCACAGACTGTGGGTAACATTAAATAATCCAGCAAGATCCAGGAAAGCAATACGAACGGCTTGAAAAAGTTAGTTAGACTCACAAAAGCTACAGACACAATTAGCAAATTAGCACTAATTGTCAATCACACACTAGGTGGTTCAACTGGCAAGAGCCATGGAGGCTGCTGCCTCTGCTAGAGATGGACCTTCCCACAGCATTGAGCTGAGAAACCGCTCCTACCATCACCTTCACTGAACCCGTTCTGAAGATAGAAGGTGGCCTTTACTTCCCAACACTCTGATTCATATTTCAAAAGCATAAGGTGTTTCTTATTTATCCTTTAGATACCAGAAGATATTTCTGAAACATGGTAAGATAGAGTTCTCAGCTATAATCTTAAAAATAACAGTAAGGGATATATGTGTAAGAAATTAATAAATTCTGGAGTGCCCAATGAATATGCAAATCTGATTTGCACTTCAATATTGTTTCCCTTATCACTTCATATATGCACTTCTATGGCCAAACTGAAACCAGCCTGTCTTCACCTAACATGTTAATGAAATTTTGCCAATGTCCAAAAACAAACCTCTCCCAAAATCCAGATTAATCCATCAAATGTTTAGATCCAAGTTCTGAAATTCCAGTTTAGGGCACTATTGTAAGCAACTAAAGTGGAAGGATGCAAACACCCAATAGTTCTTAAGTTATATGAGTACACTTCAGTTGTTTGATCCCTCTCATAAGCACTTTATAAGGGTTACCTTTATTACAAAGAGAAGAAACAGTACCAAAATAAGTAATTGTTACTACATATGTATACGTGTACAGTAACTACCCAGCCCCACAGATGCATCAGCAATAATCCCTCACTTGAGTTTGCACAGTTGCTGATGGTGAAATTGCCCAATGCAAAGATCACAGGAGGCTGCAGCACACAATCTCCAATAGTCACTTCCAGCCAACACTCTTGTGATTCTATGATCCTGTTTCTAGAGCTCACTTACCCTCTTCCTATGAGCTTTAAACTGTGGGTAAACAAGCCTCAGAGACTAGACCACAAACAAAAAAACCTGTTTCTACTGCTTACAAAGGGAATTCACATTCATCTGATGTCAAACTTCTGTGCCATGTCATCTACCCATAAACCACCTACACTGGGCCTTTGACTCAGCTTCATCCTGGCCCCTGCTGCCTCCACTGTACTCCTTGGCATGTGGACAGAGAAGTCACTCTCTCATCTGGTAGGTGGTCCAGGTCCCCAAGATGCCCAGGCTAAAAATGTAACACCAAGAGTTTCAAACATGCTTCTTCAAGGACAAGTCTTTCCAAGGAAAGGCAGCAATAAGAAGAGAAATTTGAGAATTGTCCATACAGTTATGGTATTGAACAGAGAAAGAAATTCAGAAATTTCACTCCTCTATATACATCAGCTCCGCAACACAGTTATCCTCTGGTGACTTCTCATTCTCAGAGCTCAGGATTCATTCTAAACACTGTTCCCAAAGCTGGGAATCCTACCTCTGGCCTGCTCAGCCAAGGTGACATCAGATTCTATGCAAGTGGGCAATTCCAGCTGCAATCCTGATTTGGGCTAGGTCTTCCCTTTCAGAAGGGTTCACAAAAAGCACCCAGTATATCGTACATGAAATACAGTGAATCTATTTTAGACCACCAGAGCTCTATATCTTAACTTGAAACAAATCCAAGACAAAGCAATAAAAATCTCCAGTGTTATCACCCTTATAGGAAGGACCTAGAGAGATATGGGTCATTTGTTCGAATAATCTCATCTTGAAGAATGGCTTAAGAGTTCAAAAGCCTGAGGGGTATTGCAAGAATGAATTTTACTTTTCAGGGAAGACATCAAACCCAGACATTTCTGTGGGAGACATATCAGCATATCCTTTCAGATCCCTTCGAGTATATTTTCTGCTCTTTGGATTTGAAATCTTGAAGCAATACAACAAGCTCTCATTTTTAAATTAAGTTTCCTGTAAGCAAGGCTGAAGAAGGAATACCAGTGAGTGTCTCTGAAGCGGGAACTAGTACAAAACCCCACTAATAGGCCCATTGACCTAACATTCATGGACTTTACCATTCCGAAAATATATCTCACCAATCCAGGCAGCAACAAATAACAGGTTTTGAAGTTCTTCATCGTGGTATGTTATCAGGGAATATACAATCAACTTCTCTTTGAAAAGAGAAGTTTGACTTTGACTGGTATTACTCTTCAAAGTGCATTTATGTATTATTATACTCTCCTGCCTGCAGTGTCAGACTATGTACTGCATATTCTAATAGGACAAAATGGAAATGTTTCACAGCTCCTAATGGTTATTCAAACTCTATTTGGGCTGATTTTTTTAAAGACAGAAATGTTCTTAATTGTGTTTGCTGAGAGAAAATAATAGTCATGGCAGCAAAACTATCTGCTCTCACAGGAAAGAAACTCAAGTGGAGTAACAGGATGCATATCAGACAATAATCTGTAGGAGACTTCATGAGAAGTGCAATTCCTTCTGATACTAAATTTATATTTTTGCCAGTCACACTTTACAGACTAGCAAAGATTGGAGAAAGGAACTTTAATGATAAACAACTCTTAAGAAATGAGTAGCTGATCGGGTTTACACCAATTCCTTCCCATATCCTGCTGCTTTTGGAAGATCTACTCAAGGGCAATACATTGAAAACTAAGCATCAGTGATTTCAAATCCGAACACTTTGCAAAATTTTCATGTAATAAGGAAATGTAATGCCAAACTATTAATGTTGCATGCTGCAATTATATAATGCTAAGGATATTGTCTGCCACTCTAGAAGAGGAGGAACATAAAGCAAAACACAAGGTTTATTTTGAATTTATACCTACCAGAATTAATTTTTTATTTGCTTATTACTTAGTTAGCAAGCGTGGCCTCTACCTCAAGTGTTTTCCAAAATGCTAAAATACTCACACAGTATTGTTCTGACTTATTTTTTAATTTAGCTCTCTAGTAAAAAAACGAAAATTAATTCTATTCTGTCCTCAGCTCTGTGGTTAATATATGTTGCTTGCATTTGAAACCCACAGGAATCTCAGTGCTTTCAAATCAAGGAATTCAGAAAAGATTAAGTCACACTGGTTTTCCCATCAAAAAGTCACTATGATATCCAGATGCAAAACTATGACTCTAAATAGAGACATGAGACGTTGACAGTAATTGCTCTTGTATCACTTTGGTTTTCTTTCTATTGAAATGCACAGCTCAGAAATTCATGCCTCTCTCAGCCTCTCTTTGTAATCACATGCACACGCACACATCCAAAACAACATATTTAAATAAAGAGATATATCAATATCAAGGTATATAAAGGTAATCATATTCCCAGGAAATAAGGAAAGATAGAAGAAGTTTTTTGGTTGGCTGGTTGGGTTTTTTTGGTTTTGGGATTTTTTTTTTTTTTTTTGCTTTCCCTATACATGAAAACAACAGCACAGAAACAACAAGACTACAATATTATGCTGAAAGTCCAAATGTTAAACTTCAGAAACATAGTTGCAATATACACACATGAATTAAAAATATGTAAATATGCACCTTTTAATGATCGAATTTCAAAGTTACAGATCAGGACTTCATTAAGACACTATTTAAGTCAACCTGCCAAGAAAACTCGTCAGCTGATAGAGCTCACCTTTACCCTTCTTAAGGTTTCTAATTTGCCTCAGGAAAGACTTGAATGTGCACCTCCATTATTAGGACACAGAAGAAATCCCTTCGCCCTGAAGGTTCTCAGCATGCTACTCATTTTATCTAGTAAAGTCTCAAAAGGAAAATACATTTCCTAAGTTCCTCTTCCATGCATAATCCAAATGATGAAGTTTAGCAACAGTAAGGGAGTACTTAAACAACCAACAGTTTAAAAATGAAAACTTCCTTCTGCTCTGTATAGAACACATTTACTAGAGCTACTTAGGTAATAGATTTTTTCAGGTGGAATTAACATTTTAATTAGCAATTCAGTCATTTTACACCCTAAGGATAACAAGGAAATTATCAACCACCTTGTCAGAAACTAAACACAAGGTTTGTAAAATATACAGTTTATATAATTAATTGATTTACACAAGGTTGAATTTTAGAACAAATAATGATGCTTTCTCCAAGTAAAGATGTGTATTTAATCATATTTTCAGTAGTATAAATATAATGATATGCCTGTAACAGCCAAGTTATATTCCACAGTAATATCTTATGCAATTAATCAATGTAATTATATCCCTGCCATGAAAATATAAAAGATTATTTAAATCATCCAAGGGATGGCTGTAATTTTTCATCTCTTGCTGATTAAATTTCATTTTCCAGGAAGGGTTAAAGTGTATGTTACACTACCTTCCTACTTATATTTTCCAGTGTGTTAATTCTTTTTTCTGAAATCAATTCTGATACCCCTGCTGCCAATCTGTTCAACCAGCAGATGAAGGGGCCACACTAAGCTGTTTATTTACATAAGAAAAGAAAGTCTCCTGGCCCATCTCCCTCCCAAGCCAGCCAGGAATTAGTTGAGGAGGACTGTAGTGTTCATTTCTTTTGGATATTTCTTCTCAGAAGGAAAAGTCTAGCAACTCACTGAACAAGTCAGGAAGCGATGGCAGCAACGTCCCTATTCCATCAAAAAAACTAAAATTATGGTTATCATCACCTACCTAGGAAGAACTCTGAGTATACAACATGCAATCAGCAAATCTTTCACTGCTCCAGAAGTGTCCTGAATGGACCAAGTGATGGGAGTGAACCAGACACAAGCATCATCTGAACGGTGTTTGGAAAAGATCAATTTCAATCTGCTCGTGTTTTCCACACTCTGTGACTCAGTCATTCTCCTACTGTATTCCTCCCACCTTCATTACTGTCTCCTGCTTAACAAGGCACCAAGTTGAACTTCACCAATCCCACTTACCCAGAACTGTTTGTGTGGTATTTTTGTTGCCTCTTTTCCCCTAAATGTATCTTAGATCCAAAACAAGAGAACTGGAGAGAGCTGGTACCAACGGACTCCTCCTCCTTTCTCAGAGGGACTCTCATGATACAGATTCATCCCACTTAACATTCACCTTACAGAAATCAGTGGACAGAGAAAGGCAACTGCCATGGTCAGGTCACCACCCCTATCTTCCCAATCACCCTCCGGGGCCCTGTACTCATCTCCATTAGCTACACATATGTCCTCAGGCAACTACCTACTTAATTTAGGCATTTAAGTTAATAGGAATATCTGGGGCCCACAGTCACTTGATGAATTTAGAAGAGCTCTTCCTTTAAAAAATAGAACTTACAAGGAAAAGAGGGAAATGGAGTTAGTTACAATTCTGCTCATTAAAACTTAAGTATCTTTATTTTCCTTGTTTTCCTTTGTTTCTGGTAGCACTGCTGAAAATTTTAGATAGTTTCTGCTTGGCAGGAGAAATGGATTCAAGCCCTTACTAATAAGTTCCTCAACTCCAAATTACTCATGACTGTAAGAAAAGTAGCAAAAAGAGCAATTTAAAATTTATAACCTCCTTAATATTGTGTATAGTCTTGACAAAAACACACAGACAAACCTAAAAAGCATTTAAGTAACTGTGGTCTGCTTGCCAAACACAGTAAAGGAACTTCCATGGAATGATTATTTCTATTTAGCTTCAGCTGTCTGTAGTTTGTGGGGCTTTTCTGACACAGGCAAAGAGGAATTCAGCCAGAAATCTGAAACCTGTTACATTTAGGAACACATTTACGTGTAGTAACTAGGTGACTGATGACTTCATAGGAAGATCCAAACCTATTTAAAACTTGGGAAAACAGCTGGATGAGTGTTTTTACTTCCTGTTTAATTTGCACACCACAGGAAAAAAACTTTTAAAAGAAGAAGAAAATGAAAAAAGAGACAAAAACAGACAATTGCTTCCCAAGAGATCCTATACATTTCTTAGTCTCCTAGAGGACCACATCTATAATTCTTGCAAACTATTGTAAGAGCTATATAATGTCTTCCTATAGCTTTAAAGAAATGCACTCAAAAGAAAATCTTTGAAACTAAGAAGATGGACGGCAACAGCAGCTTTGGGTGGCTGAGATCCTGCAACTGCTCAAAGTTGATCATATCCACCTAACATCAAGGCAGGATTTCTCCTCCTTCTCCAGGGCATTCCAGTGGCTGCCAATATACTGTCAGGCACACAAGTGAGTGGTACAAGAAGGAGCAGAAAAACAGTTTAAAATGCCTGCTTCAACCCTACTTCTCTTCATACCCCCCAAACACACAGAGTCAGAGTTTGACAGAATGCAAGGACAATCAATTTCCTCAAAGGCTGGTATAGTTCAGTTCTTCCAGCATTCCCTGACACAGCTTTTCTAGCACCTCCTCCTTCCTTCTGACATTCAGGCTGATGGAGCAGCCCATGTAGGAAAGGGATAAACTGCCTTCTCCAGTGCAAGACCACTGGAACTTTCTCATATACAATGTCCAATTTTTCACTCCACATTTCTAATTGACATAGAAGCCACAAATTAAGAATAAATAGAAGAATAAAGTCACACAGCAAAAGCACTGAGAAAATTATTTTTACATGTTAAAAAGGGTTAATTGTGCCAAAAACAGGAATGAAAATTCTACTTTAAATTGCTGCTCTTTCCTCTTCACTGGAAAATGAAAGCATCTTAGTATCCCCCAATCAAACCAATGACAAAAGTGCATCGAGAAATCCAGTTCAATCCTAACTTGTAAAGCTTTTCTACATTCAGTTTTTTGTCAATAGATGTAAAGAACATGACCATGAGAAGGGAAAAAAAATCATAATACAGATCTAGAAATTAGAAATTTAAACTAGGAATTTAGCATGTGCCTTCCTTAAACATGTTCCCCTCTATATTTTACTAAGTTTGCTGTTTTCCAGTTTTAAATGCATTTGCCTCAAAGAAATACTGCAAGTATTTAGATTCACTTGGTTTTAATCTGGAAAGAAGCATTAGAACCTGACCTGCTGCACAAAACTGGACAGAACATTTTGCTCAAGTACCGCTATGTGAGAGGACAGCAACTCCTCTGATCAACGCACATCTTTCTGAAAGCCACCCTGTCCTAGAAGAATCTATCACTTATTCTGATTCGTTTCAGTATACAATTATGCTTCTAATTAAAAATGTGTGCCTGATTTCTAATTTGAATTTGTCTTGCTTCAATTCCCAGCCATTGCTTTTATTTGTGCCTTTTTCTTGTCAGAGTTTAGAGCTCTCCAGTACTTGCCATTTCCTCTGCATGAGAAGACACTGGATTTCTTCTAAATGAGCTATATATCTGCATACAGAAACACAAATACAGAGTATCACATCCCCATTTCCTGAGATCAACACCTCTACAAAGTCTAAAAATGTGCACGTAGCAGTTGAAATGTGTCCAGGATAACAGAGTTAAGTCCTCTCTTTTTATAAAGACTGGTTTGCTAATAACAAAAGTTAATGATTTTATTTAGCACCTTATCAAAGAAATAGCACTGGCCTAAATTTTCATCTTTCAAGCAGTATGAGTTACTCGATGCCCACTTCCTTCTCCCTACTCCACTTAGCTACAGTTTTGACTGTGCCAGGATTAAGCCTCCACTGCAATGATATACTCCTAAATACACACAGTCAAGTTGATATACACAGGCTGACAAACTAATGATGACAGAAGCATTAATAGTTTTAGATGGCATTTATTTGCACATTAGTATTTTCTGCAAAGAAAGAGAGAAAGTATGAAATAGTCTCCTAGGAGTTTCTCCCACATCTTTTTCTTATGTTTTCCCCTCCTACTATCCTCTCCTCTTCCTCAGACACAGAATAGACCACATGAAAGAAATGCAGGGACAAGAGGACAAGGCTTTCTCCTTTTCTTTTCTTTTCTTGACAGCTCTGATACAAAGACTTGTTCTTGCAACAGGCTATTTAGCAAGAAAAGGACCCTGTTGTACAGGAAGGTCATAGTCAGTCTTACTACTGTAAAAACAAACAAAAGCCTTTATCTTAAAAATATATGAAATCATATTTGGCAGGGCTTGGAAACCTTACAAAATTCCTAGGAAATATGATCCACAATTACCTTCTTAATAAATACAATTCTTGATCATTTTTCTTAGAAATGCTGATCTCCTGTTATAAATTTTCTGCTTATATTTTAAAACACTATAAAAAATGGGTGGCAGAGGATGAAGAAAGATATCTTCTCAGGTGAAAGAACATAAAAGATGTCTCTCTGTAAAGGGGGAGGCAGAAGCAAGAGGCACAGACAGCAAAGAAGGGACTCCCAAACATCACTGCTCAAATCCCTGACAGGCAGGATCAACTACAGGCACAAGCAATAGTGAGAGAAACTACAATCCAGATGACTAAACTGTTTCTAGCCACTAAAATTAACAAATAATGATGTTCTGGAGGTAATGTCCATGAAGCATTAAACAGCAGTTTTATTTTAAATGACGCAAATGGTGGCCAATACATAAATCTTTAATTGTAAAGCCAGTGGAAAATGTTGGCTGCTGATGGAACAGTGTGGGAAGCTGCTGCAGACATGCAAAGTTTGTTGTATTCACGTGTATTATCTCTGTTTTGATTCACCAGAAAAGTCAAAGCTTCTGCATGCTGGTTAGTTTCAACTTGGTTTTATACAAATATGTATAACTTAAAAAAAAAAAAAAAAAAGGCCAGATGACAAATATACACAAAACACATGGCCAAGGATTTTACAAAGGCTTCCTCACTCTTTAGAGTGAGTTTTCCCAGGGAAGACACTGGAGTGAGGGAGAAAAGCAGGAATTCTTTTGAGTTAATGACCCTCTTCCCTAAAAAGAAACATAGGCCTGCCTCATTTTTGGCATCTCCAGTGTGTAAACTCACAGTCACAGGAAAAGAAGAAAATAAAAGAACTGCCTAAAAATATATTGATTGCAAAAACATTGTATATGTGTGATAGTATTTAGCATCACTTGCTTTCTTTGTTTTTTAACAGAAAAAATAATGCTGACTTTTTTCCTCTCATCTTTCTACTTACTTTCTTACATTTGAAGTCAAAAACATTGATAGCCACATAATGAGACAGCAAATTAGGATGTATAGAAAAAGAACATTCAAAGGCACAGAAGGACTGACATTTTGGTACAATGCAACTTTTGGAGAAGGGAGGCAAACTGTACTGTTAAGCAAACAGGAGAGAGATTGGTAAATCTGAAACTACAGATCATTGTAAGCAGACAGATAAAAAAGTCTCATTTAAACAAGCTTGAAAAAAGGTAGAAAAGCATACCAAAGGATAAATAAAGTCAATGTCCTACTATATGTAAATGTTAGGGGAAATACAGAAAAGAAATCAACCTGAAGAGCTAGTAGGGTACTATCCATCAGAAAAATCTGAAAGCTAAATCTAATAAATAAGTGTAGGAAGTAACATGGAACCCCCATGGACTAGAAGTTCATCCCACGGAGGGCTGGGAGCACAGCATGCAGCATTTAACATATCCCCACTGGGCTGGCCTGGATGGGAGCAGTGAGATTTGCTTCACAAGCTCAACGAACCCAGGATCAGGAAACACAGAAGTAATGGGAGATTTCAACGACCCCATGTAGATTGCTTGAATGTTATATCGGGGCACAGCGCCAAGAGCAAATTTTCAGAGCCTGCTTCATGAGCAGCTATCCAGGAAACTCTGAGGGGAAGCAACTCTTCACTGGGTCTCAGCAGGGCTGTCAGTGAGTCACTCTGCAACTGTGGGCAGCATGGACGTAGATTCAACATCTGTGCAGAAGTAAGGAAGCCAAAATATCCACAAGGGGAGTGGGTTCAGCAGGATTCTTGTGCAAAAAAGAGGAAGCTTGGTTAAAAAAAAAAAGAAAAAAACCCTAAAAGAAGGAATGCAATAGGTAAAATATTGGAAATGTCTTTTTAAAGGCATGAGATTGAATTTCAGTGCAAGTGTATACTACCTAAAGTGGACCAAAGGAAAAAAAGGCAAGATTGAAAAGAAACATGACTCAAAGAAAGACACACAGCTATAACAAGCTGAATTTTGACCTGCTGAAGATAACAGGGACAAAAACATCCTCGGAAGGATAACACTATAATACAATAGGCCAAAATAAAAGCCTTTGAAACACAACTCAAGAAAGTTTACACTGTAATAATAAATATTCTGTCAAACTCCCAAAAGATGCAAAGTCTGCCACAGCAATCTGTGGAACCAATACATGAGCAAGGTGAGAAAAGAGCATCCAGAGACAAAGCCACAGCAGAGAAAGCAAACTAATGCTTTGTGTCTCTGTTCATCCCAAAGTTGCTTTGAAAGGTTCCATGTCAGAGCTCTTCTTCACTGTCATTGTAATAAGAAATGTCTTATATTAAAGTGTCAGTGCAAGAAATGTTACACAAATCAATGCTACTCATCTGCCCAGACCAGATGGTATTCATCCAAATGTTCCCAAGGAACTCAAGGATGAAATCACTAAGCCATTAATTGCAGACAGTATCTTCTCATTTAAAATAATGTTTGCATTAGAGAAATGAACGTTGCAAATATGGATTCTAGTTTTTTAAAGGTCTCCAAGAGCAATTCAGAGAGGCACTTCAGGGCACTAGAGTTTGATGTCAGCAGTAGGCAAAACAGTAGACATTTTTCCAGCTCTGTAATTTGACACACAGAGAAATAAAAGGTACTGAGTAAGAGTCCACACGAATATGGGAAAGGATACATGACTCATTAATGTCCTCATTTTTTGACAGAATCAATGAACATATAGAGAAGACTATTTGGTTAAATTTTACTTTCTAAAAGTCTTTCAAAAAGATCCCCCACAAAATGTGCTCAAGAAGCTGTATTGCTAGAGGATAGGAGGACAGGCCTTTATTTAGAGGAATAATTATTCTAAAATCAGGAAACATTAGGTTTGATTAATTTTTGATATTGAGAAAAGTCTTCAAAGGAGTCCCAAAAGGTTCTTCATCAGTTCTATTTAATGCATCATAATTATAGAAATGGGGCAGATGGGGACAAAAGTATGCTGATAACAGTATGTCTTTCAAAGGAGTAAAACGAAGACAAGTAAATATCAAGATAGTAAATATGAAAGTTTGTGGATGAATTGCATGATGCTGAGTGACTGGTCATTAAAATGGCAAAATACATTCACAGTACATAAGTCAAAAGGGAAGCTCTGACATTACATACAAAATTAAGGATTTTGAACAAACCATAAAGATACTCGAGTGATATTATACAGGGTACCATGAAGACACCAGGGGGCCATTCAGCAGTGATTCAAAAAACACAAACTCAGAAATTTTTAGAATAGTAACAGAATAAAACAGAAAATGCCACTATAGCACTGTATTAGCCCCTTCACTGTGCCCTTACCTTTAACACTGCTGTATTTACTTCAAACAAGGACACAAGGAAAGCATAGGAAATACACCTAAGACAAACAAGGGCAAGCAAAGAAATGAAACTACTACTCTTCAAGGATCAGAAACTGTAGTGTCCACAAAATCTAAAGGTTACAAGATAAAGTGGAGGAGATGTTTCCTCATAACCCATAGTTGTGGGGGGAAAAAATCTGAAAAATGTGCCCGAACATTTTTCAGAATTCCCAGGGAGGTAGGGAGAGTGTTCATGCAAGACGGAATGTCCCCCCATCTTCAAGGAAGGCTAAAAGCAAGAACAGGGGAGCTATGAGCATCTCTACCTCACCTTTACCCCTGACTGAGACACAGAGAGCTGTGAGTGTTCATCCATGATGAAGAAAATACTAGGGGCCCCTTATTCATGTGCAAAAATATGTGATGGGGGAGTTTAAGGAAACTGAGACAGACTTTTTTCTGTGGTGCCCAATGATGGGACAACAGTTAAAGGGTAGCGAAACACAGGAAATGCCATGTACATATCTTAAAAATGACCTTTGAATGTGAAGAGGTTCAAACACAGGCACAGGCTGCACAGAGAGGTTTAGACTATCCAACCTTGAAATTATTAAAAACTCAGCTGAGCATGGTCCTGGGTTGACAGTGCTTTGAGCAAGGGCCTTGGACTAGATCATCTTGAGAGGTTCCCTCCACTCTCAATCATTATGTGATTCTGTGAAACTCCACTACAGACTTCTGTCCTTTTCTGTCAGTTCAATTTGCTACGAGCAACTGGCAGAGACAAAGGACTGCCCAGCTCAGTACTCTGTTGTGACCTATGGTCATTCCCATTTTCTGGATGATAATTTTCAGTAAACTGTTTTTGTTTAAAATACGTAAAATGTATCATTTTAAGATGGAATAAATTTATGTTCATGAAGAGTACTCAATGTGACTAATATTTTCCAAAGGTTAAAAGAAAAAAAAAAAAAAGAGAAAAGAGAGAAAAGAGAAAAAATAAAGAAAAAAAAGGAAAAAAAAAAAGAACAGCACACACAACTTTTTTCTTGCATGGAAGAATCAACAGTAGAGCAAATCACAAATTAAAGCATAAACCTAATATTTGCTTTCTTTCACCTCATCTGATTAGAGCCATTAAATTTGCATCATCCTTAGCTGTGCAATTATTATCACGGAAAGCTTAGCCTGTTAAATTCAATTCTCACATTGCAAAAGCTTTCCAGAGAGAGATTCTCCTTTTAATATAACTTCCACAGGATATAAATGGAGGTTATGTTGTTTGAAGAATCTATTTTTACTCCTAATCTTCCTTCTAAAGGAGAAGGTGCTTGGAACTGACTCAAAAGAACCCAATGGCTTCTTATCCCAAACCAAAGAATACAGGGCAGAAAATGATGAATGGGCAGCTGAGAACTTTAATATTGCTCTGCACTACATCATTCTGACTCTTACCATACTCAATGAGTTTATTGTCACTTTCCCCCACTTCTCATCTGATAGGAAAAAAAAGGAGGAAAAAAATTAATGGCAAGGAAGGGAATATGTAAAAGAAGTTCCTAAGACAATAATCTCCTAAATAGCTTCCTCTGCATGTACAAGGTATTTATAGTAGGGGTTTTCAAAACCATATTCTCCAACTGAGATTTCATCTTGATGTATTTTTCCCCTTCCAACCCATTTACTTTAAATTATAATAATATTCCATCCATCTAAATTTAACAGAGCAATTCAGAACAAAACTTGAATGATTTTTCACATTATATAAGACTGCTTACCCAGCACGGATGCTACGCAAATTGACCCTTAAAATCTACCAAAACCATACAATCTTCGCTGAGAGAAATGCCCCACACCCAAGCTGTCTAACATCATTGCATAACATCCCCATTTAAAGCTAAACAAAACCCTCATTTACACGATTCAGTAGCACTATAAATTAGTAAGTCATCCATTCTCCCTCTGAGTACTGACCCTTCTTCCTAATGAGTACATGGGTAATTTGAGTATTTCAAATTGTTAAATGCCACCAATCTAAGACATTGGGTATTCTGTCTCTTTTTCAGAATTGTTCCTCTAAGCAGAACTGACACAGAAGACATGCAAAAGATTCACTCATTGAACGATTTCATTCATGCAGCATTTGCTGATAACCTTTCAATCTGAACTACCTTGTTTCCTTTTAATTAATGCTCGCTGGGGAAAACATTCCCATTCAAAGTGACAGAATACGTGGATGAGAAGCAAAAAAAAGAGGAGTAATATCCTTGCCTCTGCTCTCAGAAGGAAATGCCAAAGCCTGAGAGTGCATAGGCACCCAAAGGCACAAAGCCCTGGTCTGTACACACTGTACTTTGCTAAGACACCTGAGTTAATCAGGCTCTGAGTGAACAGCCAGGCATGAGTCCGGATGCCTTCCTCACTCCCCATTGCACAAAGGTAGGGGTACCTTCTGACTTCACACAGTCTTTAAAAGAATTGACTAACAATATTTCACAGTTTCAAAACTTAATGACACTAAACATTTAAGATAAAACCGAACATTGTACTGACGGCCAAAGCTCCAGCCTGAATCATCCACATCCCAAGAGAAGAGCATATTTCACAGCTGCATTTCTTTCAGTTTCCTGGTCCTTCTGCTGCAGCTGCCTACATGAACATAAATCATCATTGACTTTCTTGGGGTTCCTAACGACTTTAAGAACTTGGCTGTAAGCAATCAGATGGAGATTACCAACTCTCCCAATGCACAGTTGGTGCTATGTTCTGTTAATTTATAAGTGGGATGAAATTTATAACCTAAAGCTTTTTATAAAGAACTGTGATAACTTCTTCCATGTACTTATTTTCTTACTTGCTTTACTATTTTACCAACCTTCCCTCTACCTGACCGGTAGAAAAACAACTGGGGAACGAACATGCCCATCCAACTGAGCACTTACTTCCTCCCTTTCTTTTTTAAAGAAACTCACCAAAAAATAATTTACAGAGAAATCTGGCTAAGGAGTAAGAAGTCAGAAAGGTATTTTTGGTCAAACCAGGTAAGATGGGGAATATCAGAAAGAGAAAACAAATGAATAGACACATCCATCGCTTTGCTGAAGCCTACTGGCTACAGCAAGGGTCACCCAGAGTTGAGCAGAGCAAACATCAAGCCCTTTTGTAAACTGAACCCTAGATTTAAACAGCCCTTTACTTCCCTTTGATAAGCTGAATGTTTGAAGGCTGTGCATCTCTCACAGCAGGCCATTTTCTCCAGCTTCTAAATGCTGCCATGACTCTATCCCCCTTTTCTACATGCATCTGAATGTATGGACAAGAGCCTCTGATGTACTTGTCATTTATGGAAATATTTAGCTAATTTATTTATTTGAACAGTGACCAATTGAATGCACACGCTAACAGCTTTGGTGAGTCTTACAATACTCTGGGTGAGGCACAAGCTGATTCGAAAATAAAATGAGAGCACCAGAAGCCACACCTCATGGGCACCCTACCACTGACCCAATTCTGAGCAGTGGCCCCACACAGCTGGAGGCAACCAGTTTTCTTACATTTACATTTTGATATTCACATCTTTCTGCAGAGGTGGGACTGATCCATTTGCTTGTTTTCAATATGGAGCTAAGCCAGGTGTTGTGAGCAAGCTGTGAAAGAAATTATTGCCTTTCTGCAGCCAGCTGTCTCACTGCCATTCAGCTGTCCAGGTAGGACTGAGTTAAGCCTGGTTAACTTAATGGGGGAGAGGGACTCAGTTCAACACTGGGACTCTTGCCATTTGCTATCAAATGCAAAAGGAAACCAGGAGCCAAGAATCTACTCAAGCCACTTGGCCTCCAGTGTGCCTCCTTGAAACCTTCTGCCCATTACACCAAGTGACAAAATGAGTAATAAGGGATAAGGCTCCACAAAGATCTTTGCATGTGACAGAGCAAAGAACAGATAAGGGAGATGAGAATAAGTGGATCGGCAGACTCAGTTCTAACACACTATTTCTCTCCATTTTAATGTCCAAACAAACACAATCATTGTCAGATGCATAGAGGAAGCCCAAGGCCTTTAAAGTCTACAGTTTTTACTCAGATTAATCTAACCTATACATATTCAATATTGCCTTCCTCCCACCCCAAGGAAAATCACCCAATTTCTGCCTAGTTGAAAATTCTTTACGATGCAAAAGACCAAAATTGCTGAACAAACAGTCAAGATGAGAAAATTCCTTCTGTTAGGCTTGAGTTTAACCCCTTTTCTGCTGCAGGACTTCATCTGTGGAACACATACTCCAGTGATCTAACAAATGCCTCCTCAGAGGCCAACAAGCAGAGGGGAAAAGGAATGGGAACAGGTGATCCTTATATTTTCATAAGAAATAACATAAGAAGTGTGCTGCATAAACGTTCAGTCTAAAGAATCCACAATTGGTACAAACTTTAGTTGAAATCTATCGTTAATTTTAGGACCTGACTTGTAACCCATACAAATCATTAGAGCCCCAGTGCTTCCAAAGGTGCTGGAGTGCTTTAGGCCAATTCAGGCACTTTATTCTCATGTCCCCCATGCATTTGTGCCCTAAAATACAGTTTGTTTCCCAGGAGAGAAGATGCAGGGCCACGCAGGTTAGCTTGGCCCCAAGGGTAAGACCACAAAGTTCACTTCTTCTGGAGTGGCTGTTTCCTGGTAATCAACCTGTGACTTGCTGAAGGGGAAATCCTGCTCACTCTGTGCACAGCAGCACCAACAGCTGCTATTTCTCATGGGAATTTTACAGAGAGGGAGCAAAGGAAAATTAAACTGTGAATATGTAACACTCTGTAGAGTTCCAAAATAAAAACTGGAACAAACCTTGTGTGGTCTAGACTCTGCCTCAGTGTCATCCCAACATTTTCTTTGTAATGCGTTACACAGTAATTCACTTTGCTTCACTACCCGCAAGAGAACAGACTAGAACCTTTCCATAAACACCATTTCCCATTAGCCAGCCAAATGAAACATACAGATTGAAAAAAAGACAGAATCATAATAACACAGTTCTTGTGCTCGAGGCACGAGCTCTGGCGTGCCCCAGGTCAGAGAGAGTCCAGCTGTGTTACTTCTGCACGTCACAGAAGCAACTTCGGCATCAGGAAAAGAGCTGCTGGCTGGGCTGGCTGGCTGGCTTCTTGGCAGAGGGAACACGGCAGGAGCCGATGGGATGGCTCATGTTAGCTCGGAGACACAGGAAGAGAGAGGCTGTTCTGGTCTGACTCCTGACAGGTTTATTGTTAGAAGTTTCGCAACCCGAACAAGCTCGGAAGGGATGGAATGCAATGGGCTCCTCCCCCGAGACTTGTCCTCAGTTTTATAGGGGGTTTGAAAACCACGGTGAAAGGGGAAAACAACCAATGAGTTACAAGCCAGGGGGAGGATACAATTCAACAAGAACCAACGGGGGAAACTGGGAGGCGGGAGTTATAACAGAAAACCCATGAACAATCGAGGAACCGGGAATTTTCCCGAACCGGGGGAGGCGGCTTGGACCCGGGCACTGCCCAGGGGGTGCAGCTTAGGCTTCTGAGCCGCCCATCGACCCACCCTCTGAGTCTGCCTCCTCGGGAAACTCCATCCAGGGGATGGGCTGGGACTGACTGGCATCTCGCTGCCCCAGCCCCGCAGTGGGCTGGGTCATAGCAACATCGTAACACATAAAAGTTTTGACCCTTTGCCCTTTTATTTCTCTCCTAACAAAACACTATGGCAAAACAACATGTTCAAGGGAACAACTTTCTACAGAACAAGTGCAACCTGACCCCCCTTTGTTTCCCATCCCCTGTTCTGAATTTTTTTCATGACAAAGACTGTTTCACTGTTTTGCTGCATGATTTGAAGCAAATCCATCAGCTTCTCAAAGGTTCTGAGGTGGCTACTGTATACTTGGACTTTAAAGTTAATATTGAATTTCACTCCATTTCCTTTGAATTATTTCCAATTAACTTGTATTCATCACATAATCCACAAAAGAATCCAGCTTTGATGGGAAGATGCCAAGAGACAAGAAATCCACCAAACTGCACCTCTTAATTCTTTCTCAGTTTATAATCACTTTTTAAAGCAATCAGCAGATTCTACTCTGGAGATTTCAGGTGTCTACACTGACCCTCAAAACCCTGTCAATTAATAGTATACATATACAAAAGTATAGGTCAAGCTAAAGATGATTCAAAATTGTCCAAAACCCAAATTCAGTAGTAAAAAAACCTGCTGTATGAAGTCCACTCTTTGAATAAGACTTTAGCTGTACCCACTCCCAGGATTAGTATGCGAATTCTTGCCCTCAAAAAACTCTGCTTTGCACACTTCAGTATTCTCACTTAAAAGAGCACTCTTCTAAGTGAAGGATCATTAAAACAAAAATTCTCCTTTCTTTCCTAGCAAAATTAATCTTCCTAATGTTTGTGGTCACACTAATGTTTACCTGTGGTAGACAAATCTTCAAAAGAAAAAAACTATACTTTCATCTGCCATTCAGTCTGACTAATGCCTTATTTAGAAGAGCCTATGTTACAACCAATTACAACACATCCTGCCTAATTACCTGGGAGTTGCTCTACAACAAAATACAATTCTATTACTAGAAATAATAGGCTTGGCTTTGGTTTGTGGATTACAGCAGCTACAGCCAAGAGATGTCATAAATAATGTACCAGCAACTAAATCAAAACCTATCAAGAATTCATACTGCATAACAAAAGTGAGGACAAAAAGTTAATGCTGGCATCCCCACTGTTCTTACACTGAGCAGTTCAGTGAAAACAAGACCAATGTTATCTTTCTGTACAGGTAATGAAGTGACTTGGGTGTCTAAGCAATTTCTAAAGAACTGAATTTCCCATGTTAATGATTTCAGTATTTCACACTTATTTTTGCATTCAGATAAATAATGTAACTATTCTAAACAATTCAGCATATAACAGTCTATTTTATACTGGGAGAGCAGCAGAGAGGAACCTCCAGAAAACAGATAACCCCAGTTCTACAAGTCAAATATAAAAAAAAAAAAAAAAAATCTGTGTCACTTCACAGAGGAAAGAGATCAGCAATGTGAAGCCAGTCCAGTGGAGGGTCACTAAGATGCTGGGAACCGGAGCACACGATGTACAAGGAATGGCTGGGGGAGCTGATTTAGGTCATTCTAGGAAATGAGGCTACTGGAAAATCTCATTTCACTCTTTCAGCATCTAAAGATAAGTTTTAAATAAGACAGGGTCAGGGTAGGCAGTGAAAAGGCAATAGATGGCAAGCACAAGCTGCAAGATGCCAGCTGATCTAACCCCTCGCAACGACAGCTGGAAAGCATTGCCAGCAAATCTGTGAGATCTCCGACCTGGAAGTTTTTCAGAACTAGGCAGGATGAGGCCATGAGTGACCTGATTAACCTCTGCAGCAACTCCTGCTTTGAGCACGGGTTGTACTTGATGTCCATTGTGCTCACATGCAACCAAAATCATTCTCTGCATGGATGCAATATAGTAGAAAACTGCCAGTAAAGCAGTGACATAAGTGACCAACTGGGTGTCAGAGAACTTGTCCTATTTCCAGCCCTAAAAAACATGCTAAAGAAAAAATAAATAATAATGTTTATTATAATAATAGCATTGTGTATCTATTCCCAACCAGAAATAAAAAAAAAAAAATTTGTAAGAATTCAAGCATTTGGATGTACCAAGTTAGCATGTTTCCAGTTAGCATGGAAATCAAATAGAATTCGATACTGAATTATTCACTCATATTTACTTACTGATGTACTTTAGAAATGTTTACAGGTCTTTTTAGAAGCTAAGTCCTATTATCACTTTGAAGATCTTGGAACTCCAACCCTGCTTTTCACATACCAGGGTACGTTAAGAGATTTCCTCTAACTGTGACCTGTTAAGGTAATGCTGGGATAGGTCACGGTGTTTTATGAAGCATATTTGTAACATATTTTTCTGGTCTTTAAGTAATTAACTTTCTTTCCTTTTTTAATTTTATTTAAAGGTGATTCTTAGATGCTTTTCACTCTGGAATACTGACAGATTCATATATTCACCTGAGGCCACATGGAAAGCTGAGGCATGGGAGTTTTCACTCTAGGCTTCCACACTTTGCCAGAATGTGCTGTACATTCACAGTGCAGAGGCTTCATCTTTTACTGGAGCATCCTACCCATTAATACTGAGCACTCTGAACTATGCTGAAAACTGCACCAAAACAGCATCAAAAGCTTAAGTATTATGCACCTGAAATCATCATACGTACAAAACTCCATCACATGTATATTTTGCTTCCAAATATTTTTAAATGAGGATAAAAAAGTAAAATACTATTATTTTTCTAATTTTACATGTCAGGCTGAAGAAAAAGCAATTTAAAAGTTACTGCAACCTGAGAGACCAGTATTTAGCATAGAAACTGCATAGGGGTATGGTAAAGGGAGAGAAATCTCAGACTGTAGTCAGTGTACTTCAGAACAGCACAACTTGATTTTTACATTCTATCCCAAAGAGACATTGCCAAATTAAGGACTGTACAGCATATGGTAAGAATTAAGATAAAACAATGATAAGTTTCCAAATTCTTGGAGGAGAGTAAAATTTTAAATAATTTTACGTTGAAGTCTTCAGAACAGCCAACAATCCTAAGGAAGGATCAGCATTACAGAAAACTATTCTAAATCATACAGAAAGCAGAACCATACATCCCCTTCCTGCCAGAAAGGAAATCTTGAAAGCCAGGCTATCAAAAGGTGGAATGATGTAGATGCTTTTGAACTCAATTGTTAAGATTTTGATATTAAGAAAGCACATTTTACCACGTGTCTCTTTACTTGTTTCCCTGGCTTTTGCCCAGGCGTGGTTGTATTTCACTGATACTGGGATGTCTTTTTATCAAGGGGTGTAATTTGAACTGCATGCACACTCTTCAAGAAGAATTATATCCATTTGGTAAAGAAAGTACATACTAGATTTAAAAAAAAAAATCAAATTAACTGACACAGATGCTTTTCAACAAATACGTGATAACAAGTATTGCCCCACTCTTGTTCAAAATGACAATTTCAGATCCTATGATAGAAAGTTGGGATAAAATTCACAGGTCATTAAAATATCTACAGTCTGTCAAAGCAACTATGAGGAGAAAGGTCTGCCATCAGAAGGACATCAGCTCTGGAACAGCTTCAAAAATCAGGTTTGGAGCTGATATGTTAAGCCAAAATACAAAAACTTAGACACTTAACACCTCATCTGAAAAGCAGCTTTTCCAGTCTGGACTGAAGCAGTCAGGCCCGGAGGAGACAAACCTGTCCTATGAAAGAGGGAGGGTAACAGCTAGCAAAAAAAGGCCACTAGGAGAGAAAATCAGTGAGAAAGTAAAATATCCTTTTTGAAAGTTAGATTAAGAATAGGTATTTGTTGAAACAAAATAACCCTGTACTATGTGCAATAGAAGGAAAATACACCAAAGGAGAAACAGGTAGAGCAGAAGCAGGAAGGGACAAACTCAACTTTACTCATTATTAACAACTCAACATTAACCCCCCCAAAATAATTTTTAAAAAATTAGCTGAAACAGAGACTCAGTTGACTGACATATTATCAGTCATCTTTTCAATGAGAGGCTGCAGGGAGAGGGAGGAAAAGCCCTCAACTAACATTCTGTATTTCAGAAGGCAAAAAAAAAACCCCAAGACATTTAAATCTTACTGTAAAATGCATTTCATTTTTTGTCAGCTGCCCACACCCCTAAATTCTTCAGCATATAAGACTATTTACATTTTAAAAACTGGCCTGTATGGAGTTTTTAACTGTCCCAATTCTTACCAAATTAAAGCAGAGAAAGCAGCCTAACAATACGACGATCTTAATAAATAAGTTATGTGGGAAATATTGCCTTTGTTATCTTCACACTGAAAAATATATTCCATACTGCAGGGATAATGAGGGTATAAAACATTAACACTACATTTTTCTATACCATTCTGCATAATTAACCATGCAGCTGTTCATTCATTCAGTCCCAACAACCAAATTAATTTGCAATCAGTTCACAGTGGATGCTCTGGAGCAGACTGCACGTACTGCAGAAGCAAGTGAAGCTGCTCACGTTCCACACACCACATCAGTGCACAAGGTGCTCAACTCTAAGAGATGCAACAGGGGGTTGCAAAATGGCATTTTTAAAACATCAGCTACAAAAATGCACTGCGCCATCAGCTGCCTTGTAGGAAAAATATGGGTGTTTTCAGGTGAGTCTTATGGTGTGTCAGTGCTCTCTGACGGACTCCTGTCCTTCTCAGGCTCAAGCCTGAGAAATACTTTAGGGACACAAACATTAAACATCCATAAACATTACAGCTCCCTCCTATTATTTGTATTAATGCAGTATTACAGCCCCAGCACTGATGGGGGATCCCACAACCAGTTCTCCAAATTCCAAAGAAACTAACAGGTCAAAGACCAAGTGAGGAAAGCACAGTAATGGCAGGTTCTCAAAAAAGGCCACATAGTATGCTGAAGGTGGAACCAGCAGCATCACTAAATATCCTATCCCAGTTTTTATACCTCATTCATCATCATGAAAATGTGATGAGCAATGAAACTAGCTGCTTTGATTATGGTTGCTTATTTATTTCATTTCACAGAGTGGCAAAGGAAACATTGTTATATATATATATATATGGTGTCAGTCCATCTGCCCCAGGTTCTGGGCCCTGCACCTCCCTGCTGTGCCAGCCTGCTGACAGTGGGAGTTAATGGATAACAATGCAGCAAAGTACCTCCAATTACCAAAAAAAACTGATGGCTCAACTGTTTTCATATGAATTTAGTACAGAGGAATCATGCTACAATAAAAGCTCCAACATTGCAGTTCTCAGTTTGCTCACACAGAAGTGGTTCATAGGCAAAATTTCCCTCTTTTATGCAGGGTATGGAGGGGAAAAGCAAATCACAAGCCCCATGGATGACTAATGCATAGAAAGACAGCATTTCCTGTTTCTCACCTTAAACTTGACTGCTGAGGATGGCAAGAAAGAGGATCATTTCTTGTAGGGAGGCTTATTCAATAAGATACCATGACAAACCTGAGGAAACACCAGTGAAGCAACTTTCCTAAACATCCTACTGCTACCAGCCTGCATGGGTGTTGGGAAGGAAAGATCAATTCTGTTACCATCAGTCCAGGCCAAACAGAGTCTACTTAAAAGACAAGAACCTGTGGTATAATTCCCACTAAGTCTGCAGCACTAGTTACAGCAATCAGAATTTCTATTACTTAGGCTCAAGTTACTCAAACAATAGGAAAGGATCCTTAAGCCATTTAAAATAAATGGTTATTCTTTCTCAATAAATTGGCTCACTCATTATGAGTTATATCTTGCAATGACTTAATTCATTTTCCAGAAGGAGGATTAAGGGGAAAAAAAAATAACCTGTAAAGCAGCAAAATTCCCAAGCTCCAAGATGTATTTAACATGTTCAGCAGCCATGCTGCAATCAGCTTTAATAAACACAAATGTACAGCAAGAGCCCTTTCCTAACTACATAAATCACAGCTTTCTAACTGGATCTTAATCCTCATGTCATATATTCTTTATGTGATCATAAGCTAGTGTAGAAACATGTTAACATTCAAAATCATCATCACTATTCCAAGTTGTTGAAGACATGGAAAAGAAGTTATGACACAGCACTCTCATCTATGACCAACAGATATTCAGTAAAGAAATTTGGATAGACTTTTTTGGTAGCTTTTACTTGCTTGCAGGATTTTTTTTTTTTTTTTTCAGTTCAGACCTTCATACATACTAAGACATCCAAATAATCTTTAAATGTTATTATGGCAACACAGACATAAAAGTACCTGCTTAAGCTAAATCCCATGCACTGGAGAGCCTTTTAAAAGACATCTCTTTCAGAGGAGTCTACAGGTCACAACTCAGAGAATAGTCCCAGGTATCCATGGCCAAATTTCATTCCTCTGTTTAAAAGCCAAAAGCTACAGCCAAAACATGTGGCAGGATGAGTGCAACAGCAAGGTAAGAGCAAGGTTACTGCCAAGCCAGTGTGCTGGGCCTTGGTCTCAGAAAGTCGATGGTAGGTCGTGTGTCCATTAGAGCACACGCTGCAACATCAGCACCCTCTGTGCTCCTGAATCAATTCCACTACCCATTAAAAATATCAATAACCACCTCTTCAATACCTCGCACATTCCAAGGTTTGACAAGATATGTTTATTTACTTTCCTTTATCTTCTACATATTTTTTCTACCTGAAATCCATAATAAAACATTGCTGACATGCTGCAACCCACTACATCCACATTTTAACTACTGTTTTACAGCTCATTTTAAATGTCCAAAATAAATTTAAAAAAAAGACTTTCCTGCACAATTCAACTCATAATGGTGCACTTTTGAGTTTTAGCAAGACAATGAAAGTCTTTGCAATACTATTAGAATATGGAAATATGATCAAAGAGAGCATAAAAAATCTGTTGTCCAGTAACAGAAATAAAATTCTAATTGTGGGACTGCTTTTTCAACACTACAGCCCAAAACCTTTGCTCAGTGGAACTGGTGTAAATAAGGATATTATAGGAGCACAAAAGAGCTGCACATCATAATTGAGGACAGCCTGTTTTGATTGCAGAACTTGCATTACTCAGGATGATGCATTAGCTAGAGAAAGCACAGCTAGACATTAGATCCCAAGCTGAGTTCACTGGGCTAATAATTAGAAAGCCATTTCTTTTTCTTTTCTAACTTGGAAAGAGAAAATTTGATATGAAAATCATAGGCTCAATAAGTCCATCCCTTGGGGCCATTTCTACAAAGTCACTTTTCAAAGCAGAGCCACAATGTAAGGCCATCTGGAAGTGCACATTGTTGCAGAATACAGTTGCTCATTTATTAAGCGGTACTTCATATGAAAAATTTCACTGGGGCACTGAACTGTACATTGAGGGTTTTTGTTTTCCTCTTTAAATTAATTTCAGGAAACAGGTGAAATGAGTTTCAACTAAAAGTCCAAAGATTTTTAAAACAAATGTCCATATTCATTTTCACACATTCTGTGAGCCACCTGGAAATTTTACTTTCCTGAGTCATATGTTGTCCACTGTATCCATCTTAAAAGAATCTCCAGCTCTTTGTAGTCTGGATTTTAGCCTTAGTGTAGGTCTGCACTCTGTAAATGCCCAAAGCCCCCTGCAGTCGCTGTGCCCTGATCGCTCCTGATGGCCAGTGGGCTTGCACAAGTGAGTCTTGTCCTTGAACAGGTGGCTTGTTGTGGGTGCAGATAGAAAGAGCTGGACCACCAAAGACAGGATATTCCTGACTCCTTGAGATTTGGCAGGCATGATGCTGTCTGTGAGGCTCTCCCAACTGCTCTCACGTCCACCTGCCCAGCCACTGATCTGGCCTTACAACCTCCTCCGACAGCGCTCCAACTTTGCTCCCCCCTCCGGCTGCATCTAGAGTAAGGAGTCCCAGAAAGTTCAGCTGGGATATCCAAAAATATTTAAGGAGGTGGGGAAGTCTGTTTCTTCATTTAGCATTTCTTTACTGATAACGTGGGGCAAAACAACCCAACATCTCTGAACTTAGGCCTACCTAGCATTCAGCAGGCAATGCTAAGAGGATCCAACAGTGCAGTTAACATCAAGTAATGCCGTTTGTTTTGCTGTGGTGAGGCAATAACAACATGGTGATGCCATTGGGAACAATGGCAATTACACAGCAAGCCACTTTAGCACTACTGTATCATTACAGCTTGATAATTTGCAATCAAAACTTTATTAGCAATCAGCAGCAACATCTATTATTCATTGCTTAGATCAAGCTAAGAAAGGGAAGGCTGCATGCCTACCAGTAACAGGACTCTGAGCCAGTCTAAGCACAGGGTTGGAAGGTAATTCCATGGCCATACAGTCCTGAGTCACCACTGCATAGCCTTCAGTAATAGCACCATCTCAGTTGTCCCATGTATAAAATGGAATAATAATAATCTATATTTCCAATAGACATTATTAGGAATAATTAACTCAGATAAGTTAGAATAATTTCTTAGTGATCGCTAATTCAAAGTTAAACTATTTGATTATAAAATTCAAATACTTACATCTAAGGTTGCAGGCATTCAACATATGCAAGCAGGTACCTGAGGTTATAAAATATGTGCACCTATATATTTGTGCACAAATGGGTCCAAAAAGTGTATGAAAACATACTCAACCTAAATGGTCAGTTGGATGGAGCTCCTTCCTACTGTAAATGTGCTGGATAAATATGTGTGTGAGCTCTGACAGGAACAGCTGTAGTATGTAAAGTAACTTCTATGTATGCACAACTTGTGATAATAACTTTAGTACTTGAATTCTCAGTTTTTTCATTATGCTAATGAGCTCTTACATGACAACCAACCTGTATTCCCAATATGTACCACAGTTTAGAAACTCTAAAAGTAGACCTGAAAACAATCTTCTGTTCCTTCTCCAAAAGTTATGTTAGTTATATTCAAGAGTCAACCAACGTCATCTCTATTTATTTCCCTACCTTATTTTGAGTCAAATAATTAAACAATTTACACCTTGACAACTACTTAATAAGCAACTTAGGAAAGTTAGCTGACTAAAAAAGCCAGTCTGGTATTTTTTAATTTAACTTGTATTTTTTAACAAGATTTTGTCTTCACCTCTTCAGTGTAACCAGACATGGCTGTTACTAGTAAAAAACTTGTTACAACTTCTGTTACACAGCACTATTTTCCCTATTTATTCAACAATGAAAAATTGCAAGGTAATTCAAATTTAGGCCTCCCAAGCCTGTAACCTGACTTGCGTGGGCAGACATAAGTTACCTACACAAACTGACAATGCTCTGCAAAGGCACAAAAATGTGTCACTAAGACCCACCCACAAATCATCTTCGCCCCCCGCCCAGGCATGTACCTCTGACTGGTGTTTTTCACCACCATTTGCATTACTCTTAAAAGTCTGACTGCAGCTCCAGGTAACTAGGAACAAACAAGTATCACTAGACCATCCTTTCTCATTCTTTGTTCCACTAAACAAGGAGAAAAAAGTTCTTCTGAGTGATGGGAGAAAAGGAAAGAGATGAGGTGGAAGTAAGTTTTAGAAGATGAAAGACACAGTTTCAAGGAACAAAATAACTGATAAACACCAAGGTAGGTTAATATTTACTGACCAGAAAGAGAAATTGCGATATTAACATTAAAAAGCTACCCTGGTCAGAATTGATCTGTTTATAAAACTAGCTTACTTTCACTTAATGACTAAGTCACTTAGCGACTTAGAAAATATCATGTCTGGTATTATCTAGCCAGGCAAGATAGGAACAAAAACATTGGACCAATTCAGGAAATAACTGGAGAGTGTCTATTTCCACTAGGGCACAGAAACAAATGAATGGCATTTCTCTACTGACAAAAAAAATCTTGTATCTTTTTCACACCTGTTTTACTGCATATTTGTATGATACAAATGAGAAGAATGCAAAAGAGAATCAAACAAAAAAGTTCAAAAATGTATATGCATTCGGGGCAGGCTGCCAATGTGAATACAACACCCCAGTTCCATCAGCAAACGTGGGTGAAAACTGGTGAAGCCCCAACCATTCTACCCAGGGAAAAACACAGAAGTCCCCTGACCACAAAGGCAGCTTTGTTCAGTACAAATAGTGAGCTACATCTCAACAGAGAGGACACTATTCTATACTTTTGTAGTAGTTGGTCTGATTTGCACTTTTCCAGATCCAAGCACTTTGTAACTCTTCCAGGCTGACAGCTGTATACCTCTCTTGTACATCACAGTGGGCAGAGGTGAAGGAAGGAGGTGAGCCCAGAACATATCCAAGCATGGATCAGCTAGGTAGCAGCCCCTGGCCCAAGGGCTAATCTTATTCACTCTCTTCCTTTCAGCTTTTCCATCCTGGGTTTGGAAACCATAGAATCATAGAATGGGTTGGGGTGGGTTGGAAGGGACCGTCTAGTTCCAACCCCACTGCCATGGGCAGGGAACCTTCCACTGGACCAGGTGACTCAGAACCCATCCATCCTGTCTGGTCAACAAGCCCCAGCCTTCATCCCCACCCCCAGCCAGGAGCTTCTGGGTATCATCACATCAAGAAGTGAGCTCCCAGGGGCTCTTTTGACAAAGTGGGCAGCCCAAGGCATCCTGATGTCCAGACCCTGGCTGGGCTGTGCCCTGTGAAATTGCAGGATATACCCAAGGAGAGTTCCCCAAGGCCCAATCTGTGCCCCACTGAAGTGTCCCATGGAGCCATGGGCACCTGGCACATCCCCAAAGCCTGACACCACTGAGAGACCTGAGGACATCTATGCCCAGCCCTTGCGGCAGTACCATGACCTGTGCCAGTACCAAAGCATCTGGTACATCTGTTACTTGTAAGTAAAAGGCACGATTTCCAGATGATGCACGTTAGTATCAATTTTATTTGAATGCAGTTCACACCGGTTCTTTACACCAGCTGTCAGCAAGGTCTGAATGACCTTGTTTTAAGTGTTTATGTTCTCAAAAGAAAGAAACATTATCTGAAGCCTGGTTTATGTTTATTTTAAAAGAGCAAAGAGTTTATTTTGAAGAGTCCAACTGAAAATGTTTAAAAGACTATGATAGATACCCTGAAGTATGGATTGCAAAACTTGAAATGCATTGCACATGTTGTAGGGGCCACTGGCAAATAATAGGCAAGCAGTGTGTGCTTACGCAGTTGGGAGTATCCAAACTGTCATTTGGCTGTCTTATTTGCACAAGATGTTGGACAAAAATTAAAACAGAAACAAATGTGCAAATAATTTTGTATCTTGTAAGTTGAGAGCATAGTTACAAATGAAATACCATAGCCCTAAAAAGGCCAGTCTTGAGTCAATGCTAAGCAGTCTCCATTTGATCTTACTCTCTTTCCTGAATACCTCCTTTTTAAGACTAGAAGTTTGATTTTTACCCGAAAATACCCTTATTCTGCATGGACCACTGCCCCCGGGCAGACTGATCACTATTCAGACACTGGTATGACAACAAGGTATTGCAGAAGCATTGTCACTGAGAAACCCCACAAGGTTAAAGCAATGCCACCTCTTTCAAAATAAGTAACAAGGCTGTTTTGCAGCATGTCCTGGACACAGACTTTTCCCACTCCCTATTTCCTTACCCAGTCCTTTTCTTGGATTGTCTCTGCAAAGGTCCTTGCACACACAGCTGAAGGTCGAGTCTCCATACATGCTCTTGGGACAGCATGAAGTTTACAACTACCTAAGCCACAAAGTTTTAGATAAACTCTTTGTTTCTAGACCTGAAGCTTATGAGCTACATTTGACTTTGACATATGACTGCTTAAATCTCCTGTCATTTATTTCTACTGCTAGAGATAACCAGCAAAACTAGCAGAGCAAATACTGGCACAGTATCATATTTATCGATAACAGTGACATACTTTCACTTTTCAAATGTACATGATGGGTCTAGAAAGAATTTGTTGTGGAAAATTTATACAGAGACACACACACACACACAAAAAAGTATTAGAGCACAACAAGTCCCCTTAGCAAAACACAAGCAAGACCTGAAAAAATAACCAGTGTGACTAGTATAACATAGACTTACCTTAGCCCTGCTTTTGTGCTGATGTACACCTGAGTATGCAATCTTTGCACACACAGGCAACAAGCATATTGGTATCTTAATTCACAAATATTATGAGAATAAGAATCAGTTTAGAAATTTATTTGGATTACTGTTTATTCCCAGATGTCGTAAAACACAATATAACCTACACTGCTGGTATATTTCATCCAGACAATCATAACTACTTTCAGAGCAGGATTATTTACTAACCTCAGTACACTACTCAAGCAGCAAGAAATCCCAAAAGACACATCCCAACACAGTAAGACTTTCAAACTTTTAAAGTAAATTTGATGCAAAATTTCTAGGAAAAGGAAAAGCATGGCAACTTGCAAAGTGGCATCAAGGAAGTACCTTACATTCTCTATCATTCTTTGTCTCTACTGTTAAAACTCCTTACAAACTCTAATTCAACTACAGGAACTGCATTCAAGAAAGAGGGAGTAAAAGCTGATGACAATCTGGATAATCTTAGTACAATAGCATCAGCTACCAACTCAACTCAGCAGCAGTCTGGAAAGGGAAGTGATGGATCTATTCCAAGAACAGCAGGGGGGAAGGTTACAGAAAAAGCGGAGAACTTACCTCCACAAAGAGCTCTCCAGAACCTTCCCCATGTCAGTATGATAATACTTGGTAAGGATCAGGATCACCTAAAAGAAAATGAACATAAATAGATATAAATATGTAAACTGATGTAACAAATAGAAACAGATCATGAGCAGCATTATTTTGGAAAATACAAAAGTGAGGCTTATGAAAATCTGAACAGCACTTCACCTCATTTTTAACTCTTAATAGTTTTGCTTTTTAGCCTGGCTTTTTCATTTCTCTTTCTGGGAAGAGTGATTTCAGCACTTGAAGTTTTCTGCAAACCTGATGACTGTGAAAGACTGCCTATTTCACATAAGCAGTGGAGTTGGAATTGTCACATAAATACCACCACCACATGACATCCCCTAAGCAATCTTTATGACTTTCTGATTAGGAAAAACCAATCTGATTGCTAGTTTAAATTTAGCAGGCAGCTCTACAGACACAATTATTTTTTTAATCCTAAGTGTTAAACAATGGTGATTAACTTTGATTATCTATATTAAAAAATCAGGAAAAAAATGAGCTCTGATCTTCCTTACAAGATCAGCAATGCAACTTCCATGGCTATCACTTCTCATTTCTTGAAGTATCACTTTTTCCCCTTCACAACCCAGCTCCGTGCTCAGTAAATTATTCATCTACATCACCAACAGCCAAGAAAATACACAAGCAAATTTCATCCACAAAACATCTTCACCCTATGAAAAGGGTCAGCAAGAAATGCTTTCCATCTGCTCAACACGTGACAAATTCACTGGTCAAATAATGCAAAGCACTAGTCCACAACCACTGTATCAAGCTGAATGCTATGGTTTATGTTTAGATATTTTACAGATTTCTTTCACTTGCTGTCAGTCCATATTAGTGACTCTTAGAGCCATGTGCCCATGGCAACCCCAGAGAGGTGGAACAGGCTGGTTCCCTGCTCAGCTGGAGGCTTTCTTTAATGTGGGGTGAACACGTCTCCAACAGTTTGGAGCAAGCTATTATTTAACTGGCACTGCTCTGTTCCTGCCCACCAGATGAAATCTCCAGCAAACAGCAACTGTAGGCATTCACTTCAATTATACAGATAATTAATATGCCAATGATACATTTATCCTGTACTCCTTGTATGCTGGAACTTGTGAGAGAACAGAATTCCAGACCGTGTGTTATTACATGGTACTTTGGAAATAATGCAGTGTTTTACAGAACCGGGGTATAATACCAGTCTCACTCAGGGTTAGCCAAACCTCATAAATTTGCAACACATATTCCTGGATGTATATTGATATAAGCAAAAGCGGAAACAATACATAATTCATAAGTAGTATTATTCCCTCCTATTCTCAAAAAAGTCACAATCTACCAGACGACGTTTTTGGAATTTGATTATTTATAAAAATAAAGGTTTGTCTTAAAAGAAAGAAAAAAAAAAAAAATTAATAGGTTACTACAGGACTTACAAAGCAAAGAGAAAGAAACCATTTCCCAGAGGAGAGTGTATCTGTGGATGAGATTCCTGGCTACAGCCCAAGCACATTCCACCAGGTCAGCTATTCATTGTATTGTCAGTGTCTTAACTACAGCTTTTTCTAGTGCTTGCAATTAAGAAGAAAAAGAAAGAAACTTCCCTACTGGGAGCACCTATTGGCTCCAATTATTAAGGAAAAAGTTTCAGGCTGTGCTTTTCCAAACAAGTGTAATTCCTCTTAAATCACAAAATCTAATCTGGAATTTTTTTTTTAAGAAATACAAGAGTGCATATTTGGTACATGAAAATAAAAGAAAAAATACCTAAAAATACAAGAGATTATACTTTGTTTCCTCCCATTTATGCAGAAATGAAGACTGAATCCTGAACTTAGTGAGCCAACTTTTTTCATCTCTGTACATCTTACAATTACAACTTTGCAAATTCAGGTAATTTTTGGAAAGTGTGCTGGAACCATCCTGCCACAGGCTAAGCCTGCTGTTTCATTCCTGAATTAAACTGATTAAAATCACACAGAGAAAATCCTCTTGGGTCACCCTCAGACCACCTGCTTTGAGCATAACCTGTATGGATGCATCAACAAAGAACCTTCCAGATAAGCCATTGCTGTAACTCAGCACCTGCTGGAAGTGTTAAAGACTTTCAGGCTCACAGTACTGCTGGCTAGCAGCAGTTCATCTGGGGATGCACACACCAAACCAGAAAGCCACTGCTGTTCCACACACTTCAACTGAATAGCTTTCAGGTAACTGCAAACTGCAGCCATAAGCAGTAAAACTTGACACTGCAGGATTGGTGATTTAAACTGAGGCAGAGCTCTGAAAAATAGATGTCAGTACTTTCCAATTTGACTGGTAAATTCATGTAAAAATTAAAATACCTTATTTTGCACTTTGGAGTACAGAGAATGACTCAGTAGGAAAAACAAAGCCATAATGAGCCATCTTTGAATTCCTGAACACCATTAGCAGCAGAGTCCTGTCACAACTAAAGAAGTATGAAGCTGCTGAGGGGCTGACCATCCTTTCAACTATGCCACTGGATTTCATCCCAGTATCTGAAAAATGGAGGTCAGCTATTTAACAGATTTTACAGCATCATCCTCTAGATTGTGGGCACCTTTTCAGGCAATCCTGCTAACCATAATGGTACTTTTTCTAAATTAATAGATAGATCCAAAGAACAGAAGGAATTATTTCACAATGAAAGCATAAAGGTCTTCAGGATCTCTGGATTCTACCCATCATTTTTAAGAGCAGAAGCCTGTTTCACTGATTTCATTTTAATGAGACTCTAATTACGAGCATTTTACAGGCTGGATTGAAGCCACTGGTTCATACACATGGTTCTCCTAGTTAAAGTGTCTGGGTGGCCTGTGGCTGGGGAGAGGCACAGCAGCAAGTGAGCAATGATCAAGGCTATGATTCTTAACCAGCTCATACTACCATCAGTCATGGACAGCTAAAATAAACTTAACCTTTTTCTGTTATTATTTTACAGCTAAAATAAATTTAGGCAATGATGGAGAATTAGATTTACCAGATTTTTTACTTAAAGATGTATTTACAGGATTATATAGAAATCTCCATCCAGACTTCCAGAGACTTGTGAAATCATTTAAAATCATTTTATCTTAAATTCACCCACAATTCTTTGAGTTCTCTCCCAGAGTATGACAATGGAGGTGACAACAGTGACTACTGTTGTGTGCTAGGGACATATGAACACCTGATGGTGCTTCTGGACAAAAATACTGAAAAAGAAAAAAGAAAGTGAAAACTTTCAGCTTTTATCACAAAATTGGTACTCTATTACCTGCTTCTTTACCAAAGCCTTTGGTAAAGGCTTCTCCATAAAGCCAGTGTTTCTCCCTATGCGCCACAGTATGGAAGATAAATCCCCTAGGATTCTAAAAATCAAATGCAATGTACATTAGAAGTTTTCCATGGAAGAAATAACTAGCTCCAGTCAAATTTCTCTACCTCATTCTCTTCCCCTCCCTATAAATTTCTCTACCTCATTCTCTTCCCCTCCCTATAAATTTCTCTACCTCATTCTCTTCCCTTCCCTATTTTTTTTTTTTTTTTGGGGGGGAGGCACAAGTAGAATTCTGATTCCCCCATGTCAGTCCTCTGCTTCCATAACTCAGTTCCTGCCTGTGTGGATTTTCACTGTTACAGTAGTCACAGGTCAAAACTCTTCTCCAAACAAAGGAGTTGAAGCAGTTTGGATCCCAAATCCTTTCTGGATATAGACCTGTCTTCAGGAGTGCACTGGGTTTTCAGTGAATGACAGACCAGGAAAACAAATGGAAAATTCCACAGATATTATTACCTGTGAATAATGAAAGTTTGAATGATCTATGTTTATCCCCTCTCCTTTTCTGTTGCTCTCCTCTGAAAATGCTTTGCAGCAAAGCTGGACTGAAAAAAACACAACTTCACTTTACAAGACACAATGTGCTTTTAATAATTTCCTAATAAAATTTTGGCTTTAAGATGCCTGTTTTAATCCTCTCTTTTCATTACCATGTCAGCTAAGAGGGCTAAGAAAGGAAAAAGGAATGAATTCTAGATCAATCACTTTTCCTGGTGTTTATATTTTATCTTTCTGTGGAGTATTTGCTAAGATCCTTCTCTTTTTAATAAACATCAACTTTTGGAAAACTATTTTATTTATTCCCCATGCTCCCTCCATGATTCTTTTTTACATGGACCTTTCTTAATAAAGATCTCTCTTTATCTGTAAGAATCTGCATGTAGATAGAAAAAGTTTTATTTCACCCCTGCAATTGTGATTTTAAGTTTTTGGTTGTTTTGGGGTTTTTTTTGCATCTATTCAGAAATTTAATAGCGAAAATCTCATACTTTTCAGTTTTTGTTTTTTCTCAACATTTTAGAAAGTGAGAGAATGCTGTAAATACTTCTGGGCAGCCAGGGCTACCAGGAAAATAAACTCCTCAGACAGATTCAAGTTTCTGCAAACTTTTTAGCATCTGGTTAATTTAATTCATGTGAATGAACCCACTGAAATCCAAAGAAGTGTTTATGAGAGTCACTTGAACCAGCACTTAATACTCTGTATGACTGGAACATAACCTGCTGTTTTGCTCAAGAACACAGCCTCACTTACCTTTTCAGCTATTTAACTCTTCCACTGTACACCACAACTATTCTGGGGAGATGCAGATGTTCTAGGCACAGCCTATTAATTTGTCATCACCACCCCCTGTAACTCCAGACCTTTTCTGACAACTAATAATCAAAAAGCTCCCTAACAAATTATAGGCAACCACCTACTGCTCCAATCCCTCAAGCCATTTCCATTTTTGCAGCAGCAGGCTCTTCAATCATCATGCTAAGGGCAATGTTAATTTTCACATTTCTTATTTAAAACAAAGACTCTTATGAGAAAAATAAAATTCAGGAGATTATTAATATGAAGGTACATTACTACAAGGCTATTATATGGATAAACTACCATACTACTATTAATAACTACATCATAATTTGATTATGCTGGGAAAACTACACAGAAAAAGAGCATTTAGGTTTATTCTGACGCAGCATTATGAGGAAAGGTGAAAAAGCAAACATTTGAACCATTATTTAAGGTATTAAGAATTCACAGTGTAAGCTTCTTCTCCTCTCTGGTAATAAAGTTCACAAAAGCAATACATGATTTAATATAAAATACTTAAATAATTAGATTTCTATTTCTTCCAACTGAATTGAATTGGGAGACAAGAAGACTTACAGTGTATGAAGTCACTGACTATACCAGTGCACTTATCTTCAACATTAGTAATAATTCCGTACAGTGAATTAATTCAAAATTCAAAGTAAGACACAGTAATGGCTCAAATCCTATTCTCTAAGAGGTATTTCCATCCCCAAGAGCTGGATAAGTGCATAGTCTTGAAAGCAGGTTGTGATTGCTTCCAGATTCAAAACCATTTTAAACCCAGTACTTCACACATTGACCCTGAAAACATTCATACAGAAGAGTAACTTTAGGATATCAAATACATTTAATCCACTATCTAGCACAGACCAGGATTATATTCTGTTAGCTCTGTACAAACACAAAACAAGTAGACAACCTACTGCCTTCAGGAGCCTACAGTTCAAGTTCGGAACACAAGAAGTCTTCAATACCATCACCAACTCATGCCAGATTTTCAACGCAAGCTCCTAAGAAAATTATGTTTACGTGATGACACTCCATATATATGAGGCTGTATATATACGGTTTTGGCTCCTCATCTCTACCTTTTAATTCTAAATCCACTAACTGATTTCAATTGTATTTAACAAGGAAGTAGATAGCCATATGGCTGAAGGAGCCATATCAGTCCATGGTACAGACCATGGTACCACAAGTCCATGGTACAGACCCATCTATAACAGCAATAAACAAATAAGTACAAAAATTATAAGAATGGGGAAGGCATATAAATAAAGATTCCTCCCAAATATACTTTCCTATCTTCAGTAATTTGCAACTCAGGCAGCTGGGCTGCCACTGCAGTTTTTAGCAGTTGGCTACTTGGATAAGCACAGGCTTCTATGTGGTACTGCCTGACCCATCCTCACCAGAACAGAGACTATTGTTATGTAACTGTAAATGGTCAGCCCCCAAAAATCAAAGCATATGTAGAACTGGTCAGCCAACATGGACTGCTGCTACTTGAACATATTCATGTTGCTGCTCCTTTCTAGAACCATTAGATGCAGGTCCAAGATTTCTGGGCATGCTGCAGATGCAGAGTTCGCTCAAGCAAAGAGGATCTCAGTTTGAAGGCCACAGAATTACTAGACTTAAACCTGCAGTTTTGGAAACTGTCTAACATTTTAACTACTTATTCAATTAAAGTTCCCATTCTTTTTCAAACAGCCCAAAACAATGTCAGTTCTGACACAAAAATCTCCAGTTTTCTGTCATTGCCTTTTACTACACAACCAGAGCAGTTTTTAGGTTAAATATTTAACATAGCATTTGATAAGTTCTTAAAACCACATTTGCAAACATGCCAAGAGAATAAATTTCTAAATCATGAAGCAAGAATATTTTTTTCCTTATTCTCTCTAGTCTCCTAATTGTATTTTTTTTAAATACAGACTAGCTTTACTTATCTTCCCTAGTAATGTATTCTAAATTGAATTAACAATCCTTCCTGCAGAACCAAACTTATTATGTGAATATTCTTTTTCATTCCCATGAAAATTCAAGAGGAAGCAGAGCTAACATTGAAGGATGGCATATGTAAAACACCTTTAGTCTCTTCCAAATATTTCAGGAATCCAATATTATGGATAAGCTGTTTACTTTGGTCATCACTATTATATAGCTATTCACTACCAGAAAAAAAAATTCAGATTTTAAGTGCAGTTTGTGAAATATTCCTGGTCTCTTATGGAGTGTTACTGCCCAATAGTAAAATATAAAACTTGAAAGTGAGCTTCTAATCCGCATCACTAAATCCTTTCTCAGGGCCAGAGCTTTTTTAAAAAAATAAAAACATTTACATATAAAAATAACTATGCTTCTATGTCTTTTATTTCAAAAATGAAATTATTATGCAAGACATATGGAAATAGCTATAGAGGAGGATACCAAAAGCTGGGCAGAGCATTCCTTTGACGCAGGGCTGTTGGCAGACATGTTGACATTGGTTACTCTCCCTCACAGCTGCTCTGTCTTCACCAGAACCACAGGATTAAATATCATTGTACCAAATAACATCATATTTATCAGAGGTTTCATCAACCTACAGTGACCTCAAAATAACATGTAATTATCTCTGAAATGGCTAATGGTGTTCAAGTGAGACCTAATTGCCTGTCTTTATAAAGACTGCACATGTAAGCAAGGACTTTAATGCTTCATCAAGACCAGTTAAAGAGCCACACTGTTTACTATCCTTCTTTATCATTAATTAGCACTGAAATTTATATTACCTGAATATTGTAGGTGCCTGAAGTTGTTCTCTATGAATGAGAAAGATAAACATGGGAACATGGTGTACAGAGTGGCACATGGGCACACTCCTACCTGAAGGGAGTTCTGCCAGGACAAACGCACTAAAGACCGAAGCAGTTCTATTACAGTGACAGAGTGATGCTGATTAATATTTCAGTCACAAGACCAGAGACAAAACAGAGGCAGATGCAACACTCGTTTCACATCTTTTGTGATATGGAATGTGTGTTGCACTAATCAGCATTTAAGTGGTCAGGGATACTTTAACTTTGCTTGTTCCAAAGTCAAAAGCAGGCCTGGACAATGACACAAAAAGAGAGTGAAGGGGATTACCGGAAAAAAAAAAAAAAAAAAAAAGACCAAAAAAAGTCAAAAAAAAAAAAAAAAAGTCAGGTTGCCTAGTACAACAGGAATAACCCAAAACAGTTGTGGGGCTGATACTCCAGGTGCTGTCTAGAAAAAGTCCTTTAGTCCCCCAGCTCGATCACCCTCCCAGTGAGGGGTGCCCGGATGCCTCTCCAAACAAGGACCATTCTCTCTGCAGTTTCGCACAGGGACAGACAAGGCTCAACACCACCCACTTCTCCTGCGTGGGAGTTGGTCTCTCTATGACTGCCTTTCATTTTAACTGTTTCATCTCTACTCATCTTGCTAAAATAATTAATTTCAGAAGTACCATCACACTGCCGCTAGCGTGATGTGAGAGGGAACCATTCCCACTCGAATGCCAAGCCTGCCCACTCCCCATGGCCCCATTCAGAATAAATTTGGAACATCTCAAATGACATTAACAGAATTCAGCTACTGTAAAATACTGGGAATGAACCCCTTTGAGAAGAAGGATGAAAGCACATTTATCTTCAGCATTATTCCTGAAGCAGCAGAACTTCACATCCATGCCAATGGAAAAGGCGTAAAGGAGCTGAGGGAACATCCAAGTGGGTTAGGAGACTATTAGAAAGGGCTTGGGAGCAGTTGGGAAAATTGGTCAGGGGCCAAATACGTCAAAGAAAACATTGGAAGCAACTGAGGGAGCGCTGGAAAGTTCTCCACATTCAGTCTGAAGCCAAACCAGGAGATTTCCAATCTGTGAGCACTGAGTTTTTGCCAGCTTTTTGTGTTTCCTCACCCAGCCTCTGCCCTAGGTCTCCATTACTTTAAGAGCCATGAGGACATAAAAAAGCTAAGCGGAATTATATAGCGTTATCTGTGAAAAGGAGCAGCTATTTCACCAGGCAATGCCACGTCATTTCGGATCCCTGTTGTCATACAGACACTATGCTTTCGTTTAACCAGTATGAAGTATAATAACATAATCCATCATCTTAGAGCCAGGTTTCAAATTAGCCTCGCATTCCAATCTTAAACCTCTAATACATTTTAAATGACCCTCAGATCAAGTAGGTACAAGCAGGAAAAGATTGTAGGCCCTGATACATGAGATCTATATTCCTTTATTTTACTCCAGTAAAGACTTAAGTATTCAACAGTTTCTTTGGCAACAGTTTTTGCATGTCAGCATTTAATCAGCTGTAGCTAGAGCTGCAAAGCAGTTTCAGTAACAAACTCTTAATGTGAAATTCTCCCCCTTAAGGCTGATGTTTTTAATGGTTGGTCTCTCTCCTGTGATCACAGATTGTTTTAGAAATATGATAAGTACTTCTTTCTTCATGTCATGAGCACTACTCTTTTCTGTCTTCATGGATTTAAGGATAGGTGCAACAGTTAAGCAGCATAAGAAGTGGAAGAAAACTATTTTTAATTCATGCCTAGAACTCTTCTGAACTGTTCTCTCTACACTTACACCTTCTCATGGCTCTTTTCTGTAGAAATGCAGTAATTTCAGTCTTCTTGCAGCCCCTTACCGTAATGTCTATTTTACAGTTAAGAAATGGAGGCAGAGACGTATCACTGTAGTTTATCCCAACTTTAGGATAGGAAAAGAGAGAGATATCTCTAGAGATCAGTTTTGCCCATCCAGATGTGAACAGTCCTTTGGAAGTACTTTGTTTCCTACTGATTTATCATACTGAGGACCTACACTTCCAGCTTGACCCTCCCAGAAAGACTGGATGAATCCCTATCTAAAAGAGCTGCAGAAGTCCAGGCAGAGCAGATAACAACATATAAAGTGGGAACAAACTGAGGAGCAGGATCAACAGACATGTCTAAATTCCATATGCCAACCCCAAGGATCTTATTTTCCAATCCATGATGCCCCCAGACCCAAATCCCACACCCTCCCAAGACCTTTCAGGGTCCCAAGACCCTTTCCCTATCACTGCTACCCACAACATACAGCAACACACTCACACTGTGGAGCCAGGAAGTCTGCAGTAGTTATGTGCTTGTGTACCACCAATGTCCTGACATGTAACAGAAACTGTGCCAAAGAGGCAACATCTTCAGTAGGGGAAAAATTTATTTTTTTCCTTACCTCCCTTTCCACCAAGGAATAAATGAAAAAGTAAGGAAAGAGTTGAAGAAAATTGTACAATGATATATATCATCTCAGAAGGTTGAGCGGACTAAATTTTGTAACAACTAAAAAAAACCCACATTTCATTTCTTCAAAATGGTAGGTATGACTATGATATGCTTCATACCAAGGTGCTTTACAACAGAACTTTATACTATCAGACACTTACAACTTCTGTACAGTGTACATGACATTTACTGTTGTCCTCCATTATATTAAGCATCTCTCTGGAACTGCTATTTATTTTCCAATCTTTTTCCTAATGAGTTTGTTCTATATTTGAATTGTAAATGCCTCTCTCTATTTATATTTTATTTCTGAAACTTAGAGAATAGTCTTCTCTGTTTACCAGTCAACAGTCTTTTGCTTACGGAAATTAACTTATCCCAAAACAAAGAAAAAAATCTGAACCTTTTAATTCTTGCAAATTGTTTTTCTCAAGTTAGGGGCTTAACTGATGCCATGACAGAAAGACAGTAATATGCAGAGCACAGAAGCCACAGCCCAAGCCCAATGGCAGCTTTTCAGCTCAATGCTGTCTAGCAAACTGATGTTTTCGTTGCTCCCTCTTCACCCTTCCATACCCATGCATTCACTTGGAGTCTGATCCAAAGTCTAAATCAATGGGAATCTGGATCAAGCCCATTCTAAACACAGAAAAAGTAAATCAGATCTCAAAATTTGCTACATGAAGAGAAGGATCCAATTTTGATTAAATCAGTATTTGCAAGTCTCACAAATTCTGTGCACAGGAAAACAACCATGTTGTATTTTCCACAAAATGCATGTAATTTTACAAACTTGTAACTTTAAATGTCAAGTTATAATGGACATGAGACTACTGAAAGAGAATAGCTAGAGTTAACCTTAATGATGCAAGCTTTTTCATCATACAGCATGAACTTACACTGCTGAAGGTATCTCTAAATAGACATTTCTTAAGTAAAGTTCATTTACAATGTACAAGAGAAGGTAAGCAGATGTAACTACTGGTAGTTACCTCAGACCTATTATGTCAGTCCCTGATCAACTACATACGTTTTTTGTTTTTTTAAATATTGTATTTTTGCAAGAATTTTACAAGATTAGAGGCCACAGGAAAAATGCATCACCCATATGTTTAAAACAACATTCAGTTCCTTTAATTTCCCCACTTCGGAACAAGATATGTCTTTTCATCAGCACAGAAATAATATTCCAACCTTTCCCAAGCCCATCATCTTCTTAGATAGGGCAGTAGGCCGTTATTTTTCAAAAACAAGTAGAAGGAAAAAGAAGCTTTCAGTGCAACCCAATAAATAGCTGTAAAAGATTATTTTGTAGACACAGTAAAATGAATAAAATATCCATTCAGGTCTACTCAGCCACCTCCTGAAGACAGAAGCATGTCAAAACTGGCCAAGTTTTAGGAAAAAAAATAAGTAAATAAATAAAAAACTTCTATCCTCCCTGCCAATTCTTCAATGAACTTTTTCCCAATAGAAGACCAATGACATTTCTTCAAGAAACACAGTTTTAAAAAATAAGGAAACTAAACTTTATTTCAACTAAAATTTGACTTTTAGTAGTCAGTTGTATGAATGGTAACCGAATGAAAATGTTTGTGTGTGATATAGGAAGAATACAGAGCAAAATGGCTCAGGCTTTCTTTCTGAGACTTAAAATGAGCAAGGATAACACATCACCACATTAGTTAATTAATACAGCGTCCTTATTACTGCTATGTGAAGAAAGAAATTATAAATGCTGAAGTTCAGTGCTGGAGATTTTAACTCAGTCCAGGGACTTTCTACCTGTGTTCACAAACTGCCCAGCTCAGAGCACTACCCACAGAAACCTAAGCAGTTTCAGGGGCATTGATTCTATATCAGCAGAGGAAGAAGTCAAGTCCCCTCCATATTCCCTGGTCCAGAGAAGGAGAAAGCATTCTTTAATCTCTGTGAGAACAAACTGACAGCAAATACCTGAAATGGTATTTTTTGTAGCTTCTCTATCCCTTCCCCAAATCACAACATAAGCAGCCTGAAATGCATTTTTCAGGAAAGAGACATATCACATACAGCTCTTAATCAATTTTGCTTATTAACTAAGGTACCAACAGATGAAAATCAAATAATTCTTGAAGAAAATAAAGGAAAGATCCAGAGTATGGATATAAAGGTCAGGGGACTATAGTGAAGAAGTAGAAATTATCCAATACCTGGAAATAATGCAAGTTCTCCATGAATAAAATAAAAAGGCAGTAAATGTGCTACCAGAGAAATGCATCAGCCAGGAAGGGGGCAACAGATACTCAAACACATCAGCTCAGTTTCTTGGTTTCTATCTTAACCAGAGCAGTGTCTATTTTCTCAGTGGGATAAGCTATTTGGAGATCTGTCAGTCCCTAAGAAATTTTTACTCATTGGTGTCTTAAGAAAAATAGCTTAGAGAAATACTCAGGGTCTCAAAGACAGCTCAGGCGAGTCTTTGTTTTGGTTTTAGCATCCTGGTACATAGGGTTGTCCCTCCTTCCCTTCCTTTTTTTTTATTTCCTCAGAGCAAAGAATACTAAGTCTGTGACTGTGCATGACTGGTAAAATGGATTTGTGTCCAAAACCAAGACTAGTTGCTAATTCTTTCTTTTCCTTAAAAGAAGAAAAAGCAACTTGCATACTCCTCCCCCCATAAATCAATGCATTATAGACACATTTCTCTGGATTTGTCTTTAATTAATTACCATTCAGCTCTGTAGTGACTCTCATGGGTATTTCACACTGATAGACCAGAGAAAAGGGTCCATCCCACTGCAAATAGAAGAGAGGTAGGAGGATGGACAAAAGTAAAAGGTGTGGGGGGAAAGGTGGGAATCAGCAAGCTTCCATTACAGTTCATTCATTTTAGTTTCAAAGATTATGAAAATTTTATTTTCAACACCAAAGGAAAATGACGCAAATAAAAAATTAAATAACTGCCTGGAGCCAAATGTTTCCTACTCAGAATGCTTAGAATTGAGCTGCAAATCTATGGAAACAGATATTTCTTAAAGAAATTGCAACTACAACCTTAATTCCCATAGTGTTCAATACAGTGAAATGTAACAGTCCTCATAGCAGGTAATGGCAGATAATGATCACAAAGCCAAATGTTTTCTGGCTAAATTCATAATGAATCCAAGATGATAAAGGCTACAAAGTAAGTGTTTATTAGGGTGGCAGACAAAGTAATTCTTTCCTGAACTAAAAAAGTATTTTTGCTTCCTGGCAGTGGTTCCTTTTTACTGTAAAGTGAATTATTTCTGTACTTAGGCATTTCAGACAGCTTGTAAGGCATTTTTTAGTCTAGCTTTTAGATTCTCTAAACTGTAAGTTCTAGCTCCTAAGATGTCCTGTAGTCTAACTCACCCTAATATTGTTTGTATTTTGTGTAAGATCCTGTGATTGTTCCTGAACGTTTATGTGTCAGAAACATTCTGATTTATTCTAACTGATTCATTTGATATTTTTCTCTTATATTGGGATGGGAAGACAGGGACAAAATTGCCGTGACACAGGCATAAAGAGAAGATGGTCTCTCAATAAAGCAATGAGGCAGGAACAATTCTGAAGAGTGGAAATGGCCCTCATAAAGCACAAAACACTATCACATTTTCTAAAAAGGCTCCCTTTATAAAGAGGTGGTAAGCCAAAGATCTAAATCTTTGTGTGCATTTCCTCAGGCACTGTCTGGTCCCAGGCTGTGGCTGTCCTCAGTTTCCTGAAGGAATGTGAGTTTGTTGAGGGGTGCATGTGGGCAGGTGGGACTGCAACTGGAGCCAAGAACATGTCCAGGAGAAAAAGGGATCTTTCGTGACCTCCTGTTGACTGGTATTCTGTGGTGTCAGATAATTATCATGTTGCTTTAGATTTGCAGCCATTATAGACACAAATGACCCTCCAGTGAAAAAAGTAAACTGAAGGCATCTCAGATACTAAATTCAAAGCTAGAAAGGATCACCTAGTCCTCTCTGTCCACTTTCCTCTCCTCTACACTCCCAGACTCAAATCCATGTAACTCAGAAACATACTTAAAGCACATTGCTCAAAACGCAGCTATCTACACTTCAAAACAATATACTGCTCCTACCTCTTCCTCTAGCAAAGAGTTCCAGTATTTATTTATGCAGCCAAGCAAGTAATGATGACTTAATTCTTGAGTAAATTTATCTACCTTCAATCTTTAGCTATGGGATCTTGTCATGTGCTTCTACAGAAGATTAAAAGACCTCTGCTGACAAATATATTCTCCATAAATAAGTACTTATACACAGTAATCCCATTGGGTTTTGACCTTTTCGCTTTGATAAGTTTGATGAGTGGCCTCCCTACAATTCGCCTCATAAAGCTGATTTTTCAGCATCTGGATCATTTTTTTGGGTCCTCTCCCTACCCCTCACCCCTTTTCTTCAGAATATATTCTCCAGAATTTAGGACATTTCTGAGGTGAGGACACCAGATTTGAGAAGCAGCAGCTACCAAAGGCAAAGCCAAGTTAATTTTCTAACTTGTTCTTGATATACCCTTTATGGGCAGCCCACAAACAGCTTACAGGAACCTCACCACAGGTTTCCAGGAATAGAGATTCTGGGATAAGCCAGCACAGTGCTGCTATTGGAAAACTAAGTTAAAACATTTTGTTCTTCTTTCCCTAAAACTGAAAGATCACTTGGCAAGTATGCCTAATAAAATCAGGCCATGCAGAGGAGGGACTAAATGAATGCATATACATATAAAAATAATCAGCATTTTTTCAGCCACTCCACCAGGTTCTCCCCAAGAATTTCAGAACTTTCTAAGCCCAGACATCATTCATCTTTCAGACTCCAAAGAGCTGGTTTTAATCTGTCTCCTCTTGTTTAGCCTTAGGCTTTGTAGACCTACACCTACACCTCCAGCAATAATTATTCTAACTAGTCTCTGCTTCCCTGGGCTAATTGCCAGCAGAATTCAACTAATTTTCTGCAGAAGAGCAAGCAACTTTGTCAAGAAAAAGTCTGCAGCTGGAGACAAGGAGAAAAAAAAATGAAAGCAAGGTTCAGTTCACAAATAGATATATAGGAGAATACCAGCATCAAGAACAAACCTCTTGAGCTCTTTCCCATCCCAATTCAGTTGACTCGTTGAGGAAGCTACCCCCCAAAAACCTTACATTGACTTCAGGGTTGCTAATTCCCAAAGCAACCTTCCATCCTCCCATCCTGAAAGCCTTATATCTTTGTATGTACAGCTCTCCAGCTGTCTGTATAAAAGTGAATTTTTGAATTTTCATCTAATCAACAATCTCAGATTACGCTTACAACAACATTATTTTAGCAATTTTTGTGCTATCTACAAACTTATCAGCAAATTCATGTCAGTAAACATATTGGTGATTGAAAATATGAAAATACTGACTAGCACTGGATTCAGAATTAATGCCTAGAAACTAAGTTAATGAGTTTTCACAAAATCATTAAGTACGACCCCACTGCTTCCCCAAGGGAGATTTTTCCTTTTTCCTGGCACTTGCCCCAAATGGACTATTCCAGCTTGTGGAAAACATGCTCTGACTTCTGTAGCTGACAGACCTGCCTTGGATCGTAAACACCCAATATCCTTTTTTCAACACTAAGCCATCATTTGAATTCACAGCTTTTAAGGAAACACCATGTGTTTCAACTGTCATATTTACCCAACACTAAAAAGCCTACCAGGAAAAATAAATTTTATTCTCATAAAGGCAGTGGGTTACATTCCTAATTGCAGAACTGGAAACAGTTAAAAACGGAAACTGTTCCCTGCATTACATCATGCTTAGCACTAAAGTGGCTCCAGTGTTTCAGTGAGCAATGTACCAAAAGACACTCTCACTCATCTCTCCACAGCTTGCTTCTTGTCACCTCTCCAGGAAAATGAAGCTTTAGAATTGGAATACAATGTGCAAAGAGAAAAATCTATGTAACTCACGTTTCCTGGTTGCATTCAGCTTCTCATGACTGGTTTAGCATATTAACTATGTCCCCTTACATCCAGGTAGGTGTGGGGATCCTCTCACTGATATTTATCATTCAGCAATTCCCTACAACAGCAACATACACCATCTAGAATACTGTGTCCATCTTTGGGATCCTGCTGCAACAAAGACTGACAGCCTGGAGCGACTCCAGGAGAGGATCATGGTTAGTGAACTGAAGCATGTGTCAGATAAGGAAAAGTAAGGTGGCTCCATTTGTCCAGTGAAAAGAAGACTGAGGCAGCACCTTCCACTATCTAAAGAGAAGAGAGAGGCAAACTCTTCCCAGGGACTGAGGACAAGAGAAATAAAGGCACAAGCTAGAGGGTAAATTCCAGTGGGATATAAAAAGAGAAGTAATTTCATCCTGAGAGTAGTTAGGTACTAGGACAGGTCACCCAGTGAGGCTGAGGAATCTAACCTTGATGTTCTCAAATTATACCTGAACCAGACAGACCCTTAACATCTTCATTTCACTTTTGATATGAGCCCTACTTTGAGCAGGGAGGTGGGCCAGATGACCTCCAGATGTTTCTTCCAACCTCAATTACTCTGCAATTTCATGTCACATGGATGGCTTAAATTAACCTCATGTGCCTTAATATCGTATGTGAATATCGTATTTTAAAACAAAAGATCAGATGATCAAATTTCTAAGTCCAAAACTTTATAGGAAACCAAGTATATTTTAATATCGTAACCATTTTCACCACTTTATAACGAAAACAATTTTTTCTATCCTTCTAATAATGGCTTCATTAAAAAAAAATCTGAATAATTTATAACTTACCAACTCTCTCCCTGCTGTTGTGGCTAGCTGTTATCACTATGATAAGCCCACAGTAAAAAGTATTGGTTTTCTTCGATAAAGCAAGTTCAGGCATAGCATTGCTACTTAGACTTTACAATCTCTAACTCTGTTTCAAGACATAATTTGTGGTCAGAGTACAGAGTACATTACTGAGCTTCAGCTCTTCTTTACCTTTGCTGTTTTCCTATCCTTTCTCATTATCACAGTACGGCAACAGAAACACTACAGTTACAATAACCTAAACCCATTGAATAACACTTAGTACAAATATACACGCATCCTAACGAGTATGATTAATAACAGTCTCTGCCTCCAAAAAAATTCTTTTCTCCAGTATGCCAATAGCTGTACTCAGCTGAGGTTGGATCAGATGATCCCACCGGGATCCCTTCCAACCTTACCCCTTCTGAGATTCTGTGATTTGGTGCCAGTCATTGGACAGGTTGGTGGCAGAGCTGGGACCAGAGCCAAGGACACCCCCTTTACCACTAGACCATGCAGCCTTCACACATCTCGAAGTTTTTTTCCAGTGAGGTACTATAACTCATTTGTCTATATGGCTAAATAAATCAATAAATAGCAAAAATAAGCTTTAATATTTTGTGATAATAAACATTATGAATTATGGGGTATTTGTTATACACTAGCAAGTATATTTTAAATTGCAATGCTCAGAGTTGAGCCAATAATTTCCCCTAAGAAGGAACAAGAAAAACTCTCACTGCTTTTCCAAAACACTGCTATGTACACTCTTTGCAAAGGGGGGGCACTATATACCAGTGATACACAAAAGATCTTCCAATACACATTCTATAAAATGTTTCAATATATTCTTGGTGAAACACTGCACTGAAATACAACACCACATCATATGCTGTCAGTTTGGAGGTAAAACTATATGGTGTATGCCTTTCACTCAAATTCACAGAACTGAAAAGCAAGGGGAGAAATGTAGTGGCAGGGTGGCTCATTTTGACAAAGTACCCTGTAGCAACCACATCAAATTAGGTTTGCATAGATCTCCAAGTGTGAGGCAGTTAATGAAACACTGATCATTTTCCCCAACTCTAACTTAGACATGTTAATTAAAAATTAGAAGAAATCATCATCATATAAAATGAGTTCACTGAGAGAGAGTATAAAAATACCTACCAGGCAGTGCTCTGTACACCAGACTTCTTTCCAACACTAATTAAAACGGATATTTCTGCACATGCAAGTCTACCCAATGAAATGCAAATAATAGTGTGAGTTTAACATTTAATGATTTCTCTGTAAAGGAGAAGACTTTCATTTGGGAATGCTATAATTTACTCTGAGTAAGATCCACTTAATCATCATGTTTACTGCCTTCTTTCTCTGTTCACATTTCCTTTCCTAGCCAGTCATGCAATTGACAATTTAAGATTTAAATTGTGACCACTTAAGAATTTATCTATTGCATTTCCCAACCCCCATTTTAACTTTCATCCTTGTACCACAAACTAGCTAGTTGAAAATCTTCCCTAGCTGATAAAACGAGCCCTTTACACCAGCAAATGAAACACTGAAGTGTACAGCTTCACCCCGCAGCAGAGGAATCACCCCTGGCAGCAGGACAAGTTCAGTTCAGCTGCACAACTGAAAAGAAGTGGGATTACAGACAGCTTTGCAGAGGGAGGGGTGAAGCCAAGCCAAACACGAATATGGTGAAGAGAGAAACTAGTCTGGTGGCTCACATCCTGAACACAGACAATTCAGATCAAGTTCCTCCAATGGTGAATTTTCAGCCTCAAGGAAGTCTCCTTCACTTTAACTCCCCATGACCAGAGAATGGATACAATAATTCTTTGTTTGCCTCACACAGTCCTTGATTTGCTAAAACTTGTCAGTCTCCAAGACAAACACTTTCTCTCATATGAGTAAAGCATTCAGCAGGATGAAACTCTGATGTTGACTGAGATCTTAGGGAAATACACAGTGGTTAGCAAAATTAAAAGGTGAAACGTCAAGTACTCTGTAGATAGCCAAAGCTAGGATTAAAACTACTACATTTTGTCAACTCTTTCTCCTGCTTGTCTCTTCCCAGCTAGCCCTGGTTCCCAGTCCAAGGAAATCACTTATTACCCGAATCAGCTTCTCAAGGCTGTGCATTCACAAGCAAAGCTGCTAACTTAGAGGAGCCTATTTTTAGCTAGGGTGCCTGGTTTCCCAGAGCGACCAGGGCTGTAGCTGCAAAGCATGTCTTTCACATCTCCTCCTGCAATGAGGTGCAGCAGCTGGAACAGGCAGCAGGGCTGCTCTGAGTGAGCAGGATCTGCCCTGAGCACTCACTTGCCTCTAAGATAACATTTAACTCTTTTGAACATGTTTGTTTCAGTGAAAAATTTAAGAGACTGTGAAGACAAGACTGAATCTCTACCTGACTTTAGTAACAAAATGATTACACAAACTTCTTTTTAAAAAGATGTACATGAGCAGATGAGCAAGGGGAGACAAGTCTCTTTTTTTTCTTGAGCCCATAGATTTCTATTAGACCCATCCTGTTACTGCAGTAGAAGTGGAAGGATTCTGGGCTAGTAGCCCACTACGAAGGAGAAAGAAAATAGTGGTGTATTGTGAAAACCACAATGGAGGCTGATGGCCAAATTGTCATGAATTGCTGTCTTAATCAACGCTGCCAATAAAAAAAAAAAAATTAAAAGCCATCGCAAAAGTATTTTTTCTTGTTAAACTGCACACAAACACACAGAAAAGAACTCAGAACCTTTCAGAGCAAAAAGACCCATAGCTTAAGGAAAAAAAATTAAGAGCAGTGCAGCTGCAGAAAGTGGCCACAGCTCACTGCAACAAGCATGGACTTGTTCAGTTGTGTGAGCAACATTTTCCAAGCCTGAATGGTGACTTTCTCAAATACTCATCATAAACTTAAAATTACCCTTCCCCACCACCCTGTGCAGGGTGCTCGAAAGGGACAGAAATCATGACCTTAGGAAGCACAGAAACACAGACTTCTATTTAACAAGAGGAGTTTAATATATTAGTTGTCCCACAGAAGAGACAAGTTCACATAGCTCTCTGCTGCACAAGATGTTCCCTCAACTAAAAAAGCTCCAAGTGTGCAGGATTCCCAGAACCTGAATCCCTGCCAGCCACCACTCTGAGACAGCCCAAAGGGGACTCAATTAGGAGGAGCCAAGCCTGTACTTCCAGCACAGAAACCATGATTCAGCAATGCACCCAGGCACATACCAAGTGTTCATTGAATTAGGCCTCAACTCCTAATGCTCATTTTCTAAAGGACAACTGTGTTGCTGGCCTAGAAAGCAGCAATTTGTCCCAAACCAACTTTTATTCCATTCATACAACGGGACAGAGAATGTCATTGATCAGCTGCAGTTTAGAATTAAAGAAAAAATGCATTGCAAGAAGTGGGGGTTTTATTAGTTTAATTTAATTCTGATATTTCTCCTGTAAGACTCAATTCTTTGAATGTGACTGAATTTTACTGTAGTAAAGAATAGTGCCATTCTATTGATGCTGGAGTAAGATTTGTTTCGTACAACACACAAGAATTTTTATTATCATCTCCTATGTACTTGTAGCACCTTGGAAGTCTCTAATATTTCAAATCTATTTATAGTACAAACATGTAATTGGATAAGCTGTGATATTGTTCTGTAAACATCAGTGGTGTCATGGACTTGTATTTTTAAAAAATCAAATAAAAAAACAACAATAAAACCAAACACTTAATTTCAGCTTCTAATTCTCATGCCACAAGGATGACTGTATGTTCACAACCAATGAATTTCTGCTTTTAAGAATGTGTCAGTGGGAAAGATAAGACTTGCAGTTAGGAAAAAATTCTTCCCACAAAATCAAACTTGTCTGGTCCGATTCTTATTTTTACCATTCTCTACAGATTCAGTCAATGTTATATGAATATCCCCTGTTACGTGAATGTGATCACTTATACAGTCCATTGTGATACACTGGAGTAAGGACCAGTAGATCCTACATGAATATATAAAAAACCATCTACCTCGTTAAAGATGCATTTCCTTTAAGATAACTTCGCAATAGTACACAGCACCATGAAAAGGAAGCCTTCCTCTACTCATCCTTTAAGACCAATTTATTTCCTTAAGACAATGCTCTTATAGTTGGAGTACCTTCATCCTGGAAAATGAACTAATTTTGCAAAGAATAAGTCTTCAAATTTACACAAATTATCTGCACCAGTAAGATCCTGCTTAGAACATCTATCTTACTGCAGTTCTTGGTGCTCGAGGCACGAGCTCTGGCGTGCCCCAGGTCAGACAGAGTCCAGCTGTGTTACTTCTGCGCGTCGCTGAAGCGACTTCGGCATCAGGAAAAGAGCTGCTGGCTGGGCTGGCTGGCTGGCTTCTTGGCAGAGGGAACAAGGCAGGAGCCGATGGGATGGCTCATGTTAGCTCGGAGACACAGGAAGAGAGAGGCTGTTCTGGTCTGACTCCTGACAGGTTTATTGTTAGAAGTTTCACAACCCAAACAAGCTGGAATCTGATGTCACGGGAATGATGGGATGCGATGGGATGATAATGGGATGGCTCGCCAGAGCCTTGTCCTCAGTTTTATAGGGAATTTGAAAACCCCGGTGAAAGGGGAAAGCAACCAATGAGTTACAAGCCAGGGGGAGGATACAATTTAACAAGAACCACTGGGAAAACCCAGAGGCAGAAGTTATAACAGAGAACCAATGAACAACCGAGTAACCGGGAATTTTCCCGAACCGGGGGAGGCGGCTTGGACCCGGGCACTGCCCAGGGGGTGCAGCTTAGGCTTGTGAGCCGCCCCCTGAGTCTGACTCTTCGGGAAACTCCATCCAGGGGATGGGCTGGGATTGACTGGCATCTCGCTGCCCCAGCCCTGCAGTGGGCTGGGTCACAGCAACACTACCTCACAGAGACTTTTCAGCAACTTCTTCAGAATCCAAAATTATCATCTGTTGAAATGATGGTTCATTGCAGCTGATCAGGATTTTAAAGTGAGAGTATTAACTAGCTGTAAACTATTAAACAGCTCCTAAAATTGCACAAATAAGTTGCATGAATTTACAGCCAGATTTTCCTCATAAATCAGTATATTATGCACTTCTGATACTTTTTTCTTTTGGTGGAAAGACTTATTTCAAAGCATTCCTTTCTTTCACAGAAACATATAAAAACCTATATAATATATCTAACACACTGCTAGACTACAAAATCGCCTTTAAAACAGCAAACCATGTTGCTGATTTTGTGAAGGAAAAGCTCATTTTGCTGTAATCCCCTTCTCCTGCTGTGGAAAAAAAAATATAGGTAGAATCCAAAATAATAGTAAAAGTTCCTTAAAATGTTAGCGCTAAGAACGAAAAAGTATTCAGCACTATGCCTAAGTTGTGCTTCATCTGCAGTTGGTTTCATTTAGTGCCATTGCATGCAGGCAGCACATGGGTAGCCAGGCTCAGACTGCTTATTTTACATCTAAATTAAGATGAGCAGAATCTGATTGGTGGTTAGGAAGAGCTGTGGCACTCACTGCGTTCAAACCTCTCTCACAGTAAGTTTTCCAAAGCAGTTAAAGACATACAACCACTCATTTTCTCTCAACATTTCACCAGCGGCTTTACATAAATAGCTGTTCAATTGGAGTTAGGCTGTTGTTTGACACTATGGCAGAGCTACCCCTCGGGCTCCTAAAAAAACACCAAAGCAGTGCTTCAGTATTAACTCAGCCTGACAGTTCAAATCTGACAAGCAAATGCTGAAAAGTTAATTTGCTATTGTCAAGCTTTATGTTGGCTCAGGTATTATCCGCCTGCACCACTCCAATCACCCCTATGGATCAGGTAACATCTGTCTCCCAGCATCAGGCACAGAGCCAGCACGGATTTCACGCTGTGCTGCCTGGCTAATTTGACAGCAGTGCTCCAGATCACACTTGGTCTGCTGGATGATAAAGGAGCGCCTGGTCTGGGATTAACAATCACAGAGCTGGACTCTTATTTTTGATTCACACCAGCCTGGGAAAAGCAAGAGTCTCCTGGGGAGGACAGAGGAACAGCAATAGAGCCAGCACCTTCCTGCCTGTGGGATTGCACAGCCCAGGGACCAAAGGGAAGAGAACACACACAGCCATGCCCAGAGCACGCAGGAAAACCTTCCCCCACAACCGTGCACCAACACAACCTCAGTCACAAGGATCCGAAGGCTGTCAGAGCCCATTCGCTGCTGTGCTGCTCCAGCAGTCAGATTTCTCTTACCTGAAGTGGACACGGGGGCAGAGAAAGAGCCTCACAGCAACTGATCCACAACCCAGAGCCCCATACGTGGGTGAATTCGCTCCCCTGCCATCCTTGGCTGAGCAGAGGTGTACAGGTGTATTTCTGATCAGAGCAGTCTGGACCCCACAGTGCTACAAGAGGCAGACGTGTTTCAGAAGCCATCCAGGTTATTTGCCATTCAGTGGAAAACATCGAGACACTGTCAAGTCTGGGACCTCATTACTGAATCCAATTTAATAGTATTACAAGCTGATAACAAAGATCCCCAACATTTAAATTTCTTTTTTCTAAAAGTCTCGTAGGCAAGAAAAGCAATGCTGAGTCAATAACAAACTTATGTGAACCATGAATGCATGTAATGGGAGAGAAAAGAACCTCCATGGGGCATATAGGAAGCAAAAGTTTGGTGTAATGATGATTGTTGTCACTCTTGCTTTCCCTGATGACCAATTCCAATGCAAAATTTATTGACATTAGCAACAAGCAGAAAGTTTATAACAACTGAAATTTAAGTTATTTCTTTTTACAGAGTATTTTGCATAAAATCAATTCCACAACAATTCCCCTATGTCTCACTGCTAAGGTGACTGCCCATGACTTGTCATCCAACAACAACTTTCTGCATCCACCTGGTTTCCATGGTACAGCAAGAATGAGGGTGACCGAGTCACATCACTTAATGCAGTGATGAGCTAAGCAGCTTGTTAATATAAAGACAGTCTTACTCCTACTTTGGAGTTTTCCACGTTAGGACTTGACAGTTTTTTGCTAGCAAGTAAATAAGCTTCACCAAAATCTTCCCTACTTACTTGAAATGAAATATATGCATCACCAAGAGAAAAAATCCTCAAGCTGTTTCTTGTGACTGCCAGACTCAAATCCTCCCTGTTTCAGAGACATACATGAACAAAAGGAGCATCTCCATTCTTTATACAATATGCACGGTTGCAGAGCCCTCTAATACACAGTCTGATGCTTTTTTTTTTTTCTTTTTAATTCTTTCAATGAGCGGGGAGAAATCTTTTTACCGGGGGTGGTGTGTTGCTATTCTTCTGATGGCTGATGCTGAGGTTTTTTTCCCAACAGGCCTAAACAAGAAGCACAACTCTAAATGCTACTATGTAGATAAGATTAAGTGATTAAGTAGATGAGATACTAACGCTAAGAAGTAATAAACTATAAATATCAAGAGACCCAAAAAGATGTACCAAATATGTGCAAAATACATTAAAAAATCATAAGACAAGTTCTAGAATAATGTAGACACTAACCAGAAAATAACAAACTATTAAGAAAATTTGAAAGCTTTTCTTATACTAAGAAAGACATGTATCATATCTTTGACTTACTGTTAGACAAAGTGTTCTCACTGTCAGAGCACTATTCAACTTGCTGCAAAACAAGCAAATTGGGGTGATTTTCTTCATGTACCACTAAGGAATCATGGTGCTTTTAAAGCAATATAAAATTAAAAACAGATGTATTAAGTGTTTAGGGATGTTAGCACCAGGTGATGCAGGGGACCTGACACTGGTGCATTTGTGACAGACACATAACTGACCCTGTGTCTCAGCAGTGCTCCCTCTGAACCCAGACTGCCCTAACAACACTGCCTTCTGCTTTAGAAGTTAAGGGAAGCAGAGAAGAACTCCCCCATGAAGTACCACAATTCCCTAAAGAGACATCACCATAACCCTCACAAAAACAGATTTTCATTCAGTCTGGTGCCTGAGAAATATAACTTCTCTACTCTCTACCCAGCACAATGGCTTTTGATAGACACCAGGACTTTACACACTGAAGCAAAACCCAACCCTACTCACAAGGGCTGCTGCAGAGAACGCAGAACAATTCATACAGTGACAACTAGCTGCTGGTCACTGTAAAGTTGGGTCAACGTGACAAAGGTGCAAAATGCTGGCAACTGTCACTTGTGCCCAGACATGGTCAGATTATTTAAGATGCCAATTAACTGTCCAGGGTTATGGATGCAGCTCCACACAGAGCACATTAAGGTTTATTAGCTCAGGTGCAGCAACAACTCATTTTTGCGACTTCTTGCCCAGGTTTTGTCTAGAAGCAGAGCAGAGGTATTTCATGTTCACAACTTGAGCTAATTAGCCTTTCCAAAACCCTAGGGGCTCAGAACAGTGATTCAAGGGTCTTTAAATTGCAGTCCAAGCATATTCTGGATGACACATATTATCCAAAGCCTACACCAACCTCCCGATACCCTGGATAATAGAGAAATGACTACAACTATGATCTCTTGACTTACAACGCAAGGATCTAATCACTACACCAAGTGATGAGAGAGGCCACCTGAGGCCTTTACACTGCTACAGATTCTCAGAAGAGAAAATTAGATTAAACACAGGCCAAATACAACACATGCAGCAATCTTGAGGTTTGCACAAAGTATTCATTTCTATTATCCATTCAGACACAGGCAACATTCATGATCAGACACAGCAATTCGATAAATAAAAACATGTTTATTCCCAAAGCCAATGCTTTGCTTCCTTTTCCAAGGTGCTGCATACAGCTACAGTCTGGGTTTAACCCTCTGTCATCCCTTTCTTGCTGATTTTAATTTACATCATCTGATGGTGTCACCTGAGCTTGTTAAATTATTTACTGGCTGATTAAGCACTTTTTCTTTGATTTCCATTCTATTTATTCAACAGAGGCCACACTCCTGAAAACAGTATCTGAGCACATTACAGAAGTATTACTAAACAGTAATTAAAAACTGCTATGTAACCTTCCCCAAGATTTCTCTGGCCAGAATTCAGCATGCCACCAATAATTTTGAGAGCTTTAATAAAACAGCACAAATCTAACCTGTTCAGTGTTTGCTTTTTAAAAGGCAAGCAGATGAAGAGTGCCTGGTCCAGGCAAAAGAAGTTGATGAGTTTTGCAGTGCTCTATATTGCACAGAAATAAACAAACGTCCACAGCCTACCACGTGCTATCCCATACTAGAAAGTAGGAGTAGTCATCTCATACTGCACAGGTCCAACATTCTCCTTCAGCCAAAGGATTTTCCCCCATGTAATGGGGAGAGATGCTTCTGTGTTGACCCTCTGGGTTGCTGCCTTCATTTTAAGTCAGAGACTAGTGATGTTTATAGTCCTTATTGCTTAAACTCATGACTGCATCACATCTTCTACAATGGGTTCATTTGCTTTCTTGCACCTGAGATACATCACCCAATCCACTGAAACCCACCTAGAAAAATAATGTTTACCCTGGTGTTATCTTTCTGCTTTATAACTACTCTGTTTTGCTTGGAAGCTTGGTAACCCTAGCAATGAAAGCCACCATTCTGATAAGTTAAAAAAAAAAAACAAACCAAAAACTCAGGGCATGATTCAGCAACTGAGAATCCAACTTAGGTCTTAAAATTATTTTTCCCCTTTTTTCTTGCTTTTCTTTTTCCTTCCCTCTCTACCCCCTCTCCCTCAGATACCACAAAAAGTCCCTGGCCTCAGGATTTTTGCCAGGGGGTTAAACCCTTGAAGTCCTTTCAGAATACAGCCAAATCTCAACTGAGAAACAGCATCACTCATCTATGACAACATGATAACTCTGGATGTTTCCATCAAGTTGACAAAGATGCATAACTTAAATAAAAATTCATGTTCGAATTATCAACAAATGAAAGTTAATGATGGATCAAATTTGGCAGAACTATTCTAACATGTAACACAATTTGGTCCCAAGCTATAAGATGTGAAATTTAAGTGATAAATGGTTGCTGGAGACCTTTTCAAGATAATTGACATGCTACGGTGCATTAATATTTCTTTCATTAGTATCAATCTGGAGCACTCATCTGTTGGCAGAAGGCCAAGTGCATTGTGTAGAAAATACCCCTACCACAAGAGTCTTCTGTTTAAAAGACAAATGCCTTGGGAAACCAAATATTAGTCAGATAATATTAAGAGTCTGATTTTTGACCTTGGTTCTCCACTGTCATCTATTTTGCATCCATATCTTTTATGGAAATGATACTACCACAACCTGAATAATTTATTATTTTAAGTATTTGATTTTTGTCTGAAACCAGGTATTTTGATATGAACATGACCTGAGTATCCCCTGCAGATCCTTTCACAGATCAAAAGCACAAAAAGATTTTTGAAAGATAGGCTTTTGCAGTATGTCATCTAAGTCCATTGATTATTTTCAGAGTAAATCAGTTATAATTATAATCTTTTTAATCTGTTCTAAGAAATATAATTGTCCTCTTCCCTCTTCCTCTACTGTAGAAGAGGTCTTGTTACAAAAGAGCATGGACTGGAATCACAGGTCTCTGGGGGCTTCATCCAGCCTGATGTTGCAATGATATTATCTCCTCCACATCTTTCCTCATAATTTCTCCATTTGAAAGCCAGCATTCACTCATCATGAGATTCTCATGCTCATTCTCAACACAGTCAGCATCATCCACCCTTCAGCTCTACTGGGCACTTTAAATTTGTCACAGTGACTTTGGCCATAAGATTCTCCCAGTAAATGCTTTTAGCAAGTTACATTTGTCAGTCTTGAAAGCACCAATAGGCTTTATTTGCCCTGGTCGGTCTCACCTCAGACCCCAACCCATGCACTCCCTTGAGCAGAGCCCGCTGTCTTTATTTCAGCTCTGCCACAGGGTCCAGGCCTGAGCTATGTCACAGGTGTGCCTGTCCCCCATCTCAGGCCCTGGTGTTCCTGAACCATTACTTGGATCTCCTGGCTTGACATTGGACCTGACTTGATACATTTCCTGCAAGTAGGGATATGCTCGTTCTACATAATTTTTAATCCAGTTTTGCTATTCACAGATCAAACTTAAAAAGCAAGAAAAAAATAAAAGTTTACAAATTTTCAGACCCTGGTTGACCTGCTCTTTATACCTTGTTTTACAATATTCTTCCAGTTTCAGAGAGGTGGTTATAGCCCATACTGGCAGCTGAGGTGGAGAGATAGCATGATCATTCAATTAATGTTAAAAAGCTAATAGAAATACTTTTAAACCAATCATTGGCAAAAAGTCAAGTAAGTACAAAAGAGAGAGAAAAGATAAATCCTGTGGATTCCCCTGAGCCAAACAAACCTTGAATTCCCAGCATCAATAAAAAGAACAGAAAAAGAAGAAAGAAATGCAGTTGTCCCTTGTGTCATCATATAGAAGTTAAAAAGCACAAGACCCTTTTCACCCTGCACAATCACAGTTCACTTCTCTTTGAAAAGATCTAAAGATCTTTTGAGAGATGAAAATACATCTATTTTCTGCTATTACAACCACAGGACAGTGATCCTTGTATGGGTTTATTCCCACACCCAGGCAGCTGAAAACAGAGAGTGATGCGAGCAGCTGCTAACCAAGAACTGCAGCACAAATAAGAAGACAACACCACAGGCTAAGCTTCTGGAGCCACAGCAAGTAGCTGTTAATGGTATTGCTTTGGGACCCCCCTGCTGCCAACCAGCTCAGCCACAGAAACTTCCATCATAAGGAAAATGAGCAGGAGAAGCCAAGCTTTTCTACCACCAGTCCAAAACATTATATATGGATTTCAAGGGAAAGATAATAGAGTAAATCTGGAGTATCCTGGAGAAGATGGTTTTAGCATATGAGACTTAAATACTTCTACCACAGAAAGAAAATTTTTTCCCCACAAGAAAATAAAACTGAACTAATGGCCTGAGAGAAAAAGCTAAACAAGCAGGCAAGTGGAAATGCAAACGAAGATTATGTTAAATGCACATGGGACAGAATTCAGAAGAGTAGGAATGTTGCTGAACAAACAGCATAAATCCACCATACTAGAGAGCCACTCAAGGGACAAAAATCAGAAGAGAGCCTAAATTAGAAAGAAAATGGGCTAGAATAGCATATATATAAATGAGAAAGACATTCATAAAGAGCATATTATACATTCTTTCTCAGTTATAGAATCACCATTGCCAACCATCCTAATTCATGTATAATTCTGTGCGATTGTAATTCATCCTAGGATCCACACACATCCATCTTCTTCACTTCCTCTTTCTCCTTCAGTTTTAGCATGTATTACCTCCTAAAATACAAACACATCACTTACTTCCCAGCCACATAGATCTCTTCCTGACTTCCCTGAATGCTTTCTATGCACACCTTCCCCACACAGTTTTTGTCCATTTGGATATCCAGTAATCCCACTTGGAATCTATTCAATAATGATTTTTTTTCCTGCTGCTTGGAAGCTCTAGCAGTCTACCTGATCCCACAGATTTTTCAGGATGTGATTTATATCAGAGACAGCATCCTTCATCTGTACAAGTGATTCCTGAACAGAAAGGAATTTAGCAATACAGACCTTTGAACTGAGGCTACTTGGGGCTACACATCTCACAAAACATACCAAATTCTACATATGCTGATGATCAAGGTTACAGTGGCCATGGCATACTGTGGGAAGAACAAAATTCAGAGGGACTTAGACCTAATCAACAAGAATGTTACATCAAAAGACTAACAGGCCAAATGCACACCCATCTCTGATCTGAGCAGAGCTCACAGGGACGTACAGTAAGAAGTGGAAGCAATATAGAGCAGCACAGTGACAACCCCTCAAAGAGACCTTACACTTTACATAAAATTCAACCATCACACAAACTTTGTCATAGGTAGATAAAGGGAATATTAATCAGCTAATATTGTTTTATGATTTCTTTCTATTACATGTATCACAGAAACAGCAAACTGTCTCAGTCAGGGTTCAGTCCCCATTAAATCACAATATGGAGGCTTGGCCCAACTGGACTTCCCAAACAAGTTTTCAGTAGTATTGTGGCTGACAAACTGCTTTTCCTGAATGTGTTTACATTTCATTTGATTGGGTGCAACTGTTCTTGATTTGGTCAAGGTGAACAGCCTGTGCTTCTCTAGCTTAGTGACCCATAAAAAACCAAAATATAAATTTTGTAAGGCTTTGATTTAGAGTAGTATTCAGTGAGGGTACCAATAAGGCAGCAGGAATCTTCATTAGTCCTGTGGGGGAAAGGCACACTTTTATTCTGGTTTCCATCATGTAGTGGAAAAAACAGACCAACAGTATAGGAATTCCAGTCCTTGAGTAAGAGCATCTGTAAAATCAAAGAGTGAAATGTGGAAAGAAGATTAAAAGGCCTCATGTACCTCTGAAGTACAATAATTTGAGACAGGAAATTGGTATCACTATAACAACCAACATAGTATCATGAATGGCTGAAAGGAATTTTTTAAGGCTAGAGAGTTGGGAAACTATGGATGTTTGGGACATTAGAGGAATATTTTATTTACAGTTAAGCACTTAAAAAAACCCCAGTCATATGTTACATTGTATTTCTAATAAATTTTTCCTCCAACTTGGCATTATGCAGTTTTTTTACATCTAATTAGCAAGAAGTCTGATTACAGATCACAGATGGTGAATTCTTTAACATGAATACAAAAAGACCACTTCTAATCAGTCAGCATCTTACTTTGGTAGGTCTGCAGGCACAACATCCAGATGTAAATAAAATTTAAAGTGCCAGAATATCTCCCAGGAGGGAATGACTTGCAGGAGCTATCAAGAAACAAAAACTTGCAGTAATCACACCAAATTTATATGGAACTCCAGTAGGAGAGCGTGGAAAGATGGCTTGGGGTAAAATCAGAGGAAACTGGGAAGTTATATTCACATGCTCACAAAAGTTACAACACTATGGAAATTACAGGATAAAATGCAGCTGCTGCTCCCTGGATGGAATGGAGTTGGCAGCTTGAAACCTCTGCCATGATGCTTCCCCATACACAGAACCTGCAACCATAGCACCTCCTAAGGGGGAGGAGTGGAGGGTGGAGTAGAGCCGAAGCACCACTGCCAGGCTCTGTTGAAATCCTCACAGGGAGGGGAACTCAATGGCACTTTGCAGCAGATAAACCACATAGCCAGGGGAGATGAGGGAAGACGTCCTGCTGCTGAGCTAGCAACTGTGGTGAAATTGCTTTCCTCAGATGAACTTGGTTTATTAAAACCTAATTGTAATACTGTTACACCCCTAAGTTACCCACCTCCAAGGTAAAAACCACCTCTCACTAAGCACGCACTCTATTTTACTGACTATTGACAGCAGAAGCAAAGTGAGAGAACTTTATACCAATCAGTAACAAAGGTATGTATGACAAGAGTCACTCAAGCTCCACCTAAACAAAGAAATAGTATAAAACTAAGTCAAGAATGGGGAAAAGTCAGGGAAGACTCTTTCATAACTCTGGGATCAGCTGAAGGGCTGAATCCCTTCTCCCTTCTAGGGACATCTATTATGTGCACACTGAATACTTTTACTGGCGATTAGAGTTTGTCTGTGTATTGCTTTGAATAAGTTTTTGCAGTCAGGTATTATCACCATCAATCCTTGAAACTTAACCTGTCACAATTTTATATTTATAAAGTGTTATTCCGTAAACCGTTGGTGTGAGTCCTTCCTGGGCACCAGTAGTCGCCAGCAGTGCATAACAGTCAAATAAGTTGTCAGACCCACCAAGGGGTCTCCCTTACACTGTTGGAGTGTCCCCAAGTCAGTCAAACCCCCCTCTGATCCAGCAGCACTGCTCAGTGAAAGGGCTCCATAATGGGATGCCAACAGACTGGTCAGGCATAAGGGTCTTGGCTTTCCTGGGGCACTGACAAATCAAACACTAAGAACTGAAGAAATCTCCCCACACTAAGGATCAAGGAAAACACCCCTTTGCATGTGTCAGAGGCATATACATGAGCCTTGCGCAATGTATTGGGAATTTCTCTTCCAAACCACTGGCAAGAGAGGCAAGAAAATGATTGCAATTTCTCCTGTCAGCCAAATTCCCAGTTAGCAATGGAAGTCCCATTAACTTTAAGGAAAATGGCCCTGAACCCAAGAAAACAATGACAAGCTTCTAACAATATGCTCGGAGTTCAGAAGTGTTGTGACAAAATAAAGGGAAATAACTGTTTTTCAAATTTTTGGGAAAGGATGAAAGCATTCTGAGAGCATGCAAAAATAAATAGGAATGCCAGGGAAGACAGTCAGCAAGGTTAGTCTGGTGAGTAGTATGGACACCTGTGTCTCCTCTGTAGTTGTTCTGTATATTCTGCTTTTGATTTATCTGAAACTATTGAAAGGCAAAGATTTCCCAAGAAGAGAGTGAACCTACTAAAGTGTGGTACAAACTTGGTTTAAGTTGTCCCCTGAGCTTCATCAGACCATTAGCTTTCATGAGGATACTACACAATAGGTCTCTTATTAAACCCAGAGTGCTAGATGCTGCACAAACACCAAGCCCAAGAGAGCCCCACCCCAAAGAACTTAAAAGTCTAAATAAGACCATATAAAGTGTAAATACAGCAGATTTAACAATACTAGAGGATCCTAGAGCCAGAGGGCCTAACCCATGAACTGAGGCGGCATGGAAAGGAAATTCATTTCACATATACAGAAATAACTTTGGATTACTCAGTCTTTGCTTAGTCAAAATAATGCCCTTTATCAGACACAGCAACTTCTGCTGAAATGCCAAGCCAGTCTTTCCATACTGGCTATGAAAAAAGCACCAAAGGCACAGCAGATCTTGCTCACTGCATTCATGGGCCCAGGGAAGCCACCACCTGTATATCCACATGGAGAATAGGGAACATCCATGGATCCAGTTGGCAAAATGAGACAGGAGAGCCCAAAGATTGATGACAGGCTTCTTCCTCATTCCATAAGCAATTTTCCAGCATGCTAATGGTCTGAACAAAACAAAACACCCTTTGAGAAGACTAATCTCAGAATCAAATATTGTGCCCAGATGTGTCATGAAAAAGCAGCATTCACCAGACCTTCTCAGAATTTTGACCAGCCAAGAAAAGCACAGAACTGAAGAAAAAAAAGTAATTCTCTATGACTCTAAACACCAGAATGGGAAGGTGGAGGGAGAATCTCACCAAAATCAAGGAATAATGGAGATTCTTCATAGTAAAGACCAAAAGGAAGTGATTCAAAAATTCCAGTTTACCTAGAATTTTGCCAACCATACTTCTCCATGCTTACCAAATATAGAAAGCTGACAGGATCAGGCAGCAGCATCATTTCCTGCTACAGAAAATGTTTTTAATAAGAGAAAAGACAGGTTTACAACTGACAGACAGAAGCTGATTAATTTCTTTGTATGCAACCCTTATAATACTAGCAGAAGGAAGCCTTTAATTACTGTAGTAGGAGTTTAAAAATAAACAAACAAACAAAACCCCCAAAACCAGGACAGACATTTTAGCTACAGCCAAGAAGATTCTGCATGATGCATTCAGATGAGACTTTTGTGAGCTAGGTTCTGTAGCAATTAAGAAAGCCTGAAATGAAGAGACAAAAAGAAGATGGAGAGACTCTCTAAGATCAAAAGCTGGGAAAGAATCTGTGATAAAAAGTGTTTTTGCAAAAAATGCAGCTATGAGACAGGTCACACTGTTAAGCTTGCAAAGCACAACACAGCACTGAAATAATTTTCTACTATCTTACTTATGGTGTTTTCTTAGAGCACCGAGTATCTTTTGTTATCCTTACAACTAACATGACTGCACTTGATAATAATCAGTATCAGAACCCAGGACTCCTGGCAGGAGAACACAGAAAGCTGCAGAAAATACCCAGAATCCATTTTAAAATACACATTTCTTGGCTAATATGTGGTGAGAAGGATTTGTCCTTTTACTGTCTGTGTTAGAAGAAAATTCATAAGAGAAGTAAGAAATTGTTTCAATATTATAGTGCTGTTTTGATTATAAAAACAAGATAAGTAACTGAAAACTCCGTATTTTGATCACTACGTATTTACCACATCTGATGCTATGAATACATCTGGTAGCATGATCACATGTTTTATGGTTCCCATAAATATTGCTAATCCCTAAGAACTTTAGGTTATGCAAAATGGTATTTAACTTGCAAGACACATAACCCCAGAGATAAATGATAATCAAAGCTGTTCCAGCAGGAACCTGCTGCAAGACTAGACCTTCAAGCTATTCTTTCTCCTGATCACAGAATCACAGACTGGTTTGGGCTGGAAGGCTTAAAGATCATCTCATTCCAACTCCCCTTCCACTACACCAGGTTGGCCAGAGCCCCATCCAGACTGACCTTGAACATTTCCAGGGATGACTTCCATTTTCTTTAAGAGAACTCTGCATTTTCATTATAGGCAACCCCAAACCTTAGTGGCCAATCAAGCAATAAGAATGTTATCAGTGTGCATCCATTTTCACTTCAAATGTCTGGTCACATTTCATTACTGAAATGAGAATTTTAGTAAGGTCACTATTTTGCTTCTGTCTCGTTAGTTTTATTACTAATTGCAATGATTGATATCTACTGTAAATATTAATATAAGGCACTTACTTCAGGGTTACATTCAGGCCAAACTGTGATTCAAATCTACATTTTATTACATTTAATTGTGTTTCTCTGATACATGGTTCAGCCATCAGATCGACACGGCTCATGCTAGGTCTCAAATTACTTGACTAGAGCTCCTAAGGAATTTAGGTAAATTCAAGCTTCTCCTTTCCCCTGGAAACACAGATATGCCCTATTACAGTAAAATCAGTCCCAGCTGCTTACTCTGTATTGCAAGGTGTAGTGCGAGATGCAGAATCTGGACAACTCATTAGAAATATGAGATAAGATTTTCATCCCTTTTTTTCATGAGGAGAAAAAAAGTGAGGGGCAATTAACTTAGGGTTTTGTGTCTCTGCAATACCCCCCATTCAGAATTTCACAGCTGGAAGCTCACCACCTATGCAACAATTTTGGCAGAAAGACTGCAAGCTCTAAAGCTAAGAATCCACTACAACTGCATTTAGAAGGGAACTGGGGAAAACAAGGCCAGCATTAGCAGGATACTTATTGACATCATGGACTCTGAGAAGTTCATGTCAACTCTTCCAGCCTGCAGATCAAGAATAACCCAAACCAAAATAGAGTGTTCACCTCTGCTGTAAGATGACGAAGTTACTCTGGTTTGTCCTTGTAATGGCTATCTTTCATTTCCAGCAACTGAACTTCTTTGCCCATGAAAATCCTCAAGAGCTGTGGGTCCTCCATATAAGAAAAAATTCTGCATGGCAATTTCTCCAGAAACACTCTGAATATGAAAGCTCTATGGATTTAAATAAAAATGTGAAAAAGACAGAAAAAGGGAATAAATAACCCTAATACATACTATATCAGGTATATTTCTTTTTTTTCTTTCAAGAATAGGTGCATTAAAAACAAAACAAAAACACCAAAACCCTCCAACAACAACAAAAAAACCACACACACAAAAAAACCCCCAAACAAACACAAAAAAAAAACCACAAAAAAACCACAAAACCAACAACACAGCATCACAGCAACATTTTCATAAAAGATGTTTAATACACTTGAAATGGATCTCTATTCAACCTTTATGCCCATTTCAAACAAAAGCTATTGCTGTGCAAATTGCTCTTACTTCATGGAACATGATGCCTAATAAAATCCTCCTGTTAAAGTTTTGCCTCCCAATTAAACATATGGACTAGTGCTCTCAAGAGAAAACCAAGAAACATTTCCTTTGAGTTCTAGATCATGAGATTTGTTTTCTACCTCAAAGGCAGTGGATGCCAATAACCTTGATTCCTGTTGATAAGGACTTGAGAGGAACTTGCATTAGAGATATTCCCATCAGAGCATCTTAATTCACAGCTGAAATGAGAAGCACTGAAGGCCAGCAGGAAAAGCTGTCTCCCTGGGAAAAAGATTTGATCATGGTCAATTGGGATGATAGGAGTGATCAATGTGTACAATCTGTTTGTATGTTTTCAATACTTCTCATTCAAAGGGGTCAAGATCTCCATCCCCTGTGTAGATGCTGAGAGCACTCGGTGCCTAAAATAAAATCAACAGTAGGAGGAGGTCTCATAGCATCTGAAGAAAACACTGTTCAGCCAACCAGTGAGAAAGAACAGCAGCTCTCTTTAGACTTCAAAAAACGCCCTCAAAGCTCTCATCTCTACTTCCCATTTCATCTAAGTTCTTGCAAATATTACAGTTCCATATCAACAAAATGCAATCAGAAATTTTAAGTGATTGTTCCTCTGTGTGTGTATATACATACACACACATATATATAAAGCCTTACAAGTAAAAAGAAAAAAAAAACTTCTTTCAATTCTACACATCCTTTAAGTGTCTTAACTACCTAATTACACTGTAAGAGTATCTAAGAGCTCCAGGCAATGCATTACTAAGAAATGTGTTTAAGTCTATTGTTCTAAGGAATAAAAATATATTTAGGACCTATAGCATGTGATGAGTTTAAAAATAACAAAAACAACCAGCCAAAAATAAAAAATCCTGAACAGCTCCTTTGTGTCTGTAAACAAGCAGGCTCTCTGGACCCCTGTCCCATGCTCCCATACCTTGTGACAGCTTCAAGTCACTGGCCTCTGTATGCATGAAAAATTTGTTCAAGGAGAACATTTCAAGAGACTGTTAATCACTGGGTATGGACAACAATGCGTTTTTTCTCAACATATGAGCCAGGTCCCCTTGGGAAGATTTTGGCAAACTACGTCAAGAGAGAGTTTTTATGCCATTGGTGTGGTTTGTGCCTCTGCTAATTCCTACTGCCCACATTTCCCCCAGTGCTAACCCCACAAAGTGGGACCAGCTTCTGAGCTTAGAAGATGGATTGCATCAAGATGTGCACTGTTGAAACCATGCTCATATTTGGGTTTTTATTTTCTCTGAATATATGAGGTTTGCAGGATGCTTTCCTCACAAACAGGAAAGTTAAGCTAAGTCCAAGGCCATGTGCACTGGCAATGCATCCTGAACCAGTGAGACCTTCTGCTCTCCAAAGCTGAATTACTGCAGGCAGGATGAAGCTTTTCAAGGCTAAATTGTTTTGTGGGAAGCCTCTGTCTGCCAGCCTCTGCCCACTGCTGCACTGAGGAGATGCTGGCAGGCTGTGCAGACAAGCTGGGTCCTTAAGCAGCAGGAGCCACAGTTATGCATGGGGACATGGGGCCAGGAAGCTCGTTCAAGCTTGGCATCAAGCTGCATTAGGATGGCACCTGACAGAATACTGCAGTGATTTTGTTACCTGCATCAGCCTTCTCTCCAAACACCTACTTTGCCTTAGCTGAGGTGCAGAAACACTTCTGATTTTCTAGTTTCCTGCACTGGGGTTCAGTACAACCCACGAGCATATGGTGCAATTTTACCCTGCAACACTCCATCCATGGCTAGTTTGTTTTTAGGAGTGTAAAAGGTGATGTGTCTCTTGTTACAAAACTGCTTTATGCATCTCATCTGCCTGACATGAGAACTGGCCTGGGCAATTGGGATTACTGCTAATGATACAGTTACCACCAACACACAGATTTCTGTTGTTGCCTTTCCTGGCTTATTTATTTTGCTTATTGCTGAACCTAAAGTGCAATTCTATATGGTTATAAATAGTATAACAAGGATGCAACTGGGTTGTGACCTCCTCATATAATAAGGAAATACTCATTCTATCACAGAATTGTACTACCACGAGCACCAGGATGATTTGGCCCTTTGCCTTTTCACCCTTGTAATACATACAGATCACATTTTTAAGTAAACAGCAACATTTTTTAAAAATTACTCTTCTTCCCTCTTACTCCTTTTAGATTCTGAAATTCTTTACCTTTTCCCTGTTGTATTGGCTGTGACAACCAGTATCATCTGCTGCATCACTTCTGGGTGAACTAGAACAGCAAGCCAAGCCAGCTGCATTTGCCAAGTAAAACCATACCTACCCAGCCAAAAAACCTTCCAGATCTGCATCTTAGCATTAAAGCTGGATAACAAGACAGTGCTTATCTATTACAGTAGATGGCAAATACTTGCATGATAAGTATGTCTGCTGAAATTGTAGATTTTTGTGTTCCAAAATTCTGATCTTTCAAAATAATCATAACTGCTGCCAACAGATTTAGATGGTAAAAGCATTTTCATGTGAGAGTAAACTTACTGATCATATTGATCAAAGCAAGCATCTCTGTGCTTGAATTTTGGAGTTGTTGCTTTCTGCATACAAAAATGCTGAAGAAAAAGCTGCGCTGTGTCTAGCAGAATTTTCAATAGCAATACCAAAACCTCTTGCTTGTGGTTTCTCAGTGGCTCTTAGAGATAGCAGTGCAAGCTTGCAGCTCTTCCAGGCAGGAGAGAAGGCATTAAACACTGGCTTTCTGAAACACTGAAAGGGATGGCAAGCCAGAAGGCAGACGGAAGGAGTAATTCTGAATGCCTATTTGTATGCACTGCAAATACGTTCGTGCACTTTTCCTCGTGCCAGTGTCTTAAGAGACAGCTCAAATGAAGTGAAGCCAGCTGTGCCAAGCCTGGCAAGGGCATCCCAGCCAGAGTTCTGTGCCCAGATGTAAAACATAAGACATCATCTGTGGAAAGTCAGTTTGCGAACAATTCCTAATGGAGCTTCCAAATGCACTGGTGAGCAATGCAAACACTGCACAAACCTACAGACCACGTCATGTGCAGACCTATAAAGTAGATGCCAAATCTAGGGTTTTCCTAAAGACACCAGCTCTAATTCCTAGCCTTAGGGCAACTACTTCACACCAGATGTAAAAATTCAAGGAACAACTGCTAGGGAACCAGATAAAAAAAATTGAAAAGGTACATATGCAAGTTAGTTACTGGTATCACAAGGATCAGATGAGAAAGATCATTTACAAGGCAAGTCCCCAACCAACTGACATGTAACAATAATATGAAGTCAAAGAACACCAGAAATTGAACTGCAGAATCAAGTTGTGCCAGGGAACTGCGAAGGGGCTGATACAGAAGAGTAACCAGCAGCAATTAGTACAGCAGCCTACAAGATGCTGCCCTGATACCTGTTGGTATCTGGTATATAGACACAGGGAGATGCTGAGCATTCTGAGATGCTGTAGAACCACAGTGTGGTCTGATACAAGGCCCTGAAGCAAATCTATGCTGGAGGTAAAACTCCTGAACTATGAGTGAAGATTTTTTTCCTTTAACTTATCCAAAAATTAAAGAATAGTCATAATTCGTCACCAGCCTTCACAGTGAAGAAAGAGCAGTATTTCCAATATTGCTGTACTAAAAACAAGGTGCACCCCTTGATGACAACATCATAAGACTCCATAGCATATTAACAGAGCAAACTTACTGTTGGGTGATGTTGAAGGTGGTCCCACCAGATGTCCCTCCAAAGGAGTCACCTTTCATTCTCAGGCTTTTTAGCTTACTTACTAAGTGATCAGTTGCTTTCTTTGGTGGTTCACACAAGCTCCATGTAGCCTAATCAAGTCGTGTTCCTCAGTATATTATTGCAATAAACCCAGAAGCACAATTTTAAGCTAAAATGCTCCAGCTGACACTGCTCTTTCTATAAACTTTTTATGCCAGGTGGACAAAGATAAAGGCTGAGTAAGGGAAACTAGTGCAAGTGATCAGTAAGGACAGCTGGGGAGATTGCAACATAAGGAGAGCAGCTGAAACCAGCTGAATACTTGTCTTTCAGTGTAATACTAACTTGGAAAGAAAAGTGCAGTTTAGTATTCTCTCAGCCTCCAGAAGGGAGTGAAAAGCATTAGATGGTCTTCTGACAACATGAAGCATAAACAGCCTGAGGAAATAGTGTTGGCTCATCAATATATCTACCAAAGGAAAGTAATGCTGCTGAGCCTGGAGTATTTCAATGGCAGTTCAGCCTACTGATCTAGTTAACAATTTTGTTTCTGTTTGCAGGTTTTGCTGGACTGCGTTCTCAGTAAGGTCACCCCAGTCCAGGGAAGTTTCCACAACACGGTAGAGCGTTTTTTGGGGGAGCACACCATGCAGATACAGTGCAGATCTCAGTATCTCCAGTTATTCAGGTAATGGTTACCAAGCGTGTGTTATTGTTCTGTAAAGGTAGTTAGATTATTCTTAGTGATTAAAAACATGGAGGACTTCATACATCAAAAACCATCTCTGGATTCTCTGAAAGGAAGATGAACCATCATACAGAGACACAGGGAGGAAAGTATGGTAACTCCCCAGCATGTTTCATTCACAGCAGTGAGGTATCAGATGTGAAGAACTGGCAGCATAAACCCAGAGCCTCAACTTGTGGAAGTCTTCAAGAAGTTTTTTGCAATCTAACCATGATCTCTTTGCTCTTCCTCATACAGGTGGGCAGATATACACACCTTCTGCAGGTGTGATGGGCTAAAGTAGTTGGATCCCTCTAAGTAATAAAAATAATAGAACTTCTCATTTTGCTTTCAAATGCTAACTTAAAAATGCAGATATATGAACTGGTGAAAAGTCTCTGCACCATTAGATGCTACTGCTCCTTTATCTTCAAGGTCTTCGATGTTGTATTGTTATGTATGAGGAGTTAAAGAGTGTTAATTACTGCTCATACATAGCAGCAACTGCTGCTTCTTGAATTCCAATAAACCCTTGGATATCAATGTATGAATATTATAGGAGACACTGTCCCACTGAAGTGACGAAAAAGACTGGCAAAAGAGGAAACCATGTGTAGATCAGCAGGCAAATAGGACAAATACACTGCAGAGGGAGCTACCATAACTCTTGTTAACTCTGTCCCTTTTCATCTAGGTCACTTAGGAAAGGCAGAGGCACAACCTCACATCCCCAGCAACAGAGAAGAGTGGCAATTCATGGGGGACAAAACAACTGAGGAAGGCATCTGGCACACAGGGATAGCTACATTATGGGAGGGTGCTCAGAAGCAAACAGAACTTCAGGTGGAAGGAAAAATTTTGGGAACCATTTATAACACAGATTTCAGCAGTGACTGGGAAAGAAGTTCTTATCTATATTGACCTGGGAGGAAGGCAGGGCAGAAGAACCTGACTGAGGTACATTATCTCTCTGTTCTCAGGGAACTAAAGAGAGTGTCCCATATGTAAAAATTAAGAGGCTGAAGTCCCTATTACAAGGATCAAGCAATCAGTTGCCACCTTGATAACTGTTTTAACCTCTACATCCACAATGTCTGCAGCTTTTGCCTTTCCTGCCAGCTCTACTGAGGTATTTTTTCATTTTAACCATGTATCCAAGTGCCTATAGGTACTGAAGCAGGACCACTGTATTTCTGGCTCACTTACTTTGGGAAATGTGGTGGGCTGCCCACTCACCAGAAGAGAGGTCCTCACCACACCTCAGACCAATTCTGACCCATAGCTCAAGTCCTGCTGAACACAGCAATTGCACAGCCAGAGCTTCAAGCCTTTCTCCAGAGAAAGGGCAGTCAGAGACCTCCCCTCCAGCTGCCTTGTACTTATTAGCAGACCACAGGGATGTGGCAGAACAACCATCATGTCAAGGGCCTACTGCTGACTTGGTAGTCTCATGTTCTTCCAAGTCCATCTGTACCATACACTCCTCAAGCACCCAGTACCCCTTTTATCTAAGCACTTATTTTTGGTCCAAAGTAGCCCAAATCCCCATTATTTTTCTTCCAATTGGAGCCCCTGTGTTTCCACCAACGCCCAGCTGTCAAATACCCACACAACCTGTATGATCTCAATGCACACATTCAGTCTCACAAACCCATTTTTAGTGCCACCCACATCCCGGTGACTAAGTACCCCATCCACATACAGCTTTCCTGTCAGATGCCTCTAAGCTCTCCCACTTGTTTGCAGGAGAGGTCAGTCAGGGGCTGTATCTCTTGTACACTTCGCAGGGTCTGATGTCTCCCATCCCTTCCCTACATGTACAATATTTTGAGCAAGATTCACTGATGAAAATCCAAATTTTTATTATAAATTCACTTACATATAGATAGATTTTACTTCATAAACCCAGACAGAACAACCTGAATAGTATTTGACAGTAATTTTTTGGCTTTACCTAGCTAAAAAAAACCATAATCTTTTTTACTGTGGGGGGATGAGGATGTGTGTTGAAGTGATATTTTCCCAAAGTAAGCTTAACAAGTATAGCATTACAGCTCTTCATAAAATTAAATTCTATGGCTGACAGTTTTTCTGCAAGCTCAATGCTTCCTATGATTAAGATCACTTTGCTGGAAGTCAGAAGTTCTATACTAACAAAGTCACAGATGGAAACTGAAGTATAGCACTGAAAAGTATTGATATACACCATTACTAGCTCAGATTAAAACAGCTAACATGTTCTCCCAAAGGTGGATAGGTTATCAACAGCAAGACTGAATAAAAAACAAAACTGCATGTACTTCAAGATACAGTAACAGGAATCCCCAGTCCCAGGTACAAAAATAGCATGCCCAGCCTGAAGTTTGCTACATAAACCCATGACAACATTTACTACAAACTGTGCTTCTGCTAACAAAACCTGTTGAAATTATGATTATGGAAATTCAGGCATAATCATAATTGATGCATGTCTTCATCATAAACTGAGCCCATGCTCATGACAAAACTCCCAACCTTACATTTCCTTTTGGGTCAGCAGGACACGGTCATGCTCTCCTCACTAAAAATTCATTAAATTATTTAAGCTTGGCTAAAGGAGATCTATATCTGTTCAGAGGCTTTTCTTTTACTTGTTTGCTAGCATTATTTATTGATTTATTTACAACTGGATATAGGAGGCGGGGGAACATTTTCCCCTGTTATTTGTCAGCATCTAGTTTTAGCCAGATACAAGTCTGCTGTTGCAAAGCTCCTTGTCTATCAGCAGTGCAGCCCTGCCCTTCTTGCTACACACAGTCCTGTATCAATTTTTCTGAGTATTGGTTTCAGGTGGCTGTCATTAATTGATTAATAAGGGCAGAGGACAAAGCTGATGATGCTAATGACATCAAAGAAATTAGAAAGAGTCTATGACTTCCAATGAAAGGGGAAAAAATTACATATAAGTGAAGATCCATAAAAACAGATATGTTCTTAGACATAATGATCTAAAAAAAAATTTACCTAGAAACACCTTCAGTATCTACAATGCTTAGAGCATTTGCTATAGTACATATCTGCATGCACAAAGGAATGACAGAGATTGTTAAGACAGCTTTACTGTTTTACTTTAAGTAAAACTAGTAAGATAGGGAACAACAAGTCTTCATGTTTAGTCATCTATGATCAGAAGTTGTTCCTAGAACGTTAGAGGTGACTGTTTTCATTAGCACATAATTAATGTCCCTTCTAAATATGTAAATCAGAGACTTTATAGACACCTCTCTCTATCAAAATCATATTCAGCATATTCTAACGTGGGAGACTAGAACCAGCCTATCCTGTCATTTAACCATCAATTAGCCTGATTTTAAAATGCAGAAAATAATCTCTTCTGCCACAGAATTCAGTAGAAAGTGCAAGTTATCAGCATTCAGGAGATCTAAGTTGTTTCTGTTTAGCAACCTACATTAATTTGAAAATGTATAACCTGCTGAGCCCAAACCTTGAGTAAATGACTTGTGACTTGAACAACATCTTCCTGAACATAATTAAGAACATTCACTGGTAACAGAGCACTTAACAAGGCACCAGGGGGCCTATATATAGCCGACAAATAGGAAAATTCAATTATTAAGTTGTAACTTCACACAACCTACAAGCAATAAGCTGCTGGACACAAAGATGAGCCAAAAAGGGAAGAAGGAAGGGAGATTTGCTGCAAGGGAAGGGATTTGGAGAGATTTTGTTATTCATAAACGGATCATAATTTTAAAATCAGGACATCTCTACTCCATCCTCTGAACTCTTCTCTCTTAGGCTTTACTATAACCAAGCCTTCACACCACATTCTTTTCTATACAAAAAGGCAGCAGCCAAAGCAATACCAGCACTAACAATGCACATTTACAGCAGAACGTGAACTGCTGGACATTGTGGTTTGCAGAGCAAAAATACCAAAGGAAGAAATGTACCTGGCAATCAAAACTGCTGATTAACTACTGATTAACTTATAGACAAGTGCAGCCTCCCTTCCAGAAATCAGCAGACTTCCACAAAGGCTTTCAGAAAGTTGAAAAACACACCTCAAGGCATAGAGCAAAAATCAAACCTGTCTCTATCCCCTCAAACACTTCAGGCTCTGATGAAGTCCTCTCCACTCCCACCAATGCAATGCATCAATGATTCTCAATACCGTACATAAATACCATATATTGAAATTCTGCTATAACTGGAGGAGGAAATGAACCTTGCCTTAGTTTTCCCACAGAGAGAAGGAAAACCATAATTCAAATGTTTGAAGTTGCAGGATAAAAGGTATTTCCAAGGGTATATGGACAAATCTGTAATAGAGATTGTTATTGTTTATTCTCATATGCAATGTGGGCAGAAATCAATAATTACAAAGTACACTAAAAATGCCAGCCATGGGAAATTTAATTTGGCAACCAGAAAATGCAACTGTACATTCAGGACAAATCCTACCAGACCCAGCATCTAGCAGTGTCATGCTGAATGCCTTTGTTCTCACTGACACAATTCTTCTGGGGTCCTTAGCGAAGCACAGAAGCAATCCTTCGATTGCTTTCTTTCCTTCCAATCTAACAAGAAGTGTGGCCTACACAGAAATACGATACAGGACAAGTATATGTTGCCTAATATCTTTACTTCAGTTTTCCATCGTGCACCTCTTTTTATTTGTTAAATAGTGCTCCAAAAGTTCATTAACTAATACTTGTAAAAAGTTTTGAAGATGAACATTAGTAGATAGTGATGACTGTTACTATCCAAGAAAAAAGCAGGGGTCACCAAGTGCTGCGTAGATTTATTCTGCATGATAAAAACTTTACAAATTTTTTCCCATCTCTCTAAAAATTCTCCCAAATCATGAAAAGATGTTGCAGGAAGGATATACTATTTGTCAAGCTCAATGCCATTTACTGGTACCAAAACATAATACCAAATATGGTTGTGGGGAAGAAAATGTTTTAAAAATAAAAAGTTTTTCTTCTATTTAAGTCCAGCACAAAATTTCTACTGAAAGTGTATGTTTTGAAAATACTGATGGATAGAAACACATCAATCATATATTGGACTGAGGTTTGTGTTTGGTTCTACCAGTGTGTTAATTCTGTTCACGGGTGACATGCAGACGTATCTCTGCCTCTATAACAAAACTGAAACAGGTTTGCAGTAGTTGTTACTTTATTGCAACATAAAAAAAGACAATAAAGCAACACATCTGTTGAGAAAACATACAGGAAAATGTTCATGCTGCTGCAAAGACCCAAACCATCCAAGTGCAGGATGATTTCTCACTGCAGTAAGACCACGTGGATGGACATGCAAAGAACATCCTAATTTAAGCTGATCTGTAGGCAGGCAGCTCTTCTCCAACAGCAAGGACTGAGGATTTATCACAATTCCCTGTCTGTTCTTTAAACAGAGGGTAAAATGGTACAGAAACCTGAAAATGCATCTCCTAGCAATGGCAGCTAATTACCATTCAGGCTCCGGCTCCTATCCCAGCTGCTCAAGGATAATTACCCCTAATGAAAGTGGTGGTGCAGGCTTCTTGGCTCTGCTAAGTTGTCTTAGAATAACAGACGGCCAAAGATGTTTGGCATTCAGTACACCTTGCCACAGAGGAACACTATTGATCCACGTGCCATGGCATCATATTCAGACTGAAAAATTCATTTGTGAAAAACATATGATACACTCAAAAGCAGAGGAAAACATCACTCCCCAAGACCAGACAGCTCCTGTGTGCCAAGACTGTCTGAAATGCAGCCTGCCCTGGACGGCACAGCTCCTTAACACAAAGCCATTTGAGGTGACAAATGAGTAATGCTCTTGTTTACAGAGCAGTTAGGACAGATGAGGGTGCTAACAGACAAAGCAGGCTCAGGTGTGGTTGAGGCAGACCCTGGTCTCTTTGGCCACTTTGGCCACTTTGGCTGTTACTGTTGTACTGTACAAAACATTTCTCAACATGGTAAAAACATGTTTTCGTCCACAGAGTTTATTCCAGCTCACATTCCCCTTCAGCTCTATATTTGCTCTTTCCACAAAACATCCAGTGAGCATCCTATCACTAGTTGTGTTCCCCAGGGATCAGTGTCAGGCCAGTCCTGTTCAATGTCTTTACTGATTAACTGGTTGAGGGGATCGAGTGTACCCTTAGCAAATTCGTGGACTGTACCAAGTTGGGCAGGAAGTGTTGATCTGCTGGAGTGTAGGAAGGCTCTGCAGGGGGATCTGGACAGGCTGGATTGATGGGCTGGGGCCAATGGCAGGAGGTTCAACAAGGCCCAGTGTCAGGTCCTGCCCTTGGGTCACAACAACCCCAGGCAGCGCTACAGGCTGGGGCAGAGTGGCTGGAAAGCTGCCTGGTGGAAAAGGACCTGGGTGTGCTGGTTGACAGCAGCTGAACATGAGCCAGTGTGTGCCCAGGTGGCCAAGAAGGCCAGCAACATTCTGGCTTGGATCTGGAATAGTGTGTCCAGCAGGACCAGGGAAGTCATTCTACCCTTGTACTCTGCAGTGGTGAGGCCACATCTCAAATGGTGTGTCAGTTCTGGGCCTCTCACTACCAGAAAGACACTGAGGTGCTGGAGTGAGTCCAGAGAAGGGCAACGGAGCTGGTGAAGGGTCTGAAACACAGGTCCTACAAGGAGTGCTGAGTGAGCTGGGGGTGTTTAGTCTGGAGAAAAAGAGGCTCAGGGGAGACCTTATTGCTCTTTACAGCTACCTGAAAGGAGGCTGTTGCCAGGTGAGGATTGGTCTCCTCTCCCAGGCAACTACTTACAGGACAAGAGGGCATAGCCTCAAGCTGTGCCAGGAGAGGTTCAGACTGGATATCAGAAGGAATTTCTTCATGGAAAGGGTTGCTAAATATTGGAATGGACTGTCCAGGGAGGTGGTGGAGTCACTATCCCTGGGGGTGTTCAAGAAACAACCAGATGTGACACACACGTGGCAAGGTGGTGATCAGTCAAAGGTTGGACTCTATGATCTCAGAGGTTTATTCCAAACTAAATGATTCTGTGATTCTGTCTTACAGTTTCAGCTCTAGAAAAACAGTATCAATATTTCATCATCAAGGTATTTTCCTCTGATGGCTTTTCCTTACATGTGCTACACGGCAAATGGCTGCATAATCTTTGCCTGTGGTTTTGAGAAGGAATGATTCTCATTAGGTCTAGCAGAAACAGTAGAAAAATAATGCTGCTCGTCCTTTTCTACACAGCCATAAACAACACAGATAAACCAATGTCAAGATGCAACTTTGCATGACAGAGCTGGAAACTGAAAGGGAACATTTCCAGAACATTTTTGCAGGGAGAGAGCAGTCTCGGGAATTAACAGAAAAGAGCAAATATTATACGATTTCATCTTACTTTGAGTTTTTCAAATAAATGTACCCTTTTTTTCTTTTTTTTTAACCTTGAAAATATATATTAGTGACTGCAATACCAGGACAGAGCAGAATGACACAGAAATGAAGATACAGAGACAAGGGAGAAAGATATACTCTTAGACAAAATGTGAAGCACACAGGATCGTCAATAACATGAATTGATGAGCTGGAGAGATATGAAAAAACTCTTCCAAAGAATAGAAGAAATAACGAGTTCTCTGACAGCAAGAAGACTTTTTGATTTTCCAAGGAAGTGGTCATCAAGATGAGAGCACAGGAAGCTGGGAAAAGTGATAGAGAAAAATACGAACTGAGAATGTGGAAGATTTGGGGAACCTCTCCAGCTTTTTTATTTTTTTGAATGTGAAAACCATCAAGTCCTATTGTTATTGAGATGAAATGACATTTTTGCCTTTAAGTATGAAAAAGGAAAGGAACGAGGGAAGGAATAAGTACTATGATGAACAGCTATGAACATAAAGTCAATAAAAACAATGGTTGAGAGAATATCCAATCAATACACAAACTAATGTTATAAATAATATTTTGGACATAATGCTAATTTTTTTTTCAGTTTGCATATGGCAAGCCTCAGTAATGCTGAAATTTATATCTATTTGGCAGTTACATATTACTGGCCATTTTCTATCCCTGTCTTTGGAAAAATCAAGTACTTCCTAGCAGTAGAGACTATAGGAGTCACACAGTTCTTTTGATGCAACACTGCGTGTTTTGCATTCTCCCTGTGTTTGGTTGACAGTTACATTCAGAATTTGCCTAGAGGGATGCCTAACTTGATGGTCCTTAATTCCACAGAATTTGAACACCACATTACTAACTTTTACTTACACTTCACAAATACTGAGAAATATAATGTGAGACTCCAGAGACTGTAGGTTCCTACCACAGCTGAATTTTAACATCTTAAATTATAAGTACACACTGTCACTTACAGATTTAAAGAATACATAAGTGATTTGCAATTAAAGTTAAATAAAAGCCTTCTGTGCTAAGGTCCAGGACAAAGATGGAAAAAAAATCAGAAGCATTCTTGGTGCTCCTTCCAGTATCTTAGTAGTAAGTGGTCTCAAAGCACTGGATGACTTCATTAAGAAGTGGCATGGTTAAACTGCAAAGCATTTCACTATACATAGAGCATCTGCAGACAGTGCTGTACAACAGAAAGTAATTTAAGTCTTAACTCCATAGATCCCTGATATGGTAGGTTTGTCTTTGCTGAAATTTAGGAAATTATGTGAATGTTATTCCAAATCCCACACCTGTGCTTCAGACAAACACCTTGTGCTTAGAGCATTTCAGGAGGTGCACACAAACACAGCCCTATTTAGAAACAACTTACTCTGCATTGATAGTACTCACACTAAGTCTTTTTCTTTTTCTTAACAAAGCTGTCAACTGGCTGATAAAACTTTCTTTGCTGTCCCTTGGAGATTACCACTTTATCTAAGATTCTTCCCAATTACAGCAAAAAAGAACTCTCCAAGTCCTCACACTTTCGCTCCATCCACGTAGCATGAGGCCCCAGCTCTGGTTAGGAAGGGAAGAGGATCTTTACGCTTGCAGGTTCTGCACACAGGGTGATATGTGACATTGCCACCTAGTTCTCAATAAAGATCACCCACTCCACTGCACTCAATTTGCTTCCCATCAGCTGTAACAAATGTTACTTATTCCTCTACTCTAGGGGAGAAAAAACAACCTTAACTAAATTGGGGCTACAGGTAGGAAGCCATGAACTCCAAATAACAAACACACCAAATTACTTTTCTTTTAACCTTGTTCCCCCCTACAGCCCTACCACAAAGCCTGGTGATCTGAGAAGTGAGATGTAACCTGCAAATTTCTGCACCATGCAGCTGGCAGTGAATCCTCCCTTGAAGCCCTTATGTAGGTACTTACTGCTTCAGTCACAGCCTCATCTGATCTGAATGGCAAGGGATGTAAATTAAAGGATCAACAGCATTCAAAATTACAGTCTTCTGTGTCAGCTAAGTGTAAGGCAAAGCAATAGCTCCAGTCCACTTCAATTAGTTTAATTCCCATTTGGAGTGCATCCACCCTCCATCTCAGTGAACAGCTCTGTTGCCTTGTCTCTCTGCCAGACTACTTGGCCTTCTTACGTGATGATATACATGGAGAAGGATGATTTCTAGGACACAAACCACAAGGTACACAGTTTATTTTACTACAAAAAAGTCATGGCTTTGTCAAGGATTCTGAACTCCCCCACACAAGTAGGTTTGTCCTGTTTCATAACAATGCCTGGGCCTAATTTAACACATCACTTTAATTATTGCTAAAAATCAAATAAGCAGCACATTATTTCTGTCTCCTGGGAGGAGTGCAATTTACTTCTCCAAAAATAATATAATTCACAGCAAAATTGAAGTCCCAATGTGTATAATAATTTTCTAAAACATACCCACCACTGTCAATCAACCAAAGTCTATCTAAACCATTCTCTAATGCACCAGATAATTTAAACACTAAAATAAGCCTTTAAAATCCCATAGAATAAATACAATACCTCATCCAAGACAAAGTGATTATCATTTTCATTCCACTCCTTAGACAGTTCCTAATAGGGCCTACTCTCCTAACGTGTCTGCAACATCCATTAAGGATAATGGGAACAATGCACACGAATCAAGTGGGAGACTACAATTCACGTTTTCTGGTAGGGACCAGACGGTGACCTCCCTTGCCACACAAGTCTAGAATAGTTCAGCAGAGCAGTTACTCCACACCTTGGCAAATGAAAGCAGACCAGAATCTTGCCCTAGATTGCTAGTATTTACACAAAACTAATGAAATCAAGTATTTAAGGAAATAGCTTGAAAGAAACCTTGGAAATCTTCATGCAATACAGAAAAAAAAAAGGAAAATATTGTGACTAGATGAAGAAAATGGAATACAAATCTACTGCAAGTTTATATACTAATAGACAGACATATTTATAGATAACTATAAAATAGGTGTGAGTTACTCCACAGCTGCTGGAGGTGTCATTCTCCTTAGTGTTCTCAATTGCAGTATCAATTTAAGTCAACCTAATCTTTTGTAATAGATGCTGTTTCCGAAGTTAAAACACACAGCCCCCTGGGACACAAGCACTGGACAAATGCTACCTGTAAGCTGCAGACTCTCCAGTACAATTGTATACCTGAACCCAGCACTGTGTCATTATTATAACCCATCCATAACCCAGAGATACCAAGCAGAAATACACCAGCCTAATTGACAAGGTACTCTTCAGCTGTAGAGATGGCTTATACAGAATCCCATTACACTCAGGGCAGGGAAATTATATAAGGAGCAAGAAATCTTCATGTGGTATGGGGGAAACTATTCTTTTTCACAGACTGAGCTATTCCTATCACCTTTCATTTATTTAACACAGAAACTGGTACCAGAACTAGCAGACTGTGATGAGATGTTTCATTTGTGGAGCCATGGTGTTAGCAATGGTTCATTGAGATTATTTCTCATAAACTACCACTAAAGTACTCTTTGTAATCATCTGGAGCAATTAAGCATAAATTAAGTTACGTACAGTGTACCAAAGTAAGTTATGTACTCTACCAAAAATGACATTGGGAAAAACGTTTGCCTATATTAACTCTGCTGACCCCTGTGACTTTACATAAGGAAGAATCTGGGGCTAACCAAAAATATGACTTGATCAGCAACTTGGAGCTAGGGAAAAAAAAAAAAATTAATCCTATTTAATTTAAAATACATTTATGAAAGGCATTCATCCTAATCCAGAATCTTTTAAATTATTTACTGAATATCAAAATATCTTGAATTAGAAAAGCCACTTTTAAAACCTTCCCAAATTGAAACAAAGGCATTACTACACATCTGGCAAAGTTCTGCTAGAAATGCTGTTGTCCTGCTGCAAACAGCCCCTTCTGCTGAACAGCAAGGAAGAGAATTTGGTCTTTTTTTAAAAACTCTGTACAGATTATAAGAAAGTTTGTTTCCAAATGTTGAGGGTTTACATACATGTGCCTCCACTGTACATTAATATATGCTCTAAACCATCTGTAGAAAACTGAACACCAGAAGAATCACATATTTCAGTGTAAAAATTAAATGAATACATGGAATCATTTCTCTGTCTTCCTTGTCTGTGTTTCCCTGTGTCTATGTTGTCTATGTCTATATTCAAAAGGGATGAGTGCCATAATTTTGAAATGCATACATAGTATTTTAAAAATAAAGAACAAATGTTTTCTAAAAATGTAAGTTAAGTATTTCTGATACTTCTTTTTTGATGCTTTTTTTTTAAGATTCCATTAAAAATACCGTATTTAAAATAAGTTTTCTCTTTCACTTCAAGAGAAGAGCAGATAAAACTAAAAGTCTATTTAGTTTGATCTAAAAACAGCACAAGATAAACAATATACCTCTACAAACCAAAAAAAACAAATGTATGTCTAGTAAGTTAAATATCATAAGCACTAGAGAAAAAGCCAAAGTGGTTTCCCCTTTAAACAGAGAAACATTTTCTGGTCCTATACCAGCATAGTCAATGGAAATCTGTCCAGTAGTACTAAGCTTATAGTCTTTACAGTCTGCAAGATAATAAAAATACTTATCTTCAGTCATCAGCATTTTGTTTAAATCCACAAATAATTAAGTACTTTTGTACAGTCAAAAGCACTTGTCAAAAAACTATTATAATCACCAATTATCCTTTTAAGAAATTATACTGTATCAGCTAGAAAGCCTTTTCCCTTCTGTAAGAGCAGCTTCACATGCCCTGTCAAGTTACAGGAATCACATTTAAGTGCTTACATGTAAGTGGATCTTACTGTTCCAGGGAGCAATCTACAAAATCCTCACTTTCATGAGTAGGTTTCATGAAGTATTTTCATGTCTTTAGGCTCTCTATTTTACTCTCATTTTGATTACAGCTGCTGATATGTTTGTGTATTAAATGTATAGGGCTCAGATCATCAGAAAAAAAACAGAGTATGAATTTTGCTTTGTTCAAGAAGTGTTTGTTGTGAGCTGCAGAGATTTGCACCCAGAGTTTTATATTGTTGAGAAGATTCTGTGTGTTTCACAAAAACCTGGGTAATAGGTTGATAACAGCCTGCAATGCCAGTTTGATAACTGATGAGAAAAGATAGTGTGTTCAGAATCAAATACCATCCCTAGAGATTTCCCATAGCATGTATAGAGTAATTTGAGACAGTCATCATGATTTCTTCAGCTATTTTCCATCCCTCCTAAAAAGAACAGGATTGACAGATGTGAACATTTAACACACTTCAGCTTTTCCTTATGACCTCTGATACAGCCACCCCCTGTTCTTTATTACTCTAGTATGTGCAAAAACTGTGTGTTGACTGAAAATCATTTGTGGTGGCTTAATTCATGGATGGATTCTATTCTATCCTACTCTGAGCTGTTCTATATCCACAAATAGCTGAAGACATTCAACACCTTTTACCTCTCACTGATTTACCTCCAAAGAGAAGCTACCCAGGGACTGCCAATAAAAGGTTCTTGCTTCTCTCTGATTTATTCACTTGCTAGAAAGGCATATCAAGTTTCTAAACACTCAAACACAGGAGTTCCAACAACACAGAGAAAATAAATTCCATCTCTGACCTTTTTTAAACTGCTCTTATAGCATCATTCTGTAAGACTGAATTTATTATTCTACTCAATATATTCCATTCAATGGCTGCAAGACATTAGCTAGGATTAAAATCAGGTCAACAGCACTAAGAATAAATAGCACTTTAACCTGAAGAATACAAAGGCACCAAAACACCCCAAAATGGTCATAACTGATCTGTTTGCTCTAGGATTCAATATTCTTCATGGCAAACTGATGGTCCTCGTGCAGTTTTTATGAAGAGTGACAATGAACACCATTTAAAAGATCAATATTTATAGAAGGACATGATGCGGTCAGGCCAGGCTTTCAAGGTGGAAATGACATTACTGTTATTTATGACATGATAATACCCAGGGCCTCTGGGTATAGTATGACATGATAATAACCTGGGCACTACTGTGTTAATTATTTTACAAAGAATGGGAGCTAAATGGAGCCATCACATGGAAAAATATGTTAAATATATAGGTAGATATAGATACAGAATGGGCCAGAACCCCAGGGTCACAGCATCTCACATGAGAATTTGAGTCCATACAGTTGATCAATTTATTTACTGATCTGCCCAGAACACTAAACACCTCTTTTAAATAAGTTCCTTTTTAAATTAGTTCCTCCTTTGCAGGTAGTAGATCTGTACGTTAGCTGTACATCACACCATCCAGGCAAGTAGGGATGTCACAGAGCTGCACCTAAAACCTTAATCAATGATGACAGAAGTAGAGTATTTCCAGTTAGGTTCATCTCCAGTCAAGGTGGCTGAACAATACAAGATCTGTAACACTCTTTCCCCTTCCCCACCTACTCTCTAAATATGGATATTACATATTGATACCCGAATTACAGATGCATGCACATCCCAACTCATTATCTGGATATGTTATTTGCTATTTCAGCAGAAAATCCTCTATCGCTCTGCTTGCCAATGGAGTTAGATGAAGACCTCCTGACCTGGAGCACGAGGTCTCCAGTACGTGCTGAAGAACTGAATCTGCCTGCTAGTAGCTCAAGCAGCCCTAAGCGCTTGGTGGGTGAAGCACTGTGGCAGGAAAAGCAGCACACTGCTGGCGTCGAGTCCCGCGATCGGGACTCGGGGGTTCCTTTGGGATGGGCGCGGGTTCCTTTGGGATTGGGCGCGGGTTCCTTTGGGATGGGCGCGGGTTCCTTTGGGATGGGCGCGGGGTCCTTGGGGCTCTGGGAAAGCGCCGAACCCGGCCGCATCTCCCGGCGCCCTCTGCTGGCGCCGCGCGCGAACAACGAGGCGCTGCTGGAGGCCGGCCCAGCTCCCGGCCCAGCTCCCGGCCCAGCTCCCGGCTCAGCTCCCGGCCCAGCTCCCGGCCCAGCTCCCGGCCCAGCTCCCGGCTCAGCTCCCGGCCCAGCTCCCTGCCCAGCTCCGCGCCGCCCTGGCAGGTGGAGAGGCCGGTCCTCTTCTCATTGAAGAGCTGCGATAATCGTCAAGTTGCACACCTGAGGTTATCCAGTGACAGGTATGTTAGCTTGGGACAGACAGCAGATATTCAGGTGTATTTTGGGGTGAGCTGTGCATGTACTACGCTTCTAAGTTTAACAATCGTGCTGACCCTGTTTTCAGCAAATACATGGCTCCTTCTCTGTCGCATTTTTCTTGGACTTCAGTATAATATTAGTGATGAAAACCAACACTAGGGAGGCAGTCTGGTCTAGCGGCCAGGTAAACTTGCCCTGGAGCCTGGGTTCTGTTGGCTGTGCCCCTGCCCCATGCAGGTGACTGCTGACGTGCATTATTTACACTGCAGTAGCACCTGGAGACCTCCAGAGCAGGGCAGGGTGGAGACACTTCTCTGGTGTGAACCGTTAACAAAAACCAGGCTTGGCCTTCCTAGGTAATGACGTACAAAAGAAAGATGAGATAAATATTTTGTAATAGGGTGCCAGAAGTACTGTGTCATTAATCTGGGTTCCAGTTCCTCCATCTGAAAAACACTTTGGGATGTTCACATGAAAGGTGAGCATGGATTTTTAAACACTGGTACTACATTATGTGGGAGGTTTTTTGACACATTTTTCTACAGTTGCTTTTTTCCCTGGAACAGGTAACACTGAATCTTTCTGTAGTCTGTGTTTCCATGATGACAAGATACAGAACTGTGCAATACCTTAATTAAATGTTTGCTTTACGACTAGCAGTAAAAAAACTCCATCTGAAACCTTCATCCTTGGTAGTTAGCTCACCCATAGTTGCATATGATAACTTTTAAGTGAGATTCAGAGCCAGGACTTCCACAGAAGCAGTTTGCTACTCAAAGAGGCATTCATTCAGCTGACAGGACCATGAAAACCTCAGAAGTTTAAAAAATAAAAGTAAAAAAATCACAGCAGGTTTTCCTTCTTTGGATTTCATCCCCTGCAGCAGCTGCTTTCTAGCTTTGTATGTCCACAGCTCCCTTCCCTTGCCTGCATACACACAAAACTAGCTGCAACACAAAAATTCAATTCTCAGTATCAGGCTGTCATCACACTAAAATAAAACTGCTCATTTTTAACCAAAGGAAGCTTTTTTATGACTCGCTCCTCCAATAAAGCCATCATCCCATGCTAACGAGGTGCTGTGAGATAGCTCACATGGTCCTGCCGAAGTGCTGCCCCTCGCCTCAGCAGGAGGAGCGGGAGGAGGCTCAGCGCAGCTCGACCTGCCCGCTCCCTCACAGGCAGGGAGATGTCACCTCCTCCCGACCCCATCCTTTGAGCAAAATTAAGAGTCTTTGCACTGGAATGCAGTGCTACAGGCAAACATGCCCTAAGGAAATAAGAAGATCTATCAAATCAGTAAAGCTTTGCAGGATGAGGCCCTGTCTCTGTCTTTCTCTGATACTCCATTCCAGTTCTCAAAAGCCAAACCTCAAAACTTCAGCTTCCATATCATTGATGCTCAAATGAAGGGGCTTCTGTTTTGTTTAGTTAACTAAAGTGAATACATCTGAAGCTAAATTTTAATTAACCACTTATTTGCAGTTACGGTAACATGTTCCTAAACACGGGTTGAAGAAAGCTCTGCTGCAGTTCCTTTTATCTATTCTAATTTCTTTCCACCAGATTCTTAAAAGATAGCTAAACCTGAAAAGGGATAAAATCCTACATTTATTACAACCACAAAGAGTAGAATTAAGGGGGAGTTAGAGAGGCAAAGTGGCAGCTCCAATTTACCCATTTTTAAGCTGGTAGAGCTCTCAGCAGAAAACTTTGCATCTTCTGCAAAGCCTGTGTATGCATACTCACATAATGCAATGGAGTTTTAATAGAACAGTTTCTTGTTAAACAAGGTCAATTTTCATTACAGTTACAAAGATAATATTATGAAAAAAATAGAATATTTGGAAGTAATATGGTGAAAAACCTAAAACACTGCAATGATCTTTAATAGACCTTATAACAGTTTCCCATGTGCTACTTTGGCACAGCCTGCATCTTTTCTGTCTCTGTGAGACTGGGAATAGCTACCAATATCCCCACTGGGGTCTAACATCATATGCGCCAGCCATGCTTAGCACAGCCTGGAAATAAGACTCCAAAGATTTTACTAAGGGTTATAAAGAGCTGGTAGGCACAGAGCCCACATCAATGAGCAAGTCAATCCATCTAGCTGATGGACCATGTCTTGCAATCATCCACAAGGAATGCTGCTGTGCCCTGTTCAGTCACAGAACTACTATCACTGCTGAGCTTGAATTTTGTCATTCCAACAATCTCATCGGAAATAGGAGAGGTATGAAATACCCTGAGTCTGCACTGAAGGATTGCTGCTGTACAGCCACAGCTCTTCAAAACACCCCTGCCCATCCCCTGAACTCTTGCAGGACTAAGTCCATAATTTAGTACAAGTCTAAAATATCACTTTGATCAACCAACATGCCCCGGAGATGTCTTCTCTCAAACAGGCATGTTGAACTGCTTAAACCTGACCTGCATGTGACTGCAAAAATGCACCTGAGAACTACTGATTTATGGAGCTAACTAAAGAACTACTTCCCTTCTAATACAACAGGCAACCACAACTCTGGAGATACATGCTCTGAGGAAACCATTCCCAAATAGGTATCTCACACACACCTCCTCCAGTCCAATAGTTTGTGGTTCCCACTGGCCCCCACGAGTGCAACATGTAAACACACCTAATGATAGGTCAATTTCATACCCCTGGGATGTCCCAAACTATTTAATAGGAAACACCAAATTCAGCTGGATGACTTGCAAGTATCCTATTATGAATGTGTTTTAAAATGGCAAGATTCAGAGCTGGACATCCCTAATACAGCCTAGGACAACAAATCACCTCCTGTCACATAATGAAGGTCAATCAACTCGGACTCTGTGGGACTGAGGGTGGCAGCAAGTTTTTAGACATATATATTTGTGTGATGTCTAATGCAGAGCCTGTGCTTTGTGCCTGTTAATAAATGTGTCCTTGTAAAATCCCTGTGAAGTAGAAAAGTAGTGTTATCATGATTTTTCACAGATGGAAAATGGAGACACAAAGAAATTAAAGGGGAGAGGCTGTCTCTAGGGTAAGCATGACGCAAAACAGCCAAATCTTTATAGGTCAAAACTGCCACTTTGAATTGCACCTAGCAACAGATGGGAAGCCAGATTCATTCCATTATGTGTCCTTTTCAGCAAGGAGAGAGAAAATAACCAGTGTAAAAAAAATACGCCTTATTTTTGCTATTATTGTTTGTTAAGGACTGTTGGAACAGAATGTGCTGTGGAGGAGATGGAGGGGAAATGGTGATTATTGCAAGGGTAACATTTACCTACAAATCTTGTAATCAAGGAGTTGCTTTTCGCACCAGTCTATTCCCAGCAGCTCTAAAATCTCCCAGGTGAGTAAAGACATTTGGTCCCTAGCCCAGTGTTCCCTCAAAGGAAGTAAACAGAAAGCCAGCAAAAAGGGAAAAGCCAGGCTTATCAGGCTGTTGCTGCTCTATCTATCTCTTGCTGCCTTCCATAGTTTGCAGGGCACATGAAAAGTAGAATAAATACCCAGTTACGTTTTGCTTATCATCTGACACATTTCACAAAAAAAAAGGAAAGGCATCCACTGAGGGTTCTCTCTTTTTAATTCTGTCTGCTGCTGACAGAAGGGGTGCTTAAAATCAGACAGAAAAGATAAAATGGTTTTAAATATGTATATATTTAAGAGGTTATCTCAAAGGAAAAAATATTTTTCTGCTGTGGTTGGCTGCTATCTTAGCCCTGCTTTAAACATTTATCTGATGAAATCATTGCATTCCTCAAAAGAGACAGTTCGTGAGTCCTCAGATTCTTACAGCTAACAAATAATTAAATAGCCCAAACCCTGCACTTTTAACAGTAAAGTGTCTGACTCATGATGCCTAGTTAAAAACCCAGCAGGTTCAGCATGGCCCCCTGCCTGGTGGGGTAAGGCACTCTCACACAGCAGACAGTAGGACAGGATTTTGGCCAGGCACCTCAGCTCAGGAATCCCACATCATTTCAAGCAGCCCCTGCAAACAGGATACAGAGGGATTCACTGCAGAGCCACACTGACAGCCTGGACAAGAGGCATTAACATTGCAGAAATTAAAGCAAGATGAATTAAGGACATCAGCTTTTCTTTGGGATTAGCTGATTTTATAGACCTTGGGAAAAGCATCAGCTTTTTGAAACTACTTCTAATTTGAGACTGCATGGTTTGAAAGCCTGTTTTTAAAGCTATGGTGGTGACCCCAGCTCAGACAGCAATATGAACGGAAGATTATTTCCTAATATTTATAGTTCTTTGTCATCCAGATGTCTCAGAGCATTTTAGAGACACTTGTGAGAGGAATTTCTAGAAACTGTAAATCACATGGGGGATGGCAAACAAGACAAACAGGTACAGATGAGTTAAATGACTTCCATGAGGTTGGCTGAACATCTGAAAACACTCCATTTCCACGTTGTTTTATTTCATAGCAGTTTAAAAGTCCTGTCCTGATGTTATGTTCCACTGATATTTTTATTTTAGCATTTTGTATAGCATAACCTGTCGAATTGCAAATTTCTAAGAGGAGTCACAAGTAATTAGATCATTTCTACGTGTAACCAAAATTAGGAGAGAAATTACTTTAAAAATAATTAAATTAGATCAATTAGATCTGGAACAAGTCATGTAAGGGAGGAAAAATATAACTTGCTATTCCTTGACAAACATTCTGAGCAGTAAGTTATGGACAGCTGTCAGACTGGTGGAAAACCCGAAGGATCAACACAAGATGACCACAATAACATTTTTTATCCAAAGAAACCTCTAATTTTAACCTCAGTGTTTGTAAATATAAATCTTCACATTAATACATGTGAAGGTCTGCATGTGTTAGAAACACCAGCTGCTGATTTGAGGTGCTAGTCATCTTCCACAGTGTCTCCTTCCCTGACAGTGTGAAAAGAGGTGGCTGGTACAACAGCTGCAACTTCAATTACCTGTGAGGACATAATTCTAGATGCATGCTGTCTTCAGAGTGAAAAACATAACCCATTTCTTGGGCTCCCACCAATCCTGGATTTAACATGACAAGAGAAGACTAAAAAAATCTGCAAGCTGATGTGAAGTGAGATGCAAGGTCAGGTATCCTTCAGAAATATAGGAGGGGAAGGAGGGGGAAAGAGGAAGGGAGGAGGGGAAGATCTTGAACTAGATTAATTTAATTAAGGATAACCTACCATCATGCGCTTGATGGAGGTGAGCACTGATAAACCCCCACAAGAACTGAAAAGTGTTGAAGTCAAGGATCATGGTTTATCTGAAATGGCAGAAAATCTGCCTGCCTTCCCTAGAAGGGGCTTGGCCAAATCTGTACATCCAATTTAATTTCCTAACAGGTGCTACAGAGAACCTTACAAACTAATTACAAGGTAATAAAAATTTTAGCTCCATGAAGGAGATGATGCCTTATATTGTATCAAGATCTCTTGTATCCAATATCAGTTCAGCGTAGCAGCCAGGAAGGGATCTGCAGGAAAACATAGAAGAGAAATCGGCGAAAACTTCTCACAGAATCTGGACTTTTCAAGTGACTGGCCCAACTCTGCTACATCTCACCATGTGGGAATGATCTAGCACCTTCCCATGTGCCTTTGCCTAGCTTCCCATGCTAACCTATGACATGGCAGCAACAATGTGAGGGATGGGGGTGAGGGACAGAGATTGATGTTGACAGAAGGTCCAAAGAGGGCAACTCATGCCTTGAACACAACTAGTTCAGTGGCTAAATGGCCTAAGATGTACCACCCAGGGGATTCTACAGTCTGTACTTCAGACAGGCCAACAGCTCTCTGCCAGCCTGAAGACTGATGATTATCAACAACAAAAGGTACAATTGTTGACATTATTGATATCCAAGCTGCACTTGTTCCAAGATTAAAAAAAAAAATCTCTTGCTGCAAAATGTTCATTATCAGACCTGTATGATGTGTCAATAGCTCAGGAGGGGAGTTTATAGTCCTCCTTCCATAGCTCAGCCCAGCCAGGGCTCCACACAGCTCCAGTACTGCTTGAGAAGAGCTGAAGATGAGCCATGCAGATGAAGAGTGTACAAAGCAGGTCTGTATCAGTTTTCCTTTCCCAAAGCATCCTCTCTGGGACAAAACATTAAAAGCAGCTGCACAACATGGAGCCAGAAACAGGTAGTTCTGGATATTTACAGGCTGAAAATCATCCATATTTTGAGTGTGTCTCCATAACAGTAATTCTAAATACCTCATGGCCATCACAATATACATCTTCTGACTCTAATTTTGAATACAACTCACTTTTCAAGAATTACCTTGAAAACTATGACTTCAGGTTGATTTGAATGGTTCTGATCCATCTGCAGTGCTTGAAAGTTGTTCAAAATTATGTACTACATGTCTTGAAGCTCTTAATGCAAAAGTTTTATAGTTCACTTCTATAAATTGTAAATACTAAACATTTTTTCAGCAGTCTTCCACTGTATAAGCTCTCCTTATTTTTAGCTAATTAAAAAGCAGGATCTCAGATTGCCTGCTCTTGTAATATTATCCCAAGGGGAAAAAAAATTAAAATTATAAAATTGCTCCAATACTTTTGGAAACTACCTATTCAAAAGCTGCCTCTGAGTGCAAACGTGGACAGAACAGAAATAAAGTCAAGTTAAAACAGACAAGTTAGATCACTGAGAAATAAGTTCTCCTTACATTACTATGTAAACATATAATGGAGGGAATCTAACACCTGAAGATCACAGTGAAAAGCCTCAGAGAGGTGGAATATAGTCAATGATTCCCAGAATTTGGGCCAAAGAAAGAATGCAACATTTGTTTCCCTGGCAAATAGGTTCTGGAGTTGTCCCTACTTCAGTCTATTAAAAAACTTGCAATAAAAATACATTTTAGACTTTAAAGCCTGAAAGTATCTATGCAAGAATGGATTTTTACCATGTTTGCTCTTATTTAATCAAGTGAAAAATTTCATTTAACTGAAGTTTACTCTGTATGATTTCATCAATGCACAGTAGTAGCAAGTAACTTTAGCATATGTGTTTTCAGATCTTAATCTTTACGATGTAGTTTTTAAATCTGCCACTTTCCTATTTGGAGGGTAACTAACAACAGAGTGCATTCATTCCATCCTTTCCCAACCAAGCAAAACACTCACTGGGATTTCCTTTTCAAGCCTGCTAATTGAAAACATTCTGCAGTTTATTAGTCACTATACAGATTATCTGCTGACATGCAAACTCTCACTCATTCCAGACTTGTTAATTAACATGTAATTACTGATCCCACAGAGACTGGACTGCAGGTGTGATGCTCTGGGTCCTGCTCTAATAACTGTTCCTCTCAGATGCCGGCACAGATGGAATACACAGCAATTGCATTTTCCCAGAACATCATCCCACCCTCCACAAAAGTGCTCAGGCTCTGTTTTGGTTTTAGTGCTTTTCTTTTTTTTTTTTTTTCTTTTTTCTTTTTTTTTTTTTGTCTGGGTTCATTATGTGCAACACCCACCCACAACCTAGCACAGAAGAGCAACACAAATCTGTGCTCTCCCATCAGCCTGGCTCAGCAGGAGCTGGCCCAGGGCAGCTGTTCTGCATGGTGAACTTGAATGGGAAGACCTAGAGGAAAAGAATGGCAGAGAATGAAGGACAGAATAAAAAGGAAACAGACAGATACTCCCAGTCATTTCTCTGACCACCTAAATGATGATCTCACCTACTGGTGTATTCAATACAAGGCGATTCTCAGTTAAGTTTCTTATAGAGCACTAATCTCAAGATTAAAATACTACCTTCCAATCAATTACTCTTATATGAAGCCTCATGGTACCATAACTACTCCTTTCATGTATTCTTTGGATAATGGGATGTTCAAGAAGAAACCTTTTTCAAATCCCTTGACACTGAATTTCCTTTAAGACTTGAAATGTTTCAAAGTCTTTGCTCAAGGAAGACAAAATGATTATCAAATAGTAAAAGTGAGTGTATAAAAGCACTGCCATGGAAAGTTAGGTCAGATGAAACCACCTACAAGTTTATAATTCCTTATTAGAAAGGTTATACTGGTCATGGGATATGGTCAAGAACCAAGTCCATAAGGCATTTTATTAAGCAAAGTACAATTGTCAGGCAATTTAAAACAACTAGGGAACTTGACTGTTAAAAGCATGTAGAGTAGGCACATAATTCTATCACTGAAGTCAGAAGTAAAACTGCCTTTGACTGCAACCAGCAGAAGCAGACTATATTAGACAGTTTTGAAAATGTAATCCTACGTATATAGGAATTAAGAACAACTTCTGAATCCCTGGGAGAGAATCTTCAATAAAAACATGATCAGAAGTCATGAACATTACCACCTCAGATGGACCTCCGAATTTTGCGGCACTGTGGTTCATTATGAACTGAGTATGATCATGGCAAGTGAACTTTCAATACTCTTTCGTTATCCTATTAGAGGAAACAAAGGATTAAACTGTTCTATATAAGAGCCACATTCAGTTTGAAAGCTCCAGTTTCAATTTACTGGATTTCAACAACAACAAAATCTTTGCAACAAGAACATTGTGCCACTATTAGGACCTTCTGGACCTGCATGGACTGACCTTTCTATGCATTCATTGCCAATTCACTGTTAACTACACTGCTAGGTTATTAACCTTTCCAGAAGGAAATGGATAAGAAAGATGGTGCTATTACAAATTGTTTAAGAGAGTCACTAAGGAAAGGGACTTCTGGAATTAATAAATCTTTTTCATGAGATAGAGATACTGTCTGGAAAGTGGCTGTACATTTGCATCAGAGGAGAGATTAACTCTGAAACAAAAGTACATAACCTGTCAAGAGGAGGAGAGGGGAAACTCCTGTGTGATAGATGATTCTCAGATTGTCAGATCTGGGTCAAGATATTAAATCAGAGCAGAAGGAGTTACTTTTATTAATCATGACACATTAATGACATTAAAGACCAACAGTGTCTCAACAGCCATGGCACTGCTAGAGAAAGCTGTAGCAATGCCAGCCTTTCTGTATTTAGAGCAGCAATATGTTTCAACCTGGTCTTGCATAGGGGCATTATAGGCTATAGCTCTTCAAGACACTGGCTGCAAAGGGACTTGGCATGCAAAAACTAAGCAGTAAGATAGGTCACTGCTTAGTTATGGCACTAATCTTCTGAAACTCTGACAATTCCTAGCAAAATCCAGGCTCAGCCAACCATTTGTTCCACCACAGTCACTATGTGATCCTGACCTTCTCTCTACCAAGGATTCAAGAAGGGCCTGTTCACAAACCTCCCACCAGTGAAGGATTTAGAACAGACTCCATGCCATGTATTTCACACAGCTGAATTTGCCAATATAAATGGACACATTATTCAATGTAGGAAAGTTTATGCACTGGAATTTTATGATAATTCCTACCTTGGCTACAAGGACATTTTATGCAACTCGGTGATTAAAGCAGACTGAAGAGACAACTAAAGCTCTGAAGAAGGAAAATGAAAGACAGTTGTTCACAAAGTGATGGTAGATGGGAAAAAACAGATTTATATAAGCAGTGATTAAGATGATCTCTTCAGGTTGACAGTAGGTGCTTTATCAATAAACTTTTCCACAAAAGTCAATGAAGATATTGCCTACAGAATGTAAATTGGAGCAAAATCCAGCTCTTTAAGAGTTAATGTAATTCTAGGAGAATAAAGCAAATTCTGCTTCTGACCCTGTCTGTGATACATCACTCTTCATCGTTGTGAAGTGGCCTGACCTCTTCCTCCAAGCACAATGATGAAAGACAGCTACTAAAGCTACCCACTTTCAGATCTTGGCTTCTAGAAAAGCGGCAGTTGCCCCTCTTTCTGAGTAAGAAAACATGGAAAAGAGTTACCAGAAAAAGTCACATTCAGCCACATCTATGAAAGGGTTCAAAGGCTTTTTCATACCTGGATAACATTGGGAAAGGCTCATCAGGAGAGCCACAGCACTGTACGGTACCACTGAACAGCTTCCAGCCTCTAGTTTGCTGCTGAAAAACTGGGACAATAAATGGTGAAAGGAAACACATCGGGAGCAGTCCTATTTCTCTTTCCATTGCTGACACCTTTATTCATAGATGGTGTCCTGAAAGGGTTCCTTTACATTTCCAATATAAGCACTTCCATGGGGTTTTCTCCTACCTCAATTTAGTTTCAAATAATATCCAAATAAGCCCATCAGCCTTTTGGAAGAATGACAAAGAGACTGTCTATCAACAAACAGAGTCACATAATGACATTTGCAGCACAAACTTTAACCTGTGCTTTCAGGTAGTGTTTTGGACCCTTTCTCCTACAGTCTGTAATGCTAATATAAAACATATCCCTTGAATGAGGAGAAAAACTGGTTACACCAGAAAGAAAATTCAAGCACATTTTTGTCTTCTAAATTAAGGCCAGAGAAGATATGAGCTAGAAGGGAGGAGGCTCCTCATGGTAAAAATGGAGGCTCCATTTTTACATATAGAGGCTCCTCAAGTAAAAATTATTTGTATAACTGAAAAGAGAAAAAAAACTGAGTAAGGGATTGATAAGAAACTACTAGTTCTTTAATATTCTGTCATCTTTTCCTTATTTTTTAACCACAGAATAAGAAATGTATTATACTGTTTATGTGTATTCCTTTTCCTGCGATTATATCTGCCTCTGGAAAAGGTACAATGAAGTTTTCTCAGTCTAATATTTCTGTTCAATAATTACAAGAAGAAAGGGAAATCTGGAAAGAAATAAAGAATGAAATCAAAACCTATCCTTTATCCAGTATGGGGTTGTTATCTAAACTGTTGCTCATAAGTCAGTGAGGTTTGCAGTAATGAGCTACTGTTTCAAACTCAATGTTTACAGCTCACTACAGTACCACAGAAATCTTTCAGTATTAAACACAAAATTCTGACTCATTCCAAAACTTCCCAACTGTGCATGCTCATGAATGCATTCCATGGCAGAGCTATCCTTTTGAACTAGCTCAGTACACAGATGTTATTACAATGTATATGAACATGATGACAGTAACAATGAACTGAAATTTGCATCAAATGCAATCCCATTAATTGATCATATCCAAGTTTGATACTTTAAATGCATTAATAAAAAATATTGTACTAGATGACAGTAAGATTCTAACTTAATTTTCTCAAAAAGTATTCCAGCTTACTACTTCATCTTGATTTTATATATCTTAATTTTAAAAACACATATTTCTTAAACTTGAAAAGAAGTTTAATCAAAGAAACAGAAAACCTGAGTGTCGCCCTAAATTACTGAAGCCTCAAAAAAGTACTTTAGATTTCTACTTACTTGCTTCCTCAAACACTCAGACAGTGCTCAGTACTCCAGAGATCCAGATGGACAGAGATGACAGAGTGACAGCCTGCCGTCCTCAGGCTATCAAAACAGCTGGTCCAGCATGAGGTCCAGCATGCCCAACCACAACCACAACCCTCTGAACTCACCTGAAGGGTCTTCAACAGAAGAGAGTTTGGTTTAGCTCCTGCAGCTGGTGCAGCATCATTGCCACATCTTTTTAAGGAAAGATAAATGCCCGTGCAAGGATTATACTAAGGTCTTAATGCTTACTTCCTACCACCCATCCAATGGGTGAAATACCAGCACTCTACACCAGCTTGGGTTGTATTTACTGAAATGACTGGATTCAAGTCAATGGGACAATGCCCACAGTCCTGACATCCTGATTTATTTTCCTTTTTTAAATCAAGCACTAGTGAAGGAACATACTTTAGACTACTTGCTGACACTGCTGGGAAGCAGGTGAGCTTGGAGCATTGTTTCACATCACAGAGAGGAGCCCGAGTCAAAATATTGGTTTTCAACATCTTTTATCTTCTAGAACAGTTCAGAGGAAACATTACACCTGTGAATAACAAAACCACTACCAATTACAGAGAGTCTGCATTTTCACCTGCTGACCTGTATTGTACAGACTTCAGTCCCTGAACAATTCTTTCTAAGCAGAGTCACTGGTTTGTTTTTCACAGCTACGCAGATGTGATCACTGCACGTGAATACCTCTCCAGAAGTCCATTCATTGCAGAGTGAGGTATTCTTTAAAATAAATTATTTTAAAATATGCAGTAATAGCTCAGAATCGATTACAGATTGAGTTAATATCTTTAAGATAAATTGAAGGCTTCTTATTAATGTAATAGACTATGGATCATATCCTGAGGGTGCTCAAACCGGACTCTCCTATTTTATTAAGAGCCTAAACATGTGGCTTGTTTTTTAAAAGTGTTGAACCTTTAGCAACTTGCAATAATTTCAAAGTTCAACATTTTTTAAAAACAATAAGGCATATAATTTAAACATCTTAACACAAGCTTACTGGAATTTGCAAAGAAAATTCTAATAAATACCTATGTAATTAATTTACAGGCTTTGGGCAGTACCACTGGAAGAATTTTACTACAGGTGCTTCCTTTACATACTTGTGGCTGTAATCCACTGAGGTTTTTTAATGCACCAGGAAAAACACAAACACTTATCCCAACACACTTCATTATCATCTCAAATTCACGTTACCACAACTTTGTTATCCTTATGCACACTCTCAGCCCACAGGCAGGTAATCCCATGGAGCTCAAACTTCTTACACTGAGATTTAAGGTAGATTATGTTGCTGGGCTTTCACTATTGTACCTCAGCTGATGCAAGGTCAGTTATTAAGCTTTAATAAACTGATTACAAGTCTGAGCCCTAAGTTTCTCCTGAAGATACCAGCACTCACTGAGAGTCATGGAGTTACAATCACTTAAGAAGTTACCAACCATTCTGTGTGGATACTTATATGAAGCATCCCTGGAGGTGGTTTAAATCAATTTAACTTCCAGTTAGTCATTCCACACTCAGTTGTGTTTGTACCATATACAATGCATTTCAAACTGCATCATTGAACACCACACAGTTGCCCTTAAAAAATGTATCTGACTCAGATAGGCTTAATTTCCATAAGCAAACATTCAAATGCAAATTAAACTGATGCAATGTCTTTTAAGAAATATACGGTTGTGCATGGAAGAATATTAATCAATTTAAACATATCTGTGTCTTTTTATTCATCCTTAAATAAAGTAAATTTTAGAATATATTTAGAGTATGTTGGATAAACACAGCAGAGCTCTAAAATACCTGTTTCACAAAGCTTTTTGGATCTTTAAGGATTACCATTGATAATAACTATCAAAGAGTCAAACAGCAACTATACACATAATTCTTTATATGATATTATTTTATATACAACTTTACAGGTAAACCTTCATTATACTGATTTAGGAGATGAAAGCTAATCCAGCAAGGAAATGATGAATTATATTTAAAAATCCTTCAGGAACTGCCTTTTAGTGATTTGCTGTAAGGTTTGCATATAATATGCCATTCCATTATTTCATAGAATCACAGAATCATTTAGATTAGAAAAGACTTCTCGTATTATCAAGTCCAGCAATTAATCCAGGTGCCAACTAATCACTAAACTATGTCCCAAAGTACCACATCTGCACGTTTCTTAAATCCCTCCAGGTATAGTGATTTCACCACTTATTTGGGCTCCCTGTCCCAATGCTTGACAACTCTTTTGTAAAGAAGCTTTTCCTAGTATCTAACCTAAACTTCCCCTTGTGCAACTTTAGGCCATTTCCTCTCATCATCTCACTTGTTATTTGGGAGAATGGACCAATCCCCACCTAGCTAAAACCTCCTTCAGGTATCTTCTTGTTAGTGAATTTACATCTACATTGTTCCAGAAGACTAAACTTAGAAGACTAAACTTCAAGCAAATGTAGGCAAATCCATGACTTTCAAAAGAAATGGGAACATCTGCTCATTTGCAGCTTTTATTAGCTGCAACACCAGAAACATGAAGAGAATTTGGTGTGAAGAACTGTCTAATGCTTGTATGAGAACTATCAAAATACAGAGTCAGTGGTTCCTGGCAGCACTCCTCAACAGGATGCTGCAGTGAGCACTGGCAAGAAAAGGTCCATAAGTAGTTGAAAACTGTTTTCTATTGAGCACCTGTTTAAACAGCAACTGAATAACACAAATGTCCAGAGTCAAAGCTGAAGCTCTCTAGTAGCATCCAAATACTGCCAAAGGGTAAATGTCAGGTTTTCTTTAGTATATTACAAATTATTACAAAACAAAAATCAGTGTCATTTAAAAAAACCGTACTCAGGTGGAAAGAAAGAATGACAGAAGTCTGCACACAATATAAATAATATATGCCAAATTATTTTCAGAATCAAGACATAAAGTTACAGATTGATAAATTCTTCAGATTTTATAATATTTAAACAAGGTTTTGAGCCTTTAATCTGTTGTACCTAATCTTGTTTCTTTAGGGGCTATAATGAGGAACCACAACTAAGTTTACCATTTGGAAATTATTTTATGTGTTATCTAATCACTTAAGATTACAATAAAGCAGCACATATTTTATTATGCTACTCTAGATCCTGGTTGACAGGATACCAAGCAAAGACTGCCTGCTTTATCAGAAAAAGCAGGAGAACACCTCCTGGATTTTGGCAGAAGATCAGTCCAGAGTTCTTGGAGTACGAAAGTATTTGCAAAGCATCTGCAAGAATCCTACAGACTGCAGATTAAAAAGCCTGACTTTCTCAACTCTCCAGAATCCAATAAAAATTTTGCATGCTAGTAAAAGAGGAAACAAAATGTGTGTATTACCTAAATCATTTCTATCTCTCCTCCAGCTCTGTGGGCACTTACATCCCTTGTTTGGGTCAATATTTCATTATTCTATGAAATTAGAACCCAAAAGGTTAACCTGAAATTAGAGAAATTCTAGAATCCATGTGGAATCATCTGTGATTCCAGAACATATAATATTGGTGAGGATATGACACAAAGCACGTAGAAAAGGAACAGCTTTCTTTGTGACTGCACAGCCTGTACCTGTCACTCCAGTGTATGGAGACCTATGAAAAATTTTATTTTTACAAATTATTCAGGAGCCTTGTTTTGGCACTGTCAGAGATTGCAAAGTAGATGTCCCAAATTTCTGAACATTTAAATGCAGTTATGTATCATTAAAAACCAGAATCTGTGTGTGAGAGGAGTGCACAGGCTGCAGTGGCATCAGCAGCAGGGAGCTGTCATTCCACCCGCCTGCTGCAGAACACGTCAGGGAGTCAGGGCACGGGAAAATGAGTACTGATGAATCTATGTAACACTTCCTTGAAGTGATGGCAAGTTAACATGCAGGTCCAATCAAAGCTTTCAGCATGCGAAAACAAAATCAAAGCAGGGCCCTTGAGGGACTAAATATAGCTCCAAATCTAAACTTTCTGAGAAATGTTAAGATAAAATGAAATGTGCAAGAAAATTGACTTATCCTAATACAGAGTCTAGAGCTACATCTGATCTTTGGACACCTGCCTATCAAGCCACATCTTAACCAACTGTCTCCAGTGGTTTAGTTCATATTTTTCATTTCTCCTTAATGTGGCTATTACAATAACTACTTTCAATTTAAATCTGGCAGTACAAGCCATATTCCAGTGCTATTATAAAATTATATTAAATAGGATTACATACTAGATGATGCTACACACCCAGAAAGCATTTGCTGGGAAACTGTGATATTATAGCTTTGCAAACACTGTAGCATGAGCTATATATAGATGTATACATTCCTGAGCTCCTATGCAAGCACACACTCTGCCGTGGCTCATGTATATATAAATGGATGAGTATTCACACTGTAAGAGAAAAGGACAATGTGTTTGATCTGTGAGCAAAATAGCAACAGATCACATCAAGGAAAAGTGAATAAGAAAACAAATACATCAGATCTGCAGTGCAGACACACCACTTTACACTTGGAAAGCACTACATTAGGCTGCAACTTCATTTCTGGAAACAATGAGGAGCAGGTGGAAGAGCTTTGCAGCAGAACCCCAACTGCTGTCCCAGCTCTGGCTGCAGCACAGCGGAGGGGGGTTGTTCCTCACCACTGAGAGCTTTCCCCCTCTTTCTTTCACAACCTGCGCCCCTGGGACCACATGTCTGTGGGCTTGGTGCTGGATTTGGTGTGGCATTTCTTCTGCCAGGCCTGCTCTGTTCTGATAGGCACCAGACTGCTACAGCAGCTGTAACTGAGGTCTCAGGACATTGTGCACATATGACCAGATTGATGATTACAACTGTAAGAGGAAGGAGGAAAAGGAAGAGAATAGAAATCAATGACTTACTGTACCAAGAAAGAACCAATTATTCAGCAAATCTGCTCTTGCTAATTCTGTCACACAACCTCATTCATTAAAGTTCCATCATTATTTGAATTAACTGTTGCTGTCACAGCAATAATATTCACAATCAGACACTCACATTCTGCAACTACATAGCTTCTATTAGACCCAATTTAGTGATGCTGCCTGCAACTAATGAACTGGTTTGTAGTTTAATTATAGTGCTTACCAGATAATTTATTAGACAGCAATAAAGTTTAGATTTACCTCTCCTGCAATGCTGGTGCATTATTAGGTGTATACATGAAGCTGCATTTTGTTCTCAATTACACATGTATAAATCTTGAGAAACTCTATTGAAGTTAAAAGTTATTTTAAGTTGACATGCAGCTACTTTGCATTTGAAAATCTGTAATAAAGTGCAGTTTTGTTCCATGTATGTGCATTACTTACAGCACTCCAGGTGGTTACTTTGATAATCATACAGAACATTTTTGTACTGTTGAAATAAATGCCAATCCTGTTACAGAAAGTGCTTTTATAATAAAAAATTAAATGAACTAAACATTTAGTGCAAAAAGCAGCATTCAGACAATTCCTGCTATATAGTCAAAGATGATTAACTAAAAAGGAAAACTGCTCTCAAACAGGTAAATTTAATTTGTCTCAAAACCAACTCAGTGAAATATTAGGAAGCAGAAGATATTGTATAAAAATCTGAGATCAATTAACAGAGCTCACAATAAAAAAAGGATTGATTTTTGCAAGCAGATTAAAATTTTAAAAAATTAAATCACAAGGTAAAATAATGCTGTATTTATCATATCACAATGCTATATGGTTTAGTTCTACATAGGACTACAAGGCTAGATAGGACCCAAGCTTCAATTTTTTTAAAGCCTGGACCTGGACAAACTCAGTAGTAACAGATACAACCTCTTTTTAATTTTTTTTTTATTATAGCATAGTGGTGGAATTTTATAGTTGCTTTGATCACATATAAGCATATAGTACCACTCTTTCACATACCTTCCTTTTCACTAATCAGTGGCATTTAGTAATGAAGACTGTGATGCTGCTCATATCTCAGTGGTGAAAGTCGAGTGGGTGAACTACTGTGAAAACAAGGGAAATCCTACATTAGCCTTATAACCCCTCTTTGGGATATCTGGCTTGGGGATGCCATAGAAAACTTGCTCCACTTCTCTATAAGTTCTCTTTCAGTGAAATGGGGCTTAGAATACCAACAGTTAAATTACATTGTGAGGAGACTTACATGGGGAGGCCACCTTCTATGTGATTCTGAAATAAGTCTGACCTGTTCAATGGCACACCCAGCCATACACAACAGATTCATATTTTCAGAGATTTTGGAAAGTGTGGGCTCTGTTCCTAGGGATCCAGATCTTGAGCAGATGCAGATTATGTAAACTCAGATTACTGAATTTCCCTCTGCATATGCCTCATTTACAAAAAGGAGATACTGATGTTTCTTTCATCTACTGCTAATACTTGTACATTTAGACTGCAAATCCATTCAATCACAATGGCTTCTTGGTTCATTTCTGTAACAGACAAGGTACTAACTGATGGTGGAACAGGTAGATGTCACCAGCATAAAAAAATATAATTACAAAAATAATAAAATGGATTGTTCTGAATGCTGCATGACATTTTTTAACATTGAGAAAACAGAATAAAATACATTAATTTTAAAACTTTTTTCTTCTAAAAACATTACATATTCTTTCCTATGGTTTGCTTTCAGCTCTTAACTTCAATTTTTAATGAACAAGAGCATTTTGGCTAGAACACCCCATGAGGTCTCAAAGCCCACAGCAGTTTCCATCATATCAGTAACTTCAGCCCAAGCTGTGAAACTTTTGTCAGCAGAATGACTTTGAAGTTGCTGGATTTCTGCAAGAAACATGGTTTTGACCTAAAACTGGAAAATTTTAGAAAGGATAAGATGAAGAAAAATCCAGATGGCATCTAACCTGTGTCCTTGAAAGTTGAGTTTTATTTCTCAAACATTATCTTTCCTCTGAAGGTGGCTTTCTCTTCAAACTAGAGGGCCTTCAAATGGTCTGCACGTCTGTGCACACAGCCAGCAAAGGGCTGACTGCTGGTTTAAGGTGTTACCTCTACATAGATTTTTATTCCATAACATCCTGTATATACTGAAGGACAGTAAAGCTTTGGACAAAGCAGAAAGAAAGGAAAATTACAGAAAAGAGAATTCTAAAATATTTGGGGGGGAGGGGGTCAAGGGGTGAGGGGTGGAAGGAAGTATGTAGGTATGAACACATTCACACAAATACACAAAATCAATATGAACTAATTTACATTTCAAAGCTGTAGCTGATAGGAAACCGGGCAGATTTCTGTCCTGAGGTTTCAAGTCAGCTGCTCAAGAGCTAGGGGCTCAGTCAGATCTGAGTTTATATTTCTGATATATACAAAAGTTCAGGAGCCAAGCTCACCGGCAGAAGAAAACATCTGCCACACACATCTTCTGCCTGCATAGTCCCCTTGTCAAACTCCCTACCTTTTTAACCAAATTCCCAAAATCCTTCAATATGCATGCCATTCCTTGATGTTATATAACAGTGAAAGGAGAATTAATAAAAGAAAAATAGATGAGAAAGAAAGAGAGAAAGAAGAAAGTGTGTAGGGAGGAGAATGAAACAGTTTGTCTTCACCTCTCAGTATCATTCACCCATACACACACACTGAGAAAATGGCAAGGAGGGCACTCACAGACCACTATACATTGCACTTGTCAAGAAATAGCCAAGTAGTCAAGAAAACCATGCCTGTCTTGTCTGTCTTGCATTATATATTGATCATCTGTGTGAAGTGATCACATTGCTTTAGTAGGCTCTAGTCACCAATGATCTGTGTCAAATCAGTTGCAAAAATGCAATTATCAAGATATTATGGGTGTTTCTTTCCACACTGCAGTCAAATTCTTGTATTTTCTTTACCAAACTCCCCTGCCTCCTGCTACCTCTTCCTTTAGGCTGCCAACTTGTGGCACTTGTCACAGACAGAAAGCACATGTTTGGAAATAAGATGCCTGGAAAAAGTTGAATAAAGCTGAAAAGAGTTGCTCCACCATATCAAATGCAAAATAGTGATACCAACAAATGACATAGGACAAATTAAAAGTGCGTACAAAGAAGGCAACATCTTCCCATCACTGCCCCATTGGCATGTCCTTCACCAAGTCTCTGAGTTCTTTCAAACCTCTCCTAAGAGTGCAAGAAAGATTTTGACAATGACACCCGTCACCTTCAATGCTGCACCGAGCCCAGTTCCAATTTCCTGTGGCAATCCAGCAGACCTCAGAAATATTACTGCTTTCTGCCTTAGGCTAAACCAAATTACAGAATCTCTTGGTTTCAATTTCCTATTTCACCAAAAATCCCCAGAGCCACAGCTGTCACTGGACTCCTGAGTAATATCCATATGCAGGGTTAATATTAAGGGACAGTTAATACTCTTTCATTCATTTTTGAGCTGTCTGCAATTTAAGCTTCACACAAAGTGGCAAAACCAAGAAATACAGTCAAGTTCCACAAATTAAGTTAGAACTTGTTATCTAAAATATTTTGGTAATACAGAGATGTCAATGACAAAAATATGTCAGCTTTCAAGATAAACAGGGAAAACAATTCAAGAAAGAAACTAAGATAAACTTGGGCAGCTTTGGATTCTTTGGCACCAGTCTGTTCCACACACATGCAAGCTGTATTTGAGTTTCTTAAATATAAGACATTGGTCACTTTTAATACATCATATCCATAGTTTTTGTGTTTCTATCTTTTTTTTTTTATCTGAACAGTTGGATTTGTTTTCATCTAAAATATAAAGCTATTTAGTCACTAACATTTATAACAACAGCAGCAGCAAAGACCCTGTCTATTGCATAAAATCTCTATCTTGATTTGAGCCATATTGAATTTAACTATTTTAATGATAACTGCTTTCACAAAGAGGTCCCATAAGAACATTTCTGTCTGTAGGGAGAGACCACAGCTGAACTGATACATCACCACCAATACAGTTTTCTACTTTTCTGCTTCATGCTTTAATGAAGCATCTTCTTTCACACAACTCTACCTGTTAAATATTGCGCAAAGATGCCACTCATGTGACTGAAAATATATACAGCATAAGGCAGGCCTGCACTACAAAATCACTGATTTTAACTGAAGATACTGAATACCTCTTCAGAGGTTTGGTTGTTTTAATTCAGCCACTAGTTTTCATTCCCTCACAAAACAGACCGAGTCAAGCACAAAGCAACTATGTAGCCCGTTGCATTCTGCATGTTAATTCAGTGAGTTCAATAAAAGGGCTCTGGCAAGCAAACTCATCAATACCTCAGCAAACTTATCAATACCTCAGCAAACCAGAAGACCACCACCAAAGGCAGCAGCCCTTTTTCTTTTCCAGTTTTGTACACAAGTGCAATGTCATGGATCCAATAGATGTGCATGTGCTTACAAGTCACTCAAGGCAATGGCTGGACCAGTCTAAGGAAGAAGAGGACTGGGTTTGTGGTCCCAGCCTATACACTTGTTTAATTTCTTATTTCAACAAGTATCCTTTCCTACCTCTCCTCTGAAACCTGAAACAAACAATTGTGCTTTTGCAACTCTTGCCTGTACTATAACATAAAAAATAAACAAAAAAATACACCCAAAAAACCAAACCAGAACATTACTTACTGCCAAGCTCTGAACAAACACAGAAACTATGACAGCAGATTAATAATGATTGTTATTTTCTACTCAGACCCTTCATACTAGAAATCTGCCAAAAGTTACTTTATTTGCAAAGCTTAAAATTCTTGACAACCCAAAAGCACTTTGGAGATTTCCTACTTCTCTGTGTATTGGATTACACTATGTGCACACAACTGACTGACAACTGAAAAAACAAAAAAAATATTACTTATGCTTGCATAAGATCAAAATCATATACAGTAAATATTTCTGACAATATCAGGACTATTCCTGAATAACCATCACATGGAATTGGAGTGGAAAGGAAGGGCTCATCTTCAGGTCTTGTACAGAGGCTTGGAAGTATCCCTAATCCTTCCCAGAGCAGAAGAAATCATGAGCACTGGAAAGACCTGGTGTCAAATGCTGGCTACAATGATTTCAGATGAGCCAACACTTCACCCAACATTGAATGTGGGAGATTTATTTTGTAAGCAAACATCAATTAGCACAAACCAACTGAAGAAATGCAGCTTGAGAATATGACTGCTGACAATCGACCTCCTGAGCCTGCAGGATCCTCCAGAGTGGTAAGAAATAGAGACACTGGCTGCAGCAGAATGGCACCAATGCTACAGGATGGCTCCCACTTGAACACAACAAATGTTTGGGGTTCATTCCTTATTACTGCTACTCTCATTTAAAATCATTCTGGTAAAAAGAAGTAGATTTCCCTTTAGGTGTCTTCCTTCTACATTGTGAATGGAAGCAGAAAAAGACTTATACTTTATATTTCTGATTTTAATTTCTAATGGTCCTTCATTGTCTCCTGGATGTCAGGCACAGTAAAAGATACTGTGCAATCTGCATCCATGTGTCCAGGCTCTGCCCATCTCAGCACACCACAGTTCTCGCCCAGACATACCTAGTGCAGGAAGCAATTTATTTCAAAACATTTTAAATTATCATACTTGTTTGTCTTCATATGCTTTAGCTCTGTTCTACTAATTTGTGGTGAACTAGCTCAGCTGGTTAGAGCATGGGGCTAATAATGCCAAGGAACACACGGAACACACAGGCAGGATTGCTAAGCTGTGACTTAAAAAGCTGATTTAATGCCCTTAAGGTACACACTGTGCATACCTAGATTTCAAAAGACTGATGAGATGGAACAAATAAAGTCAATCATAGTTGGAAATTATTCCAAGTACGGCTATCTTGAGTTAGGTGCCAGCCAGAGTTCAAACATCATGCTGCCACAAGCCCTGGGTCAACACTTTACCTCTCCATGTGTCGGTGCAGCAAATAGCTTAAATGAATTGCATCTAAGAGGGCACACAGCTGTGTAAATTTGCACCCTCTGGGCATAGAGTGCTTACAGCAGTAAATACCTGGAGTAAAACAGAGGTGCCCGAAGCACACAGGGGGAATGAGCTATACCTTTGTTTAACCTGAGATACTACTCAGTGCAGCTGAAGATCAGAGAGCTCAGGTTTTACCAAACAAGAAACACACTTCACTTGGAGAGCATTATTCAGGATGTCATGGTCCTCATTAAGTGTAAATCTACAGTAATTCTATAACAGAAGCTGGAATAACACCAGTTTTAAAAAGGTGAGATTTAGAAAAGAATTAGGCAATCTCCTTGGTTTGTTTTGCATGGACTAATTAACAGTAACTGCAATCTGCGCTAATGAGGCAGGCGTTATCTAAGTGTAAGCAGCAAAATAACAACTTCCTAAGCAATTCCCTGTCCAAACATTAGGTCTTCCTCAAACTTAAAAATACATTCCATACCAATTTATTTTAATTACCCATAAGCAACAAGGGGGGAAACCACTCACATCTTAGTCATTTAAGTCCAAATTTCACTAGTACATGGATGAGTTACAAAGACCTCCGTAAAACGGCTCAGCATGGAAATTCTGAGAAGCTGTTGAATCTAATGATGCAACAGAGATTAAATTTACCTCACAAACCATTCAAATCTGGACAGAGACAGATGGAGGAAGAATATCAAATGTTGGTATTTCAGGGGAAAAATTTTAAATAGTGAAAACATGATTACGATATCAATTTAGAAAACATAAAATCTACTAAAGTCTGACTCCCTTAGTCCACAGAGGTCTTAAATGCAACTGCTGAAGGATCGATGCACAATTAAATTGTAGCAGATATTTGGAATTCATGTATTACAAATGTTTCTACCCAGCTGCTCTGTACCCCATGAAAAGGGAGCCAAACTTCATTGTCCATTCACAGGACCTGGCTTCAAATCCTGGCTTCAAGTGCTGGCTTCCATTCCACTACTTTCTGAGACTCTGGGAAAACAATTTAACTCCTATTGCCCCAGTACTATAAATGACTAATCCTGCACAAACCCTCTGATCTATCAAGATGCAACTCATGAATTCTTTTGGAGCATGCAAGTTAACCTGATACTACTTTCTGCTAATCCACTGGGATTGCAAAAATTGACTAAACAGTCTCCTGTCTCCTCCCAAGAGCAAGGCTTGAGCAGGCACAGTCACAGTCTCAGCTCTACCCAACAGCCCTTCCCCTGTCTTTGGGAAGGCCTGGAACCCAGCAGACAGCATGTTGCCCCAGCTGCTCCATCACCCAGGTACAAGTTTGGGCAAACCAGGAGCTGGAGCCAACTGCAGCTGACCCTGGCATGAAACAGGCTCCTGTCTTGGTCAAATATTGTTGTCTCAATCTCCCCCCTTTACACTGTGAGGCTAAAATTACTTTGCTTCATTCTCTGGATGACCATGATCTGTGTTATTTAATGAATGGGAACTACATATACTAGTCTACAAATCTGTAACACTACCCTGGTTCTTGTCACTGCATGCAAAATGATATAGAACCAAGAAAAAGTAAGCAAAATTCTTCTGCCATCTCCTACTTCTTCAGGCACTCCAAATATTAGCTCTGCAAAAGTTCATACAAAGACGCACACACACGCACAAAAGTTAAAAACCTGTGCTTTTACCTTCTGCTTGAATTTGTCTCGCTTCAGTTTCCAGCCAAATGTTCTTGCCATGTTTTTGACAATGGGATTGAAGATCCCTCTACCCTCAAAAATTATTCCCTGTGTGGGTAATTATAGTTGTCACACCATTCAAAAACCTTCTAAATGCTCACTTCTACCATAATAATTTAACAAACAAAACTAGTCAGGTTTTGCTTTTTCAGAGTAGGTGTTTGTAGATAAAAATTGGCTTCTCCATATTAAAAACAGGGGGGAAAACACTCAACATTTTGGAAGAGAGGTTTGAAGATTTTGTTTAATTTCTTTGACAAAACTTATGGTCTCCTTTTTTTCTTTTTTCTGTAGCTGAGTTTTTTCCTTCTTTTCCCACATCCTCTCATTTCTTGTAGTGAGATCAAAAAGCAGGAGGCAGACAGATGAAAATGGCATTTAAAATTCAAACAATCATAAACCCACAAAATTTAAAACTTTCTCTTGAAATTTTCAAACTTTTAATAGTACAAGAACTCAAAGCATGAAAAGGTTGCCTTTCTCTTTGTTAAAGCAGCCCTGTAACTGGGCAAGTTACAGTCCCTCATTTAAATTATACTTTTGAAATTAAAATACATAAACATATATTTTTGAAGGCATATTCTCCTCTATTACCCAGCCTCTGAAATGCACTTTCCCAGCTTTCTTTTCTTAATTTTCCTTCTATTTTCATTGTTTCTGATCTTTGACTGTAAGTTCTTCTGCTGTTTTAAGACACAAAGAAAAACATTCAAATGCCACTGAAGGATAAATGTATACAGAAAAACAATCATGAGCACTATAAATTTATTACTTCTAGCTGTATAACAAGATGACCTTATTTGCAATATATTATATTCATTGGCTGTTACATAGTGTCCTTTGAAATCTGTTAATTCTGCAGTAATGTCTTAATAATATCAAACTCTGTGTATCTTACAAAGCATATATATTATCCCATGTATTGAAATAACTTCTCATTACAGCATTTCCTAACTCCTACATCCCCATTTGACAAACACTTAAACAATTTTTACCTCATATTTTAAAGTATGGCTGACAAATGCAGAAGATGAATACTTCCAGGAAAACAGGGGAATAGTAATGAGTATACTTCTTATCTATGACATTGCATTTTTCTGCTTTCATTGTTCACTGTGCTAATACAGTGCTGCTTCAAAATGCAGTTACTGATAGATGCAAATCACTAATAATGGAACTTTTTTTTTTCCAAATATCTACTCCGTTAAATCTGAGTATTTTTAAAAGTAAATTATACTTTAAATATGAGCAGTATCAGAAAGCCAATCAGGAAAAGAAATCTAGGCTTTATTTCTCCTGTTTTGTCACCGAGAAAATTTGCCAAAAAAATAAATAAATAAATAAATAAATTAATTAATTAATTAAATCACTTTCCTGCTATCAGTAACAGGAAGAAGTGAGCTTGGTTTTCCAATCCAAAATAAAATTTTAAGAACAGAAAGCAGAGGGAGGGAATAAATATGAAAGCCCACAAATAATCGCTGAGGTCACCTTCTGAACACACTGATTTTTCTGACAACAAACCTACTCTAATCTAGAATAGAGGTTGACAATGATGTTCCTGTGGTCACAATACTCCATTGTAACAACCAAATTAGTGTTTCTCTTATTCATAATGTCCTTGTGTTTTGCTGCCCAAAGTCACTCAGGTGAATTTACTGAATATATTTTCACAACAGTAGATCAATTGGAAAAGCTTAGGAGTACATAATTATTCCATATCATTGCATTTTACTGCTGTGATAGGATAAATTTATCCAATGGGGAGAAAAAAAAAGATCCATTTCAGAGCACAGAAGGTTTATTTCTTTCTATTTCTGTCTTTTATTTTTCCTAAATGTCCCTGGCTTTTATACTTTCATAAGTAAAATGATTCACTGCAGGAAATGAAGCATTAGTGCAGCTTCACGACATTTTGAAGCTACAGCTGTTTCAATAACAAGAGTTTTAGCCCTGAATGTACTAGTAGCACTTGGAGCTGAAAGCATCTATTGAGTGAAGAAGGGCTTGACCCTTTGCTCAGTGACTTCAAAGTTGTGAGTCATATGGCCCGAAAAGAATCCCTGAAGTCTTTAGAAGTAACAGTGCAACACAACCATTGTGTTACAAATGGCTTCTGTAAAAAAGCACATCTATCATTATGCACCAAACTACATCAATGAGTCTGAAAAATTTAACCACACTTTTCAGAGGCTAAATGCAAAAAAATAGAAAGCTGCAGGCCTGGACAGCTCAGTCTCTGTGATATGAGAGGAGCTGGTTAAGTCCCCACTGACATCTGCAGCACAGGTGGGCTCTGGGCTGTGCTCTCCTCACTAGAACATCATCTGGTAACATCTACATAAATTGCTTTGTTAAAGGAGAACAGTTAGGAATCACAATTACTAACAACTGTACTGTCTTCAATCTTCTTCAGCAAAGAGTGCTTCATTTACCAATAACAGAATATTCTGTCTTTGCTTCTTAACAAACCTTTTCTCATCGCTTCAGTGAGAGCTTCCACCTCTCAGGAGCCTAAGCCAGGGTCAGTAGGCAATGAAGGAGTCTCTGAAAAGGAAGGAAATATCTGCAGGTATTGCTGATCAATTGTGCAAGAGGTAACAGCTACTATGAGCACAATCTCATGTCCAATATAATGAAAGTAGAAGGGGGAAATATCTTTTAACTACCTGCATAAAATATAATTAACATGGAGGCAAGAACATCTCCATAAACAAAAACAGAGAGAACATATTAAAAAAAGTAAAAAGAGGGAACTAGGAAAAAAGTTGAGAAAATCAATTATCTAGAAAAAAAATTAGTAATATGGAAGTGAAGGAAGGGGGAAATAACTGGAAAGGTGACAAAACAAAGGAGAAAGATACTGCAAGCAGCAATATCAAAGACAGGAAAACTGCTTTGAAACCAAACAAAGGAAACCCTGGGGAAGAAAGGATGGGAATGAATGCTTACTCAACCCAAGAGCTGTGAACAGTAGGTATTGGTCTATACAGACCGTGCCAATGTTTAGGAAAGTATTTATATAAGAAATATGTAAAGGATTTATATAAGAAATTAATCAACAAACATCCTGCTTCCATCCTGTTAGTAATCTATGGTTTATGTAACCCCTTTATTAGAAATCTAAATAGTTAAAACAGATGTCTGTGGGTGGCACAGAATCACTGAGGCTGGACACTGAAACAACCTGGGAAAAAGTCCTAAATCCAACCAATACAACAAATTCCAGCAATACAACAAAGGAAAGCCACTGTAATGAAATGCACTTTGGAAAGATTCAATGAAATCACAATCAGCCTTGACTCCTCAGGAAAAGAGGTGGTCTCTTTATGGTCATATGGGCAGCTTGATTAAAATCTTTTGCTCACTATTATGGGAAAGATGCACTTTGATCCATGAACCAAGTTCCTTTCCAGTGAAGAGGCATTGGTTACCTGTATCCTGAAGTACTTTAGTTCTAAGATAACTTGAGTAATTCATGATTCTTCTAAAACACAGAAGAATGAATACTAAAGAATGCAACAAAAACTTTGTCTTCCTTTAGATGGGTTTTTAAATTCAACAAATCCACACCAAAAATACAAGTGATAAAGCCTAATCTGATGTGAAAATAGGTCATGAATAATAAAATGTTCCCCAAAAGGACTGACTTGCAGGACATGCGAGGGCCAGATGAAACTGTGATGACAGCTCATCCTTAATTTCCCTGCCTGCAGCAGATTCTAAAGGGTTAAGTACATGAGTTTTTTTCCTATTCAAAAATCTATGCAACCTATTTCCTTACCCAGAACATCTCGTGCACTGTGTTAGAGCACAATGAAACTATTCAGAAATTCTTGTGATTCATTCGTTTTCTGTCACTGGTTTTAGGCTGCTGGCTAGGAAAGTGTTACTGTGGAATAACAAGAGTGCTCTGCTTAAAATCTCTTTGGGTTTTTAATTCACCTCTTCTGGACTTAGGGTAACACAAGCTGAAGCAAAATCTGGTCTCTTCTACTTCTCACAGCCTTAAAATAAATCTATGAAATATGGCTTCATCACCCTTTTCCTTAGATATAGGAGCAATACTGAGTTAGATCATTAATGTCAGAGAGTTGCTAAAGCCCAAAGCAATATGATGATTTTGTCCAGCTGAGAGATCAGGTCTATTGTTCTGTAAGGATCTAATAGGTGATAAAACTTTCCATTCTGGAAGGATGCTGCTATCAAATGTGCATCAGCTTCTTCTGATTTAAACGTCCATTTGCATCTGAAAAGATCCTCTTCCTAAATTATAAGTGTGCTCCATGTGCAATGCTTCACAGTAATCAAATAACAGGGCTAAGAATGACACGGATGCTTCAATGCTACACGAGTGGTTATGGCTACTGATACCACAGAGGTACCTATTTGAATTAAAGAAAACCATTGCAAGCCCCTACGCCCCCAGAGAAGCTGAGAGAATAAGCTAATACAACTGCATGGGCAGGGAAGTGTCTCATGGACAGGAAGCTTGTGGCTCCATCTCAGCTCACCAGGCCTCCAACTATGATCTCCTCCATCTTCCTCCTGGGTCAGGTATCCACATAAAGAATAATCTGAACTGTAGGGTCTGCTTTGGTTTATTTAGAATATGCCAGGTAAAAGAAGGAACTCTCTACAAAAACAAAACTACAGAAGATAGAATTAATTCTTTCCAGGTTTGGATTCAGGCTGATCCAACAAGCCTAGCTGTGTCCCACGTCAGTTGGGAAGATGGAAAATTTCCTTACACTTGCCCTCAGGAAGGACAAATTATGTATCAGAATGTTGGTTGAGCAAAATTAGGAGCTTATGTCCAACTTGTTCCTCAGACTGCAGAAACCAAAGCTCTAAAACATTACATTATCTCCTTTGTGGAAGACAAAAACTATGTTCTTGAATAAAAGATGCTGTTACAAAAAGGATTTTCTGCTACATACACACATCATTCCAATTTTGATGAAAGTCTCATAAATAAAATTAACAAAACTGTCTCTCTCCCTGGCAGGTCATTTTTTTTCATACCCAAATTTCTTAACAAATAGCAATTACCAAGCCACATTGCCTATAAGTGCACCCAACAGTCACAGACTACAGGATGACATATTATACCCATGAATACCTCACAATTGAAATATATTTTCCCTATGGGACTACATCACTGCTTGACTTAATTTTTCCTGACATTTGGCCTGGAGCTTCTTTAAAGAAATGAACTTAGGATGGCTTTGCTGACAGCAAAGGACAAACCATGGCTATATACTAAAATCCTACTTAAATCATGCCTACTACCCTTTTAAAACACTGATCCTGCATAAATTGTAGGACAGTCACTGGGATCTATTAGTCAGAGTTCATCTTCTGCTGTTTGAGGATGAGCTATAGGTCCACATAAGCAGTACAAAAGGTCCAGCATAAATCATACTGTGAAGGAATAAACAGTTTCACCAGTGACAAATTTATCGGTGTGGAAGGAGATATGCCAACTCGTCAGAATTCCTACCAGGGTTTTTTACAGTCTTAATAGTTCTTACTATGAATCATCCATATTCTGGTTTGGATTGGTTTCCTTTTGCTTTTCCTCCACAATATTCTCTAAAAAATGGTACCTAAAAAGATTCGATTTCAAGAGAGAGAGGCAGAGAACCTTACTTTAAACTGAGGGAAGGTAAGTTAGGAATTAGAATACTACAGTGTTTCTAATAAATCTCATCCCTGAAGAGCAGTCAAAAAATTCTACATTCCTTTCCCAATTAGGTTATATATTTCTCTTTAACATTCTGAAGCTGTTATTAATGTTATGAAGTTGTATGTCTGTGCAAATATTAAAATTAATGTCTATTTTAAGTGACACATTGACAATTTCAGAGAAAGAAGTGCCCTGGCTTTGACAAGTACTATGGAGTATTTTCAGTGGTTTCATGAGAGCATCTCAGTGCTGCCCCTGAGAACCAAACTGTAACTGTGCGATCTCCAGTTCTGTTGTAATCCTTGGTTTCAGTATTGAGGGGAGCCAAATGTATCAAAAGGAGAACTACCTAGTTTTAACTGTGTAAAGCTCAAAGAAATTACTTGTGCTTTAATTAACTTGTTGTCTCAAAAATAGATAGAAATGGTTCTCAAAGAAAAAAAGGAAAACTATGGAAAAAATGAAAATTAAGATTGAATTGGGCCTAGCCCCCGTCTCATTCCTCTGAGGACAGTTTTCTCTGAGCTCCACATCTTCAACTCAGAGTGGTCTAACAATAAATGCTCCTCAACACAAACCCATCCAAGCCTGGCATTCCATCAAGACATCAAGTAACTGCCTGTATCCCAACAGGAGTAGAAAGTATTTCATCAATATGCAGCCTGGTCACCCAGGAAGCAGTGAAACACTGTGACAAGTTTCAGCAAGACAAACAGCAACTGTTTGTAGATACTTATACTAGATGCACTCCAGGTTTTGTGACTCTCCTTGGACATTTTGGAGCACTTCATCTAAAGACAGGTTTTTCAGGCATTTTATAATCTGTTCCATACAATTATCTCTAAACTCAATTTTTTCTCATGCTCTTTTATTGTCCTCCCAATCCTCTTTTCTCTTTGACCTCTAGAGCAGCTTGTCCACCTGCGGCACATAAGAACGCAGGCATGGAATAACCCATTTCTGGGTTAAAAATGGTTAGTTCAGGATTAAAACTGGCAACGGTTGACCAATCTTTGAATACATGAATCTTTGAATAAGTGACAAAATGCCTAAAAGCAGCTTAGATCTGTCCCATGAATAGCAAAACAGAGAAATTGGATACTTTCAAATGCCCACTATTCACATTTCTCATTCTTTCAAATGCACAGCCTGTTTGTTTGTAGACACCATGACAATATGCTCCAGGATTAGGCCTCAAGAATAATCTCTTTCCTTTTTCATGCATCTACAGGATTACTTATGTTCTTGTTATCAGGGTATCTTTTGTGCCCTGAACAATCTTTTGGAACATGAAGAAACAATCACATGCAGTTGAGTTCCTGCTTATCACACAAACCTTGGATGAAATGTTCTCACTGAAAGATGAAATTAAATTAATGTAAACTACCACTAAGTAAAGAAATGGAAAGGTTTCTGAGACAGAAAGATTGCCTACATTAACCATTTTTCACACATTTTGTATGTTTTGGGAAAAAAAAAAATTTCCCCACCTTCAAAAATAAGTGAAAAAGTTTCAATTCAGTCTTTGAAAATACTTCATTTTGAAAAGGCAAAAAATGCCTTTTAAGCCTTTAGGTTTGCACAAAGAACCAGTCTGAATCATACCTCTCAAGAACAAACAACAGCTCCTTCCAGTTCAAATGAACTGAATTCTTTTTCAAAAACTCAATTCTTTTTGCTGAGCTCTTACTCTCTATTCTGTCCCTCTGGCACACTTGGTCCACATCTCCCTTCGCCCATGTTACTCTCAGTAATGATGATTTTCACTCTCCAATACTGTAACTCAAGCTCCTCATCTTTCCCTAGGTTTCTTTTGCTTGAGGCAGTCAGAACTAAGAAAGATTATTTTAAGAACCACATTTTTTCATAGGTATGTAGCAGATCCTTGGTGTGACCAAAGCAAGTCTTTCAGCTCTCTGCTTCCATCTCGTATATTTAGAAGAGGACGTCAGGCAAGGACAGTCCCTCCATCACAACTCTTCATGTTCAGTAGAACCATGACCTCATTAAGGAGCCGAAATGACAATATTTCTGTGTCAGATTTTAAATTCAAACACAGTTTTGTTTGCAAAATGGTAAGCAAATTTGTTCCTTAACAACATTGTAAACCTTTTAAATCACGTATAAGCAGCAGAACAAACCTCTACATTGCTAGGGCAGAATAAGATATTTTAGTGCCAACTCTGGTCCATTAGATTTTAATTGGCTCCAGCTGGCAGTCCCATAAACTATAACATTTTTTACCTGCAGCTGAGCAGCTGTCCACACAAAGTAAAGAAAAAAATTTCCTACCCAGGAAAAAGAAGAAAATATGTTGCCTGTACCTTCTTCCCTGCAGTCTACAAATACAGAACTAAGTACAGCCACTGTACCTGACTAAACAGCTCCTTCAGAGTTCCTTTTTATCCAAAATCCAAATAACCTCAAAACCTTAAATTCTGCATGTATTTACACAAAGAGAATCAGTCATTCAAACACAAATCTTCAAGCAATCTGTCTAACACTGTGTTAGTGAGAGAGTTAAATTTAACTCAGAAACTTAATATAAAATCAGAAACAGAAATGATCAGGGTTTTTCTGACTCCCAGCTTCCGCTTCACCTGCCTGGCTGGATGCACTATGGGATGGAGTCCCTCACTGTTTCTTGGGGGCAAACTCGACAGGCATTACAGCTCAGACTGGAGAATTCATGGAAGTTTTCCCACTCAGGTAAAAAGGATTTAGTCACAGAAACTTTGAACTGAATTAGTTCTGCCACTACAACAATGAAGTACAATTTTAGTGAAATACAGACAACTGTCCACATATTGCCTATGTATGTGTAGACAGACAGATAGATACCAATTACAAACAGTTCACAAAAATTACAGCAACTTCATCAAATTCTGCTCTCATTGTAGTAAACCCAGCAAACCAAAGAGAGATTCCAGATTTTCACTGATAAAGAATAACAAAGATGAAAACTCAGTCTGCTAGATTCCAACTGTACTATTACCTCTTCCTTTCCTTTATTCTCCTTTGAGAATGAACAAGGAGAGAAAAAAAAATAACAACAGAATTTCAGTCTGAGCTGCAAATCAGTCTTTTCAGCTAAAAAGTTTCACTTGCATTACTGCTAACAGTTTTAGTAACAGACATGGTACTGTCTCCTGCAATCCACCCAAGAGGAGAGGGTGGGAGCTGGGCAAGCCTTTCAGAAACACCATAGCATTCCCCAGGGCTCCTGCTGAGCCCCCTCTCCACCACCAGCAGTGAAGAACAATCCCACTGAGGTCTGCCAAATGCCCAGCACACAAAAAGCAGCAAAAATCCCCCTTTGCCAGCTGATATGTTCAACATCGGTGAGAGGAATGTCACCCACTCCCCTTTAAAATCTTGAAACTCAAACAGGTGCTGTCTCCCTGCTGAGCACACAAGCCCCATTCTCCTGCCTCCCCTGCCCCTGCTCTTCCTCCGCTCCCACAAAGGTCTGTTAAAGAATCAGTAAAACCACACTGAAACAAGAACACCTGCGGGGGTGTGCAGGCCTTCAGAGCTTGAACCCTCAAAGACTTTCTCTGCTCAGGGAGCACCCAGGAAGATGTGAGGCTCAGCTTTCTGCCCCACTCAGAAATGAGCAGCCTCACACTCTGGCATCCCTCCTCCCTATACACGTGCTGGCAATAAAGCAAACAGACAGGGCTATTTAAAAAATGACTCTAATGATGTAAATTAGACAAACATTAATAAATTCAGCAGGTTATTTCCCTACTGGAAAAACCACCATAGATCAGAACAGCTCTCACATCGGTGATTCATGTTGTTATACAAGGCCTGTGTCTGAAAATAAAAGTTCCACGTGAGACTTGCATTGAAAACACCTTATCCGTCAGGCTCGCCTTTATTATTTCTGAAGTACAAAGAGGCCAATAAAAGAGCTGTATTAAAACAGGCCCCCTGTTACCCTGTTAATCACAGAGTGCTGTGATTAAATGTTTGACTTACAGTTTGCTTTATTAAGCAAAGCAAACACCATCACCTTTCCAGCTTTCTGAACTTTGAGTCATTTTTTAACATTATGGCTGACCCAAAACTGCTCATGTCCTACAAGCCTGGAAACTGCACATAATGCAACCCTGCAGGTTACATTTTATCCTACCGTAAATCATTAGCTGCCTGGTTATATAAGGGTTAATTCACCATTAGGGAGATCTCTTAAAGCTACACAATAGAGACTGAAGAATCACAGATTTTGCTCTTGATAAAGAAGGTTTATGCCAGACAGCTACTTCTCATTCTAAAAGGAACACATAATCTTATATTAAAATTTAGTTAAAGAATTCTCAAATTCCTAATATTTTTTGTTAATGATGTCATTTCTATATGTGAAATAATATGTGATTCTCAAAAGAAGAACTCTAAGGAACTACAGATTAACAGCCAAAAGACACCAAAGTTAAAGTACTTTTTTCCTACTTCCATACTGGAGAAAAACTTTAACATGAAGAGAAGCTCCTTAAACACCTGAAACAGAATCCAGATCAATGGGATTATCAGCATGTCAGTGGTGGATGAGGCTCCCAAGCATCTACCAGCAGTAGTCTACCCTTCCAAGGATTTCTCCAAATATACTGGTACAGCTAATCCTGACTTTGGAGTTTTGATGACCATTTTAGCACTAGAGACCTTTCTTTCCCAGCACTATCTTCTGCAATATCCTATTATGAATGACTAATACCATACAAGACAACTATTGAATTCTATGCCAGCAACAAAAAAATATGGAAGCAGACCAAACTACCACTCCAAACACTGCTTTTAAATATGATGTCAGCAACCAGCACACAATGCTGAACAGCCCTAGACTGTGTTACTTTACAAGCTGGATAACTTTAGATTCTTACAATGAGATCTTTACTGATTTGGTAAAAAGTTTTTCCTCCCGCTTCCTTCATGTGTAGACAAATGTATTCAGATATTTAAATTCAAAAACAGAATCTTACCCAAAGTTCTAGAGGGATAATACAGGGTCAGGGTTTACTGAATGCATTGTCAGCCAAACTTTCCCACCCCAAGGAAAGGAGTGCCTTCTCGAGGAGTGTGGGGAACTTTGCACCAGAGACAGATTTTACAACAGATCAGTTAGTTGAGCCATAAATGAAAATAGTGTGTGCTGCTCTTTCTGCCTGCAACTTTTAAGTACAAAATAAATTTTAGGTAGGTAACTTAGCCATTGTTCCTCACTTACAGTTTAGCTGTTCTGTTCCACTGTAGACTGTGAGGCCACAAAGGATTTAAGCATGTCATTTAATCATTCTCCAAAAGACAAGCTGAACAATGTCACATCTTTATCATTGCATATGGCATCACTTACCCTGATAGCTGTAAAAGCAAGAATCACTGTTAAGCATTTAATCCTGTCAGACAGGGATATTAACCTGCTATTTTAGAAGCCATTGCCATCTGATCTGTAGTACTGACAATGATGGCTTCCCAAGGAACAATTCTTCTTGCTGAACCATTGAATGGTACAAATAACTTTGATGGAAATGGAACTCTAGAGCTGGTCGAGAAAACTTTTGATGGAAATGGAAGTTTTTTCAGTAAAGATAGTGTGGGAGGAAAAACAGGTTATTTAAAACATTCATTAACTTCCTGTAGTACATAACAAGTTCATCTTTTTCCCTCACTTGTAAGTATACACACATATTTTACTCACTTATCTGCGCCTACAAAGATAAAATCAAAGAAGGACCTTATGCTGCAATTAATGTCCTAGCAAGGATCTCAACCCCAAAGTTCATTTCAAGGGGGAGAAAGTGAATGAACTGAGGATTTTGAGTAACGGATTAGACATTTGCTTGAATAGTACTGAGCTGAGACTAAGTACAACTGAAGGAAGCAACTGGACTCTGGATTTTGGGCAGAATACAGGCAAACTAGTTGGACTCAGCTGACAGGGACTCTTTCAGACATGAGATGTTTCATTCGTATTTCTCACAATGGCTACATGAGTAATGAACAGATGGGTTTGCTATTCGCACCACTTAGTGGAGCATGAAATGATGCACTGACAGGTAGGAGAGAGAAGAATTCGAAGCAGGTGCTGTAGTAACACTATGACAGAATACAGTATGTCAAAATGCAGGGTGCAAAATACTTAACTAAAATGTATTCAGAGGCTCCAAAATTAGAAGTATTAATAGTTAAAGCTTTTAAATTCTTTTTCAAGCTCAAAGGGCAAAAATTATAATAAGCTAGGGCATTTTGGAGTGAACTCTGTAATCCGTTCAGGCCTGTGTGTCCTTCTGTACTAATGGAAGAGAGACAAGGATCATTCATATATTTGTGCCCCCAAAGCCTGACTGCTGCAGCACACAGTGCATGGGACTGAAAACTGGAGAGGTCTAACAGACTCCAGCTGGTGTAACAGGCAGCTGCCCAATTAGCAAGGGGTTTGCTGTCTCACAGACACATTGATGCTCTGGACACGGTACTTGCTGATGAGAGTAAAGTTAAAAAAAAATCACCAGAGTTTTTATCTTCAAATCTATCCTACTATTTGACCATCAACTGGACACTCCGAGATTGAGTTTCTGCCATCATATTTTGGTGTCTGGGACTGGAAGTTCACTTGCCTCATCAAGCAAAAATGAAGAAAACCAAAAGCTTTGTTTAAAATCACACCAGCTTCTCCGGGATTTAAGTAAAATCATGCAGAATCTCTCTCAGAAGCCAAAAAGACATTTTGTATTCAAAATACATTTTGTATTCTTTTCAAGTCTCATGAACGATTTTTTAAAACTACTTCATTAATTTAGGACTGAAAGTTTTAAAATATTTTAACAAGAAATGCATACCAGATTTCATTTCTTTCTAAAATATTTTAATAAAATATTAACATTTAATTAACTATTAGTCACAAAATACATAGTAAATTATTTCTTGTGTTATACCAAAAACAGTACCATTTTTTGTTGCAGCTATCATAATGTGAATGAAATAAAAAAGAGCTTCTCTTCCATGAGGAAATCTGTCTCTGTGGGAGCTTTGCTTGGGAGCAGTACACCTCCTCATATATCATTTGTCCTTAGGGTTTCACCCGTATTACTTACCTCCTTGGGCTTTTTCCCATATTTTTGGACAAACACCTTACTAAAGACAGTATGTTGGGATTGACAGATCTTCCATTTCCACTGCGTGAATGAATAGCAGCTCCAAGGCTCAAAAGCCATGTAAAGCTACTGTTAGTGAGACAGAGCTTGGATCTCATGTCTCTGTTGCTTCCAAACTTTATGGTACAATAAAAAATAGCAGCTGTTAACTTGGAAAGATGAGATGTAATTAATGAGAGCTATAGCCCACTGGGGTGGAACACACGTACTTCCATGGAATCTGCGCACAATCCTGACTGAGCCCAGTTCACCAGGATGTGGGCTTTGTGTCTTCTCCCAAAGAGGGCAAGTGCAGGACCACCCTGCAGCTCCAGCTCACAGCCTCTGCACTGACTGAGGAAAGAGACTGCCATCTACTGAGGCAACCCATCTATTGGCAAACAGGGAGTTAAAGCAATGAAGAGGGGATTCATGGTTAAGGCAAGGAGTTTAGAGAATTCCCACAGATATCAGCTGTTCACACTAACAAAGATTTAACAGGGAACTATAATTTTAAGTAAATCTTTTTCTTCTCTTCTCTTCCTCCCCAGCTACTTTCCCTTAGTCAACAAACTGATTTTCTAATGGGAATTATTCATTCCATGTAAACTTTTGCAATATCTAACCCCTGTAATCCTTTCGTTCTTAAGGACAGAGATTTCTGTGCCTGCTGTTTTGCTACACTGAAGAAGCAAAGCAAAAAGGTGGAGTATCAGAAAAAGAAAACAGAGAAAGGGAGAGTGGAGTGTTGCAAGAAGGGAGGCTTTTAAGCACTCACAGAGTTCGCCAAAACATTTATATGAAGCAGTCAGTGGAAAAGATCAGAGAAAAAACAGTAAAACATATAGTGAATAAAAGAACATTGCCACAACCAGCTCATCCCCACTGACAGAGCAGTGTGGTCCATTAGATAGAGATGAATAAGCCTGAGCACTTGAAAAGCATCTCAAAGCAAAGATCTCAGAGCAATTGCAAATATTAAGATTCCTTCTTGCACCAGGTGCTCTGCATGATCAGCTATTAATATCCATCAGAGCCAACGATGTTCAGAATCTTGCAGGACCCAACTCTAATTGATTAAAAGCCTCAAAACAATGTGATGACATATGAATTATTGCCTCCAATTTAACCAGAAAGAAACTAAGAAGTAAAAGAATTATTACGAAGAAGCTTCTACTAATTTTCCTGGCAACCCAGAGAGTTCCTACAGCAAACATAACGCTGAAACATTCAGTCTGTATGAATATACAGTTAATTACAGAAATAGCAAGCACTGGGAATGTTGCGTGTCCAGAATGAAAAGCAGAGTTGTGGGTTTACATTAAGAAACTAGGTGGCTTATACAAGCACCTGGTTGTAGAAGAAATAAACTCAAAATTTTGTCCATGTGCCTTTTCAAATGTCATCCAGCAAGTTGATCTCAAAGCTGGGAGGAGAATATATGACTTCTTATCCCTAACCAAAAATCCCATCCTATTCTTCTCACGATGGAAAGTGAAACAAAACCAAGAGGGTAATTATTTTATCCTGGGATAACTCAATTCCATTTAGCTAACTCTGCCCTGATGGAAATAAAACTTTTCCGTTTTACATCTTCCCAGGGCTGTTACAACAAGCATTACCACATAATTTCAGCTGACTGCACCTGTTCTTGACAATGTCACTTCCCAGCTGTGCAGAGATTTGGAAATGGTTATTAAACACTCATCAAAGAATAAAAACAAAATTGAATCTAAATGGACTGTGCTATGCTTCATGGAAGAGAGACAGCTGGCAGAGCTACACTGCACCGAGGCATCCTGTCAGGCTCCACAAGGAATGTCATCCAGCTTCACTGGTGGCATATCGGCTGTAGTGGCAGACTCCCACATTCCAAGCTACCTGCTTAAATCGATTTTCCATACATAGCAAGAGACGTCTTCCCTAGTTTCTTTATAACACACTGCTGAATATGGCTGTACTGAGAAGCTCTACCTGAGAAAAATTTAACCCAGCTGGTTTATTAAAAAAGTAGCAATTTCACTGTTCATTTTTATCTTATGTTCTTTCAACTAGGATCACCCATTTTCACACATCATTCAAGACAGAAATGTCTGAAATTAAAGTAATTTCCTATACTATAAACCCTCCAGGAATAAACAAGCTCATGGGAAAGTCCATATTTGCTCACTACAGCCAACATTTTTATTGAAACAAATTGTCTCCTGCACAGACACAGAGATGCCACATTGTCCTATCTCCCAGGGAGGTCCTGCCATTGGCTAGGTGCTTTAAAGAGCAGTCTGGGAAGTAGCTACAAACATGATGGATCCCATTCCCACCAGCAAATTGCCTTACAGGCAAGTTTGAGAAGGCTCCAATCCCTGGCTTGTCTTGAATACAAAGCCATTACCATTTTTTTCTTGCTGCAGTCATGCATATTTCCAGCCATTTCAAGCAGTGTCTTGCATGATTTGGAGCTAAAGACTCTATTAGAGAGATGTGGGGACATTTTTCTGCTCCACTACTGTACAATGTTGGTAAATAACTGATTTCTTCACTATCCAAACTGTCGAGCTTCAAGTGGAGAGGGTGAGGGAGGAAACCTCAGGGGAACGGGTCTGATCTCATTTCTTATCAACGGTTCACTGCTGCCAAATGCAGCCATCTGAGAAAATCCAGCAAACCTTAAACACTCAAAAATGGAAAGACTGAACATCTCCCAGAGAAAAAAGCTAATGGGATACAGAGCTTTTCACCTCTGGGTCACAAGCTCAAATCTGGCTCCTCTCAGAAGCAACGACACTGCCAGGCTGCTCCTCAGCTGTGTGGAAGGATGCTCTTAAACCAGTCGAGCCCTCGCTGCTAGTCAGCAAGTTTTCAGAAATAATCCATTGCACACCAATCCTACTCTGAGAAGAAGCTGTAACTTCTGCAGGCAGAATGTCTCACCATCACAGCCACAGCATACTAGTGTTGAGGATGAGGTAGAAATACACAGCCCAGAATGCTTATTTAAATTTCAACACTTTCATCTTCTGTCATGGTTGACAGTTTCCAATCCAGTGTTATGTACTAAACTCTTTTATTCAAGATGTTTTTCTTACTGTTTCTGCTTCATATAAATGGCCTGACAAACTCGTATCAAGTCGCAGAGGCAAGGCAATGGGAAAGAATGCAAATAAAACTGTTGCTAAACTTTTAGGCTACAAAATAGTGCTTCTTTCATACAGTAATACTGTGGAACTGCCTCCCACACACTATTAAACATGTCACATATATAAATGGATTAGAGAAATTAGAGAAATGAGTAAGAGTCATAAGGTCTGATTTAATGGGCACTAGAACCAGACTATCAAGATTTGGAACATGTATTAATTCCAACTGAAGTCAAAATTAACATCTCCACCAGCTGTAATGGCACATGGACAGATCCTTTAGATAGAATTTAGTGAAGCTAATGGAAAAACAAGTGATAAATTCACTTCCAAATATCCAGATGCATATTTAGAATCATAAAATATAAGGGAAAGTACTTCTGGAGGTCATAAAATCCAATGCCCTGATGAATTCAGGGTCAACTTTGAAGTCAGAGCAGGCTGTTGGCGGTTGTACCAAGCCAAACAGTGAGGATACCACAACTTTTCTGGTCACCTGCTGTAATGCTTAACCACCAATGACTTTCATGGTGAAAAAGTTTTTACTAGGGTTTTTATTTTTATGTTCTTTATAGCAGCAAAGGATCAAAAATTTTCCTGAACTGATGCTAGTCCCACCTCAAAAGGAAAGAGACTTTCTGATCACATCTGATGACATATTGTATTCTCTCCATTTTTATCTCCTCTTTAAGAGGAAAATATGCAGCAGAAAAAAGGAAAAAATCTGCTTTTTTGACATCTCAGAATCCATGACACTAACTGCTATGATTCTCCCCAACACCAGAAAGGAAAGTCTGTGTAAGCAGTCAACAGTCCCAGCATCAGACTTACAGATGGTGAGACTGTCTGTGGGTATCATATTCTCTGAGGCATGAGATATACAGATATATAGATATATATATAGACACATAGATATATAGATAAAATCCCACTAATATCTAGTCTTTGATTTTTTTGGAAATTTTCATTCTGGAGTTCCATTCCTGTTATTCAAAATACCACAGAACTTATGCCTGAGGAGGTTATTTCCATAATGGCAGAATGTTTTTGGTGACAGCACAGTTTGCTGCAGGTGATGCTATCAAACACAAAATCTCTGCTATATTAACTTCATCACAGTAGTCCTTTGGGATACTTTACTGAAGTGTATTCTTATGATAAAACTCAACTTTAAAAATAAAAATGACCAGAGCTATATTTAGCCCTCTGTTCTAAGCAGCATAAGATGTTGTTAGAACTACGCCTCCAATATCTTCAGGAATTTGCTACTTAGCAGTAATTGCCAGCAGAGCATGAACAAGACAAAACAAAATTCTCAAAAAGCATTTGATGGAATAAAAAGTGGCATAATTTCCCTTGAACTAGAATCTGTTACAGTATTAATGATTTAGACATTCAAAAGCTTTCAACTAACATTCAAACAACACAGTGGAACATAATGTCAATATTTATAAATACACAAATACATTAAGATAATAGCAACAAGAATTCTCTTCTACTAATTGACTTCTTTTTGATAAAGACAGCATGAACTGCAGTTCTCCTTTACTCTTCTCTGGCACAAAGATACATGTATTGTCAGTCAAATTCAATGTTACTGGGGAGAGAGGAGGGGATATTTGGGGAAAAAAAAAGAAGTGAACAAAACCTGCTCAGAAATCGTGGAATTTCTGATGAAAGCTTATTTTTTCCAAAATAACTGGTGATGCTTAATTTCACAAGGAATACTGAAAGGACTTGACTTCCAGTAAGTGTTGAGAATGTGGTCTCTCAGAACTGGATGTTTTTATGAGGCAAAAAGATAGACACATAAAGTCACTAGTGATTTTGCAAAGGGCAAAATTGTTCCTAGAACACATGCCCAGAAGACTGAGCAACCAATAAAATCACAAAATCATAGAATAGTTTGGGCTGGAAGGGACCTTCAAGATCATCTAGTTCCACTCCGCTATCATGGGCAGGGGCACCTTCCAGTAAAGCAGGTTGCTCAAAGCCCCATCTAGCCTGGTCCTGAACACTATCAGGGATGGGGCATCAACAATTTCTCTGAGCAACCTGCTCCAGTGTCTCATCACCCTCACTGCAAAGAATTTCTTCCTAATATCTAACCTAAACCTGCCCTCTTTCAGTTAAAAGCCATTTCCCCTTGTCCTGTCTCTACATGCCCACGGCAAAAGTCCTTCTACACCTCTCCTGTAGCCCCCTTTAGGTACTGGAAGGTGCTGGATGGTCTTCCTGGAGCCTTCTCTTCTCCAGGCTGAACAACCCCAACTTTCAGCCTGTCTACATAGCAGAGATGCTCCAGCCTCCTTGTTGCCTCCTCTGGACGTGCTCCAGCAGGTCCATGTCCTTCCTGTGCTGGAAGCCCCAGAGCTGGATGCAGCACTGCAGGTGGGGCCTCAGGAGAGAAGAGCAGAGGGGCAGAATCTCCTCCCTTGTCCTGGGGCCACACTGCTTCGGATGCAGCCCAGGGCCCGGGACAGCTTTGGCTTTCTGGGCTGTGAGTTCACATGGCTGGCTTATGCTGAGGTTCTTATCAACCAACACAATAATATTACACTCATGTAGGACAGGACTTGAATGCAATACCTTACTCAGTGGCAGCTGATGACAGAAGTCAGTGAGACAGCACACAATTACCCAAGCTGGAATTTTGCCCAGATATCAGAGTTAACAACCTAGAACATACATACCGTGGATCTTACTTACCAGCAACGTTCATGACCTAAGTTTTAGGCATCATCTGAAGTGTGCCCTGGGAAATAAGCAAAGTCTCCAGCATACACAGCTGAGTGAAAAACAGTAAAGATTGTGGTGATTTGTAGGGAGAAAGGCAAAGCACTGGTTAGAAATACAAAGATCTCCCAAGGAAGGTAATAGGGATGCAAAATCTGATTTTTGTCACAAATGACTTGCAGCTAGCAAGATCACTGCCTCTTGATTTAATGTTCCTCTATCCAGGTATAAAAGGGAATTTCAAAGCTACTCTACTATTTAAAGAAACTCTTACTGCCTTAAATCTTTTAGAGAATATATTGATTGCATTACCAAGAGACCAGAAGCACTGGTTTTTAAAGAAATTCTGTTGTTACCATCTTTACCTGACTGTGATTTTCTATTTTTCATTTTCCTCTGTATTGTGATACTTAAGAAGAGTGAATTGTTAGATGCACTCCCATTGTTAAAAAAGGTTTTATTTGTTTATGTCTCTTAAAAACATGCTGAGGCAGTCTTTAACATGAGTTAAATTGTTTTATGTAAAACATTGTTTAGAAAAGGCTCTTCCAGAGATTAGGAAAGGCAGAACAAAACCAAGTTTTTCTTTAGCATCTACTGTAATTCATCAGTGAGCTGGCTACCTTTTTAACTGGACAGCACTTCCTTGTCACTGCCAGATGTTAAAACCATCCATTGCAACAGTACCTACATAGCAGTGAATTTACTCTCACATGAGAGTTGGGGAACAATTGGCAGGGAAAAAAAATCAGTGGTTTTAAACTAGTTTAAAACATTTTATTTGGTTTCCAATTTTTTAAATTAATTCTAACTATGAAACTGGAAAAATCCTTATTATTCATTCAGATTTACTCCTAAGACCTAGAGAGGTTTTTGGCCACAAGACCATCCATTTTATGCATGCTGGAGTTAAGGAGGTAGCAAATCAGGCACCAGTAGAACCACAGATGCCTGTGTCAGAGCCTGAGCTCCTTCTCTGACACTGCGCTGAATTGCACAGACTTCAAGGTAAAACTATGTGTTCATTTCCTTACCTTCTCCTTGTTAATGTGTCATTCTCCAGTTATTTTTTAAGTACCTTTTGGCTCCAGCACAGATGACCCATTGTAATTTGCCTGCAAAGTCTCACTCGGAAGGTCTCAGATGTTTGGTTTTAATCAGAAATGTGACTGCATAAAGATTTCACATTTTTATTGCTATTTTTCTTTTACTCTACTGCTCCTATAGAGTCTCAGTGAAATCTGTTCAGTGGAATAACATGAGCAGGGCATGCTGCCTTCTGCTTCTGCTCATCCTGCAAATCTAACTCAGTGAACAGAGGAGGAACTGGATTTTATTCTGGCTCACACTTCATCAGCAGGACTGTTAATGAAGTTCCAGCATTTTCACCTGCACCACCACATTAACAAAAACTTGTTTAGCACTGCAGTAGCAAAGAACAAAAGTACAGTAGCAACCCACAGTGCTGCACCGGCACTCACTTTATCCTCCAGTTCTCTTTGAAGGAAGGATTAAATCCACAGCTGAAATAAACATCTCTCCTGGAAAAAAAAAAAAAACCAAACCCAAAATAAAAAAAACTCCTCAACATGCAGAATCCCTCTTTACTGTGTTAAATCTAGCTTTTCAATAGCACTACTCTGCTGTAAAATCAAATAGGATCTCCAAATCAGAGTAATTCCTCAAAAATTAAGATTTTTTTATTCATAAGACGTCTATAATTTGTGTTGCTATTCAGAAATACACTCTGCTAAAATAAGAAGGGGACAGTTTTGACAGTTTCTGGTTTTGCAAACAATAAATCACAAGGTGGCAAATACTCTGACCATCTTCAGGCAAATGGCATTTTAGTAGGTCTTGGGGTTTTTTTCAGGTTTTGTTTTGGGTTGTTGATGGGGTTTTTACCCTATTGCAAAACATGGTATCAGTAACAGAGCTTCTTTTTTTTTATTTCAGGCAGAAAAAACACGTCAAACTTTTATCTTAATTAAGATGGCAGACTACTACTAATGTTCAAGAAGATATTTGGGATTTAAAAGATGAATGCAGACCTAAAAGAAAACAGATCAGCAAAGTTCTCTTATGCATGGGCAAAAGGACAGGAAAAATACTCTGAGAACTGTGAAGTCACCTAGGAGCAAATGAGTTTAAGTCCTGGTACAGGCAATTAGACATCAAGTAAGCAACCAATAGCAACTGAATTAGCACCTTAATTCTGATACTCTCTTTGGCTTTTAGGCACTTATTAGAAGCTTAGAGCTTTTGTGAGCATTTTTCCTACAATAAGCCTTAACATCTACAAGCGGTGTTCAAAATCCTATTCATTACCAAGGCCAAGAATATGAAAGGACATTACCCAGCACACACAGGCAGGAGCCAATTCATCTAAACTCAGCATGAAAATGTGCTGTTATTATTCAAACCAGAGGGCACAACAGGCAATGAGGCACTGGCTGGCCTTTGTTGCTGCAGAGTTGATCAAATTATCAAGTAATACACATCCTGATTTAAAAGAAGGGAGAAAAAAAGAAGACAGTAAACGAAATTTTAAGATGAATAAAAAAGAAGCTTTCTTAAGTACTAGCAACTGAACTGAAACTTCAATCACTTTTCTGATTTAGGATTACTAATACATCATTGAAAAACAAGAAGAGCAGATAGCAAGCTAGTACAGCCAGCCAAATCACTGACATCTCACTGGAGATCTCTGTGAGCAATCAGGACACACTTAAGGGATGAGCCTCATGAACAAGCACTCACAGGAAGTCACCCTGGCTGAGCTGATTTACAGTAACTGGTTAAACAACAATACCTGTGGTGAGTTTGAGTCCTCTGAAGAACTACGATGCAAAGAAAAATGAGACTCAATTCCCAGAAAGCCCAAATCCAGAAAGTCATTGGTTAGATACCAGCAAAAGAACAAGACATAGCTAAGGCAGTACCTATCCTTCCCTGGTCTTGACACAGGGCTCCTGGAGAGATATTCACAAAGCAAACTATGGCCTGGGGAAACAAATCTATTTTAAATACATATATGTATGACAAAATCTCCAGAAGAGAAAAGCTTACAGAAGGTAATTCAGAATCACAACCTGTTCCTTTTTGAAAGAGGTGAACAAGTGTGAAACCTGGCTTCTCAGGATCAAGTTAGCTCATGAACACATCTTAAATACTGGCTGCTGTCTTGAATACTGACTGCTGTCTAACCACAGGGCCACAGACATGCAGAGAGATCTCACAGCAAGAGAAAGTCCTCGGAGAGATGCCAGAACAACTGAAACAGAAAAGAGTGAAAAAATCCTCAACAGCTGAAGATTATTTTGAACCTTAATTGACCAGAACATTATGTGTGATCTGCAGTTTTATCCTGATGGACATTTCATGTAGGGAAACTCCAATCCCAGCTCTGCTCTTGGATCTGCAAGACACCACAGTCCCTTGCTCTGAGGTTACTCAAAGTTAATCTCAGCTCTGCAACTGGCCCAGTAGCTACAGCACATCACCCAAGCCCCCTGCAATTCAGATAATTCACTTATGCAGTATTTAATCAAAATATACATTGTATATAAACTTTAATCTAAAGCACTGTTACATTCTTTGATGTAGGATGATAATCATATAATTTACATTTACATCACACATGCATCATATATACTCCTCTCGTGCTTTCATTAGGTAATCCTGGTGTAAACCTGAAGTGTGGCTGGGCAGATATTTTTAACCTCTTCTTTTAGTATACCATTCATCCTGTAATAGCCTTTTACCCTGCAGTTTGCTGGAGACTTTTTTCTTTTTTTCCCCATTTTTTTCTGCTCATTACTTGACAGCCCAAGGGAAGCAGGGTTTGGATTAAATTTCAGGGACCCCATGGAGGAAGTACAAAATATTAAAACTCATCCTGCCCCATACCTATTTAATTTAATTTTCACTGGAATATTTACAGGTCAAGGCACTTTGTTAAATGTGAGACTATATGCAAGGGCATTTTAGTTTAAAAATAAATCTGATCAGGATAAGGACATGAGTTTGGATATACACTATACTTACAGGGAGTGGTTTTCATAACATGAACATATTTGTCTCCTACAAGCAATTACTTCAATGGCTAAAGAATACAGAAAAGTAAAGAGAACACTTACAACAGTGAATCACATTTTGTTTTGCAATTCATTACTAAAAATTCACTCCAAAAATAAAAGAACAAACAAAGGAAAGAGGTCAGGTCTAAGGTAACGTAGCTGCACTGCCCATGTTAAGTGTAGTGTTAATCAATGAAGCTTAGCCAATTTTAAAGACAAATGTTAACAGATACTTCTTCATAAAGCAATCAAAACATGTTTTTGCAGCACCTTCTTCCTTTGACTTTACTTTCTCTTTGTTCCTTTCAGAGAGGGCTATGGAAAATGATTTGGTATAAACAGGGGATTACTTTCCTCTCTCATTGCTCATTCCCCATTTGCTCTGTTTTGACAGCACATCCCATTATTAAAGCAATAACACAAATACAATTCTGCTTGTTCCACAGTACACAGGAGTCACAGGTACTTTCACTTACAGAAATGGAACTAGAAAGGGATGATCAGCAAGCCAGGTCATTCCCAGGTTCTATTTGGATTCTCAAAAGCCAGAAGAGGGTACAAGGACAACACATCTTTCTATGTACTGCTCTGCTCCTCTGTACAGTGGGTTGGGTCAGATCAGCATCGCTCACTGTGCCAAGCCCCCAGGGCAGGAAAGAAAGGAAAGGGTCATGGCACTGCTCTCCATTCTGTGGACCCACACACAGGGAATGCAACAACCACGTGCCCATTCTTGGAAGCAGTCTGGCTGTTAATGATGCCTTTGAAATTTTCTAACTTCACGTTAAGCTCCAGGTGAGCTGTAATGCTATTACTAAGTCCTAGGAATTCAGAAAATTACTACATTTTCATAAATCATGTCAAGTTCTCAAATTCTCTCTCCTGCACTCAGTCCAGTCGTGAAAAAAACAAACTTTCATTTCCTAGGTTGGGTACAGTTTGTGACAGCTACATAAATCTGTAAGATGTCCACATTGCACCAGATTTACACCACCAGAAATGAGAGCAGAATCCAGCCCTATAGTTTCACTCTTTGAAGTATTTTCTGGTGTGTTACGTTTTGCTGGACTGCTTTTGATTTTGGATTTCCAGTACCACAAAGACACACACAAACCAAAAAAAGTATTTAGCAAAATTTAAATTGTAGCAAAATTTCTAAATCTATGTGGGGTTTCATATCATCTCCTTTTCCTTTCATCCTTATTTGATAAACAATGTCTACATTTAGGACACAGACTGTGTGGTCTAAAAATGAGAGTGAATAATTCTACTGATAACAAAAACTATTTTCATACGAGCAAGGTGAACAGGATTTGACTCAGAATCCCTGGTGGGGGAAGAGGCTGAAGGCAAAGAAAACCAAAAGGAGAAAGTGAACTCCCCAAAGGCTCAGTGTTGCTATGTCAGCATCAATGTGGGCACTGCTCTGTTTTATTTTACAGAGCGATGAGAACTTTAGCTACATTAGAAGCCAGTTCTATCTACAGCTGTTCTTTGACATCACAGGCCAGATGGTTCCCAAAAAAGGCTTATTCAAGACATTGCAATCCTTACCAAAATGGAAGCTGGTAATGCTAATAGTAGGATAATGTGAGAGAAAGTGCAGTGGGAAATGGTAAAGAAAAGCAAAGCTGATCAGAATCAGTTCTCTGCTCCATCTATTTGATGTATGGCTGCTGCTTAGCCATCACAAGTTCTGTTCTAACACATTCCTGTAGTGTAATTCCTATTTTTTAAAATCATTTGGGATGTGAAAGCCCAACTTAATTGTTTCTCTACAGTAAGTACCATTTTTTCTGATTATCACTGATGTTCTGACAACAAGAAAGAAAAAGGCATTAACTCTGACAGCATTGCACTTACAGAGTTGGCCTTAATATTTGTTTTCTGCTTCTCTCTTGTCCTTTCCATTTCAATTTTGGTCACTTGCATATTCAGCAACATGCTTTATAAAGTGTCGTGTCCCCCACTGCTTCCTAACCAAGCTTTGACAGTGTTCATTGCTAATCCAAGAGTTTGCACAAGTCCATAGCACAAGGTCAAGTATAATTATCTTCTCCACTTTTCCCCCACTCCCTCAAGGCAGTAATAGCTTCAGGGAATTAAATACAGGATCAAAAATGAGAACTATGCTCCTATTAATTGACCTGCATTTTTAGAAGCATTAGAGGGGGGATGTCAGGGTCTCAGGTGCAGCAGAATAAAGATATTAGCACCTGCTATCACGTGTGAGGCTTCCTTACTCTATTCATACTGTTTGGAGCTCACACAGATCGCCCAGATAGCATTTCTCTAGTTTTGCAGCAGAGGCTGTGAGAAATTCAGGCTATATACCAGATGCCTAGGTGAGCTTTCATTTAATATGAATTTTTCAGTCCAGCCTAGTTCCAAATACTCTGTTCCATCTTTCTCTGCATATGTGCAATCCCCTGTCTTCCTTGCACACATCCTTCTCCTTACACAGATAATTACAAGGCATCTAAAGTTCACTGAGTACCTTAAAGAAGGCAGGAAAACAAAGCCAATATTCCTACTTTCTCATAGTTTAAATAAAGTGAAAATTACAGGAGAAACACATACTGAGAACAAGTAAGAAAAAATTAAGCAAAGGTTGGATTTTCAAGATTATGAGTTTCCTTGTTTGCTCTGGAAGTAAGTCATGTTCTGCCAGAAGCATGCTATAATCTATTTCACAGTGCTAGGATTAGAATTTAAAGAGTAATAGCATGTATTAAAGACAGCAAGGCATTCTTTTTATTAAAAATTAAGGGACACAAAAACCCCTAAAAAGAGCCAGCAAGCTAAAATTCAGAAAAACATCTTCTATGTTATCTACAACCATGGAATGTGGTCTTTCTAGGATATCTCCTCATAGATATCAGCAAATTAGATAAATCTAACTAATTTTCTCCAGATCTGCTGCTGACATATTCTGCCACAGATCCAGTCCTCCTCCTCCTCATGACAGAGGAGGAGTATGCACCCAGCATGTATACTCACCATTTTCAAAGCACTGAGCTCGTCTCCACAGGGACCATCATAAAGCTCTGACACATCACTCTTATCACTGAACTCCCTCCACTGGCTTTCACTCAAGGACATCTCCCTTGGCCTCTGCAGCAAGCCTTTGCACAGCCTACGTTTCCACTGCATGTCTCACCCCAGTATGCTTGAACACACCAGTAACTGCAACCTCAGCCTTCTGTCCTGTCACCTACAACTCTTGACACATCCAGCCCCAGAAATGCTGCCTCAGGACCAGCTGAAAAGGTTCCTCTGTCAAATCTATTTCTCTTAGAGCTTAGCAATTAATTGCAGCCAGACACTATCTCCTTCTGTTTACCCTTAGGGACTGATTTTTACCTAGCCAACAATGGGCCACTGTTGCAGCAGTTGAGGGCACAACGGGACCTGTTGGAGAGTTGCAGAGCTCTGAGTCAGTCCAGGATCGTTGGTGGACCGGTACCAAAGTTTAGAATCTCCCCCTTGGCTATGGTGAGATCCCATAGATCTTTGCTGTGCTATGTAGAGTAATGTCAGCCAGTTGGTCCATTGGCCACCCTCTCCTTTTCCTTTCATTACGTATGTTCTTTATTGAATATTCATGTTTGCTAGAACCTTCCACGTTATTCCAAGCCCTATTGGTTTCTGGTTCCCCAGTCCCACCCCTTTCCTTCCCTATTGGCTCCAACCCTGTCAGTTTGTGTCCGCTCCTCCCCTTGGCCCTCACCTTATTGGTTAAGAATGCTTTGCCCAGCCATGGTACCTCCCCCTGTATAACCTTGGAACCCTCAGTTCCTTGTGTCTTTTGTCCCTGGATCCCTCCAATAAACCTACCCTTTGGAACTCCATACAGAAGACCCCTCCCGCCTCTTCGTTCCTGGTCTGCTCTTTTGGACTCCTATCTGCGTGTGTGTTTGGCTGTGTGCTGCCACCACATGCAGTGTGGGTGTGCTTGTCTGTGGGTGTGCACAGCACCACCCTGGTGTCCCTGACGGGGAGGGACACTCGGGGAAGACTCAGTGGCAGAGACACTATCTGGGCTAAACACTGCCACAAGCGTCAGGCCACGTCATGGTTGTCATCACAACTTTTCATCCCTTCATGAGTTTTGAAATATCTTATTTTGAAAAAATCACAAGCTCCCTGAAACATAATTTCTCATTTACTACTATGTGTCTGCATAGTTCTTGGAGCACCATGGACCAGATCTGACTAAGAGTGCCCTGTACAGCTAGAATATAAATACAACCAGAGGAACAGTTTTCAGTTCCTGTTCCTATTAAGAGTACCAGAGAAAATAAACGCCATACAAGTCTTCTTTATAATCAGCAATTGAGCATGTTTTTTCTGTTCTGCTCAGCTCTCATGTAACCACCCTGAATGACTCCATCCATGCTGAAAACAGAATTCCTGTTGTCTTACTCCTTTCTGCTTTGGGAGGTTTGTCTCACGTAGGCTTAGGATGACCAGCACTCATCATTCTGTTCCATAAGTAAAAAAAGGCACAGCACTGCCCTGCCTGATGTCTTGGTAGAACCTCCACCCAGGTGTCCTCAGGAGTCGGGGAGGAAAGAGACAACAGTAAAATCTCCATTGGGAAGAGCTGACACAAAGAGTTACTGCAGAGGGAATGGCACTGCAGAGGGCTGGGATACGGGGGGGGGAGGGAGGTTATTGTTCTTCTCCCCCCAACACTAATGAAACCTTAGCAGAAGAGATTTTTACTCTGCAGAATCATCAGACTCAATAAATATTCATTTACAAGACATTGAAATTGCTGGACCAAGCCTGCCACAACCTGCGCAGCCGGGAGCCCAGAGAAGCATCTGCAGAGGGAAGCCTGGGCATCAGTGGTGCCATCAGCAGCTGTTTTGCACAGCTTTTATTCGCAACATGCTTTGCCTAGGATGGGGTATTAGTCCCTTCCCTCTGCAGTCCCCTGGGATACCCAGGTGGCACTGGTGTGGAAGGAGTTAAGATAAGGAAAGCCATCAAAGCTACAGGGGACTCTTTCAAATTGGTTCTTGTGGGGCAAAACACAAATGTTAAAATACACATTAATTTTCTCCCCCATAGCAGGAGCTTTGCAGATATTGACAACTCTCTCAGGATGAAGCTTACAGCAGTGCATTAATTTATACTATTGAGCTATAATGCTTTTAATTTATTTTCTAATTTGCTTCACATCCCCAAATTCCCTAAACTGTTTCTGTCTGTTTAATATGAACGTTAGCCAAGGCTCCACCAGATAAATCCACCTTAAGGCTATCAGAAACCTTTTGTGAAGCAAAAGCATTCTCCTTCCAAAGAGACCTTTCTTCTGTTCATGAAAAGACTATTAATAACACAATTATTCCTGTTGAAAGAAAAGGCCATAATTAATAGACTCAAGAGCAAAACATCCATCCTACAGGAAAACAGACTTTCTGTTCCTGGAGGCAATATTTAAAATCCAGAGTATTCCTTTGGATTTAGAAGCTGCTAAATCTAGAGAAAAATGGAAAATAATAGATACTGAAAAGATAAAAAAAATGTTGCAGATTCCATGAATAGCTCAGCACTGAAAGCAGAAAATGAGAGGCTACACTTCCTATTTCCCAGCAGTCAACTAGAATTACCTTTCACACCGTGGTTTGAACTAAATGATCTGCAAATATATTTTACACATGTTATACCAAAGTTCAGCATACAGGCACGTACTTTTAAGGATACAGCTACTTCATAAGTATTTCTCTTACTTGCAGCCTCATTCTGTTAGCTGGTAGCTGAACAAAATATTAACAAGCTTTCTGTACAGTGCTAGAGGAAAAAAACATGGAAAAGAAGGGCAAGATAAATGAAGAGCAGAAAGCAGAGTGATGCCAGCTTTTTTTACAAGCTAGTGGTCTCCAAACTTTCACAGCTATTAGCTGATTAGCATCACTCTTGTACCAGTGATAACCTACCCAATCTCAGCTGTGCTTGAGAAGAACCATTTGAGTCTACTCCACACCTCACCACCTTATAAAATACATATTTGAAGGAATTGATCCCCGTTTTGATTTAAAGTGAACCTAATTAAATGGGATGCATGCAGGGAGGTAGAGAGACTCATTGACTGGATAAAGGGTAGGAGTCTGGAGCTGTAGTGATAAAAGTAAAGTATACCAGGGGTGTCACCCCAACCAGCTGTAAGTTCATTTCCATTCTGTAGTATTTCATTGGCATGACAGCTGCTCGTCTGTCGTGCTTCTAATCAGCTGCAAATGTCTGGGGGGGGCTGTCGTGTGTCCATTTGTCACAACTGTCTTCACTCACACACAGGCATCTCTGCTTTTTTCCATGTAATCACACCGTGGGGTTTTGGGGTTTTTTTGGGGGGATGTCCCTCCTCACCCCCTCCCCCCTGCCATGTTCCCATATAGCTTTGGCAGTGGAGAAAAGATCTCTGTTCCATTTTCTCCCCTATCATGATTTACCTTTATTCTCTTACCCTGTGTAATGTTTTGGTTATGCCACTTCCCACCATTAGTGCATGCTTATAGTGATAAATACTAAGAAAAGTGTCCCAGTTGAGAAGTTACTGTCCTTTTATCTTAACTGTGTTGCTGGAGGACATTTCTTCAGTGTAGACAATGATTCAGCATCTGTCTTTATCAAAATCACGCCAGAGTGTTTCGTGTTTCTCTGTCTGAGCCCCCATTGGGTGTAGTGTGTGTCACCGAACGCTTACTGAATTTGAACAGTGCAAAGTCACATTACAAGCACCACAACTCACTCCTCAGAGTAAAATGCATAAACCAGGACAAAACTCTTCACTTGTGTTGCCGAAATAAAGTTGCTGTTCCTGACAAGTGTGACCTTTAAGTGTTCAGTGTACAGAGCCAAAACAGGATATTTTGCTGCCACCTTTACAAAAAAAGATTTCTCTTATGTCTTACAGAGTGTCCGAACCTAGAGCTTTTGGTGGTGAAACTGCTGATTTAGTATTGCTAATTGTGTGGAGACACATGCCCACATATAGACTTGTACACAAATATTTTAAAGTAAATTATGTAGTTACCTATTTCATTACTATACTACAGTACTATCCCGTCAAAACCAAATCAACACAGACCACTGCATGTATAACTCTAGGATGACAGAAACTGAGAAACAACCTGAAAGTTGAGGAGAGGCCTTCTGACAAATTTGGCTTTGAGTATATACTTTGTGAGGACTAGTTGTTTAATAATTATAAAGTGTTTTGCATATAAAAACCAATAGCTGTAGATATTTTTTGTATTTTTTTACAGAAAAGAATCAAAAAACAGTGACTACTGCTGGGTCTGGTCTTGGTTTGGTTGCACCAAAAATTCATGCTTCACTTGCAAAATCTCATATGACAACAGCTATCATTAAAATCTGCCTATTCTTTGTGTTGTTTCAGGCTTAATGCATATCCTCTAAAGTGACAGGCTACACAGGCACCCTTCAGGGAAAAATCTGCAGAGTATTATTACATTTGGATAGCCTGGCCTAAGGTGAAAATACTCATCAGTATAAGCTTGTTAGCTTATAAATCTCCTACCATTTACAACAAGGCTAAAACAGCTCCTTAGAGGAGTTCAGAACATATACCGTCAACTCAGGGGACAGCATCTGTCATAGCAAAAGGTAGGTGAAACACATTGTGCATTAATTCAGCACACAGTCCCCACAGAATTCCATGGCAGAAGCTATCCTGACACCATCCCAGGGGGCAAAATGGCAAAACAAGCCTTGCAGGCTTGTCCTGTGCCCTCCATTTCACACGCACAGACACAGATCTGCCATTAACCTCTCCATGCACCTCAACAGCCAGTTCTTGCAACACAAATCTGTGCAACAGAGCAGCAAACTGGAGTTAAGGAGATGCATGGTCATCAGCTATGCCTTACATCTGGCAATTCCATCCTTTGCACTTCCAAAGGCAAACCTTTAAGCCCTTTTCCCAAAGCTCCTGGCTATCCCTGTTCTGAAGGATATCCACATTTTCCTCTTGCTAGTACATGCAAGCCAAGCTTTTACAGCTCATGAGCTCTCTTTCACAGATCTTTTCAGAATTCTGTCTTTTGTTAGACATCTGTAATATTTGCCGACAGGAGGAAAAGGAGGAAAAATACCCACCTATCTGTCCCTGCTAGATTAATTCCTGTATATTTCTTCTTTCATGGACTTTAGTGAGTTTATATACATATAAATAAAGAGAGCGCCATTGTTAACCCTCTATAAAAGAATGAGTCTCTTTTATCTTTCACCCATGGATTGGCAAAGACATTCTGATGTCACTAGTTTTCCCACTTCCAATGTGAGTGCAACTAACTGCATTGAGGTCAGAGCTTAGCTCACCTCAGCTACATTTAAGACAAGAGAGCTCCTTCGGCTGGCAAAAAAAGATGGAAAACAGCACCGAGGAGAATGAAAAAATCTTCCATTTTGTATTCTAATTTTTGATCATTGGAAGCTGCTTTTCTATGGTGATGCTAATTTGTTTTTTAAAAATGAGACTCCCCCCTGGGATGAAAATCTCCTCAGAGGTCTCTGGCCTTTTGTTTCAAATTCCTTGTGAAGTCCTTAGGGTTGAAAATGCGGCTGCTTCTTAATACATTCAATTTTCCATGTGTTAGGGTCAGTAATCCAGTCCCGTGCAGGGCAGGATCTTCCAGTTGGCTCCAAGCTTCCATGACGACAGTGAGCAGGGAGATAAGCATTACGGAGAGACACAGGGCCCCCAACAGCAGTAGCTCACAAAAACGCTAACCACCCTGCCTTTCCTTCTCTTCTTTTTTCTTTAAATAAATCATCAGTGAATATGTGCCTTGTGATTATGCTCCTGTGAGAAGCCATCTGACAAACCATAATTAAAAACCATCCGAAAAATCATTCACCACATTTTTTAACATCTGCTTATAAATCCCTTTTAGATTTTCCTACCTATTTTGGGTGCACAGTGTATGTAAAACCTGGCACGCAAAGGGAGAAGCGTTCATCTCACACCACTTTATCTTTGAAGTGCTGATAAGAGGTCCTAAAGATGCTAATACATTTGGAAATTCCCCACAGAGCCATAATGAAAAGATTTCTATAAACCTCAGTATTCTGCCAGTGTCTCGGGTGAGAGTATTCTTCAGTAAAAGCAGTTTGCTTCCTCATCCATGCTGCATATCTCAGACAACAAGCAAGTAGAAGAGCAACACTACAAAATCTACATTTGCTTTCCCTTTCTGCATGAGTGTATTAAGAGTTTATATGTTTAAATTCATGCAGCCCACCTTGAATTGTCCAGCTGCCATACTACTGGGCAGGGGAGTTAAAAACCAAGAGCTAAATTAACTTCAGCTTGGTAGAGAGCAGTGGCCCAAACCAATACAAATGCGAGACAAAGTGGCTCAGTCTAACCTGAGGGCAGCATGTGACTCCCTAGCAACCACGAGCAGCAGATGGGCTTTTTCCTCTCCCTCTCTCTCTTGCAAAGGGTAGCAAAGTTGTCTAGCGATTAAAGCTGCTGGGAGACAGGAACCTGGACCACCGAGCAAGATGTATATTATCCAAGAAGAATCTTGTTCTTTACAGCTTCCTCACTGTTATACCTGTAAACAGAGAAAATTCTATCCCCCAATCTTTCTGAAATACCAGGAGGTTCCTGGACACAAAGTAGATAATACACCATTTTTTTTGAAGAAAAACTGTGCAAGTTGGAGAGGGCTTAATTTTCTCAAGGAAACACAATACTAACGACTATACTTGGATGATAACAAAAACAACAAAAACTTGGAAATGAAATGGCTTTTTAAATTAAGAGATGACAAAGCATTGTGCAATGGATCTCTGCCTCCTTATCTACAAATGAGGACAAGACAGAAAAGATTTGCCAAGGCCATCCACTGAGTGAAAACTAAGACTAGAGAACCTGACTCTGTTATTAGGTACCAACCATCCTAGGAGAAAGAACTTTGTTCTTTCTGTGAATTGTGACCATACCTGACTTGGACTAAAATTCTGATGTGCATAAGGCAGGATTTCAGATTGCAGTGGAAGCTGAATTAATATAATAAAACAATTTTAAACACACACACCTTTTTGCCCCAAAGGATTTCCTAGTGTTTAAGATACCTTACTTGCAACATCAAGAAAATGAGGTGGCAGAGGGATATAGCACCAATGTAACTCCTGTGAAAAAGTTTGAAAGTGATGGAAAAAAGGCGTCCAAGAAATCTAAGACAAACTTGAGTCATTAAGGGATTGTGTGATTTCAATAATGCACATACTGGCACTACATATATAGGCATAGGGCATAAGCTGCCAGATAAAGAAGTTGTGTTGATTCTCTCTGAGGTCTTTTAATCACAAGGCCTTTAAGTTCAACAGACCCTAACCCATGAGATGAATTTTACTTGTATTTAATGGCATATTTCTGTGCTTACCTTGTACTATTTTTTTGCTTTACTGTGTTTTGTGCCTAAATATTTCTGCCCAACCAAAATTTGCTTATATTTATAGGTTTATTTTTCCAAATAAAAGAATTGGAGAAATTGGCATTAAGCATAGAATTCAACATATTTACATGAGACAATCTTACACAAACACTGAAGCACTGAGAGACTGAAAAAAGGATTCTTAGTTCCAGCCTCTGAGCTGGGCATCACCTCTCTAGCTCACGTGGAGTTCAACAGCCTTTCCTACAGAATTATTGGGATCAGTATTTTCTAAGCTCTTCTCTGTTTGAGGATGCAGAATAGGGTGTAAGGAGAAGAAAATAATATTTAAACACTAAAATGCGATTGCTGACTGTGATAACATTGCTCAAGTCCTGATAGTGCATGTTCCACAGCACAATGCACTGACCATTTCTACTATGACAGATACAGCATTTTACAAGCAACAAGATCAGGGTGTGGTTGGCACTTGAAAATCTTTAGCCCTGAGTTCCTGCCCCTCTGGTACTGACGGGTAGATACAACAAAGATCTACCTAGAAGTCATTTGGGTGCATAAGAGAAAAGACTAGTTCATAAAAAGAATAAACAAATCCATTTGTTTCAACTTGTCTTAATCTATTATAGGTATATTTTGAGATGATATAAATGTCTGAGCAAGGAGATAGGCACACGGGATGTCTGCTGATTCAGGCTTCTGTACAGCCAGGCTGCATTACCTCTACTGCATTAAGGCCTTACACAACTGCATAAATGGCCTTGGGATTAGGTCCTATGGGAAGTGAAAACAAAAGTAACATACTTGAGTGCAAAGTAAATCAATAATCGTGAAGCTTTTTATTCCTCTCAGTCAAGAGTCAAATGAAAGACAATCAATACAATTATTGTAACTTCTTCCTGAAAAAGCAACAGATAATCTATTCGGCGAAGTCGGAGGAACCCAAAGCACAGTGCAAAAGATCAGCCTTCTTCCTTGTGAGAATAGCAAAGGATGCTCAGTGCTTTTCTAGCCAGTTCTGCCAAACTCACAGGAAATAGAAACAAATTCTAACAAGGGTTAGTGCCCTTATCATTAGCAGATACTTTCTAAAAGAGACGGCATTCTCCACATCATTTAAATCTGCACCCCAAACAGAAACACTCAGGCACACAAAGCTCAAAACAGATTTTTTTCAGAGTAAAACTTCCATCAATAATTGGTTTTACTGCAGGACAAGAAATGTTCAACAATCCAATTTTTCCATTCACATTCACAACACCTTCGATTTCTTCAACACCTCCCCATTTTTTTCAATTCGCACCTACAGCCACCCATGCAGAATTCCCTTAGCACCACTGGCAGCTGCACTAACAAGAACTGAGCATTTCACATTATTAGACCTTTTTCTGGTACAGGTCGTTTATAGAGACTAAATAGCCTACAAGCCAGACACAGCAATGAAATGTAAACAACCTTGGTAGAGAGAGGGGAAAAAACAAAGCACTGAAAAAGGAGCTGAAGAGGAAATCCAGGAGTTTTGAGCAGTCTTTAAAACTGGTGACAAGCATAGTGGCTTTGCAGCAGGGATGCCTCTTTTTTGAAAGCATTTCTCTTAGTAGCAGTTTCCCAATTATAAGAACCACACATATTTCTCATACAAAGATCTATCTTGCTAGTCCCAGCCTAGCCAACTGCTCTGAAAGCTCTGCAGTATTCAGAGCTGAAAGCATAAATTTAGAAATATCAACGATGATGTCCCTGCCAGAGAGATTTGCCCCTTTTTGTCTTCCTCACAGGTGACTCAGTTTTACTCTTTCACCTCTGTCTAGTACACACAATCATAATGGCAGCAAGAGAATGATTCTTCTATCAGGTTGTCCCAGTATCTTACTCTTCAGTCCTCCTGCATTACTTTCAAAAAATGTCTTGCTGTTTGCTTCCAGTATTATCATTGTTTGTATGACCCCTCTATGGTTTCTTTTGGCTCTATCAAAAGGTAGATTTACCAAAGCTCTTTTCCCAAGGATTCTGAGAACACTTCATCCCAATGGCACAGACTTTTGTTCAAACCAGTTCCTCTTCCTCTTTTCACTAGAAGTTGCACAGAACAAGTTTTATCTGGGAAATTGAAATAACTGAAAGCAACAAGGAAAATGCAAAGCTTCCTGGCAAAGGAGTTAATTCTGAATTCAGTTATGCACGTACTTGCATTCATTATTGACAGGTTTTTACTTGCATTCACAACTCTCAGTTAGTCACAATTCTATTTATTAATACAAAGGGGGAAACACTTATCCAGTAGATTCTGGTCCTACAGTGAAACAAGCATCTCTTGCTTTGATAGAAGGTCTTCTGCGAACCAGACCGTTAGAAAGATTGGAACAGAGATACTTTCCAACACTTCTATTTGGGTATTTATTTATTTGGGTATTTACAACTCAAAAAGAAAAAAAAAAATAATGGCAAGAGGGAAAATAAGCAGCACAAAAAGTAAATACTAGGACCCAAGTCCTTTTATGAGGCTAAAAGGCTTGCCCATAATTGCACAGGAAATCTGTGAAAGATAAAGAAATTGTCTCAGTCTCTCAAGTTTCATAGGCAGTCTTCCCTCTCTATGAACAGCACAGCTTCTGTATTTTCAGTAACAACTATTGTGAGTCATAATCTGTTTTAATATATTAAACCATCACCTCTAAAAACAGCCTGAAGAACTATATTGGTTTGAAGAGCAATGTAATTACAAACTAATGTATTATGTTGGACAAGAGTTAAACCACAGTGGTATAGATCCAAATCCACTAAAATAAAGAAAAAGTACATGAGAGTATTCAGGAAGACTTCACTGCCTTCTTGGTACACAGACATTTTTCATTTGCTCACTATTTCCACATCAAGATCAGAAGTTTGTAGAATCTCTAATGCTCCAGGATATCATTATTAGAGATAGTGCAGGCTTTGTCTTCATCCTTGTACTATTTTAAAAAGAATATTATTAATGAGGAACAGTGTGTAATTTTGTGCTTGGAAACAGATGAAATCAGAAGTGTGTGTTCCTGTGCTTTAATATGCAATTGGAACAGACCAGTGTATTAGTCACACACAATGCAGCATCAGCTGTTATATTTGTTATAATAATCTTTCTCCCCAGATTTCAACTGGCTGTTTGATTATGGATATGTAGCTAAAGGGGTTTATCATGGCCCAAAATTTTGACTTTGAGAACCACACCTCAAAGTCTCTTCTCCAATGCCAGGTTTATTTCTGACATACGGTGAGGTTTTTGGTTTGGCCTTTTTTTTTTTTTTTTTTTTTTTTAGTAAGCTAAAACAAGGAGATTAATCATCTATACTTTAGTAATAACTAATAAAATAAAATAAAAATAGGCTGGAATCTCACTAAATATAGGAATAGAATTGTGTGTGGAATTTTATCATGAATTCAGAGTCAAATTCCACAGATTTTCCTTGCTGAACATTTTTCATGGACTATACCAAAACATAGGAACTTCCCTGAAATACAAGCAAGGGAATACAAGAAGATGGCAGATATCAAACTCACACAATCTACATGTATCACACTCAAATATTTTCCTTTATTTTAAACTGGAGATGAGTTATGCCTTATGTTATCTTGCTTAATTAATGAAAACACATTTTGAGACAATGAAAAGACCCACAATATCAGCTTTTATTCTAAAATTAATACAATTAATTAATTAATTAATGCAATATTCATTCTCATCAGAAAATATGTCATTGCTGTTTTCTCTAAAACGTCACTATCTGTGAAGGTCTTAGTGTGGATAGGGCCTTCTCTACCATAAAGTCATCTTATGCTTTTTATAAACAGATATATGGCAGGAGTAAATAGCACTCCCTAAAATCACAGATGAAATAGGAAGAGAATGTAGAAAAGTTTGTGTAATACAGAACTGTATTTGCCAATATTGTACTGATTAAATTTACCTGTATCAACATATTAACACAGCTGGAAACATTTAAATCACTTCTTAACAGGCTGTATTAACACAGTTCTGGTTGCCCAACCAGCACTCCTATGCATAGTAATATTTGGAAGATGTTTTAAACTGAAGAGCTCTCACAGAGGGTAACAAAATGTCCTCAGTGCTGGAGGGGCTCACCTACAATGAAACAGCAAAGGAAGAAAAACCTATGAGCTGCAGAAAAGAGATGGAATTAACTAGGTGAAAAGTAAAGAGGAAAGGGTTTAGGTACACCCAAAATTTAGCGCAAAAGGAGAAACCATTTGAATAGCTAGAAAGTGTATAATGATCTCCCTGTAAAAATGACAGCAGACGTGACTCTTTAGATACTTGAAAGTATTGTTCTGTTCTGAAGAGCTTCAAAATAGAATGACACCTTCTTTTCCACAGCATCTGCTCCTTGTAAGATACCTGAACAGAACAAAATATTATTACTTTCATTCCTCATAACCTTGTTCTCACTGCACAGCTCCATCACCTTCAGTGAATGAGGTCACTGAAGACATAATCTAAAAAAAAGCAGATATTTCTTGTCTGATGACAGTCAATGAACCTTCTGCCACAAGCAGCTTATCTCTTACTGGAGATAAGTCTGGCAGAAAAAAAAAAAAAAGCAGTTTTTCACTGGTAAACTTGATACTTTAAATATTGACAAGTTGCAACTATAGAACCAACAAAGGCATTATTTGAGAGAGCAATTTAGAACTAAACCAAACTCAAAAGTAACATACAACATTAGCGCAAACAGCATCAAGAAATCACAGTGCTCATACAATATCCTCAATGATATGAAAGCAGTTACAGCAAGGAGTATATGAGGAACCAAAAAGGTCTGCACTCATGACAACAGGTCCTTTCAGTGCAGTAACAGCAATTTTCAGGTATGTTATACCTATACATAAGTAAAATGACAGTATTATTATATATATTTTTAGAAAACCAAAAATTTGCCTTAAGGTGTTTTTTTGTGCCTGAAACCAAAAATACCAATCTATAAATAATTTCTGGAATAATATTTTAAGCAGAGTATGATTTTTTTAAACAGATTTATGGCCCATGGTAGATAATCATAGAAGAAAAATTTCTTCTCATATGAAGAAGTTTCCAGTAAAATTTGAGATGATGTAAATTTACAAGGTTAAGAATATGAGAAAAATCTCAAATTCTTTTCATTGGACTCCTATTGAAGGAAGTTCAATATAACTTCAATAATCTGGTTTTATATCAAGTAGGTGTCAGAGCATATTCCACAATTAATACTCTGTCCAAATAGGCCAGTTGAGAGTCATACATTCTGAACTGGAACTGGAGTCTCCATTTTTAGGGCCATAAATGTTTTCATAAATGATAAAATTAAGAAAAAAAAAACAGGAAAACAAAACAAACAAACAAAAAAAACCACAAAGAAATGTTAGGAACCCAACTCCTCCAAGTATTGATTCTCTTGCCACATTATAAAAGAAATGAAGAGGGAGACGATGTTGATGGTGATGTTGACATGCTTGAAAATTTAGACTCAATGCTATTAACAGAATAACCATTAATATAAACCCAAGTGTGTATTTTTATTAAGTTAACATAAAGTGGAGTCAGGGCTTTCCCAAAGATTCTGATGATATTATAGTGGAATATGGGAATTAATACATTAAATATAAAGCTACTGCCATTTAGTTTTGCAGCCAAACCTTAGGGGTGATCGTTACTATGTATTTTCTTTTTTTGTTTTATTCTTACTGCTTTTTATTATTGCTACTGATTATCTGATCCCAAAAGAGGAAGCATGTAGAGAGGAGAATGAAGATAAATGAATGGGTAGACAATTATACTCCATCAGACGTACTTGAAATCAATCACGATGCAGTGTACTCAGGCTGTTTTCCTGAGTTTGCTGTGTCTATGAAGTGTTCAAGGGGAAACCTCAGTAATGATCCAGCTTTCTACACATTGATTTTTAACAGCGTTGTCATTTCAGCCAATAGAACTCAGGTAAAGACTAAAATGTTTTCTTTTATTTGGGAACTAACAAGTGCCTGTAGGAATTTCTGCAGAAATAAGGGAAAGAAAATAAAAGGGATGTCCGCATGAAGAGGGATGATCAGAAAAAGGAAAAGGCAGTGTTTCTGGTTTTATTAATGAGTTTTTTAAATGTTGCAAATTTTGCTTGTGGTTTTTGTATATATTATAGATAGTAATTACAAATGTCATCAGTCAGACTATTTTCATTTCTGTTCACCAGCTGCATAAAGTTCATTCACTGCATTCCAATAAGGGACAATAGTATGGTTTTGTTTATGGCTCATCTGTACTTTAAAATTAGGGAAGCTTTATTAAATTGAAAATGAGGAGAAAATAGTTTAGTATTCATTTTTTCATGAAAGACTTTCTGTAAATATCTCTAATGTTTACTTCAAGCTCACTAGCTGTTGGGACAACTGAACATGCCAGAGGCAAATAATATATGTGATAATTGACCTACCTCTTTTTATATAAAAGAAATTCTAATACAAAGCATGAACAGTAGTAGGCAAAATTAATTTAAAACATTTTCCAGTTTAGGTTACCATAAGTAACTCTACATGTAAGTTAAAGACTTAAAAAGAAAATGTTGCTTTTAAACCACTAGTGGTTTAACACCAAAAGCAATCACTTTGGGAAAGGAAGATGTCCACTTCAGCAACTGAGTTAGTTTTACCGTTTGAATAACCGGTAAACTCAAATTGCCTTAACATGTCAATCCAACAACCAAAATTGCTCAGGAAGCTCTTCACTCTAGTGAGAGCTTTTCCAGTGCAATGGGTAATATTCTCACAGTTTTCAGAGTCTGAAGTTCCAGAACTAAAAAACAAATTTTATATCCAGAAAGCTTTCAGGATCAGATCTTCACTTTCAAGTGCAAACATTCAGAAACTCTGCACATTTTACTTGTAAAGGTTCTTGAATTCAACAGTAATATTATTACTAGAGAACACTTGTTACATTGGCATAGCACGAGACTGACTTTATTTTTGAAGGGTCAAATGACAGGATGATCAATGTCAGCCATGTAATCCAAATCTAAACAACGCATTTACTTCATTTGAGTTCACAAATAAAATTAATTTTGATTTTACACAGGATGACTAGCACCTAAGCACTTCAAGTTCTAATGCAGTGACTCCTTCCATCTTAGCTTCCACATCTGTAAAACAGGGACCTTCCTAACTCAGCAGATATGTGGATTAGCTAGGGAGGCTGAAAGCCCTTTGAAGATGAGAAGTGCTCATCATTATTATCCAATGGCAGCATTCCAATTACAGGCTCTCGTCCTTCTTCCTTTAGAAGGTGTCAAACACAATATACTACTCCATGTATCACAAAGATTAAATATGTCTAATATGACAGGTTTAAGATGGACAGGATATTATCCTAACAAAGTTATTTGCAAATATAATTACTTGTTTGCTAATTCATTTCATTTAACCTACAAATGCTGTCAGTCTGCTTTCTGAAAAGGACCCCAGAGTTCTGCCATTAAAGGGTGTTGTTTCTTAAGAGTGTATGTGAAAAAATCTCTTCTTCCTTACTACCTCCACCATGTCAGACCTGTTATTTCATTTTGGTCTTATAAAGACATTGTGAGGATTTCACATTTCTTGGATATCTTGGATTGTTAGAATTACTTTTTGTCCTCAGCACTCTGTCCAGCTGCCACACACTTTCCATTAGTGAATTAATCCTGGTTATATTTTCATTTTACTGAAGGAATATCTAGAGTAGAGAAGCCACAGGGCAGATTTTGAAGGCATTTAAGCACCTGTAGTAACTGAAGGCTAAAAACAGGTTTGTTTTTAAAATTTCATAAGGCCTCTGCCTGAATATTTAAGTAACTACATGCTCTTAAAAAGCTTATTTTCTTGAAGTCAGAGAAAAAAACATCTAAACAAGAATTCATGTGTTTGGATATCAGCAGGATGCATCTTCTGAAGAGGTCACAGTCAGCTGATTCTCTAAATTGACTTCCAAAGTAACAAGTATCACTTCATAATAGCAAAAAAAAAATCTACTTTCACCAGCAAAGTACATACAGTCCCAAAAAGTCCTGGAGGACAAAGGTGCTCATTTCAGAACGACAGGTCTTCTGCCCTAACAAGCACACACTGGGTGTCCTGTTTCTGCACAACCCATGCAGAGCCGCTGTATCCAGGCTCAGCTTCATGGAGTTAACACAACTTCTGGCCATGCTGGCAGCTCCTGCTCTGCTGGCTGTCCCCAGTGCCAGCAATGCCCCAGCAGCCACAGCCTCGTCAGCACGGCGCTCACTCGATACCCTCATTAGCAGCAGAATGGGGCCACACGGCCAAGTGCCCTGTGCTGCTTCATGACAGACAGGTAAGCTCGATTTTGCAACATAATGAAGGAAGTGAAGTAAATGAGAAGAGCTCTAAAGGCATGTGAATAGGATAAAGAGAACACTGAATTTTTCTTTGCTTTTCCTCAAAGTTTTCATGTCAGGCTAAGCCAAGATGAAAGCACCAGCTGACAATCCTCAGCTAACCTGCTGGAAGTCGAGTTTTACAGGTTAAATTCAATGAATGCTTTAGAAACCCACTGGATTCCTTATAGCAATCCAACTTTATTAAAGAGTTTTCAAACATGCCATGGCTTTGAAAAAACAGGTGACGGCACCTCTAGCTTCTGACCTAGATATTTATCTTAACAGAACTAGGATTTACAAAAAGCCCTGCAAAAGGTGCTGGTCTTTCTAATCAGTTTAAGCAATAAAGGCTCACTTTCCCATGAAACTACAGCCATACCCTTTCACGTGGCTCTGTAGGTCAGTCCTACAGCACATGCACAGGCAGCCAAAATGCCCATTTGCTGTAGTGAGGCACACAAGCTCACAGGAGACTGCTGCCCTCTCAAAAATGGAGAGCAATACTGTATTTTGACTTATTTTAAGCACTCCTGCTACACTGTTAAGGGAATCAATTCCATAGAAAATTCCCCCCCCCCCCCCCCCCGCCATTGATAAGGACAGCTTGCTAGAGAAATCTGAACAAAGAGATTTGGGTTCTTAGGGAGATGGTTGCATTTTTTGCAGATAAGACCACTTAGGAGCCATCCTTCTCTGTTAATAATCATTAATTTTTAAAAACTGATTTTTAAAACCAGGTTAAATTCTTCTTCATGACTGTCTAAAGACTCAAAACATTATGGGTGAAAGGTGAAGGACAGTGCTCACTAGAATTATAATTGCCAAGCCATTTGAAACATATTTTTGCAGAGGAGCACACAGATGCACTTAAAAGTTTGATGTTCAGACACAATTAATTTGCAATCATCTCATGACAGCAAAGAAAGAGGCTGAGAAATGATTGATAGATTGCACTTCAGAGAAGCAGAGGGGTATCTGTTTGAGCAACTTAACCTCATCTTGTCAGTTACTTTGCAGGAGATTGACCTTTTTAATTCCCATATGAACCTGAAGTTAGAGCAGAAAAGGCCTGCTAAACACACTGTACTGACAGCGAGAAACAACTTTTTTTTCTTAATACTAGAACACACATTCCTTTATCTTAAACTCCTCAAGGATTGGGGCAGTTAGGATTTGGCCAAAAGAGACACTGCTGGAACAGCGGCAGCAGCAGCCCTGAGGCTACAGCTGGAGCTGTACGGCCAAGCCAGAGCATAATTCCTCTGCCTGCATCCTTCATACTCCACTGTGGTTCAGTGAGGCTGGAGATCCAATTTTGCAGCCATCCATCTTGATCTGATCAATGAAAGTACAGTTCCCTACAACTGCAAGTCTCAACAGGCAATACTGAGTTCTGATTTAAGTAACTTCCATCTCTGCCCACCTGAGTCAGTGGCCACATCTCTATATTAAAGACAGCAAAACACTACAATTTCAAAGGCTGTAAATGGCAGAAGACCAAATACAATAATTTAATATCCATATGGGCTTATTTCTATCATTAAGTTTTCATTTCCTTAATGACTTTAAATATCTTCTGTCTCTCAGAGAAATGTGCAAGTTAGACTCCTAGTTTGCATAAATTACAAGTTTCTTTATAGTTATGTACATGTTCAAAGTAATCTTTGTAAATGTCTACAATAAAAAAACTGCAACAAAGGCAGCACAAAGTAATCTGAAATCTTCCTGTTCCCCTGAAATACAGGGTGGGTAATTTTCTTTAACCATCTGTCCTGGCTGCCTTAAATAAATCGTAATGCCCCCGCTCATCTGAAGACAAACTTTTGTGGTATCCAAAGCTCTGCTACACCAAGCAATAGGTGCTACACCAAGCAAACAGATTTTCAATACCATACTAGCTGCCACCATTAATACTCCTTTGCTTGGACTGCTTAGATAGAGCAGCTGTCTTGATTTAAGATCTCCCCTTCAGTTCATCCCCGATCAGAGTAGCATCAGAAACCTGGCAGTATATTTAAAGTTACTCACTGTAATGAAGCCACCACACACACAAGGAGTCTATTGTCAAAACATAATTGCCACTGCTGTTACACCTAGGGACCTCCAGACTGGATTACTGTATTGATTTTTACATGGAGCAGTTGTGGATCGCTTAAGAGTTGCAAGCAATGGAGAAAGCAGCTATCTGCAAGGAACACAATTTTTCAGACCATAGGTCTGCCCTGTTAAGCCTAATACAGCTCAGGATGTTGATGCTGAGCTATGTTAAATAGGTCCAAGCTATTTTTAAGATCACCTTTCTTCCTCAGAGTGCTGTGTTAAAGAAAGCCTCCTAGTTTTAATTAATAATGTCAACAGCAGGACATTTTTATTGAAGCAAATTTAACAGTGGCCTATTGTTTCTGTATGGATCTGATACAGTTCTATCTGTCTATGTTTAGTGCAAGGGAGGTGACTATGATGACACACATGGCAAACAGGAGCCTACACAAACACATCTCTGCAGTACATGAATGCTTCTATTTAATTTCAAAAATATTTTAAAGCCTTGTCTTAAATTTGCAAATCCCTTAACCAAGCTGCCTCTACAATCCCCTCATTTTCCATGGTCTTGCAGGATAGCTCTGCTCTCGAGAAACAATGCAGCTTTGAGTGAAGCAGCAAGGACCACGTATTTTCAATGGCTGGATGCCAAATATTAAAGTCCTTGTCAAAAGAAATTTGCCAAAGACTGATATTTAATTCCAAACAAACTACATTTTGGAGAAACCTTTTTCTAGGTGCAGCATTGATAAAAATCATCACCACAAGGAGAAAAAAACATGTTTCATTAATATCCTTGTGAATGCAGAGAAATAACGGTCTTAATGGGAATACATTCTGATAGTCTTATTTTTTAAAAATTAAAGCTTAATAAACATATTGAGATTCATACCTCAGTGGAAGCTAAATTGGATTTCTAAATCTTCATCTATAAATCTTTGAAAGTACTTAGTGTCTGATGTCAGGCGATTCAGTTTTCAGTGCTTTGAAAATCAGAGTACTTCAAAGCCCAGAGAGGATTTGAGCAGTAATTTTGAAAAAACCCCACCCACCTCAAAACCAAACAAACTTGAAAACCTACCTTTCAAATCATATATGACCAAAGAAAGGAAGGGTTGCATGATGTCTGTATGTCTTAATCCTGGCATATGTATATTTATTTCTACTGCCTTTGATCAATAAGAAGTAGAAATCCATGCACCTGGGAAGTTAAAACAGAAATCACAGCCTGACTTGGCAACTTCTACCACACACAAAGCTGTACTTCCAGAGAGAGTCCTGCTGAGCCGGGATTACAATTAAGGAAGGACTGTTCAATATGGAAGAAGCCTACACAATCAGGATGAATATATCACAAGAGAATAAGGCAAACAGTAGTATTTCCATACTCTTTTATAGGAGAGGCACATGGTTTATGTGTGTTTCCATGAGTGGCTTGGATTAATTACATATAGCACAGTAAAAAATATGAACCATGAAAATTGTAACGGACTGGTATCATTTCTGGCCACTTAGTGGCTTTATGCTCCCAGCACTTTTTCCCACACACTGGAAAACAAACAAGTACAGGTGCAAGCTCCTTGTAAATGGGAACAAGCAAAGCTTCCCTAACAGCTGCTTTATCTGCTTGCTATCTCTGAGATAATACTACAAACCAAAGCCTTAACTAATCCAACTGCTGTAATAAAAAGGCTGATGCCATCGTTTTTCTAATCACTTCAACAGGGTACATATACAAAAAGTGATTATTGCATATGCATATGCTATTGCTTCCTTTGCTTGCAGAAAACTGATCATCCTATTGATTACAGCTTTATATTTACAGTCCAACAATGCACATATCTTAAGCTTAGAAAGCAACAGCCTGGTTGTCTGGTTGTGTAGCCCCCTATCAGAACCCAGTATCTACATTAATATCTATGGCTCACTCACTAAGAAATTCCCCCTTTAAAGAACAGCTATGCAGTATCTCCACTAAAAAGTACATTTTCTTTCTTCTTTGCCCAAGACAAGCAGCTGCAATTCCAGCCACAGCCCTTACAGATACACCAGCCCTGTCAGCAAACCCAGCAGGGGCATTATGGTAATTACAGAATTCTGTCCATTGAAGAAAAGGGCTGTGCTGAATGAACAGGCACCACTGAGAAACCTCAATGTTGCCAAACAAAAAGAAAACTCATGCTTATGCTCTGAAATTAGTATTACTAATATTGTTTCATCATTAGCCATGTGCCTTTGCATTTGGAAGGTACCAGATCCCAAATGCCACAAACCATGGACCTGAAATGCTGTGGGAACAGCTAGAAATGCTGTGGGAAACAGCTACAGCCTTGCATCAAGTTTGGCCAGCACCCCAGTATGGAACCAGACAATACAAGATTTCCCAAAGAGCTATTTTAGCAGAAATCGAGCATTTATTCTTCAAAAATGTTATAATACATGAGAAATGTATTAGAGAACAACAATGCTGTAAAACTCCTGGAGTAACCAACAGGTGAAACCAGCAAATTTATACTTTTTTGTTTTCTACTACTTTCTATTATGTTCCTCCCAAATAGTAGCTATTATGTGAAGTTGACATTGCAGGTGTGCAGCGCAGGCCTCTGTGTTATCAAGGCATGATGGAATTACATGAACAGAAATTTTAATTGAAATCATCAAAAATTGCTTACTAAAATTGAAGCCAAATAGGAGCAGACCTTGGCTTTCCTCCAGTACGTGCTAGCAACAATATCCCAAATTTGTTAACATAGTGCAAGAGATCACAAGACAAATCAGTTCTTCCCCTTCTGCAGTATACAAATCATGTATTCATTCAATACATTCCAAATCCTTCACAGACATCTTGAGGTTTTCTTTCTAAGAATACACGAGGCTACCTAATAAATACAAATGTCTTTCATGAGAGGACTAAATTCCCAGTGAGGTTTATAGAGTTCAGGTATATCACCAAGCAGATCCTTTCAATGCCTTAAGCAAAGCTAGAGAAAACCAGCAACACTCACTGAAAGAAATTCAACTATTTGTTTTGCAAAGTTTGCACAGAATTTTTTTAATGTATTTGAAATATTCCTTTCTTGGGAATGAGTTAGTCCTCTAAATTACTTGTTCAAACACTTAATATTTTATATCAATTCATATTTTTCACCTTCAATATGGATGTATAAAAAGACAAGGAAGAAAACATTAAATAACATTAGCACATACAAAAACCACATAAAATCTCCTACTTCAATGAATCACTGCACTATTACTTGTACAATATATATTTCTCATTAGAAAATTTACATATAAAAAGCCTGTGCTCACTGCTTTAGGACTGAATAAGTGAGGTTGTCTATGGAAAGGTGTCCTTGCAAGCAGAAATCTCCAGAGGATCCAAAGTACTGTTGTCACACAAGCAATCAACATGGTCATGAGCAGAAGCATCCAGCAAAGACATGGCTGCATTGTGAAGCTGCAAAATGAGCATTACTGCAATATAATGTCTTCAGCCTCTGGATACAGGCAGAGCCACAACAGCCTGGAGCTGCCAGAACTTGGAAAACACTGACAGACACTTGTAACTGCACCTACACGTGGCTGTTCAGATTGTCCCTGCTCGTTGAGGCAGCTGAGATGCCCGTAGATGAGAGAATGGGTAATGAGAGAATGGATAATATCATGGTGGGATGGAATGATGGTTATGTGTTTACTCAGCAGTATTCACAACAGCTGACCCAGAGCAGTGCAAGATCAGCAGCTGTAACTGCTCAGGGGATAGCAGATGAGAGGGATAGGAGAAGGAAGGAGGGAAGATAAGAGCAGCCAAAGAGATGATGCATCTAAAAGACTATTCCAGAAAACAGCACTGAAGCCTATGATCAAATCATTAAAATAAAGGCTAAAATACTGAAAACTACTCCCTAATGCTGGAAAACATTTATCAAAGTAACTTGTTTCCAAATGATGAACACCATGAAACTTATTAAAGTTATTAGAAGGTACGAGTACTTAGCAGTGATATAGATCAGGTCACTTGGTTATTTAAGAGGGAGTGATAAAATCTCATATATGAGATAGGCTACACATCCCAGATTTAGGGTCAGGAGGCTTTTCATGGGCCAGGCTGATGCAGGAGTAACACATCTGAGTGCCTTTCCATGTACAGCAGGAGCTAATCCCCATCTCCTCCAATTCCTCTCTGGGAAAGAGAGCAATACAAGTAATCCAAAGACTAACAATTATTTTATGCTGATTTAGCAATTTACCTTTAGATGTGTCTGGGATATGAAAATTTTGTTTGCTGTGACTTCATGCATGAGCAAAAGCACTCCTCTTTCCAAACCCTACTAAATCAATAGCCGCCATTGAATATGAAACTATTTCTGAATCTTCATGGTAAATAAAGAATTCATGTCTTATCTATCCCTCAATATAGAAGGATATCAAATTCTTGAGCTCATATTTTACACTGCCTGCTAGCACACAGTACAATTTATTAGCTTGTGGACAGCAAATAATAACTCATGATATATTAGTGTAGGCAGAGAATAACCAACCTCTACCAGTTAGACCCAGAAGCACTCAGAAGTTTATGTTCCCCCAGTGTCTTCCATTCTGAAGACTTGGGAAAATGTGAATCCAGCTGATTCCACTGACTCATCTTCTCCACATAAATAGCAATTTAAAAGACAGAAACTTTAAAAGGCTGCTGTCTGTTGAGCTCAATATATTACATCTGGAAAGAAGGCCATTATGATCTGATAAATTGAAACTGATAAATCTTAGGTTGTATCCATATCATGAGAAAAAAATTAATCATGTGGACTGAAAAGAAAACCATAATGTTATGATACATTCGCCTCCTCTCCAGGAATATACCTAGAAATGTAAGCATTTCAGGAATTAATGTGAACTAATCAGCAACTCTTATATTGTGATTGGAAAGGACTACTGTCTCCAAAAATGACTATAATCTGTACATTAAAAGAGAAATGAAAGCTCTAAAAGTTTATGTAGTATTTAAATATTGCTGAATTACAAATGTAATGGTTAATTCAAGACAAAAAAAGTAACCTATTCCTTCAAGACTGATGAGTCATAAGGGTCTTGACTAGTTTAAATGATCAAAAACTACACTGGAAATGTGTCTCTTGAGCTGTACACTTAACACATCACCTGCTTTGCAGTGCAAAAAGGTACATATTACAGGGTACATATTACCTGGGGAAAATGTCCTCTTACATGTTCTCTAAATCTCTTGTGCATTTGTGTATTAACAGATTCATACCATACAGTCTTTTCTACCCTTTTTATCACATCCATTAATGCAGAACAAAGTGTTCTCAGGAATGAAAGTGGGGGTTTTTTTAACTGATAAAAAATAAGTATGATAGCAAATTTTACAAATATTAAGTCATAGTGAGCAACGACACAGTGTAACACATCCAGTGTAGCATTTAGAAATTCAAAACGTCAACTATAAATATAGTCAGTAAGCAAACTTTAAGAATTCCCAGAACTAAAACTCAGACCTGATCTGTGCTTAACACACTATACAAGTACTGCCAGGCCAAAGTCAGATGACACCTTTAAGTCAGTGAACTCCACAGATGGTGTCATATTAAAAACAATCCACGTTTGGACGAGATGGGCAGAGCATCTGAAAAGGCTTTTCAGCCCCAGTTGACACTCATCTAGCACAAAATCCTAGTTTAACAGATACTGGTGTAAACATAAATCATTAAACTGAACTATATTCATCTGGGAAGGAAACTTCTTATTCTTGATGGGAATGCCCACAAAATAGCTCTTATTTCCTGAAAGATGGAGGCTTCAACTCCTGGATAGCACTTTCCCTATTCACCTCAAATTGTCTCAATTAATTTAATTCAGAGACAGAGCACAGAAGCAGGACTGGAATTACTCTACCACATTAACTTCCAGTTAGAGAGGGATATAAATTTTGGGAAACAAGTATAGTCAGATCTACAAGACAACCTCCAGGACAAGGATTGTCATTAGGACAGATATGAGCCGGCCAGACATTTCTGTTCTCTCTTCCACATTGAACAACAAATTCTTCTGGTGGTTTATTTTGTTGTGTTTTTTAATTTAGGTGTCTCTACTACTTCCAAATAAACTTTTTGAGGTAGAGAACAGTATAACTCACACAGATGCAAGAGCCAGCAACTGGGGAGTAGTCACTGTGGTACTTCAAGGAGGCCTGCAGAAGAGCTGCAGAGGGACTTTTGACAAGGGCATGGAGGGATAGGACAAGGGAGAATTACTTTAAAGTGAAAAGAAATTCTTTACCATGAGGGTGGTGAGGCTCAGGCACAGGTTGCCCAGAGAAGATATGGATGCCTGATCCCTGGAAGCGTTCCAGGCCAGGCTGGATAGTGCTTTGGGCAATCTGGTCTCGTGGAAGATGTCCCTGTCCATAGGAGGAGGGTTAACAAGAGATGGTCTTTAAGATCCCTTCCAACCCAAACCATTCTATAGTTCTATAATTCTGTCTTTTCAGTATAGTTTGTAGTATTCTCTGCCTTCTGCTGTTTTTCAGGAAGACAAAAAACCTCTAACTATCACAACAAATGAAACATTGGCCAGCTCTTCAAATGGGTACCCAAGACCGCTACACCTGCAATGCCTTTCTGCTCACAAGCAGACACAAATCTCTGCCACCATCAAGAGCTTTTTTACCAAAATAAATACTATGGGGGCAAAAAAGGATTCCCATGATGGTTACCTCATTGTAGACATTCTTCTGACTTTTGTGCTGAGTTCAGCTTCAAGTGCCTTCATCCATATCAAGAAAAGCATGCTGAAGCCAAAAACCCTTATAAAACATTTGACTATGCATGGTTATTAAATCATTTTAAAGCATCAAGTTGAAAAACAGATGCAAAAATTGAAAAGGTATCTTTTCTCTTTGAGTCCTCATGGAAACATTTGTATCCCTGCTTGTGAGAACAGAACACCAAATTCATTCTACAAAGTTCCTCATCCTGCTGGAGACTGGAACAGATACCAGCCTCAGTTTCTGGTACAATCATTCAGATCCCAAAATAGGTAAAACATGGTTCATTCTGAACATTTGCATTCTCTCAAAATAATCAATTTATGCTTCTATTAAAAAAACAAACAAACACTTCAGATGTCTGCTTCAGTGAGCAAATTCTCTGAATGGAAGAAGCATGGGTACTCTCTTTGGCATGTTTACATTGTTGTAATTAATTCAGGCACTGCATCTCACCAGTTGAGAATCTGGTATATCAAATAATTCAGTTTCATGGATGGCCCTACATGGTGCAGTTAGATGTACTTTTCACTGATACACAACTCTTTGTCAGTTTAACCAAGTCTGACCCTTTCTGGATTGCAGGCAGAAGCAGTACAGGGAGCAGCAGCGTCTCCAGTGCCCGTCCTTGAACATCCATCAGCATGGGGATGACCCGAGCTGTCCACAAGTGCTTGAGAGTGCTGGGGCAATGTCCAGAAGGCAACTACAGGACTTGAAGTTACTGAGACATCGTGTGGAAGGCAAAGTAGGGTTGGTGATTGAACTTCAACACATGCAATCCTCCTGCTAAGTTTGTTCAAATAAAAATCTCTTTACTGCTCCACCAAGGTTGTGTAGCAAGAGATTGTGTCTCACAAGACAGAAAGGTTTTGAGTATTAAGAAATTTGTTGCTGTGGTGATGTTGATGATTCACGCTTAGTCTGTGGCCTTCTACCTAACTACCATGGCACAAACGTCACACACACGACACCATCAGACTCCTGCAGTTACACTGGAATAGATTCCAAGCCAGCAAAGAACGCACACCCACGCTCACCTCTCATGGCAATGCAGTGGGACTTAGTCATGTGCTAAAGTGACTTGTTGACTAAAAATGGATTAAAGCATGTCTGTAGTCAAATGCGTGCTGAAATACTTGGCTGAAGAGGGACATAAATCTGCCTTAAGTTTAACTTGCTTTGCTTCCTTCATCTGTGTAGATTTGTGGTGGTGGTAATAGTTTTTACAGATTCATAGAAAGAGGAATAGAGATTCTTCTACTTTTATAACATCTCCCAGGACTATGTGGGGGATCTCGGGCTAGAAGAGAGTATACCAGTAACACAAAGCATACATCACAAACAGAGTTTTGCAAAATGAATTAATATTAGCATGGTTTTATTTTCAAAATAAAACTTCTCAAATATAGGAAAGTCTCCCATACCACCAAGCAATATTTACTTTGGTTTCCTCAAAATTTGTCAAGCAGATGAATACCGTTAGATGGATTTTAGTAAAGAAAGAAATAAAAATAAGGCTCCAAACACCAATTACCTGATTCTAATCTTAGTTACTGAAGTGTAAATGGAAAGGAACTCTACTGAAGCCACTAGAAAAAGAGCACTGTCACGACCTTAATCTCAGTACTCTACATAAACCACAGTCAACATTTGCCAAAGATCAGAGGTCTGAAACTTATCTAGAAGAACGCAGAACTTGGCCTGGAGAGTTCAAATTGCAGATTATTAAACAAATATGCCAACAAAGGTACAATAATGACACTACTGCCCAGCAGAATCATTATTTTGTAGATATTTACAATGGTAAGAAATGGCCTGGTGCTTGCATGCTTAAAATCCAACGGAGCAACACAAAGCTAAAGGTGACAAGCTCATTATATTCTATTGTCTACATCTCAAAATAAACATATATTGTCATTCTCATGCAGTAAGACATAGTAAGACATGATCATCAACTGCAACAGGAATATTTTTAACACACACCCCCCCAGAAAAGGTAGGCAAAGTGTTCAGCAACCGCTCTGCACATAAATTCCCAGTGAAAAGACTTGTTTTGCTTTGTGTGGCTTCTGTATGAGAAGTGTTTGGCAGCACGCTCTATGAACTATCTGGAAGAGCCTGCTCTCAAGCAAAGATTCAAGAATCTTTAAGAAGAAGGAAACAGGCAGACAGATACAAACCATGACAGTTTTGATTCTGGACTGTTGCCAGTGCTCAGCACAGTTTTAATGTTTAGATACACTTTTTTTTCTCTGCATGTAGATTTTACAATGTGTTCGTTACTTGTGGGATCCATATCTCTCACTCAGACATACATAATACAAACAAATGTATATAACTTTTTTTTCCAGGAATGAAATGCAAATTGCATTTCACACACAACAAATTCCATGATTATACACAGACTTACTGCACAGGACATTTGTGTTTCAGTCATATCATTTGAAAGCATTTAGAGAGAGGGGTTTGCATGTGTGTGCTCTCCTTTGCTCCCAAGCAGCTAGTTCACTGCTAAGAAATGCTGATGAAATAGATTTTTATTGATGCTTCATCTAACATACTAGGATGTTTGGTGCCTGATTCACAGTAATTGAATAATCAATTTCTTGCTTCTTTAATACATTAATTTATTAAATGCAAGATATGTAGAGCTGATATTTCAAGGAGCTAATTTTCAAACTAAGGCAATGGTGGGATTCTTTAAGATGATGACCTCTGTGTTTCAAAAGTCTGGGGATATAGAATAAAAAAGGTAGCCAACAAAGTAATAAAATATTTTAAATATAGTTGTTTTAATTTAGATAACATAATTTTATTATCTGCCTTGGAAAAACTAGGCTGAAACAAATATTCTCACTATTAAAGAATAATTTTTATTTTTTTTTTTTTATAATTATAATTATTTTATTAAAGAGTAATTTTATTTCAGACTAATGTTTTTAAAGTTTGATATGTATGTTAGCCAAACCTCCCCTGCACTCTCAGAACTGTCAGCAGTTTTACTTTTAATCATAAGTCACAGAACAAAAGGATAATACAACACTCAGTACATAAAAGGTAAACCCATCAACCATTACCATCATTACCTCTGGGTTAGTGTTCATCCTTGTGAAAATGGAAGAGAAAATGCCAACATCCAAGTTCTTTTAAACTGGGATAGAGAAGCAAGGTTAGTACAATTGTCTTTTTTACTTTTTTAAAATCTTGCCAAGAGATTCCACCTACATCTCTCCATGATGGATTTCAAAAGCATTGTTATGTCTTACACTTTCTGGAATGATGCCAGAAGGAATATGCCCTCCAAAAAACCCCATCCTTTCATCAGTGGAGAACTCTGCACAGAAGCAGGCTGACTGGAGGGTAGGGGAGAGGGAAGAGTTTTAGAGCTCTCCCTTCCCTTCCTCTCCTCTCTGAAATCACCTCCCCACATGCAGAGCAGGGAGTCCCAAGGCAGAGGAGGCAGTGAGGGGCCACCGGTCATGCAGGCACTGACCAGCCTGGCTGCAGCTGCAGCAGGGGCTGCCAAAGTTAGCTCAGCCTGGCTGCTTCCAGCACACACTGCACCAGCTTCTGCCTTTAAAGGCTGAGATACAAAGCCAGTATCTGAAAGAAAAGGTTCTTGTGGCTCTAGCTGCCACAGGCACTAAAATGTCATTGCAAATACAGCTATTAGAGAGGAGATAAATATCTTCAGGGCAAGTAGTGGTTATATTCTCTGGAATAACTTGCTGGTAATCTGCTTAAAAGGTCTCTGCTCCTTCTCATCCATGTTAGGCCATGACCACCTAGCCACTATCTGAATTCCAGTATCACACATTTTGAGGAAGAAACTTGTCATCTAGCTACCCTAGAAGAGAGTCACACATTATGATATCAATGGTGCTTAAATCATACCATTAGGGAGAGCCTTTGCATCAGCAGGGAGAATATCAGCCCCACCAGAGTGACACTGAGAAGATGCTGCCTTGCTTTCAGCAGAGGAACTCGGAAATAGCTTTCCATTGTCTTCTGTGTTAGCCCCAAGCCTCAACATAATGATGGATGATAGCTGCAGTCTGCTCCTTCCCATGCAGTTATCAGGAGGGGTGAGATTAAAACTTGGGCAATGCTGTGTGCAAAAAAATAATTTTGCTGTTTGCAAGGTCTCTGTAAGAAGTGATAGTTACTAAAACCCTTTCCTGCTGTCTGTTCTTGTTCTTGTGGAGACTCCTGGGTAAATCTTCACCACAGCACAAGCAGGTAGCAGTGAGGAAGACAAACCAGAAATGTGCTGCATACAAACGGTGCTTAAGCTGCAACCTGCCAACAGAAGCAGTGTGTTTTCACATTGTATCAGACTAACAAGCATGACAGGAAACCTAAAGCACCCAGATACTGCAAACTGCTGCAAACCTCCAAACAATCTTAGCCCAAAACAGAGTATCAGCAATTTAATGGACATTTTCAATGATCAAGTGATTGATTCAGCACTCTCAGTCGAGCATGGTAGCTGACAATGTACACTCCTAGTCCTTTGCAATACAAAATAAAGACATAAAGTACCTTCACAGCAAGTTTTTAATATATGACCACTTGATTGCTTGCTAGCAGCTCTTCATGTGGGGATGCTTCCTCTGGAATCAGAGGGGAATATTTCAATTTAGTCACAAATTTGGTTTGTCAGTCTAGGAAAAAAAAAAGGAATAAAAAAAAATCACTGTAGACTATAGATATCCCCATAGGGACATATACCAATAAATCTGGAATTGTTTAAAATCACACTTAAATTTTTCCAGTAAAGCTTTTTACAAGCTGGCCATGTAAAAACAACACTGACTGGACAGCCTGTGAGAAACAAATTATAAGACCTTGAAACATGGTCGTAATGCAGCCAGTGCTCAATCCACCATGATTCACACTTGCTTACACAATGAGAGTAATTTAAAAAAAAAACCATGGGTAAACAACATTCACAAGAGCTGTGAGCTTTCCCAAGGCATTACCAGACAGGAAAAACAAGGTTTGGGAGAAAATTCTTTTAACATTCCTGGCATATTTGTATGACAAAATTTGATTTCATGAAGATGCTCCTTATTTACATGTCCCATTAAAATTCCATCCAATATCATGGAATCAGAGCAATTTTGATGAAACTATAAAAAAAAAAAAGAAGTCAAATGTTTTTTAGAATGGGAAAAACGTGACTTACCCATGCAAGGCAGATAAACTAGATCAAACAGTTGTGTGGCACCCAAATAAATCTGCTGAGCAAAAGTTTGCAGGAGGTTTTCTACAGGGAAACATATTGTTTCCAATCCCACCCTTTCTCTCTCCTGTCCATTTATAGTGAGAACTCTCCCATTACATTTTATTTGGTAGAAGACAAAAATGTCAAATTATTTTAAAAAATGCTGAAGCAGGACTTTGCAAGTATATTTAGGAATAAATCTCAGAAGACTTGCACTTTCTCAGTATTTTTATGTCAGTTTTACTGTATTTGTACTGATTTCATTAAGCATTCTATCTGCCAGAATTTAAATGTAAGCAATTCATAACAGAATATTTTGAAATAAAGTAATGCAACACCTTAGCTAGAACTTTTAGTTACACCGTACAATTTGTCAAATTGCCAACAGAACAACTCATTTGAAAAGACAGATTGTTGCTTATTCTTCAGCTGTCACTTGTGTTACTTCACTTCAGCTCCTTTTGCCTGACACTTGGCGCAGAGTTAGTCAATCACACTGACGGCTACCTGATGAGCTCTGATAAAACCCACAAACAAAACAGAGATTCTGGTGACTCATCCATCAGTCTGGAGAGTAACTTGATACCCCAGATAGTGGCTCCAGGAAAGCAACCCCTGCCAGCCACACATGCCGGAAGGTATTAGTGATGCAATCTAGTCATGGCATCCTTCCCAAAACTGGGATATTATGGGGATAAATTACTTGGATTTGCTGGATTAAAAATATCATGAGATTCTGAATCTGTGGACTTTCAAAGTATTTTTGCAAACTCTCTCTGCTAAGGGCTTCTTTTAAGTGAAGGCGTTTAAAACACCTACTTAATGAAAAAAAAAAAGAAAAAAAAAAAAAACGTTGGAAAAATCCAAACCAAACCAAACAACTTTGCAGAGTGTGTAGAAATTCTCTGTACCTGGTCCAAACACCTCTGGAGATTCAACCAGACATCATCCACCAGGGACTCCATTGAGATCACAACCAATTTTTGTATCAGGTACCCAAGAGTTACAATGCAATATGAGCATCCTGTCACTCTCCCTTCTCAGAGCTCAGTTTTCCTTTCCTGTGTTTAACTTGCCCATATATTTTTATATCCTGTCTAGCATTCCACAGGTGGAGCACAAATAAGACCTTATAAAATGATGCAGTCACAGAAATAGAGTGCATCCCCTGTCTGCTGCTTTCCCGTTCATATGCATCACATACACGGCAATAACCTTCATGCATCTTAAAGCTGCAACTGCTCACTCATGTGTGAAAATGAACATCAGACTTCTACCAGTGATGAGGACGGAATCCTAATGGTTTCGTCCAAATTAGCTCTTGAATTGGGTCATATATATTTTAATGAAGTAGGAGCTAATGTGGAGGCTGGATGCTCGATGAGTGCCTGTGATAGCTTTTGTCCTTGGTTTGATTAGTTTGGCAATCACAGTCATTTACATAAATGGTGAACACCTTACAAAGGGGGAACCACATCCCAAGGGGGCAGGAGAAAGGAATGTACATTCCATTTATAAAAAGATTTTATTGTGCAAGTAGATACCAGGTAATTTCATTCTCTGTCCCTGTGTTCCTCATTGACAAAGCAACTCAGGTGGCTCAGGCAGCACTGCAGCAACCAGGACTGCATCCCTGGCCTGGTCACTGTGAGAAACATGATGAACATCAGGGAAAAGAGATGGATAATTTTCCCTCTCATCCTGGTAAATGGGTATGCACATCTAGAACCAATTATAATCTCCAGCAAACACATCACCAAACAAACATATAAAATTTACCCTAGTTTATCAGCACAGCCTTCTCTCAGTGGTTCCACCCTTCTCAAGCAGCACTGTAATCCACTGACTTGGTCACAAAGCACAGATGTGCACAGAGAAGGATGGCATTCAGAGTTATCCAGTTTATAATCTATCATGAATCTAAATGGAATTAGACAAGCATCAGGATGTTATAAAATTTCATTTGCCCACAGAATTGATGCAGACTACAGGTTTTTCCATTGACTGGTGTGTTTTTAGATATAAACTCAGCTCATTCATCTCAGAGCAAAAGAGAGCAGTAATGCACATCTTGATACTCCTTTCCAGTCATTTTGGTTTTGGCTTAGCACACCAAGAACTTAATTACCCTTCACTGGCTTATGGAAAGCACCCTTTCACATCTTTCTTTCCCATACTGGACTGAGACAACCAAAATATTTCACCATCACTGAGCAGAACTTAACAGGTGTTGCTAACTCCATGATTCTTCCAATTTTTCAGGGAAGTGTTTTCTTGAGTATTTTTATCTGTTGTATAGGTGAATCAACATTAGTTGTAAGACATAGTAATAAAAATGATAGGTCTGTCCTGCCTATAGACTTCATGATCACACTTCCAGGTGCGAAACCTGTGGAACTCCTTGCCAAAAGATGTCATGAATACCATGATTTTACATGGTGTTCAACTTGAATTGGACAGGTACGTAAGAGATCCGTTGACAGTTACTGTGTAAATGAAACATATCAAGTTCACGAAATCCCCTGAGCTAAATATTGTCTGAGGCTGAGACATGGAAACATCAGACAGGCTTGTCCCTTTCTTACCCCTGGGTCTGCTTACTGTGGCCACTGTTGGAGACAGGATATTGGGTTAGATGAAGTCTTTGTCTGAACCAGTACAGCTGTTATTATGCAGAAGCAGTAACATCCATAAGAGTTTACTATGACAGAACAGATGTGAGGAAATGTTCAAGAAAACAGAGGAGCTGAAAAGTAATTTGGCAAGTATGTTTTGGCAGCAGTACTGGCTTAAATAGCCTCCTTTCTCCCTGACCTCACCCACTTATTCCCACCACTCCCTTCTTTGTGCTTGTACAGCTGTTTGTGTAGCCACATCGTGAAACAGGCTAGAAAACCATTTGGATGAGACACCTCTCTTCTTTCCTCCCCCTTTTCTGTAAGTTATTTTTCAGCCAGATCTGTATGCAGATTTAGCTGTGCTGCAGATTTAGCTGCTGCACAGCTGAACAAATAGTTTGCCACGACTACACACAAGAAGCAGCACAAATCAGGAACACGTGTCCAGGGCAAGAACATGTTTATGCTCAGCATAAGCAAAGCTTAAGCAGGACCTTCACATCACTAACACCAGCCCACAGCCTGAGACTCCTCAGAGCAATGGAAGAAGTGTCTCTGCCCAGAGCAAGAGCCCAGCTTGCCACCCAGCCACAGCACCAACTGTGAGGACACTGCTTACCGGGTTTAGAAAAGATAAAGTTTCAACACCGATCAGTGAGAGAAGTTGTTTGTACAGACACTCCCTGCATCATAACTCAGACAAACGTTAAAAGCTCTCCTAGGAGAAATCAGGTCACGTTCAGGTTAAAAATGGGACGTGGCCCAGGTACCTGTAAATCACCTGAGGATGTTCCTGCTAAGCAGAATTACTGTGTCTCTTAAACAGTAGCTATTGAGTGTATTTGGCTTTATTAGTTCTCTGGGCAATTTCCCGATTAGGAACACCCTGATTAAGTGGAAAACGATACACTGCCTCTGCAGTCTCTATAAACAACATACGGTAGTTTACTACCTAGACACACACACAGAGGCTGAGCACAACACAAAGGGACTTAGGTACTACTAATGGCTGCTTTCAGAACGCAGGCAGTAAATGACAACTTGTCTTCCATCTCCTTGCACAATCCAGTCTGACACTTTTGCCTCACAGTAAACAGGAATAACGCATTAGGAAACAGCAAGATGCCATGAAAAGCACACACCTTTTTCACATACACAGCACTTAAAGGCAGGCACCGATGTGCACATTGCTTTCCTGACCAGCTGCCACAATAGGAACCAGCCCCTGCCAGAAGCTGCATTACTTTGATACAGGTGGACCAAAAGAGCAAAATGCAGAATTCAACAGAACACCTCTACTGCCTTAAACTAATAGCAGCAGCTGTTAAACAGTGGTATTAGTGCTGGCAGCCAGATTATGCAGCCTGCATGACTGGAGGGCTCTGACTGCCTATACTAAACTCCTCTCAAACTCCATACTAACACACCTGCCTGGATGCTATTTCCCAGGTCAGCTGGAGGAAACCAGCAGAGGCTGCATATGGACAAAGTAACAAATGGGACACTACAGGCAGCTTAAACCCTGCACTTCATTATGTTCAAAACACAAACACAAGTCAAACACATACCAAACAAGCATCAATCAAAGTATTGATGTTGTCACTCTAGATTGTCTCCTTCTGATAAACTCTTTGAAGGTGAAGGAATAAGGTGTATTCCACCAGAGAGGTCGTATAATATGACTGTACAAAACCAAAAGAGAAGAAACAGAATTCAGACACAAAAGCTGATTTCTAAGAAGCCCCAAAACTTAATTGACTTCACCTCTCTCAACCCTTCAAATGCAACTGTCTCTGGTAGATTCTCCCAATACATACACACCAGCTAAAATTAGGCTCATGATTGTGACTCATCAAAGTGGCTGCCAATCACTTAGTTAAAAAAAGAAACAATTCCAGCAGTTGTGTACTGCACACAGCCCTGTGCTGCACAAGACACTTGAATCCAAATTGGAGCAAAGCAGCTTCATTGCTGCAGAATGAAAAAACAACATAGGCAGTGCATTTCTAAACAATCAAGGTCCTTTTTGATACATTATTTAAAACCACAGAAAACACAATTGTCTCTGCTGACTCTGCTCAACAGCTGGATTTTGAAAGATTGATCAAGTATGTGATAAAACCATTTACTTGAAGAATATTTTTCTGGCAATCAAAATTAAACTGTCTCTGTGTTTGTTCTTCACCCGTTAAAAGAAAAACTGCACCATGATAATTAAAATAGACAAAACTTTCAGGTTTAACCCCACTACGGGAAAAGCACTGTCACACCTCTGCATCAAAGCAAATCAAAGCAAGCCTGATTTAACACAGTCTTCTCAGGAGTCCAGGGAAAATTTCTTTCTGAGCAATTATGTCTGTTTGTTTAAACTGGAATCTTCTGCAGTGAAGAACCGCACCTTCCAAGAATAGTGAGCAGTCAGCTCATGTTTAAGTCACTGGAAGCAAGAGGCAGTCAGTACTTTTGGACATAAACTCCCTAAAGAATAAATTATAACAGAAGAAATCCAGCAAGGCTGACACTACATTTAAAGACAAAATTCCCATTGAATTCAGCAAGACAAAAGTAGGCTTTGATACACGTTCCACACAAACTGGCATCAGACTTTGGTCTGTCCCCAAAAGGGGCAGAGTTGTGACAGCCCTCACAAAACGGAAGGGAGAGGGATACTAGAATTGAAGACACTTCTGCCTGCAAACAATACTATATTCACTGGGAACTTCTATTTTAACATGCACACTCTGGAGCGTAACTGTAACAAGCTGAAAGCTGCAACTGTACTTGCTACCATCATAATCCTTTAAAGTGTGCCACAGAACTCACTCCCTATATATTATGAAGCAAAATTAATGTGGCTTTGCCACTGTAAACCCTGACCAGAGGAATTTAAAAGGAGAGTTCTACATTTTGGTCCCCACGTGATGAAAAAGAAGTTAGATCCCAGTGTCGCTGTAAGCTCTTCTGCTCTCTGTGCCAGAGTTATGTCATGAAAACGAGACTGGAATGTGGCCCCAAAACTTTACCAAAACAGTGGAAATTATGTTTTTGTAATAAAATGCTCCAACATTCTGCTCCAGCCCATCGAGCCAGCATGCTTATGAATCCAGAGTACCACAAAGGAGCCTTTATCTCATCAGTATGATATTGCACATGTCTCTAAGAAGCTGTCTAACCACTCGTTAAGAAACAGCAGTTCATCTGCTTTGGTAGAGGGTGGATCAAACCAGGCTGTGTTTAACAGCATAGTCTTGTTATTCAGAAATGTATTAGATTGCTACATTTGCACATGACAACTGCATTATGTTTGGGCAATGGGTCTGAAGAAATCTCCCTCCTTATATTTTAATAATTACTGTCTTTATTCATAAACTGGAAAATATCAATTTCTCATTGATCAAAACACACTGTCCGTTAGTCCTTCTGCATTCCTCTTCAGCAAGGTAAGCCTTACTGGGTTAGCTGAACAGAGGAGCAAAAAATTACAGTGTGTAAGTCAAGGCTGACATTCTCAAACTTGGCTGACTTGCGTTATACTCCTAAATTCTCATTTAGTTTTTCAGTAATGCTGCAAACCCCCACACAATATAGCACATAAAGACACAGTGGGAGTCAGCGTCTATAAAAATCAGAGCAGTCCTACTTACATGCTTAACTACAAATTTGGATGTCTAACTTCAGACATCAACATGTCAAAAAATGTTGGCCTAACTGATTTATCTAAGGCTGCAAAGACAGTCAGGCTTAAGGACTGGACATGGAACCAGAAGACCTCACTTAGGCCTCTGCCTAACCAAAGCCTTCTCAGACTGCAAATGCAGTTATCTGTGAGCTTCTAGCACAGAACTAAAAGAAAAGGCAAACAGCTGTAGAGAGGTGTTCACAATCTGTGTGAAAACAATCATGCACAGAAAGCTCTCATTCCTTGTCTACGGAAGCTTAACAAGCAGGGTCCTGAAATGAATACATCCACTTCCCAAAGCCAATTACATCCAGTTTCTCCAGCAATGAACTTTCAGTGGACACTTTACTCACCACACACTCCTACAATATGCAACTTACATTATAAGATGCATCCACCTCCAGCATCCAAGAGAAAAGAAACTGCAGTTACTGCTTAGTATATTTTTCACTCTGTATTTCATCAACATCCAGAAGGACAATTAACAACAACTAATAAACCTGCGATCTGGGTGCTCTGCAGAAGAGGTGGCTGTGAACAGCTGCTAGTTCATAAGTTTTTAAAGTGCTGCTGCCTGACGGCCCTGTCCTGCTCTCCAGCAGGCCAGAGCCACCTGAAGTATCAGGGAAGCCCTGATGCCTTCCCTTTAGGAATGCACAATATGCATGTGCAAATCAGCACCCACACTGAGCTATGCTCCATCTATTGCCAAACCATGGAAAATTCAAAGTTACGGCCATAGCTCTGCCCGTCCCCACTCCAGTGTGTTTAGCTGAGGTAGTGTGTGTTGTGTGTCATGTTGGATCACTGTGCTCTCAAAGACATTGGCAAGAGCAGGCCTGAGAAAGTGGGTTAAAAGCCATGCATTTCTGATATGCCACAGAACATCCTCACTTCTCGGACTTCGAATTGGATCCACATTGTTTCCCTAGCATGGTCTAATATTTCCCAGGCTCCCGAAGGTAGGGTGGAGGGTGGGGCCCAGCCCCCTGGCAAACTACCCAAATCCATCAACCTCTGAAGGACCTGCAGTTTAATGCTATCATTCAACAGAGATTCAGGGAAAGGAAGGAAGATCTGTGGATTAAAACAACAGCAAAATGCTTAGTTTGGCTGAACAGTCTTTAATACTGCCTATTTCTCATAAGTATGTGCATGTTAATTAAAAGTATTTCATAATCAGGTAATATTTTGCTTGAATGGCTTCTGGCAAGCTCTCTGATATGCTTGAGTTTTTAGGGAATAGGGCAATGTAAAATACTACAGGTATCGGATTCAGTACTGAAAGGGTCTGACATTAAAAAGGTCAAACAACACAGCTTTAAAAAGAGAAGATGGGAGGCATTTAGCAAGAAGAATCAAGTACTTTTCGTATTATTTTAAGGTGGTAACATGAGGTTTATTTCTTCAAGAGATGGGATTGTTTCTCAAGGAACTGAGCCAAATCCAACAAAAAGCTAACAAGACACAGACAATAAAGTACTGCCAGTGTGTTTAACAGATGTTTTTCAGCTCACTTAGTTTAACCTGTCCTTGCCTTTGGCAGAAGACTTTTGATTTTAGCAAGACAACTAGAATTTCATAGCAATGCTGAACAAACATTTTAGAAAGAACACAGAGGAAAAATGTTTATGCATACTCTGTGCAAGATGGACACTGGGTACTTCCCTCACCTTCCTCTGCTTGAAGTGAAGGATAAAATTCACAGAGCAGTTAAGCCACTACAAAGTGCCTTCTGAAAACCTTGCCCTTAGTATGTTCCAGTGTTTCTCTTTACACTCCTATGAGGTGGTAATTTATTTTATTAAACCAATAGTTTACACTAAAACTAAAACAACCTATTGCAGGTATTTCTTAATCAGCTTCATCAAGCTCAAGTGAAAAAATATTTCACTTTTTAAAGAGTTCCAATATTTGCATTTAGTGGATTATTAAGTAGGAACTAAATCATGTTCCTGACATATCTGGGATTTGGTTAATATGAAATTCAAATGTCTACACTACATCTAAGCAAAATTCAGAGTTGCTGCATTAATAAAATACTATAATGCAATTTAAGTATGAAGAATATTTTGCTGATTTTAAAATTCTATATCCTATCTTTGTGCTGGGTATACATTAAAACACAAGATATATATTGCTTCTCTCCTGAAAGGAAGTTGAAATGGGCAGCTGGGCTAATGTAAGAGCTACCTGGTCTGAGCAGCAGAAATGCACAATAATCTCCTGGAAGTCAGAAATTCTTCCACTGCTAAGTGTTTCTTCTGGTGCCAGTAAAGGGAGGATGCGTCACAAGGGGAATATCTTCCACTTCAACTGTAATTAAACTTGTTGCTAAATGTGATCCACATAAAAGTAATTCTTGATCCACTTCAGCTGGTGATTATTTCCCCACAGAAAAATGAAGGACTTTTAGTAGGCAGTGATGAAGGCATGGGATTGAATACAAGCATAAAAGAACCACTTGGATGGGAACAGGCATGTTGAAGGATTTACTCTTTGCACATGTTTTAAAGCAGGATACAAGAACTTGCCTCCTTGTAAGATTAATCTCAAAAGTCAATAGCACCTCACCAGGGGTTGAAATTGCATCTTTCCTATGGCTTTTCCCAGATAACTGCTATTTACCACATTACTTATTACTGCAAAATCCTTCCTTCATGTACAACATTTTGCATTTAATTTCTAAGTATATACCTCTGCTTAATGAAAGACTAGTGGCTTGGTATCTTTTCCAGGCACAGGTGTGCAGCCAGCTGTGAGCTAACTGTCCATAGGTGGAGCCAGTGGAGTTCCAGGCATTTAAACAGGAATTAAAATAAGTACTTAGTGCAATTTCAGATGCCTTAGTGTACCACACCTGGCTGATCTAAAAAAGGCATGTATTTTTTCCCCAGGTCCAGTATTAGGCCAATACCATTATAATATTAATAGGATGTGGTGCTTTTAGACAGCCAAAGTGGCACCAGGTCAGTACATTAAACACCTGAGTTGCTAAAAAGCAAGGATTCTGGTAACCAGGGCCATGCAAGTACCCATGATACACAACTATGAGATGTTAAGAGATGATCCACAAAGCATATGAGAAGTAGCTGACTTCTAATCATACACTGCTTTTTCTGGCACAATAGCTCAGATAGGCATTTGGAAAAAGAAAAGGAGGTAAATAAAACTTATATTTGGGGTTGCTTTGACTGGTATTGCTTGTGCTAATTGCTTTTAAAAGGATTTTGTTTGATTATGAAATAGCATTTTAGGAGAGTAAAATTAAGCACTGAGACAGGTCTTTGAACATTTTAAACATTTCCAGAGGGATTTATGGACAAAATCTTTGGTGATCAAGAACAATCCAAATCCTGAATCAAAACGTTAGCCTACTTAGGGCTTTTCATCTCCTTGAGAAACCATGGTCTCTTGAAAGACTTTGGCAGACCTGGCTGGATACTTTGGTACTTAATATGCAACAGCAAGAGCGAACAAGCTTGTGAACAGCCATTAAATCACAATCAAGGATAGAGTCTAATCAAGTCTAAAAAGAGCAACATTAGGTTTGAGCATGCAGTTTGTTATCAGCTGAACACATTAAACCATTAAAAGCATTCACACAGAAATCTGATGAATAATTTCATAGATAGATGATACCAAAATTTGAATATGAATACAGGCCACAAACTCACTCTGGGTTGAAATGTCTGCATCTCTCAGCTACACAGCAGCACCAGATACAATGCAGGACACAAATACGATGTTAATAGGAATATTTTACAAAGTAGGCATCAAAACGAGATATGGAAATAGCTTAAAATTTCAGCTTAAGGGACTAGCAGTGTGGCACAGGGAACCCTTAAACTTCAAAACCTGCAAAGGGGGAGCTCATGAAAATTCCCTATCTCCCTCAACTGGTTTCCGTTCTCCACAGGAAAAATATATTAATACCAAATAATGCCAATGTGATAATTTTAGGGAGATAAAGATAGGCAAAGTATGTGTCCACCAGGAGCCACAACAATATATAAAGTAATACTCAAGAGGTGTAATTTGTGATGCATTCGGAGTCTTTCAAAAGTATTAATTCTGACAACAATATGATGAAGTGCATCTCTTTAGTCTCCTGCACAGAGGGATTAAATGAAGCTAGGAAAAAAAAAGGCATCATTGTTTCCAAACAGGAACCTTAAATTAGACTCCTCAACATTATATAGATGTCGATTTTCAAAAATGACTGGTGAACTGACTCGCACTCATCTCCACTTTAAGCAACCTTAACTAGATCTGATTTTCAGAAAGTATTGTGCTCTCAGTCCTTTCAAATGATCCTTTTAAAAAAAAAAACTCAAAATGGGTATCCAAATATCTTATATATTTGAAATAATCAAATAGCTGTAAATATATCATTATATCCACTTCTAAAACACTTGGTTTTGCTATTGTATTTTTGTTACTTGAAGAGCTAGGCCCTTGGTCCTTGGAAGAGTGAAAAAGCAGCATATCTCTTCTGGAAGCAAACCAACAGCCAAGTTCATCTACATACTAGGAGCATAAATTTTAGAGATTTAATTTTATTCATACAAATTTGTATAGTTCTCCAAAGCCCATTTTGTGCTATGTGAACTGAACACATAGAACAAAGATGTTCAGCTCCCTGGCCGGGATGCTTAGACACTCTGGTACAGAACAGCAATAACAAGTCAACAGAACAACCAGCATCCCAAAGCCTGCACTCCCAGCTTCTCACCAATCTGCCAAACCCAGGAGTGCCAGCTCCTCCTCCATGATAGACTGCTTTATGTTATACCACACTAAGTGTGAAAGTTCAGTTAGGTATGGTGCAGTGTTAACACTGCCTCTGCTTTGGTGTGTGTCAGCAGGGAGAGCAGCAGCATCGTGCGTGGGACAGCACACCAGGGGTGTGTGGAGCTTCACTGAAGCGTCAGCACTCACCAGCTTCGCTGATCCCCAACACAACCCACTCTTACTAAACAAAAGGTAACAAAGCAGCACCAGAGCATTTCAGGGTCGTGAATTAAAAAAATGAAAACCAAAAAGATGCGCAAAGAGTGACTGCTCAAAGGAAATGCATGAGTGATGGGACAAAGGGTGACTTTCATACACTCTGACACATAAGCTGCTAGACACTGAATCAATACACCGTTAAAAATTAATTTGGCTCCAAAACGTCTTCTTGGCTTACCAGATCTTCACAGATTGAAGGTTTCTACTTTTACATAGAAGGGTTCCCATTAGGGAATACGAAGTAGACAGGTAGTGGAAAACTTTGTTAACAATCTATGGAACTGAGAATATTCAGAGCCCAAAGCCTGACAAAGAGAACAGTTAAAAGAGAAAGAAAAACAGTAGAATGAAAATATAAATACTGTGGATGCAGTGTGTTTCTGCTTGGTTACAGAGTCCTAAGGGGCACGTTGAACACTCCAAGGCAAGGGCAGTGAGAACTGGCAGGAGTGTCTAGCACACTGCAAAACTGAGCTCTGTAACACAAACCAGAGCTATTGTTGTTACATGATTTTATAACATAATTGAGGCACATGCACATATCCAGTGCATGTCCAATGCCTATTGGAAGACAATGTAAAACATTATTTTGCTTTTGTTTTAGCTAGGACCATGATTGGAAAGAACAGAATCTCAGGTTCCAAAGGAAGAGTCACATGAACTGAGTAGTCTTCAAGAAAAACAAGAACTTCAGATTCCACTTTTGACCTCATCTCAGTGTACTACAATGTACCAAACTTTAGAAAACCTCAAAAATATTACTGTGAATTCCACAGATATAGTGTGCATGTAACTATACTCAATACCAACACCACCACCAGCAGCAACTGGATATTAATAAATTAATTTTCAGGGTAACTGTACGTATATAAGGAAACATCACTGTTCCCACTTTACAGATCCAAAGCAGAAGCTCAAGATCCCAGGGACTGGCCACTTTGATCTGGCTTCTGTTGATCTGAGACTATGACATCCAGCATCAAATGCAAAGGAATCTCTATTACTGTGACTTAAAGGATTCCATTCAAGTCAAGCTTCTAACCAAAATTCTCAAAAAATTACATATAAATACTTCCAGGAAAAATGGACACACTTTATGGCACAGTCTAAGCTCACACTATTCTGCAGTATTTCCACAGGATGGTAAAAACTCATCCCTAATATGTGGTTTAAGTCTCCTTGAAGAAGATGCAGTCCTAATACATCCACACTGTGCATCAATTAATGTGCTCAGTCCCTGTGATCCCAGTACTAAAGAAGCTTCAGCTTAAATTCGTATTTACTTCTTAATTTGTTGTTTGGGATTTTTGACAGCAGGTGTTTATAAATTTCACAAGGTGAGAGGCCAATGTAATGAAAGCTAAATGTCAAAAAAGGTAACTAATATTCAGGTTAACAACAAAGACAAGATGGATCTATCCAAAATCACCTCTTCTAGAAAGTCCTGCCAGGGAGATAGTGGAGCACTTCATTTGACACAAGTATCAACACAACAACTGTAGACAATAAATCCACTGCTTTAATCACCTATTATGCACTTTAACCAATGATCCTTCAAGAAAAAAAAGTACAAATAAAGCCTACAACAAGCAGCTGAACCAGCATCCATGCTCCTATAGCATCCTGCCTCATCTTGCTTATTCTGCATCTGGCCCCCTCAAACCTCTTTACCTAGCAGCAAAACTCAACCAGAATATGCTGAGCAGCTCCTTCCAGCTTCATCTATTACATGATGAGGAAATAGCTGGCACTGAATGGAGCTGGATACTTGTCAAAGAGCAAGTATGCTGAATGCACACAACACAGTAAATTACTGGCATATTTGCTTTAATTTCATTCTTATGCATCTCCTTAAATCAGGAGGTGGGAAGCACAAACTTTCTGTATTCAAAGTATTCATACTGGTTCCTAATCATCATTCTAGTAAAATAAACAGTGAGCTTGTAGAAGGCTTTTCTTGAAATTCCTATAGGCTTAGACACTTTTGGCTACCATTCCACCTTTTCTCATTTAAATACAGGCCACATAAAATCTGAAAAATGCATTGTATTTTCATAGGTAGCACAGACAAATATTTCATGATACTTCTACAAATAAATTCTTTTTTCATTCATGCTATGAAATATTAAAGAAAAGACAATCAGCTGGCTACTGAACCTAAAATAGTTATTGGACTTTGTGAAATGAGGCAAGGGTAGAAAAATGGAGTTAGATGGCAAAAGCAAAAGCCAGACCATCTTCTCTAATTAACGTCTCATAGATTTTTGGTTTCCTGGCAACTTTGTCGTTTCAGCCTTGTCAGATGGAAAGTATTTTCTTGATAAAATTTTCAGAAATTCTAATTTGCCAGTAAAACAGATTTTTACAGGGAGCAGGAAGAGAAATTAAATTAGATCCTGTTTTCTTCTTTAATGAAATGGATTAAAAAAAAAAAAAAGAGAATGGGCTGATAAAATATTATGCCAATTGTATCATTTAGCAAAAACCTACTCCTTATTTCACATGAAAGACCCAGTGGTTCAGCTTGGGTGTATATAACCCCTTTGGATATACTGTAATATGACCTTAATCTGCATGACTGAATCTGACTCTTAGGTTTTGCCAAAAACCTGTACACTCATTTGTGAACACAACATCAAGTATTTAATGTCTCATGCATCAGTACAGTAATGAGAAATGCCCTTTCCACTTGGCTGTTAGAAAGCTTTTAAACTTCTGAGCAGCAATACCAATATAAACAACCTCAAAATATGGCCAGAGACTTTGTTGTCATATAGAGGAAATTAATTCAGTCCAGTTCAGATTACTGTACTGCACTTCTCAGCACAGCACCTGAGCATGCCTGTTCCATAGAACAGCAATAACTCTACTGTAGTCACAGAAAGAGAGTTGGATCCCTGGAGAAAACCCTTCATAGTCTCCCTGTTCCACTTCTGTGCCATATGGCCCAACTCACATCACAATTTAATAAAGGTAAGACTATGTGATCCCTTTGAATCAGACTCTGCATCCAAAAGTTTTCCTCTTGCAGTAGGATACAATAGGATGAAAACAAATCTGCTTGAAAAAAACTTTTGGAAAGAGCATGACAACTCCTAATTTCTTTTTCTCCCCTTTAGCTTTTCCAGGCTTATTCCAGTGAAAGCACAGAATGCCTGGGTGAAATCCAATGAAAAGGTGCTCCTGGAATCATGTCAAAACTCACTTTGTGGTAAGCCAGACACAAACCATGCTCTTAAAAATACTGTGCTCCTAAGATGACTTTGCTAAATACCTCTTCTACCACTAACTAAGTACCACTAAGAGACCTTGAATGTTAGCTTGATAGGGTTATATGGAGCCTTGGTTGTAATCAAAGTCTTTTATTTTTCAGAATTGCATTATTAAATGGCCCAAATATCCTACAGGAGCTTTTGAAGCTTTAAATCCATTAGCCTAGCATATACTATAAATGGTAAAAATATTACCTATCCTTCCAACAGACACAGAATGATGGGTTATTCTCATTTCAGTTATCCCAAGGGCCAAATCTTTACCTTGTTTTGTTCTGTTTCCCAGCTACAAAGAGCAAAACATGTCCTTTCAGTCTGGCTGACTTTCATCAGTGACTAAGAGGAGAAAGAGAAAACCTATCAAATCTAAGGGACACACAGCACAAGCCAAAATGCTCACTCCTTAGTGCTGTGCTCAGGCTGGATGAGCACTCAGTGTCATGGCACACCAGCAGCTTTCACACCACACTGTCCCAGGGAACTGCCACAAGCTGAACGATGCCAGGAACTCAGGGAGGGCAGACAAAGAATCCCTTGCTTCTGGCAAGGTAGCAGTTCCTGCTCTTACAGGCAGTTTGGTGCAGAAAACCACTATCTTCCCAAAGGAGAGATAAGATTGAGTAAGAGTGCAGAAGGCAGCTCACTCATAAAGAGGCCAGAGGAGGAGGGAGTTGCTGCCCCAGCAGAACACAAGCAAAGAGGGATTTCTGCCTTTCTGCAATTTCTATCTTTCTGTGATTTCTGTCTTTCAGCTCACATGCTCTCCATTTTTATTTCTGCAGCTTTAAGCGTCACTCAACTATGAGCAGTCTTTCTGCAGAAAAATAAAAGTGTGGAAACTGTTATTTAACATGTAGAATATACAAAGTGGAATCACACAGAAATAATTTTCCAGCTGGCCTTGTTGTCCCATTCATATGATAGTTTCCATATTCTTCTGGAATTCTGTGTAGTCAAACTGCCAGAATACAGATGCTGGCCACTGTAACAGAGCAAGATAACTCAGCACTCACGACTGATCTGCAGAAAAGACATCCTGTGATAGACACAAAGTTACTTTGAAATATCCATTAAATATTAGAGAGATTCAAAACATTGTTTCTCCTGCAATGTTTAATTTTCCACTAGTTTCCTGGTTTTCATGTCTTTATTTATTGCAGAAAACTGGATCCTGCATAGTTAGGAAAAATGACATCTTTTCCTTTTAATTTATCCCACAGCACAGACATTCAAGCTGGTGATTCAGCAGAAAGAAGGTCAATGTGCTAATGGAATCAATAAACTTAAGTGTGATGAAGTGACTGCCACTTCAATTACTGTATAAACCATAAATCATTTTCAAATGCAAGAAATATCCTTCTATCAATAAACTATCTGTTTAAGCAATTGTTTAAAAATCAAAGTGTGATCTTGTAAACATTTTTGGACTCAGTTACACTGTACATCTCACTGTAACTTCTGTCTATTCCTCATTGCTTATTCCTTATTGACTTAGATTCAGTACAAAGTAAAGACAAACTGAAGGAGTATTTACAATTAGAAATTGTGGCAATGGTCTCCTGCTCCCCGCTTCTTTTCTCTACTCCCTAGTCACAACTGGATGCTGTGACATTTCTCCCAAGAAAACTGGGAACATAGATTCAAACCTGTGCCCACCCCAAGCCATTGGTGCTGTCCAGACATAGAGAGCACCATCTTCACACAAGCTCTCTGCAAGCTGCCATCACTACCAGAAACTCTACGGGCTGATCCCCTGTGTGCTGATACAGACCAATGGCTAAATATTCCTGTTAAGTTCTACACACTGCATGGCCCTGTACGACATGTCTCTCACTCAGGAAGCAAAGTCACAAGCATTTTTTCTCACCCTGGGAGTTTAAAATATGATCCCTGGTGAAAGGAAGTCTTGTCTGCCCAAGTTAACAAAATACCATAGCATGACATAGCTGACCTGCTCTTAACAGTTCTCATTCCCCAGTGAAACTTATCACCCACTCACTCTCTCTCAAACCCTGAAAGATGCTCACTGGAACAAAAAGCAAGAGCAAGAAAATCCAGAGAGACTATTACTGATTAAATACTGTATATACAGTGGCATGAGGATGCACAGCAACCCCTTAGATGCAACAAAAGCTTATCATCCTCCAGTCCAGGACAGATATGAGTTATTGCACAGAAAGAGATAACCACTGGCAACACTAATTATCTAGCCTGAAGCAGAACATATGCGGGATCACAAACTACTGAAGCATAGATTATTAGACAAGTGGAGCCAATGCTCTCTCTGTAAACTTTTTGTAAAGATCTGCTACAGCCCTGCAGGCAAAATAACAAGCATCAACTCTGCTTTTGGTGAACTCCTCTTTCCACATTATAGAACTTCAAAACTGTTCAAATTTGGGATTCCTCTGCACTTTGTGCCACAGAAATGCATGATAAGAAACTGTCTTTTCCCTGAAGTTTTATCTGGAGAGATTAAAAGCATCAAAATGAAAATAAAATGTAGGTTATCCAAGTCAAGGAAGAGACTGTTTTCAGAACTTGTTCAAAAATCCAACCTGGTCATAGTAAAGCCAAAGTGGGAAACTGAGCCTGATGACCACAGTATCACTATTCCCCATCACAAAAATCTCACACATCTCTAAATATACCTCCACATTCAACAGGACCCCACACTATCTCAGAGCTAAACTTCCTGACTCTCAAGAGAGGTGGCAGACTTTAAATCACAGCAGCAGCTCCCACTGGCCCAAAGTCCTCTGCTATTTGTTTCCAGGTCCCAAATTATTTTCAGAGTCTCTGTTATATATTTATAAATTTCACCTTTGTTTCTTCCTACAACAAGAACACCATCAGCTCCAAAAACTTCTTGACTGCATTAAAAACAGTCCAAGCAGTAAAAATGTCAAATCCAGAGCAATCTTTAATATTCAGTGAAACTACCTAAATGCCAAATCTTTTATGATGTCTTTTGAAGATCCGAGACCTCTTGCTTCTGGTGCTAAAGTGCTTAGCCTTCCTTTAGCACTCTGGCTTTGTACTGTCCTTAGCTAACAAAGTCTTGGACCCTATCAGTGGTAATTCTCATATTACAACTCAGAGTGCTTCTTTACAACACAAGTCCCCCAGGACAGCATACACAACTGCTGATAAAGCTTCACTGACCTCTGAAAAAATACTTGGGAAATACACAGTTCCATGCCTTCAGCATTTCAGTTTTCTCATTATTCACGGCAAGCCCTGTAGTTTTCAGTCTTTTCCTACCAGTGGCAGTCTGTGAAACCTACTCAGCTTGCAATGTAGAGCATGCAAGACAGTGAGGCATTTTGCTACACATGAACTGCACCAGAAACTTCACCTAATGTTGTGTGAAGTTACCACAGCACTCCTGTCTGCAGAGCAGACACACTCTGCTCACTGGTGCCCCATGTTTCACTGGTTATTCTTCAATAGCCTTTCTTCAACAATTTCTTCGCACTGTCAGTAGCAACGGCTTGCTAGAAGCACTAGCCATGCTTCTTTGTTCTGTTCAGCAAGCTATGCACTTCTATTTATCTGAAAAATCAGTTTAATTCTTATAGATATAAAGCTCCTTAATATTCTGTTATTTTTTCTTCTGTTCTCTGAGTGTCTCTGCAAAAAATTCTGCAGTTCTGAGAAAACCAATGTTTGGTTTTTACCTTAATTCAGTGTTTGGTCTTGATAACACTTAATTTCATATAGCTCTCAGATGTTTTGAATTCATCAGCAGAAAGGGAATTGTGTAATCATCAGTGTTATCAAATCACATTTGTCCATTTTTCCTGTAAACACCCAGAAGGAATTTACTTCACTCAATAAATTCCAGATACCTGCCTAGGAAGATGCAGGGACACTTAAAAGCTGTGCAGTAATAATAATAAAAGTGAGAAGCCTATGTTTAATGCATTAACATCTGCTGAATATTATTACCTGCTTTACCGTAGCACCTATATGCCCTGCTCCAAAACCAAAACCTAAGGGACATACAAGGTACTGTTTCAGAAGCACAGATTTCACACTGGCCACATGGGAAAAGCAATAGAGAAAAGGAAACATTCAACCAAGGCCACAGAGGTCATTATTTGTAAACATTTCAAGGATATTCTGTGGAGAAAAGAAAGGAGAGGTTAACCTACAAAGTGTTTCAAGTGAGGCATAAATGAGTATATATACACACACAAGAGCTTCTAATTTTAACAGAACTTGTTTTTACTTGTGTACTTTATAAATGTCTATAATCCAGAAATGTATAATGAAGCTCATATAGGTTGAATAAATAAGGATGCAGAGGGAGATTAAAAAATTCCAACAGTGCCAGGAGATTAAATAGAAGAAAAAAAGAAAAAAACAGATTACAGGAGACCAGGAGACTGCCCAGCAGTAAAAGTGAAGTGGAGGTGAAAGGGGATGTTGGAGGACATATGCTGTGTGCCTATATGCCAGAAAGGAAGAATATCCAGAAAATGGCATGCAAAACCCAATGCCACTATGCAAGACTTGAAGTAGATACACTAATTCAAAGCAGAGTTTGCCATGAGAAGCAAAAAACACAGAAATACAAAAATTCCTATTTTTCTAAAAGATTAATCTCCTTATACATTATTTTAGTCAGCAAGAAAAAGAATTAAATTCATGGAGTTTACCAATAAAATGAACAAAAGTACCTAGAAGACCACAGTTGGAAAAGTGTGTTCCTGCCAGAGCATCACAGGACTAATGCTGATTAATTGGAAAGAGCCTGGAAGAGCACCATAAAAATGATGAGTGGTCTAGAAAAGCAGCACCAAGAGAGCAACAAGGAAAGGATGACAAAGTTAAGGTTATTAAATCTAAAGACATAGGAGAAGTCTAATAAAGGCTTTCAGAGATATTAAAGCTTGATGAAAACAGACAGGAAATAAACTTTTCTCCATATGGAGTGGATAGGGAAAGAAGTAAACTGAAGGAAAACAGATTTAAATCAAATATTGAAGAAAATAGTCTAACACATCTGTCCAGGCTCCTGTTATCACAATAAATCCTCTCCAGTTCAGTTCTCCACAAACAACTACAGTGAAACCAGCTGGGAGTGTTTGTAGAAGTCTGGAAAAACTCTGTAGCAGCACTGCTACCCAGACAAACAGGTAGCAAACTGTACATTAAGGAATCTGTTTCACAACACTGCTCAGCAGTGAAGCTGCTTCCCAATGCTCATGTTTCTGTACTGCTCTGGCCACTTTTTCTCAGCCCCTTGCCTGTGTGCAATCTATCTCAGTTGCATCAGCACAGTGGCTGCAGAGCTGCACCAAGCAGCAGTACACTTAAAAACAACCTTGGGTTTGGACAGTTTAAGAGGGCTAAAACCTGGGAGAATGCAAACTCAACATACTGCAAAGCATCTAAACCCACCAATAGACAGGTGAACCTCAGCCACGTACATAAATGGGGCTTGCATGCCCCCACTTGACACTCAGGAACTGCTTACATGAGATCTAGACTACAAGCTCTCATCACATAAAACTGCACTGGGATTATACACTCACCACAAACTCACATGTTTTCTTATGGCTTTGCACCACCGTGCTTACTGGACTGTTTCATGGCCTATACAACTCTCCTGAGAACAACTAACTGGCTCTTCAGTAATGAAAGTGGAATGCTACAATGACCTATTCTAAAATTAAAACAAAAACATTACTTTCTCCTAGACACTCCCAAGTAAATGGTTGCACTTACACTATTTTGCAGTAAATTTCAAAGCAAGTATTTTTTGAAACTAAACCTATTATGACCATTAGCAATGCTAACACAATCCACATTAAATAAATACATCTACTACAGAACATAAATTAAAATCCCTTTCAAAAATAGAAAGACATCAAGACAAATATTGGGGTTTATTAGGGCTATAGTTATAAGCAGAAGGTTGGCTAGCATTATCTAAATATTTAACCTTTTAGAGCTCATCGCTAGAGTACAATGGTCAATGTTGTACAACACATGTAGGCCCTCAGGCCTTCCAGAACACAGTTACAGTGATTACAAAGCAGGTAGATTAAATTTGTTGTCTAAGTAGCTTAGCAATTGACCCTGAAAGTAACTAAATATGAAGGCCCAGTCAATATTAAAGACACATAGATTACATTGGTAATACAGGTCTAACAAGCGGAAACAAAGAGTGTTGCCCCAAATTGCAATGACAGTCAGGTGAAAGATTCAGGAATCAAAACAAGGTCCTACTATATTGAGTTATAAGCTCACTCTCCTAGACCACAGATATCCCTCATTATAACTCGAAGACCTCATGTGGCAATTTTTTTAGCCCAAATAAAACTTCTGCAGTGCTTCACTGATTTGTAATTCTTCTTGTAAGGAGAAGAAGTCATATTCCTTTGCAAACTGTTTAAATACTAATTATTTCTTTGCTGAACACTGCAGTGAAACTCATCTCTAGAAGGGGCCATGTAAAAGCACTTCCAATATTTCTGCTGCCCAAAGAGAAATACTCTTCATTCGCTTCAGTGATTTTCTACCCAACAGGTACAACAGTGAAGTAATGAGCATTATAAAACTTAATACAGTGCCATATATATTTTATGACTCTGTAGATCCAGATCAGAGAACATCCAGATTGTTTTTACAGAACTAATGCCAGACACATTTCAAATTATTATGTATGCTATGATTCTAAGAAATTTATAACTCTTACCAAACTAAAATTTAAAAAAACATATAGCTGAGAAAAATAATCTTAAAAATACCAAACATCCCTTAAGGAAGTTAAAATTTCCCAAGGATTTTTAAAATAGATGCTATTATGAAAGAAAATAATATATATCAAAATTAAAAGTGGCTTAATAAGAAGGAATTTTCCCTAATGCAAGTATAAGACATTAAAAATACATGAAAATGAAAAACCATCCACAATGCTTTACTGTTTGTACAGTACAGCATTTAAAAAGCAATACCACAGAAGATGTAAAGCCACATGAAAGCTCTGGATAAGGGACTGTAAAATGAGATTCCCTTATATCAGACTAACATCAGAAAAATAACTTTCCTGTGTAGATTGCCACTCTTTCCCTTCTGTTTACCTATGGTAACGTGATCACATAAATTTCCAGAGTCCAACAACTTGATGATCTTTGATGTTGCCCTTATAACCAAAGAGGTGGAACGAGACTTCCATATTTGACATTCAGATATAGAAAGATTCAAGTTACCTGCTGAAGGTTGAACAGAAAGCCTCTGGCAGCCCTGCAAATCAAAAGTGGTTCCTGAAGCCCAAGAGATTAAAAAATGACTGGACCCACCTTGTTTGCCATTTCTGCAGGAACACATCAAGGTGCAACCAGGCAGCCCTCTGTAGAGAAATCACAACTCCCCTGAAGTCTATTTTTGAGACAGAAACTATGGAAATGGAGGCTTACACTGTTGGCAGTCTGAGCAACAATTTCCTACTTCAGGAAGTTACTGAGGAGAAAGATTGGCTGTGGGTCAGATCTGGACCAAGCAGTTTGAAAAAAGAGCCCAATGCCCAAATATCTTGATTAGAAAGCTGTTTAAAGTTTGTTCAACACTATTCATATGCATCAAACACTATGTTGTTTTTTTTATTCAATTTCTCTTCCTCAGCAGGAAGTTACAGCTTCCTGTGGGTGTAATCACAGAGAATTAGCTCAGTATTGGCCAAGTACAGCAGGGAAAGTTCATAGGAGCACAGTTCTCTTTGACAGCAGTGTCACAGGTGAAGCCAACATGAGTGGACAGGCTTCCCCAGCTCCTGGGGAGTTGTCCAAGGACAGCCCACCCTGGCCTCATTTAGAGAATATACTATGCTTTATTTATATCAATCTGTGTTTTCAAAGAACAACAGCTAAAACTTTAAATCTACAAACTATATAGGCAGAGTAAGTGCTTAACACAAAACGGAATTTCTGTGTGAAAAGAAAGTTGAGAACATACAGACTTGGAAAGCACAAATTTCAACAGATCTTTCATATCTACGGTGTGCTGGTTTGGGCTAGGGTAATTTTCTTCACAGGGGCTGGTATGGGGTTGTGTTTTGGAATTGTGCTGAACACGGGGTTGATAGTATAGAGATGCTTTTGTTATTGCTGAGCAGGGCTTACACAGAGCCAGGGCCTTTCCTGCTTTCCATACGGCCATGCTGGCAAGGAATTCAGAGGTGAATGGGAGGCTGGGAGGACACACAGCCAGGACAAGTGGCCCAAACTGACCAATGGGATATTCCAGACCATGTCACATCATCCTCATAATATAAAGTGAGGCGAAGAAGGAGGAAGTGGGGCTGCGGGGGACATTTGGAGTGGTGGCATTTGTCTTCCCAAGTCACCATTACCATGATGGGTCCTGCTGTCCTGGAGATGGCTGAACACCCGCCTGCACATGGCAAGCAGGGTATTAATTTTTTGTTTTTCTTTGCTTGTGTGTGTAGCTTTTCCTTTTCCTATTAAACTGTCTTTATCTCAACCCACGAGTTTTCTAGCTTTTACCGTTCCAGTTCTCTCCCTGATCCTGCTTGTGGGCGAGTAAGTGAGGGTTGCGTAGGGGTTGGTTGCCAGCCCCATGAAACCATGACAGTCCTTTTTGGTGCCAAATAAGGCTGTTGGGGTTTAGGAATGGTATTCTCCAATTTAGTACTCCCTCTAAAACCACATGCCACTCCCCCCCCCCCCCATCCAATTGGAGGCACAAGTTGAGGTAAGAACAATTTACTGGAAATAACATTGAGAAAAAAAATTAGAAAATTAATATTAACAGCAACAATATTAACAACAAAAGGTAGAAGAAAAGAAATTATTCACACAGAAAACCTCTCGATAATAGACAATATCAGATTGATCCCTCCACCATGTTTTCTTGACCAGAAGGAACCCCTTCTCCCCAGAAAGGATTCCCTTTCCCCCACCCCTGGCAATGAGGTGAGGTGGTACAGAATAACTTCTGTGTCCTAGCCATGCCCCCTCCTGTCTAACCCTGTCCTGGCTGGAACCAGGACGTACGGGAAAGTAGTTTCATACAAGATCACTTATCTGAAGTCCAGTTTAGAATGAGCACAAACTCTTCAGGAAGAGGGGCCAGGAGACAGCCTGCTAACACTGTTCATGTTGCTTTTATGATCCATGTTTGACAGAATCCGCCTTGAATGCTGCCACCACCCTGAAGAATGACTAGGCCTGTCTAAGACTATATTCCACTATGGAATCCAGAAATCTATGATTCAATTATTCTGTGCTTGGACAAGTTTTCCACATAGTCTATTTCTACAGAATAGGAAATCTACTATTTCCACAGAAAAAGCTGTGGCCTTCCATTCTCACCACAATATCTCCTTCATATTTAAGAAAACAAATCAACATTCTCGAAGGCCCTGATTTCAGTGCAAGTTGCATGTCTTAATTTTATTTAAAATGTCATCTGGAAACTACTGAACATCCTCCCTTTCAATTTCTTACAGTATGTATCAAGCATACACAGGAATGGCCCAGGAATACATTGCAATACCAAACATAAGTGTGGTTAGGTGTGTGTTAACACAGCACAGCCATCCCAGCTGAATTTGCCTTGTAGATAAAGTATAAGCAGCACTGCTTAGTATGCTTCACAGTTGCCTCTAACAAGGTTTGAATGAAGGACAGAACAAATACAAACAAAATTATCTTACTTCCTATTGCACTTAAATTTTGACAGACTGGAAATTGTCCAAATTCTCCTACTATTTTGTGGTTAAAATAGGAAAATCCAGTCTGCTGCAAATGGAGAACAGTCCAATTAAACACATTTATTACTGAAAAATTGTCATCTCTGGAGCTGCCTTGAAGCATGATGCATCAACAAATTTGCCTGCTAAGGAAGCATCACGTATATAATGACTGAAGTTTGTGACATTAGCAAAGACCCTTCAAGAATGAAAAGTGATACAAATTGCTGCAAGCTTTGCTTTCTAAACTTCTGATTGTTCCTGAATATGACACAAATATAATCAATCTAACATACTCATTTTTTCAACATCTGTTAGGATCTCTTAAAAAGTCTGTCCTTGGGGATAATTTGTCACATCACAAAATGATGACATTTGCACCACGACATGCTGACATTATACTATCCTATCAACAAGTAAATGTCACTATTTGTGACAAACACTGCCCTATGACAACCTTTTGTTAAACTCTTTGATACCATAGACAAGGATTTGACCATGTACTGCAAATAGAATCAATGACACCTTTGGGACCAAAGCAGAGCAAGTCTGTTCCCTTGTGTAAGCCAATGTCATCTTATTTGCTCCTAATTCTGTGTTACTAAGAATGCCACAAGTGCTACATGCTCTGATCCAGCAACACAAATCCCCTACCTCACCTATGAACAAGGACAGTCTGAAATGCAAGGAGTTAGGTCATTGCAATAGTCAAGCTAAATGAAGCAGTAACAGAACTCTACAGTCAACATCTTTAAGTGGTAATAGGGAAGGATGAATCCAAATTAGCCTTCTAATTATTTTCTCTTTAACTTTACTATTTAAGCAATTGCCTAAGTTACACAGTATAATGCCCTGAAAATTTTTAGTACTAAACAGACTTGGTTTGCTGCACCACTGTTACTTCATCAAAAAAAGTGAGGGAAGAAAACCATGGGTTTTCCCCATATAGATATAATAATGATGCCTACTTGTGTGTCATTCCTCAGAATTATTAGCATGCATGTGATTCAGAAACTACCAAAAATTACAAATAGGATTGGTGCTGCTTTTGTTATCCGGATGAGCCTCGTGCTGTTACCAGTGAGAGATGAGAGCCTCCTAATGCTTTTGGGGCTTAAATACCTGTTAACTAACATGGTGACTAGTATGGTTGCAGCATTAGCCCAAGGATCTGACCCAAAATACACTGAAGCTGCTGTGGCCTTTTACAGGCTTTGGGCTCAGTGACACCATATGGAGAACCCCTACTCTCACAGCTTGATGAGTGCAGCAGTGAGCTCAGGAGGCTGAAACTCCACTACAGGGTTCTGCTACAGGGAAGTGATGAGGACTCAGGTCTCGTTTCTCTCTGCTGAACTGATTGCCTGTGTGAAGAGACTGATGCAGAAATCAATTCACTCATGCCAGCTGGTTTCCCTCTATCTGCACTGGTGATAAGTTGATTGGGATATTAGTTTCCTTCAGCTGATGTGCCTTCCATATATAATATGCTGACCCTAGTGGTGTTGAACACAGCAGCTAGAAAGATTAAATTAACCAATCCATAGAAAGGAAGGTAGAGGACTAAGAGAGAGTAAGAAAACAAAGGCAAAAACCAACAACCTTCTGCTCATGCTAAGAGGCTTGTTTCTTCTAGATAAATGCAATAATATAGAATTTTAGAAAAAATAAAATGAAGAAGAAGAACAGTAAGAAAGAACAGCATTGAATTCAACAATTAAAATACAGTTCTTGGGTTATTACTTGTTTCTGTTTACTTTTCTCCATTTTGTAGGCTCTCGCACCTCTTCCTTTCCATTACTGTTAACATTCTGCTACCTGTGAGATAAATGAAAGCCAAGGATCCTACCATAATGGACAAAATTTAAGTCAATGAAATGGTGCTGCTTTACTCTAGCTGAGAAATACAATCATAGCTTGGGTTCCCAGGGAGTCTATAGATAGATCACTATAATTTAATGTTTTACTGGTGTCCTTCAATACAATATTTTAAAGGGAAAGAGAACACTAGAAATCTCCATTTAAAAATCATTAACTATTTGTAAATAAGAATGAGCAAGATTTTCAAAACTCACCTTTAGCACTTCTTAAAATCTAGGAAATTTGATCATGCCTGTTTAATAAGCCTTTTAAGCTATTTAAGAGAAAATTATGGATTTCCTTTTCAAAAGAATCACCATTTTTTACTGAACAAAAACCTAGCTTAACTATGCCATGCAAATTTGGAACAAACAAACAGAATTTCTTGTAGGTATCAAAACAACTTTATTATACAGCACATCAGAAGATCAGCTGTTTTCAAGTCAAACGCTGAGACATCAAAGGCATATTTTTATACATGGAAAGGGTGAGACACTTGAATACTCTCAGGTAAACTGCCATAAATTAAAAATGAGACTCACTTGTTGATAAGAACATACACTGTATTGGTTATGTACCAAAAGAATAATGTCTTGAATTTAAAATTAATCCTGGCTTAGATGACATTGTCCATTTAATGAACATTTATTCAACTTCAAATAACCAAGGAAAACTTTCAGGATACTTTGTACTTTTTGCATATGACAGCACCATCATCCACACATCTAAAAAGATGCTTTAATAAATTCCATGGAAACAAAAAGACGTCTAATACCGCTTTTGCCAAGCATCTTTCTTTCCAGAAACAACATTCACTCAAGTGAATAACACTCTTTAAACTACCCAAATTGTTGAGAAACTTACAATAGAAAAAAGAACCCTAATTTGTAAATTGTGTTGATAGATCTACTTCTTACTTTATATAATTTGTCTGAATTTAAATACTATTTAAATCAATACAGAATCAATAAATGGTTTTAAAATTCTAAATTGTAGAGACAAAGCCACAAAATTTAAATCACTTAGAGAACATACCCCAAAATTTGAACTCATTTAGCTTTATGGAAAGGATAATAGAAACCCAGTACTATCAAGTACATTAGCTCATCTTCCCTCTCATTTCATGTTTACAAACAAGGTGTTTCCTGCACCTGAGAAGCTTTTACAGTTACCCCTGAGCCACAAATTGCTGTTGGCCAGAAAAGCTGTCTGGTGAAGGATCACAAAATTTTCATCTGAGTCTGATGTTCTTCCCTAAATATCCACAGGTCTAGTCTAGTACAGACATTCTCGTGTTCTTCTTAGAAGTCATTCCCATAAGACAGTATCAATTTCGTGTTAGATAAAAGCACTCTAAATCTGTTCATCTTCTTTCAGTCCATGAACTGCAGTGACTACACAGCAAGTGCACTTGCATTAGAGAAATAAGATATGCCAGAAACCAAGACCTTACGCATTTCTGCTTTTGACTTCCATGTTTTCAGGGCTCTGATAAAGCCACAGAGCTTGGATACATGAGATGCAAAGTTTCCTCCTGTGACAGCTTCAAACTCATTTGCTGTCTCTGCTTTCCTCAGCTTGCATTTGTTTTCAAAAGAAGCTTCATTCATTTAAATTCCTGCAATAAGTAACAGCTTGTAAATATTTAATTTCATTTAAAGGAAAAAGAATTCATTGTCTATCCATTGCAAAAAGTAATAATGAGGCATACTTGGCAAAGTCACACCTCAGAATGACATCACCCAAGTATGAGAATGACATGCACTAATATCTGAACTTAATCCAGACAATAAAATCCACAGTAATAGACATTTCAGAAGCTCTGTTTTGCTCACAGTACCTCTTCTATACACTAAATCTAACACTGAATAGATTATGATTATTTTTCAATTAAACCTGGGTGAGCAGCCAAGTCATTTCAAATTCTTATTAGATGTCATGTGCAGATTACAGAACTGGAAATGGAATTTTGAGTATTTCATTTCTAATTATGATTATTAAACTCACCTGGAAGCTTAACACGGAAGCAGTGTATTTTGTAGTATGTGCCCAATCCAAAATGAACCCTAGGTAGGTTTAAGAGATCTCTTCAAACAGTTGATTTGGGGCATTAGGTGAAATACACTGCTCCTGGGCCAGTTTCAACTAAGATGATGTATTTTGGGGACAATTGTTTTTTAAACATCTGCTATTGCTATGCTCTAGAGCTAGAGATCCTGCCATGAACACAAGATTTCCTTAAGCAATGCCATGCAGTCTGTCCAATTCTACACACAATATGTGATCAAGTGTGAACATCTATTTTCACTGGAATGGCAAATCCCAAACTGATGACATGTCAGTGTCATTACAGTGTCTTTCAAGATCTTTTTTTTCAGACGGAATGGGGAAGATGATGCTATTCAAGCCCTCAGGGGTGAGAAAGGTGATTCAATACAGAGAAGGAAATGAAGGGAGAATAACAAAGGAGAAACACAGAGACAAAGGAAGGAGGAAGGAGGAATGAGACATACAAAAAAGCAGACGGGGAAAGTAACAAAAACAAAGGACAGCTGCAGAACTTGCCTAAAGGGCAGCAGAGTTTCTGACTGCCTGATAGGGACTGTGACAATTAGGTTCACTTAATAAATACAAGTCTATTTAGGGGCTACAAAAAATAAAAAGCATGCATATTTTGTGCAAACCATCCACATACAACAGACTGTGGATCAAAGACTATGAACTCTTTATATTATTCCCTGGCACAGAGTCTATGCCTAAATGTGAATTTCAGTGCTCTCAGCTCAATGGGCTCAACTCCTGAGCTACCAATCCCTGTGAAACATCACACTGGGCTGAGCTCTGCTCCCTCAGGGAAGCCTTGATGTACTTCACAAAGTACAGCAATGCAATAACCAGACTTGCTGGCAGTTTCTGCAAACAAGATAAAAATTACATCCTTCTGTAGCTTTAGATTCCCATCTTCAGGAACAGTCTCTTCACAGTCATGAACATTAGAGCCAAGATGTAATCCCTCACAATAATATGGACAGTGATTCAAACAGGAAGTGGAGGCTCTTCTTTTCATGCAGCTCCAGTGTTCATAAAGCATTTCTAGCCTCAGAAACACACACAAAAGCAGCCTGAACATTCCTGTGTGCTTGCAGACTGATCAAACTAAACCAAGTCCACGCACTGATGAAGAAGCTTGTCTTTCATTCAATTCTTATGTTGTAGTAGTTCATGCCAGTTTAAGAAGTGCCTTTCTGCAGTTGACTAAACCACCAAAAAAAATTATATTGATAATTTACCAGCTAACAACCCAGTTCTCACATGGATTATATGTGGTAGTCTGATATCAGTCATCTCCCTCCCAAGGGTTTTTAAATCAAGAAATGGAACACAGAGCACAAAGTGCTTATATAATAAAATTTAAAAATTCTCTCTTAGGGTTCTCCAGGATTATTAAAGGTTCAAAGCCTTCTAAATGAAGCCCACTTTATAAAAAAACATCTGGTTTAAAGCAGTTGGAAGATGAGGAAGAAAGGAAGGAAGGAAAAGAAGACCTTGTTAGTGGACCTCAGAGCTCTGCCCAGTGGCCCTTGAGAGATTCTGCATGAACATATGTATTTCATTATGAACTGAAAATTGTTCACTGAGCTACATCCTACCATTTTTAAGCAAAGGTGCCTGATTCAGCTTATATGCAGGGAATGTTTCTTCTGCATCTTCCTTCACAGAAGCTGATAGGAGCCAATAACTTTATCAGTGGATCAGAAAGTGGGTTTCACAGAGCTACAAAAATGCTGTTCAAGTGATGTGCAACACATTTTTTTGCTTCTCTTCTTTACAGTGGTTTTAGACAGTGTTAAGCAATAGTATCTGTGACCCAAGAGAAATTTAGTAAATTGATAGTGGGCTGCTTGCTCCAAAAATATGGACACTTTTGCTCTATCCACATATCCTCTTCCCTCCTGCATGTGCTCAGTAGCACCTCAGTGGATGTCACATACAAATGAGGAAAGAAGAAGCTCTGTATTCTTTCATATTTGTTTTTCCTATCAGGCCGGGAAACTTCAAAAAGAAGAGGATCAGAGCTCAGATGACTCTGCCAGTATTGGCCTCCCTCATCCAGGGAGAAAGAAAAGCTCAGAACCACTAATAGTGGTGGCTTCCCAATTTTCTACACCGAGCACCAGTACAGTGAAGAGCAACCAGAGAGTTCAGTCTGTAGTCTGTCACTGGTGCTCAGGACACAGCTCTCACTCTGAAGCCACCCTACTCCCAGCATAAATGTTTTGCATTGTTTCTGTTCAGCTTGTACTTCTCACTCAGGGCAAAGAGCATATTTCGAGACTGCTCTCAAGAAAGCTGAGACCTTTTAACATGTTTGCCATTTTGTGGTTGGGTAACAGGCAGGGAAACACAGGAAACCACTGATTAAAAGCCAAACAAATTAGCAAAAAAAGAAATGGCCTTTTACATCAAAAGCTGCAACTTTGATGAAGTCCTACTGCCTGTGTGGAGGCATCTGTGCTTGGGAGAAGAAATTTTTCTATGCTCTAACCTCATGAAATACTACAATAGTGATGATTCAAAAGCCCTATGCACAGCAATTAAACTAGTGCAGGTTACAAGACTAAAATGAGAGACACCAGAAGGAATGAAGTTCACTTAGCACATGTGCAGCCACATCTAATGTGAATGCTTACTACTCTCAACAGGGCCCCAAAAAGTTCAGAAAGAGCACAGAGGGATCCCTCCCAAAACCAGCTGGGAAGTTAGAGGCAGAAGTTTACTGATTCCAACCTGCCATGGAGTAGGATACTGGAGTTTCTTTAGTTAAGAATCATCAAGATTGGAGCCTGTAACTACAAAGACAAATGCAGAGCAGATCCTAATAATCCGATTTTGACTTCCTTTTCCACCAGGGAAATCACTGCAGGTTGAGGTGAGGTGGGCAAAAGAGCACTAGTGTTTCTATGACATCCAACTGCATGCACTTCAGCATCACCAGCCATCTCCGTGAACATCTCCAGGCATTTGCTGCTACAAATCTCCCTGGAATTCACCTCATGAGCTCTGCAACAGGCATATGTGCACTACAGCTGTTTGGATGCCCATTGACTGGTGGTGGTAATTGACAGTAAAGATCTCTGTGCACCCAGAAAGTAATCCACTAATCCACCTGTTCCTGGCACATGCTGCTTTTGTCTGGTTTATTTCTGTTTTTATATCTCATCTGTGGAGCCCTTCAAAAACAGTGCATAAAATAGAGCAGCCCATACTAAAGGGGTTCATGAGATCCCTCAGGGTTATACTCTTATCTCTGCCTATGTTAACACTGGTGCCTACTTAGGCTGAACCCCCAAAACAATACCTGGGAGCATAAAACAAGGGCTGAGAGAAGTGTATTCTGCTCTTCATAAATTGCAAGATTTAACAAGTGCTGCTGCAGATTTAGATGTGTAAGACTCACAGACAGCTCCAATCCTCTGAAAAGACCAAGTTACAAGGTATCTTTCTGCTAGCAAACACAGGAAAAATATCTTATTGTACCCCTTGAGGATTTTATGGCAACCTACTACCCCGATACAATTGTGTTTTCAATGAAGAAACAACTATTTCTTCAGAATCAGTCACATTTACCACTGTGAAACAGTGCTGAAAGCCCAAAGAGTGATTCCAACATACTCCTCTCACCCTGCAGCTCCATCCCCTTGGGCATCTGTCTTGCAGTGACAATTTTTGGTGGAGGGAAGCATGGGAATGCATTAATTGTAAACAGGCTCTTCTTCAACACCTGAGGAAAGCAATGTTTCTCCACCACAGCTCAGTTAGGAAGGCCAAGCTGAGCACTGATAAAATTTACAGGTGGAACAGCTCAATTCTCAATCACCATCATCATTATTTATTGGTATTACACAGCACCTTAATGCTACCAACTCAGAGCTGAGCCCCAGTACACATCTTGCTCATACACATGCAGGGGAAGACTGCTCTTTCCCTGTTGCACTTTCAGCCCAGGGGCCAGACAAGAAACAGTAACACTAAAAAAAAAAGGTGTTTTCACAGTGTAGCTTGCCATCTGCTAAAACTGAACACACTGGCTAGTAAACATGGGCCTACTGTTCCACAGGAGTAAGGACACATCACAGGGGTTTGTGCTTCCAGATACGCTGCTGCAACACTCATGGAGTTTAATGTGCCTCCAGTGATAAAGAAACGAAGTTCATAAAGTGAATGGGGGGAAAAAAAACATTAAATACACTACTTCATCTACTAGAACAACCTTTTAACAATGTTACTGCACAGAAACCACAAAAAATATCTTTTTTGCTAATGACCAAATTATTTGGTTTTATGACTTCCCTTTAGAAAAAAACCAAACCTATTTACTGTGCTGTGATTTTCTTTCCAGGAAAACAGATAATCACAAGGATATTAGAACAATTAGAAGGATGTGAGAAATGAACAATAATCTCTGTAAGTACATTTCTAAATATGTGCCTGTCAGATACACAATAGACAGGTACTATTATATCTAGGTACTGTCCTATCCAGGTGGTGCAATTAAAGAACTAGCAAAAATGAGCTATAAAAGAAAAGTTATAAGGTCAAAATAAACGTTATTCAGCAAAATAGTTATTAGTCTACAGGAGTAGAAAAAGTAAAAGCACTGAGAAAGAAGCATAGTTGTTTCATTATACTGCTAAAAAAAGACAGAAAAATCATATTTAATACAGGTTAGATTTCACTGATACTGTTTTTAGTCACATAATCTTAAGATCGTTCAATGATCTTGAAGTGCCAGAGTCTAGGCATTTAAATTAAACTGGACTACATATTAAAAGGAGCCCTGATCAAAACAAACATCAGAACAAGCAGACCAGTTTGCATGACCTGTGACAGTCTTTTCTTCTCTCATTCCCGGGCTGTACTGTGAAACAGTCAAAGGAACAAAGAAACCACATATGTGATTTTCTATAGTCCTGTCTCTTTTAGGTGTTATGGTGATAACCATTACTTTAATATCAAAGTGCAAAGCTAATTTTTAGTCAAAAGCCATCCTAAAAGATAGAGAAGTATTATTATTCTCACCTTGCAGGTGGCAAACTGCAATATCACCTATGTAAGGCAAGTGGTATTTCAGAAGATACTGGTGAGATAACAGGCAAAGTTCTTTGGCACTACTATTCAGCTTCAATTTAATCCAGCAGCTGTTCATTTGGAACCTCATGCTCTGTCTCTGGCCAAGCATTAAATTTCCCCCAGGCATCACCATGACCACCTCAACTCTGCTCACAGCTCGCAGACGTGGTGACGGGGCTGCGCAGAGCATCACCAGCTCTGCCGAGGGCTCTCAGTCCTGCAAGACAGCAGCACCTCGGCATCTCTCCTCTTTCCACAACAGCCTCATCCAGGGCTGACGACATCCAATAGGATTCATAAGCAAAACACTTCTCTACACATCACACGAAAGTCAGCAAGTCCAGCAGATGTGCCAAACTTTGTCAAGCATGCCTGTTAAGATTGGCAGAGACCATCCCTATCTCCTTCCTACTGCAGAAGTCCAAGCTTAGACTTAATGGCTGAATAATAGAATCACAGAATGGTTTGGTTTGGAAAGCACCATAAAGTTCATCTAGTTCCAACCTCCCTGCCACAGGCAGGAAACCTTCCACTAGACCAGGTATCTCAAAGCCCCATCCTGCCAGCTCCAGGGATGGGGCACCCACAACTTCTCCAGGCAACTTTTTCAAGTGTCTTGCCACCCTTGCAGTGGAGAATTTTCTCCTTCCTAAAGAAGTAAGGCACGGCAAAGGATCCCATCCATTATTTCTTTAAAAGTGGTTTTGTAATTGGTGATTTGTTAGAGTTTTAAATGATTATTACCTGGACAGAGGTTGGGGATGGGAATGTTTGGTAAGGAATGTGAGACTTTGAGAATAAAAATGCTGAAGGAATGTTGCAGGTCATCAAGTTGAATTCTGAGCTACAGCAAGGAATCGTATACTGCAGAATACTTTCAACCTATACTTTCCACATTTGCATAAATGAAGTTGAGTTTTCAGAACATTGAAAGATCCCACTTGACTGTACTGCAGATTCTCTCTCCTTTATGGGAACAACCTTTGGTCGTAACTGACACAACCATAAAATATTATATTTGGACAGGCAAAAGGCTTGGCATAAAAGCTTGTGTAATCTAGGCAGTTTTATGTTTTAAATTCATAAAGTGGTACATACCTTACAGAGCTTCCCATTTTAGCGGAACAATTACTAATTTTATGAAAAGCTCATCATTTTCCCCTTCTGTTCTTTCAAAAAGGATCTACTAATCTATTGAATTTTAATAAAGTCAAAAGGGATGTCTTCATTTCTTTCTCCAAAGATCTTTATCAGTAGATTTCTAAGACCATCGAGCTTGGGAAGAATGCATTTTGTTCCCACTGTCATATGTGAACTGCTATCCCCAGCCTAAACACATCCCTAATGATTGTTTGGTTTATCACACACATGTAATACATCAGCAAGGATTTCAATCTGGTGTCTCTCTTGAGTGTACATTGCTAAATTTCCCTCCTAGATTTAAAGTGAGCTTGTCCCAACATTAGCACAGTAGTATTGCTATAATAGCTTGCTCCTAAGCAAACCGGGTAATGCCAGTTAAACCAGCAAACCAGGCAAAACCAGGTATGGCTGCAGGTGTGGAGGGCTGTTCGTGGTGGAGGACTTTGAAGCATGTTTGAAGTACACATTTACTAATTAATGTATCCATTTTAAATGTCTGGTTAGGGGATGAGAAGAGGTTCTCTCTTTCCTTTAGCAGTGGGAATTTGCCGAAATGTGGAGAAAGCTTGCAGGCAGCAATATGACTTACAGCAAGATGTAAGGCTGGTAGAGAGGGGAAACAGTGGTAGAAGCAAATAGATGAAATAAGCCAGAAACTTTATACCATTAAAAAAGAAAAAGGAAAAACAATTGTTAAAGTCCTGAGTTACTTTAATCAGATTAAAATCATTCTGCTTTCCATGTGGGATTCTGCTGTTCCATTCAAATATGATTATTGGGTTTGGTTTCCATGTTTTTATAATCACACTATCATCTCAAGGAATTTTAAGAAAAACGCTCCCTATGGGAAATCTACTTTTCACTTTGTGATATATATGCCATTTATCAAAGGTCTGAGCTGTCAGGATTTTTGACCTCATGCTCCCTTTAGTTTCATAAAACATAGTCTGACTACTCTGCAGAAACACCACCCAAACCTTACCACAAATGGACTTTTGCCCAGTTTGCATAGATAACTACATTTATCATTACAGGTAATGCTACAGTAATATTGAAGTCAATGTTTTTTATAGTTTTCCTCACAATTTATGGCAAACTGAACAAAACAGAAAACCAATTAAATAAAATATCTGTCAAAAGAATACATGTAGTGATCACTAGGCTCTGCAAATCATATATGGTGAAACTGTATCAAAAAGAGTAATAGTTTCTAAATTAAACAAAGTATCTGTATATCAAATATAGACAAGTCTGGATCAGCTGAAGTTTTTGTGTGTAGCAATATCTGTAGACGTGCAGTAAATCTTCCTTTCTGGTAAGTTGCTGCTAAATATTTAAGACTTGGAAAAAAATGGTGTGTATATTTACATTTATTTTCCTTAACAAAGAGCTACATGTTTATGGGGGATCATGACATCAAGTTACTGGACAAATAAGCACCTGCATGAATTTAATATTTTGACAACAAAAAAAAATAAGGAAATACTGGTGCCACGAAACTTCAGACCTGGAAGTAGCTGGCCAAAGTCCTGCTCACAACACTCTAGCAGTCTGCACACAGCATGAAGAGCAGCCCCTGAATCAAAATCAATTGCGAATACGAGTGTCATTCTCCCTCTATTTCTGCTTTGGCTTGGATTTTTTTTTTTTTTTTAATTGGCTAGTATTAATGCAGAATGGGAATTCTTCAAGAGGGTCAAAAAGAATATAGTTTTGTAAACAAAGTTGTTTATCTAGCACCAAAAAAATGCTCCTGGAATGACTAAGGTCTCTCCTAAGGAAAAGTAGGATTTTTAAAAACTGTCATGAATTGACTATTTTTCCCCCAAATCAGAAAGGCTAGCATATTTTTAGTACATCTGGGCACATGCATATTTTAGCTTAACACACTAAGGGCAATTCTCAATGTTATTTATCAGTTACATGGATGTCAATTACTTGCCCTTCCCACAGTAAATGGTGTGTTGCACCACCCACCTGTCATGCCTTCAGTTTATGATATTTTAAGACTGGTAGGAAAATTAGTTCCACTTGCATGAGCCTTTGTTTGAAAGTAAGACCTCACAACAGATTTCTGTGGGCGGAGGGGACGGAGAGCGGAAATACTAATTGCAGGAATTCACTAACCAGCCACACTCTTGCTGTGACAAGTACTGGCTTTGCAAGACCTGCATCACCAGTGACAGTTTTGACTATAAATCCCACTGCCAAGAAAGGTTGGAGACATGCTTCTCGTTTATAGGATTTGTAAATAATTATTAGAGTACAAAATAAAGTAATGAGGACACAAAGCAGGAAGCAATTTGCATCCCTCCTGGTACAGTTCTCTCTTGACAAAGCAAGGAATTGTACCCTGATCTTCCCAGTGATTCAAGGCCACTTTACAATCCATGCAACCACATCCTCTGCTTTGCCATCAAAGCCACCATTTCTCTAACTCAAAAAACTAACAGCATTAGAAGAGGATAATAAGTAAACATCAGACATCTACAGTACAGAAAAGAAGAGGGAGGAGAGAGGATCAGTTTAATTTATAGCCTCCCTAGTTTCTTTCAGGACATCTCATGCAACCAAAAATCTCATGCACTTAGCAATGCAGCACAGGATGATTTACATGGTGCAAATTATTTTTTTTAAAACTCTATGTGCATATCAACCTAACCTCTGCCCCTCTCACATTGATGTATTTGCCCTTGATCCACACTCCATGGTAGCACTTTCAATGAACTATTCATGCAGGTGAACATCCCTGAGAGATGCAGCTGCCCCCTCCGCTTTTTTGGTTGTCTCTTCATCATGGAGCTCAAAGGAATAATCTTATTGCATATTTCTTCTTCATTTATTTTACTAGGTGAGGTGTTTAGGAGGATATGTGGTCATCTGGAGCTCATCACTGTCAGATTTTCAGCCACACAGCTGTAAAGGGTAAAGAAACTAGTTTAGCTCCTTGGTTTACAAAGTGCTGAGTACCTCCAATGAGGTGCCAAATGTGTGTGGTGACACTTTAAGATTGCTGAGTGCCTCCTGAGGTTCTCAGGGCCTGATGCAAAACCCCACTGTAGGAAGGACAGCCCTCCCCTTGGCTGCAATGCACCTGGGACAGAACAGAGATTCACGACTCAAGCCTGTACTTCCAAGGCAAGGAAAAACTTGCCATAGATTTAAGAACACAGAATAAGGTGGCAGTTTTGAGAAGCAGTGGATGTTAGCGTTCCTACCTCCAAACAACCCAGAGTAACATAAATAAATGCATACATATCTACTTAAACAAATAGACATTCAAAAGTACCTTAAATATGTTTGGGATCAGGTGCTCATTTTCAATTGTTTTAATATAATATACAAGCATGCAGAAAAATTCTCTCCAATCCCCTTGAGCCCATCCTGTTTCCTTTAAGCTTAATGCATTTCTTCCACGCCTTAAAAAAAGAAAGAAAAAGAAAACAAAAAAAAAAAGATTCTACAAACTGTCTTTACAAATCATTTTTCTCTGGAAGCCTTTGTTAAAATCAGCTCTTCTTCTGGAACCATGCAATAAAACAAAGCTAACTAAAAAGAAAAGATGCTGAAAAAAATGCTGACAGTCATACTGTAAAACATCCTGTGCAAAGACTGGCTGCTTTAATTTGCGTTAAGGCAGCAAAGAGTCCTTCATTACCAGGTCACTTGTTCAAATACAGTCTTAGTTGACAGTAATCACCCGATGGCAGGCAGAGTGAGCATCATACTTTATAAGTAACTCTGCAAAAGTATTTTTTATTGAATGTATAAATAATGTAGAGAACATCCGCAGGCATTCATGAAGAGTGCGTCATCCTGCAATAATGAATTAGTAGATAGCAACTAAGCAAACAAAAAAAGAACTAAGTTGCAGCAAAGACTATAACCACTTTCATTTCTTCTGACAGTTGCCATTTATCTTTGCTTTTGAAGAGACTACGTGGTAGTATTCTAGTAAGTGAGCTGTAGCATACTGTGAAAAAATAATAACATTTTAGCAATACAAGCCCTCACTGCAGCATCTGTTATTAAATCTTTGCAGAGAGGCAAGGCGAGACCGCTAGTCATAACTGTGGATTAGCAAGGTTCTACTGTATTCGTTTTAGAGTGCAGAATGCTGTGCATGAAAGCTGTTACTTGCCTTCTATGTCAAAAAATGAACTTATGCCAACTTTTTAATACTGAATTTTTCAAGGAAGCTGTCCTAACAGCCTGCGAGCACTGTCCACAAAAAAACGGCAGCAGTCTAATAGCAGAGAAATGGAGGAAGGACAGAATCAGAATAGCTGATGCTGCTGATTTGCAACACTTTCTTTTCACAGAAAATGACCATCATCTTACACTTCCTTCCTGAGCAAATCAAAAACTGCCTTTGAAAGTGTCAAGCTTTATGACGCTGACTTCAACTCTGACACCTGATTATACAAGAGCATTAACATAAGCGCTCAGCATGCTCCAGGGAATCACTGCATCCTCATAAGTGAAGCCTTAGCAGATCCACATGCTGGCTGACTCCCTAGCAAAACAGGCAAAAACTCAGGACTTCAGGTCCTAGAAAAAGGATGATAATTCACATACTTATGAGAATTATAACACATATACGCACACTCTGAACTGAGCCAAGTTTAAGTAAACTTTATACTAAATTCACAAAGTTCAAGCAGACTCAGAGCTTAGCTGAACTGTTGTAAAAATGCTCAGTTTTCCAGAAACACTAAAATCCTCCAGGAGAAAGTTCATCTTAAGCCTTCATAACGATATTTTCCTGACTATGAAGTTACACAAACAGTGCAAGGTGCTATGTAATATTTACCCATGACGCCCACTATTATGATATAATGTTTCAGTGAAGAATAAATTAGAAGCAGCAAATCTCTGAAACCACCCGTGCGAATACACAGCCATTAATGGATCAATACATAAAGAAGTGAAGACTAGCTGATATTGAAAATTAGTTAAAAAAATATTAGGGGCACTCACCGTGAGAGTTGCTGCCTAAACTAGATAAACAATAAAGGCAAGCCACACTGTTTTAACTGTGTAAAGTTGTGAACACTGATGCTCTAATGAAGTATCACTGGTCCCAGCGTACGATTTTTATCCCCCGATGTGGCTGTAAAAGCCCCCTCGGAGAGCTGCTGCTATTCCGGACCTTTGCGGGACGCCCTTAAGCTCCTGCGGCGCCCGGCGGGGCCGTCCCGCTCTCTCACCCCTGCTGCTCACATCACCTCAAGCCCAGAGCTGCGTTTTATTTCATTTTCTGGGTTTTTTTCGGGTTTTTCTTTCCCTGGAGCTTGAGGAGGCAGAGCGCCGCGCGGATTACACGGGGATGACTGAATCGCGGTGAATCGATTAAGCCTCGACAATTTAATCTGGGACTTCATGCGGGGCTGGAGGAGATAATCCCCGCACCGCAGTTCGTCCCTGCCTCTCCTTTACCCGGATACCCTGGCACAGACCCGGGGGCACACCGACCGCACAGGGACGCCGCCTCGCCGGTCCGGAGCCAAGCCGCCCTCCTCCTCCTCCTCGCAGCGCGGCGCGGCGCACACCGCGCACCCGGCGCCTCTGCAAGATGCGCGCTCGCAAACTTTCCAAACTTCTGGGGAAGTGGAGAGGGGTACGCGGGGCCGGCCCGACCACGGCGGAGCTTCGCCACCCGGCGGCACCTCACCGTCCGCAGCACCCCGAGCGCTGCCCGCGGGGACTCCCGCGCCCCGGGCCGGCCAGCGGGAGGCGGGAGCAGCGCGCTCCGGCCGCACCGAGGCCGGCGGAGCGCAGGTTCCGCCCCGCAAGTTGGAAGAGCAAAGCAATGGCAAGGGCAGGGACCCCAAACCCCGCCCGCACTGCCCCTCGCACTCACGCTGCTGTTCTCGCCCGTCCAGTGCACCATCGCCTGGTTGTGAGACGCGTCCCCTTTCAGCACGAAGGAGGTGCTGATGAGGGAGACCTGCTCCCGGCCGGCCGCCAAGGATGCTCTCCTGGAGCGGCTGCTCCCCGCCGCCGCCCCGCCACCGCGCCGCGGGTCCGGGGGGCTGCGCGCCCCGCGGGTCAGAGCTATCGGGCGCGGGCGGCCGCAGGGCTCCGCGCAGCGCGGCGCGGCGGCGGTGCCCAGCAGCGGCGGCAGCAGAAGCAGCAGCAGCAGCAGCGGCGGCGGCGGCAGCCGGGCAGCCCCGCGCGGAGCGGCAGCGGCGGACACGCGTGGCCCGCCGTGCGCCATGGTGGCTCTCCGGCGTGGTAGTGACAGGCGGGGAGGTGGCGGGGAGGGAGGGAGACACCGCGGCGGAGGGCGGGGGCGGGGGAGGGCTGTAACCGGAGCGGGGCTCAGCGGCAGCGCCGTGCGCGGGGCTGCGCGCCCAGCCGGGGCGGCGCCGCCATCTGCTGGTCCGCGCCGAAACGCCGGGCGGGCTCCGGCACTCACGGACACGGGCATCGCGCCCCGCGGGAGCCGCGGCGGGGACGGGTCTCTCGGTGGCAGCAGAGCCCGCCGCTTGTGAACTTTCACGCAGAGCTCCAGGGAGAGGCTCTCCGAGAGAGGCCGAGAAAGATTCACGCAGCCTCTCGGGGTGTGTGCGCTGCAGCCCGAGGGGCGCTGGGGGCGAGCACCCACCGCTGCCTCTTTGGACACGAGGGATGGCCTTGGTTGGCCGTCCGTTCCAGGAGGCTGCAGTGAAACGGTCAGAAGAGGTCTGTGGTCAGCAGCTGAGAGCCGAAGAACAAATGAAGCAGGTGCAAAAATACGATTTCTGTCATTAAGACAAGTGTTTCCGTGGGGAAAGGGACCCTGTCCGTTCTTCTGCCCCCCAGCTCCTAGGAGGCACCAGGCTCGTCACCTGCATTGTCCAGATCCAATTGCTAATCCATTGTTGCCCACTGTGCAGAAGGGTGGCTTGTAATTTGGGATTGATCTATGGCAGCCCCAAGAAATGCTCTACTGGTGTGATCACAGCCAGCAGGGGCGATGACTGGGGCTGTGCAAGGTGGCATCACTCAACTGACAGGTGAAGCGGTGGAAGAAGATTCAGCCACCACAGACTGGGTGCTCTTCTTGCTTCACTGCAGTGTGCTTTGTGGAGCTTGGGAAGCAATTTGCCTCAAATGCTATGAAAAGGCCACAAGTTAGAAACCCAGAATAACTAAGGTTGGCAGGGACCTCTGGAGAACTCCTGGTTCAACCTGCTGCTCAACCCAGGGCCAACTCTGAAGCTGAATCTAACTTCACAGTAAGATCAGGATACTCAGGCCTAAATGCAAGAAAACAAGTTTGAAAGACCATTGAGGAAAGTAATGACTCCAAGTATAGGCACCTAACAGAAGAGATCTGGGCTGGGTAAACACAAGGTGAGTAAAGTTAATAAACCAGCTTTAGTTGTAATCTGCCTTTACCCTAATGGCCTAGAAAATTCGGATTACGAAAGCTTTTCTAGGAAGATTAATAGAAAAAAATAGTATCCACTGGTTTTACTGTACCATTTACAGGCCTGTGATGACTACCACAGTGACCTAAAGTGATCTGGTTATACCAAGTTCATGTAAAAATTACTTTCAGCAACTTACATGATTACATATTAGCTGTACACCTTCAGTGCTAGGAGACCTATGGTAACCTGCCCTGTCATTACTGTAATAGCTCAAATTAGAAGGCAGTTTCAAATTCAGGATGACTCTCAATTTCAAAAGAAATACAGAATAAAAATTTAAATATTACTTTTAAAAAATCACATGTACTCTTTCTGCAGCTCCCAATAAAGTCCTCTTTCAGAGTTCTAAGCATAGCCCCACAATCTCAAAACAATCTCTGTGCAGCCTTCCCCCTTGTTCCTTTGGTACAGCGTCTGAACTAAAAGAAGATATTGTCCCTTATCTAGGAGTCTCCAGATGCCAGTTATGGAGATTCTGTCCCAAACACCCTGCCAACAGGAGCCCAGGCAGTGATAGAAACTCAGGCAGGCAGCACTGCATGACCCAGGTCACCAGTAGTTGCCTCTGGGACTCTTGAAGGGGCCATGTATTAAATTCATTCCTGAAGTACATCTTGTATAAAGACCAAGTTAATTTTTCGTCTCAGACCTTGATTTCTGGAGACAGTACCAAAAGCTCAGCAAGCCTAGGAGTAGCTATAAGGAATTGTCTAAGGGAGATGAAACAGGAGCGTGAGACGAGACTGACTTTGCATCCATTTAGTTTTCTCATGGCGTCTTATCTCTCTGAAACATTACCCTTGTAAGGCAAAAAAGACCTGGGTTTAAGTGAGCAGAAAGTTAATTTTCCAGACAAACCCTCTTGACTCTAGTAAACTGGTCTCAACGACAAGTGGGGTCAAACACTTGTTTGAATCACTGCTGTTTGGGCAGAGATTCAACAGTTCACAGAAGACACACAAGCAGAAAGTCATTCCTGTCAGAATAACAGTTTCATACTAAGCGAGTCACCTTCCATCTTTTGCACCTCTGCACAAAGAGGAACAAGAGGAAAGCACAATGCCAAATTGTTAAGAAAACACTGACCAGCCACAATTGTATCAACCGACATGAAGGGGTCATTTGCCCATTATTAGGAATACAATAATTTTGATTCTTACATCATGGCCTATCTCCTGTGTAATTGTGATCATTACCCACAGTTTGTAGAATAACCTAAAAGTATTCAGAAGAGATGGAAGGGCCCAAGCACCTACATGTTAAAACTGGCATGCAAAACCTAATACTTCATCTGTATAAATACGGCTGGACTTTGTCATGCTCATCCATTTTGCATTCACCACTGTGTTTGACAGCTTGGGCTCCCATAAGCAGCAGCAAAGAGATGGTAACATCCACATTCCTAAGAGTCAAGCTCTCTATATCTGTCAGTTGCTGACATTTCCCATAACATGACTTAAAAAGGAAAAGAAAACCAAGCATTTGCTGCAGAAGTAATGAAGCCTGGTTTCCTCCAGCTTTGCACCTTATGGTCCACTCAAGGTCTGCTCTAGTCTTTCCCCACTGTCAGAATATCTTTTCCATTATTTTCACAGGACCCTAGCAAACCCACTAATAAAGTTCTCCTTGTCTGTCCAATCACAAAACTTGCCATTTATTTTTGTGATCACCCCCAGTTTGACAATTTAGTTGAAATTGTCTTACAGACATTTTCTGTACAGAAGACTCTGACCAAGGTGGATGGACAGATACACAGCCCAATGAATCACTCACTGACAAGGACTAATCAGGCCTTTTATTCTTAGGTAAGTTAATGAAACATTTCACCTAAAGAATGCTAAAGCTGACAGAAATTGATGTAATTCTTATGTATGAATTGTGAGACTTGAGTACATGGGGATGAATCACTCAACCTACAACTGTACTTGTCACTAATTGAATCCCTTAGTATCAGGCTTTTAAGAGGTCAAGGATATAATGGAACCCAAAGCAACTTCTCCATTTTCCCTTCTTTAGAGATTATCATAACCAAGACAGATGTGTGGACAACACTATAAAAATCTTTGCACCATTTCTTGTCTCTCCCACTTAGTGAAAGGCTTTTGCTTGGACATTTCTTCAATGGCTGTTGAAGCTGGTTTTACATCAACCACATTAATACTCACTTACTGAATATTACAGTCTAATAAATAATGCATATTTAATATATCAGTAATTCACAGTAATAAAATGTGTCTCTAGACTAGGAATGCTGTAGAAACAATACCCATATGGCATTATTTCACTGTGGTGCACACTTAATGACAGTAGAGTTTCAAAATATGAGTATTGAGCAGATTGGATGAGAGTGCTAAGGTTCACAAAACTGGAAAGGAAGTTTCATTATATAACTCCCATTAATGCATTCAAACTCCTGTAGCTAAGTCACCTAAGAGATAAAATGATGGCTTTGTATTGTCCAAAGTCAGGGGACAGCATCACAGGTCAGAACCCAATTGTCTTAGGTAGGCACTGTACAAAAAGAGAAAACAAAGGGTTGATCCACCTTCCATTCCATCCATGTTTGGTTATGCAAAGGACAATCAAAACAACATACTTCTAGTCCAAAGCATGACCAGAATATTTAATTACTTCTTACTCTGTTGTGACTATTCTAGGTGAAATGCAAACCCAAGAGAACAGAAGTGCTTCTGATTTTTATAGGTTTGTTAGCATCAAGGTTGCTAATAAAAGAAGGAAGCTAATTTACAGACTAGAAAATATAATTTTGTCTAGGAAGCCCAAGCAAGCTCAGCAGTGTAAGAGACCAACTCTGATAAGTGAGGAGCTCTCCCAGTTTCAAATTTTAACTGGAACTTCTTAAGGGTTGCCAAAAGGATGGTTTAGATTTAGTTTAAGGATTCCTAAAACAAAGAGGCTTCCCTAAATGTCTGTAACCTTTTATGTCTCTTATAAACTCTGGTTCAGCAAATATACAGGGGCAGACAAGAAGACAAATAACTGACTATCAGTTATCAGTAACACCTCTAAGCTCCTCCAGTCCCAGAATAGAAATAGAAAAGGCTCAAAAAAAAATTAGTGTGTTGTAAATCCAAGGCAAGTTTCTTCCTGTCAATGGCAGAATTATTAGTGCTATACTAATAACGTTTACTCACATTTTTACTGTCTGTCAGATTAGATTAAAAGGATTCAATTAACTCACTTTAATTTTATCAGATTAATTTCTGATCAAATACTGGAAATACTACAGAAAGCTTCAAATTCTGCTCAGGCAGAAACCAAGATGCAATGCTTATATTCCTTTTGCTTGCAAATAAAAACATTGATAACAATTTGTTACATGTTTCACCCTCATAGCTGTCTTAGGTTGATAAATCAAGATGTCTGCAGAGGCACAATATAGTAGAAAATCACAGGAGAATTACCCATTTAAGCATGCTCCTAGTACATTGTTCACCTCTTAAAGGTTGATTTAAATTAATGTATCAAGATGCATTTAGGATACTTTATTCTATTCATTAGATACAAAACAATTTCCAGTTACATTGTGTTTATGTTAACCACATCATTACACAGTGACCTGCAGGTTTTTTGACAAAATGCTCATGCATGAAAGCAACTTAATCTCATACGTTTATCAAGATGCCCAACTCCAAAACACCTTATGATTCACTCTGACCATATCATTAGATAACAAATTAATAAACAGCAAAGCTTTATTGCCTTGTTACTCAATTAACATAACCCAAATGCTTTCTTCTGTGTTAAATGCAAATTATTATACATAATGCCATACCCTTACACCAAACAGCAGAGCTTTTATTTAGCTAGGCCTCTCAGGGTCCAAAATAATTTCTATTTGTGTACTGCACTACCAAAAAAAAAAAAAATCTTTCTATAGTCAACAAATCTAGATGTCTAAACACTTTTCTCAGTAGTTGCTCCATCTGACAGAATAAAAAACAAAGCAGGTGTCAGGTTGTTTTATTAGCATTAATTCATTGATACATTGCTTTCAGCAGCCAGCCCAGATGCCCACAGAAGAAAGCCTAATTAATAGGTAGCATTCCTTGTCACAAAGAAAAAAAACTACTTCTGTGGGAAGTTCTGAAGTCAAAAAAAGTGAGTAACTGCCTTTGTTCTATGAAGAACTGACTAAGCTACAAAGTACATGTTCAATTATTCTGTTCAAATTTTAACAATATAAAAGAGTAGATTTCAGTATAGTGTATTATCTCAGATTATTACAGAGTGCTCTCTCCAGGTATGGGTATACTAGCTGGCATGCACTTATGTGAATAAATTTGGAAGAGCTGTAAATGACTTAAGGAAAATCTAAGTAGCTTCCAGTTCTCGCAGTATCAAGTTAGCAAACAGCATGTACACAGATAAAACACAACCACCCCTTTGGCCAGTAGCCCGTAAACAGGCAGTCATTGAGGTTGTCTAGAAACATCATCCTTTGAGCACATCAGCTCTCTTCTAATTCAATGAAAGTAACTGAGCAGCTCAGCACCTTGCAGGATTTCTGCTACTGAGTAGGTAAATATACACTATAATTTTGTTTAGCTCTAGCTCATAAAAGAGAAAAAAAAAGTTGTAAAATCACTGTCACTGAAAAAAAGGGCTAACAATTAATACAAGCTGTCTTGATCTCCTTAGGTTTTATCTTCCATCAATCAAAAGAAAAAAAAAAAACCCTAGTCTGTACATATTTATTATGCCACAAAGCCTGAAACAGTGGCTTAGTCTGAAACAGAAAATAAAAGGTGAAGTGTAATGTTGTGGTGGCTATTGTAAGATTATCTGTCTTCAACCTTCATAATTTCTCATCAACAATTAATGAGCAGAGCTCTGAAAACATGAGAATGGATTCATTGTCCACACCTTAAGAGCTCACAGAGAACAAAATGTTTTTCTTTTATGTGGTCAGCTAGACTGTGGGAACTTGTTTTTCCCAGAATAGCTTTGCACTCGTGTTTTCTGCCCTAAAATTTCTATGGAGCTTATTTGGCAAAATATGGAAAGCTGAGAAATATTTGGGTATTTAGATAATCAAATGTGGTGCGGAGGACATAATCCTCAGGTTTAAATTCAGCTTCATATTTGTCTATTAAGTTCATTTTATTTCAAATATAACATTAATGTCCTACCAACCACTTAAATTCTGATCTAATCTTAACAGTACTTTTATCAGTGACATTTTATTAAACAGTTTGCCAATACAGTTGCATTTCTGATGAAATGGTGTGAGAAAAATAAATATTAAGCTCACCTAAAACCAAACCATTCTAAATCAGTCTTAGTCTTTTGCAAATTATCCCTGAAGGCACCATTTTTCTAGTAGGAGATGCACCCACCTGGTAGATGTTTAGTGGGAAGTCAGTATGACATGTTTACAGCTACCTCAATCCCCTTGAACTCTTCATGGAAAGAGCTTAGCAAGGAATGCAGATGTAAGTAGACTCCAATTTATGGTTAATAGGTTTTGACCATGGAGCAAATCCTTTCTATTGCAAGCATGCAGGCTTAAGTGGGTGTGGGACTGGGACCTAACTGTGTGGTCTTGCATGCCTGTTTCAAGGGATGGGGAAGAGTTTTGCTCTGAGTTTTCCAGGGAGTGTGCTAAATTTTGTCTCATGGCTGAGGTCTGCAGATACAGCACTGGCTGGTTCAAAGCCAAACCAAGAAAAATGAGAGGGTTTTCTGCAGAAGACATATTCAGCTAAAATATCATAGAAGACCACATTATTTTTAAGCTGTGAAATAGATTTACTTAAAGTAACAACCCTCAGGAGTGTCTTCTTTAAATAATTAACAGAATTGTACATGAATTTTTGTTTAGGTAGTACCTTTTTTTCTGAGCTGGCTTATTCTTTTTCATGTCCTTTTTTTTTTCTTGTTTGCCTGCTATAAAGATTTGCGTGGTCTCAGTGAATAGATAAGTCTTTCCCCAAAAAAGGAAGTTACTGAAATAACGTATCACTGTGAAAAATGTGTACTATCAGATGCCAGGGAACCTGACTGCCACACATTTTGGAGATAATTTTCAAAAAAAAAAAAAAGCTTATGAGAAATAGTGAAAATTAAAGTAATAGAAACATAATAGACAACTGGTGCCAATTCCTCTCCTAAAAACTATTGTTTCTGAAAAGCAAAACAGCTGGAGGCAGATGTTTTATGTAAGTAAAAGGCTGGAGGGCTTTGGAATCATGAGCTGGAGAAATACAAAGCACTTCACACTTTCCAAGGCTCCCCTTATCAATTCCATTTCTCCATTTCAGCATTCATTTCCTTCCGTGCTCTGCATTTGAGCCAGTAAAACAATAAAAAACCCTGCCATATTTTTAACATCTTAAAAATCCTGTTTTATGCACCAAACCAGATTACTTATATCAAGACACTATACTGCTTTTCCCAAAGAAAAGGTACCTTTTATTATTGTCCTATGAACATAGGATGACCTAAATATCTGGAGGAAAACCAAACTGGTGCATAAATATCATACTGTTTTGAACAGCCCTCTATAAATCCCATCATTGTTGCCTCATATAAACACACATAGGATGAAAAGGTAAAGTATTTCTCTATCTTTTTTTTGTTTTCTATGTTATATTTTCTCTCCAGTCTCAAACATTTGTGGCCTACTGTGAAGTTCCCTTTCAGCCAAAATCTTGAAAGAGTCTAAATGTATAAAAATGAAGGTAGACATTTTTGGTGCTTTTGGTTCCTAATTTTTGGAAAGATCAATGGGAGCTAAGAGCCCATATGCATTACAAAATGAATTTGCATTTAGAAATTTGGCATTAGTGGCTATTTCACTTTTCTTTGGACAGGGAAGTCTAGGAGACATCTATGTTTTTTCCATATGCCTTTGAAGCTGGAAATAAGTACCATGTGAGAGGTAAGTAAGAGCAAATGTGTATCCATAGGAAACAATTCACTTGCCCAGAGAGGTTGTGGACTCTCCATCTCTGCAGGTGTTCAAGACCAGGCTAAATGGGGCTCTGAGTAACCTTGTGGAAGGCTCCCTGCCCATGACAGGGGGTGGAACTGGATGATCTTTAATGTCCCTTCCAACCCAAACCATTCTGTGATTCTAATACATAAAGCTTATACAGCAGCTTATAGAGTCACAATAATTTTCTTAGAGCTCCAGCTGTAAGATCAGGAGACTACATGTAAAGTCTCAGTGGTGGCTTTAGAAAGTGTGATAGCTCTCATGTCTTCAAACAAAGACTGAAAACACGGAATAAATTAATCCTCTAGACTCAGGATATTGGAAGCCAAAGAAAGAGGGGTCAAGAATTTCATTTTAATGCCACATTATTGAAGACATTCTCATGATTTTTCAACATTTTAGTTTTTCTTTCACAGTGCTGTGACAGAAGGGTCTAGCTTGATTTTCTTACCATCTTCATCTGCCTGACTAAACTTGCAAAAGCATTTGGTGGCTATTACATTACTGGACTTGAGATGATTGCTTCTACTTTTGAAACAATATTTAGAATCACAGAGTCATAGAATGGTTTAGGTTGGAAGGAATCTTAAAGATCGTCTAGTTCCAACTAGATGCCATAGGCAGGGAACTTTCCACCAAATCAGATTGCTCAAAGCACCATCCAGCCTGGCCTTGGGAAGTAATTTTCATGAAAAAGCAACCTTAACTAGAATTCTTTTTTTTCCCATCTTTGGTTGATAATTCTGTATCCCTGAACTACAGAAGACAGAACTAGAAATCTGGGGAAAATGACATTTGAAACACCTAACAAAACAAATCTGCCTAGGGCTCATGAAAGAGTGTTTGAAATCTGAATTTGCATCACCTAAACTGTAAAATTGACAAAGAAACAGAGAATGACTTTTATACACATTTTAGTGACAACACTACTGCTAAATTCCCCTGCCTCACTTTAATTTCATATATGATTCAGAGTGTAGCCAGAGAAGTAGTACATTTATCCACCAAAATACTTAACTACAACAGTTAAAAAACTGCAATCAAACAGAATGATCACATCTTTTCTTCCAAGACAACTTGCTCAAGAAAAATACAGTAAGCCTACAAATTTGTTTCTGCTATTGTAAAGATTCTGCATTTTTAGTCTACTGTAATCATATAAATTCATTCATCAATAAACACAACTACTGTAAGTCTTATTCAAGAAAAGCCGTTAAAAATACCTGACTGGAAGAGCAAAAATAGCAGTCTGAAAAGCAAATAAACCATCCATAGCTATTTTTATAAGACTGAAACCACCTACACCATACTGTCAAAAAATTACTTTTCCCCATGAATTTTAAAACTGTTTTATGTGGCAAAAATAATCACCCTTTGTGCCTATAGTGCAGTGTTTATACATTTTCCCTTGTTCATTTTTCAATAGAGGAATAAATCATTGTTCCTGCAATTTTCCAGTAACAGTTCCAGCTCTTGTAGTTTCAGCCTGCATAGAACTGCATCAAAGGATACAAATCTTCTGGTTTGGGAAGAAAAAATAATTAAAAAAAATTTCTCATGGGGTCTCTCTTGTCAGCAGAAAATATTAGTGAAGAGATTCTGTTGCAGATAGCTTGATGCAGAATTTTTCTCATCCTTAGTTTATTTCTACCACTTTATTTTCAAAGCACCTTAATTTTCCAAGTTTTCCACCCCAGCTATATTAGTAGCTATTCCTAGGGATATGAGTATTACTGTGAATCAGGTGCATATTTGATCTTTCTTTTTTTTTGTTGCCCAAGTATCCATCCATCTCCAAAACCATTAGAGCCACAATGTAAATAAGATATGTTTCCTAACAATTTTTTTTACCAGATTCCATTATTTCCAGTTAGTTAGATATCCTTTCAATCTCTCCAAAAAGTTTAACCCTTTCTCTTCATGGTGTCTGTTAACTTTAAAGAGTTCTGCCAGTGTTCCCCATCATCATCATCTTGTAATTGTGGTTTCCCCGAGTTTTACACATTAAACTAGATTCGCATGTAGGGTTGAAAGAGACAACCCAACTAGCTCTGCTTAAGCTCAGTTGTGCCATCCCCAGCTATGTTACTGAGGCTGCTGGGCTTATGCTGACTTACCCATCTGGAACTCCAACAGAGACTGCACTGACTCCTCCCTGAGAAACGTGTCTCGCTGGACACCAGGAAGAGATTCACACCCCTGTTTGCTTTTTCCTTAGGGAGCTCCCTGGAGTGGCAAGTCAGGATCTGACTTCTCTTCATAAAAGGTTTACTGATTATGAATGTTCTGTACCATTCTTTACCTTCTTATCTCCTCCAGACCTCCAGAATACATATTAGGCATCTGTGCATCCTGTATTACAAGAGGACCTTGCTTTTCAGCAGCAGAACTTTCATGAGGGTCTGCTCAACTGTCAGAGAATATTATCCCATGGGATTGATTGTTACCACAAATACATTTGACCAAATTCCTAAAACATTCTGAACCAACATCTTCAAAAATATAGAGCAACGGTGTCCAGAGTAGGTTTTCTTACAAAAACCAGATTTTGCCATGCAGATTGTGAATGAGGCATTTATCACTGAATCAATAAACGTACCACTTACTTCTGTAGTTAGTTTGACCCTGCAATTTTGAGTGTTAAAATAAATGAACCTACAATAAGATAACAAAAAAAATGAGAAGACAGGTGGAAGATTAAGTGTCTTCCTTAAATAAACAAGAAAGAAGGTATTTGCAAAGATTTGAAGCTCATGAATGCAAACTCAGTCTCATTAAATATTACCAAGAGTTGACCCACTAATGACAAGAAGATGAGAAAATTGTCATTGGTTTAATAGGGAGCAAGATGAGGCTTTTTAGATAATCGTACACCAGTCTACTCAGTCAGGGCCAGACTCTGCAGGTAATCAAATACCTCCTAGAAGCTGCTGTTCTCACAAGAATGACTAGATCACATCACCTTCTGTGCAATATCATGCTTTACACTTCTCAGAATAGCATCTGCTTTTTTGATAAATGTGTGTCACAAGGGTTTGGGTAGAGAATCCTTGGACAATATTTTAGAAGAACTTTCATTGGCTCTAATTTTTTTTCCAAACATGTGCAGGTGTAAGAGGCAGAAAGGTTTGGCTCTTAATGCCACAACATTCCTCATCTACACACCTGCACTTCTGGCTGCACTTCTCATCAGATTGCTGAGAGCTGATAACTAGCACTGGTGTTTGATTAATTTTAGTGCTTAACATGTACTAGTTCTGTGCTTTGACTAAGCTAACCAAAACTAAATAATACACGGCACTATCCAACTGCCTAAAAATAGAGCAAATCACACAAATTCTTACCCATTTCGAAGTCAACAGAGTTAATTGTTCCAAACACCATATGTGTTGAGTTTAGCCTTGGTTATAGACCGAGTGCAGCTATAGCACTGACCAATACAGAAAGGGCATTCATCTGCCATGTTGTCTGAATATCCTTCTTTCCAAATCCTCAAGGAACCACATTGGATAAGATACTTGAAAACAGTCCTCTCCTCACACAAAATTTCAACATAGCATCTGTTGTTTTACCATATTCAACAGCAGCAAGGCCATCAATAGACACCAAATCTATGCAACTCCCACAGGATCCTCCTGTGATAGGCGTGTGATATGCTGATTCACTCACTCAGAATACTTTGTCATGTGGCTGGACTGTGGTGCTGAGCTTTCTTTTCAGAGCACTTTTCATTGCTAAAGAAACCTGTGAATACTTGTCTAGTTCTAGAAAAGCACCGGGAACACCTTTCTCAGCAATTGTTTCATATGAGAAATGAATTTGCCTCTCTGCTACTTTTATTCTGTATTTCTCAAATAATATCAGTAGTCACTCTATTGTCACAACACTTTTGATGAAACATATTCAAATTAGAATTCACCAGCTAGGAATGTTTCCCCCCCAGGCTGTATTCCCATGGATTTCTCTAAGAAGCATTCTCCTTTTCAAGCCAGGCATTTCTTCCAGGCTCAATATGGTGCATTCATACATTTGTGATTGGCTGCTAGATATCTAGCCAAAAAAGTAGCTGCAAGTCGCTATCAGGCCAATATGCAAATATTTCTGTGTAAAATACACTAGACAGAAATACAGCATCTCTTCTATTTTGTTGATGACACATGTTCCCAGTCTCCAGAGGTGATCAGACCACACCAGACTAGAGCCCCAGGATATCATACAGACATTAGAGATGATTTGGGGAGCAGAGAACTGAAGCTTGAGATTCAAGCTGATACATCAGCGGGATCTCATTCTCATCCACTGAGGAAGTGGCTGGAAGCAAAAGGTCTGAAATGCAGAAAGAAATATTAAGGTGAGGTATCAGGAGAAGTTCCATGAGGTGAATTGACAACACTTGGAAGAGAATGCCTCTGGTGACTGCAGATCCCTCTGCACTTTTTTAAGCACCAGTAGAACAACACTTTCTGGAGAATGGCTGAGGTACAGCTGACCCTAGTTTGGAGCCAAGAGGTTCACCAGATGGCCATTACCAGCTACACTTTACATGTGCATAGGCCTTATTTTAAACCAGAACACCACAAATGGGAATTTATCCCCCAAAAGAGCAAAAGTACTCAGCAATACCTTTGGCTCAGCTTTTCCTCTACCCCTTTTTCAACCAGATATTCCTTTTACTCCTTTCAAGCTACAGTCCTTCTTGTATACCTTGGTCTCTTGTCCCATTTGCATAGAGATTTTCAAAGCTCTTCAATGCTTTAGGCTTATATTATCATTTAGTTTTCCAGTCACTCTGCTTGCCAGCTTCTTTACCCTCCATTACCTTGTCTGATAGAATTTAGATTGCTTTTCCAGTATCTACTTCACTGAACCATTTAAAAGTCATTCTTAACCACTCTTGTATTATTTCTACAGCAACTTTCATTTATTATTCTCAAAACTCCTTACATGTTGTACATACAGGTCTAAGATTATGAGGATAAAAATATATCTTAGGCAGAAGTTTGTTAGTAGTGGAATATTTTGTAGCTTTTTTAAAGCAGATGTTTCATCTATCAATAATAACTTTTTATCATGTCGTGAGTACAAAAGACTTCCTGTGCATAAAATCATGAATACAATACTATGATAGGAAGTGCTTTTTATTAACCTTACTGTGTATTTAGCATTTTTATTTAGTATTTTTATTGCTGTAGCTGCAGAGACCTGGGGGTTTTTGACATCTTCACTTGAAGATGGGTCTGAAGCACAAGAAAATATGGTCTCAATTCAATTGTTATCACCCGATAAACAAAGAAATGGAGAAGGAGCATATAAAGTATATATAAAGTATATATATCAAGTATATATATATAAAGTATATATATATATAGCATAGGCCAGAATATGGCATATACATGGCAGGTGTGTATAATCTGGGAAGCATTTTTGCATACATAACCTGGGGAGCTGCAGTTACACCAAGCAAGCAGCCAGAGGCATCTGTGGACCTCAGAATGAAAGGACTAAAAGAAGTACAGGTCAAAGAAGTATCTGCTACAGAACCTGTCATATCCAGTGAAGAGAATCTGGTCATTCGGGTGCTCTGAAAATCCTTAGAAGGAGGAAAGGGTGCATTAGATGAGATTAAAGGGGTAAATTCTCATCTTCCTGGATGAACTGCAAGACCTTGTAAATGTTGTGACAAGGTATTCAAACATTATTTTCCCCTAGGATGGTCACATATTTAAAAAAGAAATTGGGAATAGATGCAAACACAATTATCACTGTTGTGTTTATACTTTACCCACAGAAGTTGTGGATGTCCCATCCTTGGAAGTGTTTAAGGCCAGGCTGGATGGGGCTCTGAGCAACCTGGTCTAGTGAAAGGTGTCCCTGCTCGTGGCAGGGGGTTGGATAAGGTCCTTTCCAACCCAAACCATTCTATGATTCCATGAAATCCTGCATGCAGTGCTCTTCCTATTTCACAAAGGATGTAACAGAACCTGAAGAAGGGAATGTGCAAGGATGATTGAAAGTATGAGCAACACCTGTGTGAGAAGAGGCTAGTCAGACTCTTGAGCTTAGAAGAAGCTAAAGATGGCTAAAGAGGAGTACAACATAGTTCTGTGAAATAATTGGTAGGGAGAAAGTAGCTCATGAATTCAGCATGCAGAAGAGCTAAAACACATAAAAAGAAACACTTCTTAGTATAATTAAACTCCACATGAGATGTTGTGGAAGCCAGAAGTATAAAGAGACAGTAGAGACAGGTAATGGCACATTAAGGCCTTTGAGCATCATGATACAGATGAAACATCCAGCCAGGTCTGAAAGTCCCTGAGTTGCCATTTTCAGAAAGGCTGGATGGCACCAGGGAAAGATTATTCAGTACTTGCCCTGTTTCCTTTATTTTTCTCCAAACATCTGTTACTGTATATTTAGAGAAAGTGTTCTATTTATAACTCTCTGTTTTGTTTGTATCATCATTTTAACTTTTTAAATGCAAAGTACCTAAACTATAAAAGAAGAGCAAGCATCAACTTTCTATCCCTATGAACTACACTCAGATATGAAGCAGTAATAACTAAATCTCAACAAAGGCATGTGAAATTCAGTGACTGACATGATGGCATTATCAAACTAGCCAGACAACCATCAGAATTTTGTCCAAATGTTATTAATTTCATTAATTTGAATTGACTTTTGCAAGACATTAAGGAAGTCACCCATGTGAACATCTGGGGCCCAAGAAACTTGGTGTACAAGCACCAAGCTTAAAGTCTCCCTCTTAAGGAATATGTTATTTCAGTGAAGGAAATGGTGCAAGATTACTGAACTGTAAGAAATCATCGTCTAGTCACAGAAGGATTTAGGAAAATGAAATTATTTAGTTTCTCAGGAATTGTGAGGGTAGACTGGAGTATGTGTTCTGGACAAATAGGATTAAAGACATAATGGCAAAAACAACTGTAGAAAGAAATCTGTATCTCCTGGATAGATTATTATTAGTTACTAGACATTTTCAGCGACAATTTTGGTTAGAATTTATTGAACTCTTCCTAATGCACAGTGATGGTAAAATTCTAGTAATGCTCACCAGTAAAAAGGAGCTGCAAACTGTTAGGTTTCTAAACACTCACTTTTAGCCTCATGCAGGACCACTTCAGTTTTCGAGTTTTTGCTCACACCAATCTTCTCTATATTGCCTACTCTCCTAAAACATTACATGGCACCTACCTGCTCCTTTGCATTATAATAAAGTGAAAAGTCTATTCCAGGTTGATTTGGGCAAAGTCTTCTCACTAACAGATAATACCAGAAATTATTGTCTCTATGAGATATTTAATATCAATCTGAATAGAAGTAAGGTGTAGTTTCTACTTATTAAAATCCTAGCTCTAAACCATGAAAAACATGGATAATTAATTTCAAAAAGAGAGAGCAGATTCTACTAAAATCAAGTGCCTTCTCATCACAATGAATAGCGAATGTTCTGTTACTTATGGTCTGCATATAACTTCATTTAATTCTCTTTACTGAAGCTTTTATTATCCTAAGTTACAATCCCAACATAGAAAAAGTGTTGGAAGCCTTGATTTTACTCTGTTTAATGACTACTCCTTCTGAAAAATATCTGCTTTGTTTTTTGAATTACACCTTCTGAGTATGAAGTTCAGAATTTTTCATTCACACTTAGACCCTCAGCTTACAGTTTAGTTATGGAGTGCAGTCTATTTCAATAATGAACCAAAACACACTGTTCCAATAAGGCTGAGAAACTGAATTACACAAATTAAGTGGCTTGGGGTTTTGTCAGGTTGTTCAGAACAAATGGAAAGAGAACACCAAACCCCACAAAGGATAGCTTTCAAATTTCAGTCAGATAAATGACAAAGTTGTAAAGATTAGGAACACAGGATCAATATGGTTCCATCTCCTGGAGCAAGTCTGCATTAAATATTTACATTCTGAAAGCATCATGATATACCTGATTACTGTGAGTTTGAAAAACAGATCAAACATATGGATCTGACCGTTATATCTAAAAATATGCTCTAAAATATGTGGGAGGTGATATGCACAGGATTCTTTGGGAGGCTGAGGTATCTGCCTTGAGCTTTTTGCAATAGAAACTCTATTTTACAAATAAATAAATAAGAATTTTTTTTCAATAGTTTTTAAGGACATTGAGAACCTTTACAATTTCAACAATTATTTCTTGTATATTCAAAAGGTTGTCTAGTTTAAAATTAAAAAACTGCAGAAAAAGTTCAGAAAATCCATTTTTTTCCAGACAAAGCCTTCCAATTATAAACTACAATCAAAATAAACCATGTTTTAGTGAGCTCCCCTGACTTAAAATATGTACTTCAACAACTACTGGCAATAAGAAAACTCCAGATGGATTGACACTGATGCCTGAATACATTTGAATCAAAGCTATTCTGACACAAACGGGTTACACCTCCCTCACCAGCCAACCTGCTCTCACAAAACATGCAGGAATATTATACTTCTACTCCATTTCACATTCTGGTGACTTAAGCATAACTATTGGTGAAACCAGACCTGGCTGTGTCTTTCCCTAGGAAAGAGGCTGTTATTATTTATTGTCACTAAATGACTAAAAAAAACTTACTGATGCTACTCAAAGGGCAAAGGAAGCTAAAACCACAAGTGGAACATCCATCTGCAAGAACACACCATTGTCTAGAAAAATAGAGTTGATACAGCTGCAGGAAATAAAAAAGAAAGGAGCAGGGATGGGAGGATTATTCCTAATATGTCAGAATCTGACCCTACAGGAAGGAGCTTCTTGCTGTTGAGAGAGTGGTTGTGGAGCAAAGTCAGGGCATGGTGCTTCACTCCTTCCACTGTCCCTGCACTTCACAAAGCTACTGTGGGTGAGAGGAAAGCAGTGGACCAGGAGGAGTACATAACATTACTGGTGTCCAGCAGCATCCCTTCTCTCACATTATGGCTGCATCTGGTACTGGCATTCTTCTTAGGTCAATTTGTAGCATTCCCATGACTTTCAAATCTCTGAATAAAAGCTAATTATTTTCAGCAGTTTTAAAATCAGAGGGACAATTCTTGTTGCCATGGTACCTACTGAACTCAAAAGCAACTTGGTTGCAGCTCCATAAGACCTTGAGATCTTCACACTCCATGATAAGGAAAAGAAAAAAGTAACAAATAATTCATATTACACAAAAACAAATTAACAAACCAACCAACCAAAAACAACCCACCCCAAAAACCAGTCAAACAAAAAAATCTGCCTGAAAATGCATTTAAAATTTTAAAAAATAAAGTTTTCCTATAAACTGCAGGTGCACATTTCTTAAAATCCCCATTCCTTGATATAAGGAATAGTAGATTCTGTAATTTATAATCACAAAAGAGAATGTAATAAACAAAACAGAAATAAAAATAAATTTCTCCCAATATTTTTATTTCCTTCTTTTAAAACTGCTGGTGAATTCTGAGTTCCATGCAGAATGTATATCAGCAGAAACAAGTAGTTTGAAAGCATGAAAGCTGCTCAAGTGCTGCAACATGTTCGCCTTACGCAGAAGACTGCTGAGTGATGTGAACGCTATGATCAATTTGACAGTTTGCAGACATGTTGAGCAGCAGAAAGACTGAATTAGAATTTTAAAATATCTCACTAGAAACTGTAGCTACAGCATTTGCTGTGCAGTGAGCCAGTCTGAAGACAAACTGGTAAAAAACAAGACAAACAAAACTGTACTAGCTGGCTTGATAATGCACCAGCTACAGAAACAATGTAAGGAGGAGAAACACAGAAAGACAGCTGGATTTTGCTTATTCAGTATAGTAAATCAAACTTTCAGTGTCATCAAAAATTACCAGTTTGGGCACCTGTGCTTTGCATAATTAATATGTAAATAATTAATTATGAACAGAATACAGTAGGTCAACAGGGTACCTGAAGTTATGAGCACTAAAAGAACAAACCCCAGTTCGTGTTTTATAAGGACTATCAATATAGCCAGGTCCCTCTGTGGACTCAAATCCAGAGAAGACTGGGACAAGGGAATGACACTCATAACCTCAGCAAGTCTCTTTCAGTATCAGTGGTTTAGCACTTTAGAATTTATTTATCTGACACAGACATTTTTATCATTACCCAACTCTGCCATGATGCCTAGAAGAAATTAGCTAATCTGTAATTAAACTAAAAGGTTTGTTTCTTTACTTACTCTAGCAAAAACGTGTGCCCTGATACATGCATGCGTGTACTTTACACATGGAATGGTCATTTGTTTTGGCTGTTTTTACATTTTCAACCTCAGACTGTAGAAGCCAGACACTTTGCTACCAGCCTCATGCAGCATTAAACAGGGAAAAGCCCTGGTTTTCTCCAGCTCCTCCAAGTAAGACAGACATGATTGATAGTGGTGATCAGTGCCAGAGTCCGGAACTACTCAATACCAAGACAGAGTCATGTTGTTCCAATGCTGTATTACCTCAGATGAGTCTTGCATGGACTGACTGCCACAAGGAGGGAACACTGGGGATGAATGCTGAATTAGTAAGTAATAATTGATGATCTGTGGTAAAACCTATCATGACAGGTTGACTCATGCATTAGGTGAAGATTCTTTTATAATCACAGAAAGTATCTAATAAACCCTCAGAATTTTTAATTGCTGTGCACTTGAAAGTTCTGGAAGCAATAAATTATTTTTTTCCATCATATTATCCAGCTGTTTAGATAAAATGTGTGCAATTAATAACATGTCAAATGTATACTTCTGTAGATACAAAAATGCTGCTAGCAAGGATTTTCTTGCTATTTTCTAAGCCTGTGAGAGACTTTTCTCTCTCACAGAAGAGGTAGCAGAGCTATGTAAACAACCAAATACCTGCAGCCTTGAAAAGGCTTGTTTATAGTACAGTAGAAAAATATTTTGACAATGGATGTTTTAGGATTTTAGCCAATCACCCCAAGGGGTGGCTGATTCTTTGTACAATTAGACTATGAAGAAAAAGGTCTATAAAAGAGTTTGTAAAATAATTCAATAAATCAATCTTGCTGCACAATTCCTGCCTGCTGGATCTTCTCTCCTCCTCCCTACAGCTGCAGGACACGGTGATATACCCTAGGGTTGCGGTAATATACTACCAAGAAAAAACATTTTTTATTTTGTTCCTATATTTAATATATATGTACACATACTAAATACACCAATCTACTACATATCTGTTCTCTGTATCAATCTAAAAGGATATGTAACTACTCATATATGGTTAATTTGTGTACCGAGTGTACTGTGTCCTTTCACTCTTTGAATACACTGGGTACATTCTTGCCATGGAATGAGATTTTCATACCTGTATGCACATTAGGATTCAGCCAGGCAATAGGCTGTACACTGTATTGCTCCTCTACACAGATATACATTTTTTTGTCCATTTTAAGTGTTTTGAGGAAAAGGGATGTAATTTTCTTCAGATTTTTCTCATCCTGCACTCTTGAACATATCTCAGCATGTTGCTTATTCATGCTAATTTCAGCTAATGAAGCCACAGTTCTTAGGCATTGTTGCTTCCTTATCAGTATGTATTATCCCTGCTGGATCATTTGGCCATGGCTGCGGTCACCAGCCCATCTTTAGCTGAGTTTCCTCATGCTAAGGGAATGATACAACATATTTGTCTGACTCATTGACCCATGGAGCATTGACCTATTTGAGCCAGTGGAGAGGAGGGCAATGAAGATGCTCAGGGGGCTGGAGCACCTCTATGAAGACAGGCTAAGAAAGTAGGGGTTGTTCAGCCTGGAAAAGAGAAGGTTCCAAGGAGACCTTACAGCACCTTCCAGTACCCAAGGGTGGCCTTTAAGAGAGCGGGAGAGGCACTTTTGACAGAGGCATGTAGTGACAGCACAAGGAGAAGTGGCCTTAAGCAGAAAGAGAGAAAGTTTAGGTAAGGTATTAGGGAAAAAGTCTTTACTGTGTGGGTGGTGAGACACTGGCACAGGTTGCCCAGAGAAGCTGTGGATGCCCCATCCCTGAAAGTGTTCAAGTCAGCCAGCGTGGATGGGGCTTTGAGCAACCTGGTCTAGTGGAAGGAGTCCCTGCCCATGGCAGCAGGGTTGGAACGAGATGATCTTTATCATTCCTTCCAACACAAACCATTCTAGGATTCTACAATTTCTATGAAAACACACTCAGGACACCTCTTTGGGAAGGACAGAAATAGCATTAAAGTCCCTGGCTGACAAAAAAAACCCCAAAACTTCCATGCCCTTCCCCAGGGCTTTCTTAGAATCAATAATGCAGAGCAAGCATCAGTGTCAGCTTTCTCACTCCCAGCCCACTACTCAAAGACACCTGCACAGGCTCTGTTTTATGCCAGCTTTGGCCTATTGGTGAAGATTTCCTAAAAACATATCAATTATGAAAAAATTGCCAAGATGATACCACCACAAATTCTCTTCCCATTGGTGAAAATTTTTGTTCATTACCATATCGAACTGCCTTAGAACTGAAAGGCACTGCATGCTTTCACCAGTCCACTCAGCAATCCAACACACGAGGGTTTTAATCCAAACACAGTTTGCTATACATTAATCCTGTCTGAATTAATTAGACAGAGATAAATTCTAAATTAATTAGAAGCTTTTAGGAAAGAGACAGGAGCAGTACTGTAAACAGATTGAATACAAAAGCTTCTGATCAACACACAACTGCAAATAAAAAGGCAAACTGTGTAGGATTATGGGAGAAGGAGGGAAAAACATGATTTCCTGAGATTCTCAGACTTATGTTTTGTGATGGATTGATATAAAAAAAAATATTTAAGCATGCCATCTTATTCTACTCATTAGTATGTCTAGAGCCAAAATAGCGCATTTACTTCTGGGCATCTTACTTTCCTCTATTATCTTTGAAAATAAGTGCTTCAGCAAAATGTCAACAAGAAGAGACATATGATGGACATTTATAATAAATGGTATAGCCACAGTCAGCCAAGGTTTGGTATACCTTCACTCAGGGAAGTAGTGAAGGTAAAAGGCAGAAATATTTTAAATAAAAAAATTGTCAGTTAACCTCTGAAATTCATCACCATCAGGCATTAAAAGCAAAACTTAAATGTTTATATAAACAGGATGAACACACAATTCATATAGCAGGAGAAAAAAAAACATTTAACCTCATGTTTGGGTGGATTTCTCACTGACACCCATTACAAAAATGCCTCTCCCAGAGGAAGGTCACTGTGTGATTTTAGAAAAGAGTTTCTCAAATCTCACTGTGGAACAGGCCATCGTCAGACCTGGGATACCAGACTAGAGACACAGTATTTTGACATACATGGCAATTCTTGTGTTCATATACTTCATTGTTCACTGAAGTGATAGTTCCTTTAGACGAGGGCATTCGTTATCTTCAGCACTCTGGCAGAAGATAAAACAAGTATTGGCAATTTTATATTTTTTTACCCATTGTCAATCAGTAAGAGGCTCAGAGCTGCATCAGCCTGTTAAAGGGATTATATTTTTAAACTGCCTGCCAGACCAGGACAGGATTCACTGATGAGGCAGGACCCTTCTGGTCTTACATTATTAAATGCAATTGTACCAGAAAAGCAAAATGTTTCAGGATTTTTACATTAGGACCAAAATCTCCATTCAAGAATGTCAACATCAGTTATGCTTGAATATCCATCAGTTTGATTCTGCATGCAAGGCACATACATAGAAAGAACTCTACACCTTTATGTCTGAGCCCACAAAAAGTGATGCAGTGATGCTTGACAGAGCCTAGGCCACTGGCAAGACATCTGTGCTTATTAAAAGCAAGAAAATAATAAATTCATATTAATTTTTTGTTTGATCAGAATTTGAATTTCATATTAGTTATGTTTGTTCAGATTTAGAAGCATCTGTCATCCAAACCCACAAATCAATATTTTATTCATCACAAACCATTTAAATCCATTGAGAAACAACCTGAAGTAACAGCACAGAATTTAAAAGTGTTACAATTAAAAACACAGCTCAGCATTTTCAGTCCAAATTAATGTTCTTCTGAGGGCTTTTGTTGTTGTTTCTTCATTGTTGTTCATATCCAAAGGTGAACTGCTTTTGTTGGCTCAATTTTCTTGTGGTGGTCAGTTTATTTTTATGTACTTATAGTTAAAAATACAGAGAAGGTGTTACAAGGAGTAAGAAGAAACAAATACCAAAAAAAGCAAGAGATCATCTGTAGTCTCAGACTGGATAACCACCATATAACTGAACACGACGCTGCAGTGGATGGGATTTCCTGCAGAGTAACTTAGCATTTCAGTATATGGAAGAACAGTTCAATTCAGCTTTAACTGCTGAGTAAACCTCGTGCCACTAAGGAAGTACTGAAATTGTAATCTCCAGGCTCCTGCCACTGAATCTTTCTTCTATTTCCCATCTTGTCACAGAAATTTCTATCTTTGAGTAAGGAGACTGGATGAAAAGCAAAGAAAGCTATGCTGTTGCCTTTGAATCACTGACAATTTGTAGCTATGCTGATTGCCACAGATTTTAAAGATAATTTGAATTACCACATAGAAAACCTTAAATAATCATTACTTTTGTTTTGCAATTGTATTCTTTACTTAGTTAATTTTCATTGTTGGCATGCATTGTTATTTTATCTTTACTGACAAAAATAAATTAAGACCTTATTTGAGTAATGCACAATTGTTTGGGCTCAGACTCCTGTGAATAGCATCTCTCTTGTTTGTTAAATGTCTGCTTCTTTGTAACTTCTGTGAAAATGAATTAGGGTTATAAATTCTGATTCATCCCAAATGCATAACACAGCATTTGAAGCTATTTTATGATAAGTAAAAATCTTCAGTCTGCTGTATACCTGAAGAAAAATGTCAACTAATATTTTCTCTAAAAAATCTTCCTAATCAATAAGGAAGACTTTCCTAATCTAAAATTAGCAAACTAATCTGATTGTGCCTTATTTCTGTTGTCACAAAGTGTTTAATTAGCAAATCTGATCATCCTATCAACAGTTTGAGAGAAAACCAACTTCTGCTTTTTCAGCACGGGTCAATTTCTCAGCTTTGTGTTACATAATTATTGAACTGAACTATCTGAAAAGTCCAATATAAGGCAGCATTTTTTTGTATCTGCAGAAAAAAAACCTAAATGTGTATTCTAGCCTCAATAGCCTATGGTTTCAAACACTTACTCAGTGACTGCAGTGGTTTGACTACTGAAAATATTGACAATATAATAAACCTTTATGGAATAAAAATAACTAAAAAGTACCTAAAAGTATTTTTTACTAATATAGTAACTTATTATATACTCATGTTTTAAATGTGTGGGAAGTTTAAGATGTGTTTTCAAAAAAAAATACTTTTAACTGAAATTTTAAAATAATTTTACATTACTTGGTTTTTATTCTACTTTATCATTACAATGATAAATAACTTATTAGAATTGATTTTTCCTCATCACACAGGCCAAGAAAGAGGAAGAAACACATTTTCACACAGTATAAGGTAATAAACATGACCATATTCCTGGCACCTCAGCATGTACCTTGCTGGACCTTCTGGGAGTCTGAAGCAGCAAAACATGAAACAAGACATAACAAGATGGGAAACAAAGAGATATATTGTATAAGAGACCAAGGTACTGTTCAGAACTAGGTTCAGCAAAGACAGACTGCTACCCAAGATAATGCTTATAGAGAAAAAAAGGCAATATTGAAGAAGGAGTTGTCCTAGAAAAGATGTAAAGGAGCAAATTTCAAGGTGGTCAACAGCAGTCAAACATCAAGGCATACTTGCCATATGGGCCTTTATCACAGAATTGTCTGAGTTGGAAGGGACCCACAAGGATCATCGAGTCCGACTCTATGTGAATGGCCAACACAGGGATTGATCCCATAACCTTGGAGTTCTTAGCACCATGCTCTGACCAACTGAGCTAAAACCAGTTCAATATGTGTAGCATGGGAGGTGCTTTCTGGCTGCTGCACAAAGTGCCAAATGTCCAAGAGCCTTTACTTGTATGCATTCAATTCATACTGGAGACCTTCACGTTGCTGAGGACAATTCATGGTTTCAGTCATCTTTATTAGGGATTGGGGCATATTTGGTACATATCCACAGTGAAGCTTCTGGTTTAGTTTCCCCTGAAAGCAATTTAGGTCATCCAAACTGCAACTGCTCGATGATGCAAAGAAACGCACAGTAAGTGTTGACAGCTGGGAGATCTGCTTCAAAAATACTCTCCTGCTTCTAACTGGACTAACAGTGAATCCACCACTGACACATTGCTGAGCCTGGATTTTCCTTCCACACAGACCATCAGGCTGGTCCTGCCACACAGTAGGATGTCATGCTACAGGAGGAAGGGAAGGAACACTGCCTCATGTATAACACCACACAGACACTTAACTCCTAATTTCAACCACTATGAGATGGGAGCCCTTCACATCAAGGCTGCATGTGCCTGTTTTGGAACAAGTAACATTCATTCTGACATTTCCTGAACCGATCTTTTGGAAGCCATTCATAATATTTGTGTGCGTAATTAAACACATTTGCACAGTTGCACAGTAGCAAGGGGATACTAATCTTAAAAAAATCCTCTTTTCTTACATATGGGTAGATGAGGGAAGACACAGAAGCAATGAGACAATATTGATCTGCACAACAAGCAGCATGCTGCAGGGTGGATACCAAAGACACAAAATATGGGCTGCACCTACAATAAGGTTCTACTTACAAATATTTTTTAAAGGATAAATGAGCATAATGTTATAAAGATGGTATAGATTTCTATATATAAGATTTACACACTAAGGCTGACAACATCATTAGAAGATTTAATCTCTAGTTAAAGGCAATGATCATAAACAGCCTATTGGATTGTAATTGCTGATTTTCCTTTTACCCAGCTATCTATGAAAAGTCTTTTATTAACCCTCTGTATGGTACTGACTATAATTTATGAACATAACATGGATTTCTGTGGGATTTTGCATCCTATCCACTTGACAATTTCCCTAGGCTAAAAAAAACCATTTTAGACAGCGCTTATAAGTAGGTGTTATCAATACACCATGTTATGCTGTTGGAAGAAAACCAAAGTTTATTGCAGTTCTCCTCTATATTAAGCACTTTGCCACTTGGGAGGACAACATTGCTTACAGAAAACATGTTTCAAAGCAGTTTAAAATTAGCTCCTTCTTTCTGCTACTATAGTTTATGGGCACTCTTTCCTTTCTCTTTTCCTTCCTCTGTGTTCCCTTTGGGACAGACGGAGTGAGTAACAGTGAATAAAACGATACAATTAAATTAAATGCAGCAAGCTTCAGCAAGCATGGTTCCTGATCCTGCAAGATGCCAAGTACTCTCAAGTCAAGATAAGGTACTTAGAGCTCTGCTCTGAATGAAACAAGCATAAAAGACTAAGTACGAAACTCATTAATATGGAAGAGACACCAAAGAAGGGCATCTCTTCCCTTACCTACAGGACTACTCCTGGATCACTTAAATGGTCAATTACCCAGGTCATCACTGCAGTATCAATTTCCATTTTTGACTCCCATAGTTCTATGAAAATCAATGACTATACCATTGGTGCATATTGGCTTTAATGCACTTTGATGCTCCCTTTTCCCAGACTGCTGAAGCCAAAAATTGATATTACAGTATGTTCTTTATAGGGTGCTTAATAATAAAATATGTTTTTAATGAGCACGGTCATACCCCATTGTTTTATTTATTTTTTCATAAAGACAAGTAATGATAAGGGAGTGACTGAGGATAACTCCATGGGCCACACTCAAAGCAATGCCTGTTTTTTCTGGCATTAATGAAGAACAGCTTTCACTTTTACACCACCATTCATACTTAGATTTCAAAGCCCTTGATGGACACCAATAATACCTCCCAGTTAATCAAACAATTAAAGGGAGACAGAGGAATTACAAACACACAGAGTGGAACACTGCAGCTGGTCAGCAGCACACAGCTATGCTTTTCTAAGTCAAAGCTTAGAACAGTACTCATGTCTAACTGTCTAATTTGGAATCAATTTAAAAGTCCCCAAACCCATAAAAATTCTTGATTCTTGTGCCAAGTTCCACTGACATTAATTAGACCACTTGCAAAAACCAGAAGTAAGGTGTTATCCTTGTAGAGTGTGAGTATGTCAAGGACACTAAGGCTAATACCTGTTGTATGTTCACAGGAGTTCTATCAGAGCAAAACTGAGCAAAGGATAAGTTAATATAAACCTGAAAATAGTATTTATTTCAGAATTGTCATCTCCAGAGTAATTTAAATCATAGCTTTGTACTCTCAGTAGGTAAGAATCCTTGTTGTTGTTGTTGTTGTTGTTTTAATGAGAAGGGTGAATTCTGAAAAATAATTGCTGGGAACTCATAGTTTTAAAATCTTGAGCCCATCCTGAGCTGTCTCAGGCACAGGCTTTCAGTTTGGGAAAGGTAAGGAAATCAGCAAACACAGTTCACACTTCCCTTATCCAATGGCCAGAAATTGCCTTAGCAGATATCATATGTAGGACCAAAGACAGGCTCTGCAAGCATTTAACACTGCTGAAGCACCACACCATGGTGCTTCATTCATGGTGCTATATCCCAATGGTACCCACAGTTGCACAGAACAGGAGAAAGTAATAACAGTGCTCTCCCACGAGTGAGTTAATCTGCCCCTGTCCATGGAGTGGGCATTATGGTTGCTCTGCTATAGCCTCATGGGTGGCAACACAACTAGAACTATTTGCTGGTTTCTGAACTCTTCGTTTCAACAGTTGTTCCAGCTGCCTTTGTAAGAAGCTGCAGGGACATGGCATGATCAGCCACTTCCTTGTTCTGGAAAAGGAAACAAAGGAAGCTGCAGTACTTTGCCAGAAACAGTTCTAGTGGCAGTGAAGTTGGCTACAAAAGAATCTCAACAGACTATGGCAGCAGTCCACATCAGTTATTTTCCTTAATTATGGCTCATAAATCCTGTGAGCACTTTATATCAACATTAATTGGAAGTCAAGGGTTCACAGTACCCTCCAGGAATTAACACTACAGAAGCCACAGAAAGACTTCCACCAAGTTAACATGAGGATTTTAGTCTCAAATAAAGCCCTGTGGTTTTATTTTTATTTTGGGAGGAGGGAAGGGAATGAAGCCAAGATACAAGCAGAGTCTTTTGAGCAAATACAGATTCTTCTTCCCTGTCTTGCCCCATTAACTGTAACAAGGCTCTTCAGCCTCTCTCCTTCACATTACTCTAATTCAATCCCAGTTTCCAGTCACCATTGCTAACACTTCCATTTATAATACAAGTTAATTTAAGTCTCTCTCTGGGAGCAGTACAACACTGAGGACCTTCATTTTCTCTTAGTGTTAAACAACTAATGTAGTCTGACAGAAATTCCAGCTATAACATTTTGCATTTTTACAATATTGTTCACTTTTGGATGCTGTTTTACTTAGAAGCTTACCCAATATGAGGCCCTAGTGTGCTGTATGCTAAACAGCTGGTTAAAATTCACTTCCTGAGTCAAAAGGTTTGCAGTCTAAATAGGGAAAGAATGGGAGAGGAAAACAAACCAGTGACTTATACATTATCAAGGCAGCAGTATGGTCAAGTCCAGAAGCCAGCTCAAAGTTGCACATTGGACCATGCTGTTATTGAGGCACTACCTGAGCTCTGTGACACTTCTAAGGATCGATACACCCAGGGAAATCAGGAGGAGAGCCAGCTCAAGGACCAACCTAAGATCTAAAACATCTGTGAAAGTGCACAGAATAATTTCCAAACCTCACACTTCTTTTCCATCTCCATTTTACATCTCTCCTACATTTCAGAAGGATGTCATGTCCAGAGGTAAAGACTTATTATAGAATGGGATAATTATGGAATAGTCAGTTTGAAAAAGACCTCAAGATCAACCTCTTCCTCAAAACACAGTGAATTCCAAAGTGAAACTGGGTTGCCCAAGAACTTAACAAATTACAATATCTGCAAGGATGGAGACTCCACAACTTCTCCAGGCAATCTATTCCAGTGCTTAAACACCCTCCCCTCCCTGTGAAATAAAACTACTTCATACCTAGGAAATTTTACTAATGCCTTTGAATTCCTATGCAGAAACTTGTATCCCTTACATCTTGCCCTTTTTCTATGCATTTCTAATTCCATCCTGTAGTGGTTTGGTCTAAAATACTCATTACTGTTTATCTTCTGTGAGATAAGAATTAGGAGAAATGCAAAGCAGGCACCAACTTGAATGAATATAAAGAAGTTTATTAACAGACCTAAAAGAAGAAAAGGAAAAAAAAAAAAATTATACCACCTTTAGAACTCTCCTCCTCCCCCCACCTTCCTCCCTTCTCCCACTGACAATGTAAAGACAACCCTTAAGATGTTCAGTCTGTTTACCACTTCCATAATAACCTGGTTCAGTCCATTTAGAAAGAGAAGTCTCTTTTTGCTCATGCTATGAAAACAGTATCACACCGAGACAGCCACCCACTTCCAAATATTGTTCAGTCCATTTAGGAAGAGGAGTCTCTCTGCTTGCGATGTGAGTCCCTTCCCCCGACTTGCAGCTTTTCCCGCAACTGCTTTCGAGGGTCCACTCTTGAAAGTTTTCTGGGGTACAATTTTAAGGTTGAGCTGTTCAGAAACAAAAAAAACAGAGGCCCTTCTCCTTCCCTGGGAGCAAAGGGTCATCTTCATCTTTAAGACTATCTCTGGAAGCATCTCTAGGAATTGAGGTTTTTCTCCTTTCCTCTTTGGAGCAAAAGTCCTCATCTGGTTCATCTGGTTCATCTCTCTCTGTCCAAACTTCTCATGAAATTACAGCTGCGTCAGCATCTGCCTATCTCAACGCAGGTGCTTCTGCTTATGAGTTGAACACTCCACCCCCCATATCTTCATGAAATTACAACGGGATACTCTGATATATCATAGCTTCACAACAGACTTTCAGCTTTAAGCATCTCCTCTCTCTCTTCCCTCAGGTTTTCAGCTCTTCACAGCAATAAAAGGGTTAATCTCACCTCGGCCTTACAGCTGGAATGTGGCTTATCGCAGTTGGTCACCTGGCCTCTGCCGGACAGAGGTGCCGCTTTGCTGAATCTCGGCCGCAGTGGAGGGGGGGGTTCCGAGCCGCTCCGGCTGCCCACGGCAAGGCAGTGGGGGGGGGGTTCCATGGCTGGAACAGGCCCATGGCTCCAGGATGGCCGTGGCCCGGCCCGGCCTGGCCCAAGCAGGGCCTGGCCGGGCCCGCTGGCCCCCGCACGGGGCCTGCAGCCACCTGTCCCAGCGCCGGAAACGAGAGAGAGCTGAGGTGGGAGTTTGTCTATTCTTAAGTGTGGATCACAGAGGCGGTCACAACTTTAAGTGGCTTAAAGAATTGTCCATATTCAAACTGGCCAGCTGATAGGTTCTATCAGGTCCCAGAGGAAGCTGTAAGCACCCCTTAGCAAGGATATCCCTTCCGGGACTATGCTTGCTAACCTATGACACATCCTCTCTCTGTCTCTCCTAGAGGTAGTGGAAGACTGCAGTTAGATCCTCCCTTAGCCTTAATTTGTCCAGTTAAAAGAAGCACAGTGCTCTCAACTTTTCCTTGCACTGCCTTAATTGTCCTATGCTGCATTTCTCCAACCATCTTACTCCCTGCTGAACTACTCCAGTTTATTCCTCTTTCTCTTGCACAGCAGGTCTCAACTGAACAAGCTCTCTACACGGGGGTCTTACAAGAAATGAACAGAGGGGAATAACCACTTGACCTGCTGGCTACAGACTTGATAAGGCTGCCCAGTATGCAACTGGCTTTCGTTGCCCTGAGCATGGTCCTGCTGACTCATGATCACCTCGCTGCCTGCTAGGACCCCCAGGTCTCTCGGCAGCATCACTTTCTAGACAGTTGGCCCCCAGCCTGTACTAACCTATCTTGGCAGAACACTGCCTTCGTACTGTGAACACTATGAGGACTCTACCAGCCCATTCCTCCTATTTGTTGAGGTCCCTCTGAGGTCCCTCAGAGGAAGCTCTGCTCCAGTCTAGCATATCAACTGCTCTCCTTCCACACGCACAATTTTGCATTATTTGTGAACTTGCTGAGGGTGCGGGTTGCCCCTGTAGGCTGATGTGTTGGAACAGGCTGCCCTGGGAACCGGTTAAGTCACCATCCCTACAGGTACTTAAAAACATGTAGAAGTGTTGCTTAGGAACATGGTTTAGTGGTGGACTTGGCAGTGCTGGGTTAACTGTGGGATATGATGATCTTATAAGTCTTTCCCAAACTAAATGATTCTATAATTCTATAAACCTATGAAAATGTTGAACACTATCATCTCCAATACTGATTGCTGAGGAAGATCACTTGTAGTTACCTGCCAGTTTCATTCCAAACCATGCAGGAGTCTCTTTGAGCAAACAGTCCAATTTTTCAAAACTACCCAATTCATGCCTCACCAGTTTAGCTACAAAGATGGTATGGGAGACCATGTCAGAAGCCTTGTCAAGGTAAACAACATTCACGGCTATTCCTTCACAACAGAACACTCATTTCATTCTAGAAAGTAATGAATTGGTTAGGCATCATTTATCCTGGTAAACCACTGCTGTTCTCAATTACCTTCTGGCTCTTCAAATAGCTGGGAAACTTCCAACATGACTTCCTTCATAATGTCTTCAAGGACTGAGAGATCCTACCAAGCCTGTAGTTTACATAGTTCCCCTTCTTGCATTTTTGTAGAACCTCATTAATTTAGCAAACCTATGGAACAATTGATGGAATGCAAAATAGAAGCAATTAGCATGAAAAACAGCCCAGTGGAACAAGAAACTACAAAATCTTTACAATGATTCCTGTGTCTGATTCAGCAGCAGAGGGAGGAAGAATTCTGAATATCCTGAGCTGACACCTGCTGTGTGGATTTTCCACTCAGAATGCTATTTGAAGCCAAATTATTGAAACAGAAATATTAACTGCCAGATCTTTTCCATGGTGTCAGACAGGAGGATCCTATAATCAAGCATTTATCGTATTAGCACAGAAACAAGGTGTCCTGGGGTGACGTTATGAAGCCGCTTTATTCCTTTACCACCCGCTCAATGCCCAAGGACGCTGTGCCTTTAAGCTGGCCCCGGGGGCGGGGCCGGAGCCACGGGACCGAGGGGGCGGTTGAACGGCTCAGCCCAAAGGCAGGGCTCGGGAGGGAGTGTGCTGGGAGTGCTGTGCTGCTTTGCTGGGATTCCTTTGTGTTCCACGTAGCTGGGAAAAGGTTCTGTTGGTTTCTCTATTGTTCTTTTTTCCCTTCCTTTCCCCTTGCCTCACTGCCTCCCTTCCCTCCTAGCCAGTCTGGGGAGACTGCAGGGGCAGGCCCACGGGGTGGCCCCAGCAGGTCGGAGCCTGCGTGTCTGTTTGCTCTTCGGGAATTTGTTGTATTTTGAGGGGCTTTTTATCCTGTTCTACCCTGTTTTGTTCGTGTGTTAATTAACAGTTTGGTTTCTTTTCCCCACTCACTCCTTGTGACCCATTTGTCTCATTGGCAGAGGAAAAGGGGAGGAACACTGCCCTTTTTGCTTATTCAACTTCTATTGTAGACTTAAAGATGCTTCTCTAAAATCTCTCTCATGTTCATAAAAAAAAGGAAATTAAATATTTAAAGTTGCAGAAAGGAAACTGGATTCTCATCTCAGAGGATGATCTCTTTTTCTTTCAGAAGTTCAGCTCCTATTAAATAACAGAATAACTCCTACTGCTTTCAGTATGTGTTAGACTAAGCCACTGATTGCACTGAGTACATGACTAACATGAAGGAAGAGTAGAGGCCAGCACATATTCAATCTGAAATTGTTCTTACAGAGCCAGAAAAAACAACTTTCCTGTAGAAAACAACCTGGAATTCAAAGTTAACAATTATTTGACAATCAAAACCATCTGTATTACTTGGAGGACGCATAAGCACAGTTTAGAGCTAGAAATAACTGGAAGACACTATAGTTTTCACCTCAATAAATTAAAGATGTTTATTTTAGCATAAACATGAGTGCAGTGAAATATTTTCTGGAAATTTTGAAGTACATACAAAACCCTAATTCAGAGCCAAACTACACTCAAGAGCTGTGAGTGTGTCTGCCTCTACGTTACACTTCTGTCTCAGAATTCACACAGCATTTGACACCTTTGGTTTCTTTGCTACAGATCTTTACTAGGCATTTCAGCCACCTTTAGTTTATGAACCACTTTTTCTCTTAGACTTCTTGCAGGGGTATCAATATTAAAGAATCAAAAATTCAGAAATGGTTGGCCAGGGAGTGACTGTTCCTTTCACAGGCTAATTCTCATGAGTCTAATCTAGATAATTTCAAAAAAAAAAAATCAGTAACATGTACAAAATGAGTCACAATTTAGTACAGAGCATGACATTTAAAATAACATGGGTCACCGAGGAGCCAAATATTATTGACTTTCCATGACATTTATTCTTTCCAATGCCCAAGTTGATTTAGACAGTGGGGCTTAGTAATTTTTGTAATGTAGTACCCTTTCTTCCCCACAAATCTCTTTGCAACTTGGATGGGATTAATGAATGCTATTTTGAAGTATTGTGCATGACTATTATGGCATTCTTGTGCTACATCTAATCAGGTTAACACCTGTGTAGTTTAAATCTGCTTCTATGAGTTTATGAGAGTTTATATGTGTATTTTATTGTACAAAACTAACAAATGAAAACTAGATTTTTAGCAGCTGTCTGGAGCAGTTACTGCCCTAACATTGCCTTAGGCAGTGTCACTGCCCTAGAGCTGCATGTTGCCATTGCTCAGCTGGAAATTACTCCCTTTGCGTTAGAGCCAAGAAGAGAGAATATGTGAGTCTGCATTTCCTCAGGACAAGGTCAAAGCTTACCTTAAACCATGCCCATCTTGGCTGGGGCTACAGTGGCTGATTTTGCACCACACTGCAAACTTAGCAATCTCATGCTCTGCATGAGCCATGCCAACTTCTATCTGAAGAGTGAGTCTGTCCCTTTACCCACCTTCTGGATAGCAGGTCTCCCCACACTTTGTCAGCATCTACACAGACTCAGCACAAATTCAAACAGGACTTCAACTGTGCCCTTTTAGGTCATAACAAAATTGCAGGTTTTGGTAAAAAACTTCATACTAAAATTTTAAAAAAGCAGGTAGAGCTGTTCTTATGCAGAAGCTAACATTTCAAAAAGTAGAATGATAATTACTTGTAAATAGTTCCTTTAAAACAAACATGTCTGCTATAGAAAAGCAGGCTGTGTACATACCATGTACCATTACAATTTTTACCTGTTAGTTATCATATAGTTAGAACAAGTCCCTTTCCCTACTGTGGAAAGATCCCAAAACCCTACAGATCATAGCTCTGCACAATTTTCAGCTATTTAAAATAAGGCAGAACTGTTCAGTGTTATTAACTCAGAGCAAGAGTGTTTTTCATTCCCGTTACACTGGTGTAGGCAACCAACATCACAAGCCATGCTGCAAAGTTGCAGAACAAAATGAGGATATCTGTAATGCTGGAAGTTCTTCTATTTCAAAGTAAGACGTGAAGTATCACTGAACAAGTGATGTGGAAGTTCAGGTAATGGTTTACATTCATGGTTGCAGGAAGAATGTCTCAGTTCTCAATCATTTGCAGAGGTTTGTTCCTATCCCTTGCCACAGGCTGCTGCCCCCAAACCTTTGCTAGTAGAAGAAACAAACAAATGTTTTTACTTCAATGCAAAGCTGGCTGTCTCAGCTGACTTTTCTGGGAGATGGTCTGAGAACACCTGCACAATGCAGAGCATTGGACACAGTGCTGCCATTACCAGGGACTGTAGGGATGACTTTAATTCATGGAATCATAGAATATGCTGAGTTGGAAGGTACCCACAGGGATCATCAAGTCCAACTCCTGGCCCTAGACAGGGCACCCCAAGAATCACACCACGGGCCTGAGAGCATTGTCCAAATGCTTCTTTCAACTCTGTCAGGCTTGGTGCTGTGACCACTTCCCTGGGGAGCCTGTTCCAGTGCCCAACCACTCTCCGGGTGAAAAACATTTTCCCGATATCCAATCCTAAACCTCCCTTGCCCCAGCTTCATGCCATTTCCTCGAGTCCTGTCACTGTCACCACAGAGCAGAGATCAGTACCTGCCCCTCTGCTTCCCCTCACAAGGAAGTTGCAGACTGCAATGAGGCCTCCCCTCAGTCTCCTCCTGAACAGACCAAGTGACCTCAGCCACTCCTCACATGGCTTCCTCTCAGGGCCCTTCAGCATCTTTGTGGCCCTGTTTTGCACACTCCATAATAGCTCAATGCCTTTTTTATACTGTGGTGCCCAAAACTGCAGCTTGACCAAATTTACCAATCCCAGGCAGCCATAGCACTGCATTCTTGTCTATCCTCTATCTGACCTGAGAATACACACAGCATTTTGCCTACAAGGCTGCCAAGTTTTATAAATACAAATTTCATTAAGGAAAGATTCCTAAATTAAATATGACAACTACCGTTTCTGTGGAGAAGGAAAGCCTGCAAAACATTTAAAACAGCAACAAAGCTTTTAAAGCAATTTCACATTAGAACTCAAGTTAAGTGAAAGAAAAAGAAGCTGACTAAGCCTTACACTCCTCTGTAATGGCTGAATTGCTTTCAAGTGAACTCTTCATGACAGCATTTGACATAACTAGGAAGCTCTGCATTTTAATTCAACATTCAGGACTTGAATAAATATCAAAAAGTGTCTATCTGTTTATTTTATATAATTGCTAAAATTTATATGAAAGAGGTAGAATATTAATTTAGGTTCCAGCTTGCTTACTGTAAAAGTGCTGAGAGATTCTGTTACCATTTAACAATCAAGAAGTAACTCCACACAGAGATACTGACAGTGAGCACAATGATGTTGCTGGATTTGTTGTTGTTGTTGTTACATAATACACAGAGACCTCCATTTTTATTAAACAAGTTGGAAAATTTCTCACTGAAATGGAACAAGTACTGTCTAATTTTATATAAAAATAAGTATTGTCACTAGACTTCATAAATGTTATGCTGCTTTATAATTTCTTTATTTAAGAAATAGGACAGGGAGAGGAATGTTTCAGAGTGACCTCAACCTTTGCATATATCTATAACTAATGATTTTAGAACTTAGATTTTAGGTGTCTTTCATGGACTACAAAGAACACAACACTACTGGGTCGCATATAACAGTCTTCTGTTGTAAGATATCACTCAAACCATTAAAAAAATCAATTAACACAAAGCCAGATCAGAACCTTGTGAAAAACTGAGTGTGGGTCTGTTAGAAGTCAAATAAATCACTCAGGACATAATTTTTGTGGACAAAATAAGAATGTAGAATATTTTTCTTCTTATCCAATACATTCCACGGAAATAAAAGAAACTTAGTGGCTTCGTGAAATGTTTTAAGACAACCAGCATCACATAGGCAAAATGAACTTTAGTTCTAGGCACACAGTTGTTGGGGTTCCTCCCCCCTGCCATGTGGTCCTGGGAGAGGGGCCCCGGGGTAGAGACAGGGCCTACAGAGTTTCCCTACTCCCTGGTCAACCTTGATTCCCATTAGTTATTTTGTGTTCCCCTGCCCAGGAAGGACCCTCTGGTCCCATGATTGTTCAGTTCTTGGCCAAGCCACCGACCACGTGGCTGGAAAAATAAACATCTCTGAAAATATCTACCAAGAATCTGTCCATATATTCTTTTCCACGGGCCTCGTTGTCTGATACATGTGTTGCAAGAATCCCCACTGCAACAAATGGTTGGAGAATGCTGGCAAGACATCGATCCCTTGGGACAGTGACTGGGATTTGTGAGTAAACTCCAGATTTCTCTTCCTGTTTTTGTTTTCCTGTTCCATCTCTAAACTGTGGAGGAACCATGGAAACACACGTGGCTCTCCAAGCCGCATACGGACATTTATCTCAAACTTGAAAAGATTCTTGAACAAAGATTTGTAATTTTAGCTTAATTCAAGCTCAAAAGGAACTGAAACGCTTCCTGGCATGGTTCTTTAAGAACTTTTCTGTTGCTGCCTGTTCCAAGCTTCCCTTCCCCCTCCCCAAGCACACTTGCCTTTGCCAAGTGCTCTGAACTCCTTTGTTCCAAGCGTGGGCAAAACCAAATGTAATTCAAACTCTTTGGCAGTGTCTGATTGGCCGGTCACCCCGGGTCTGCCCCCAGTCCTCCCCTTTCCCCTTCTCTGAATAAAAGAAGGACCCGAGAGGGGGCCCGCCCTCTTTGGCTTTGCACCCCTTTCTGCGAACATCTGTGTGTTTCTGTTTTCTGTTTGAAAGCTTCTAATTGCAGGAATTAGGCAAACCGAAGGTTATATTTCTCCCTCTTTGCTTCTGGTGGTGGTATCAGCTTTGCAGCTACCATTTGCTGCTTTCAGAGCTACTGAAGTGCCGGATTGCCCGTGCGGCCTCTCTAGGCTGCCCGAGGCTTTCTGAGGCATTGAACTACGAGTCTAGCCGGTAAAAAGCTGTGAGTATTTCCACATCTTTCTATGTTTCTTGGGACTTGATTCTTACCAAAGACTTTTGGAAGACTGTTTGGACACAGTTAATTTCTGAGTCAAAATATATGCCTATGAAAGAATATTTTCATGAATATTATTTAATTACCGAGACTGTTGAACAATGTCAGCTGTGTCCTTGCGAAGGGAAGCGTGCCTCAGGGACCGTGCAACCCAGGCCACGTGGACCAAGTGCTCTGCGAGCAGCAGCGAGGCAGTTCCTGCGCGCAGGGGGAGCGACGCAAGCTGCAGTGTTGGCAGCAGAGCAAGGTGTGGCGGGAGCGGGCACAACCCGGCAGTGCCTGCCCAGCCCCACACAGCGCGTGGTGGAGCGAGCCCCGTGAACGCCTGATTGAGAGGGGCAGCGTGCGGGCGGCAGTGATGCCGGTGGTGCGGAGCCGCACCCAGCCGAAACTCGCGCTGGAGCAGGGCGTGGGGGGGCTGTTGCTCGGAGGCCTGGCCAAGACATGCATGTGGCACCAGGCAGCAGCAGCCAGCTGAGAGCAGAGGCGGCAGCAGCAGCAGCACACGGGGAGCTGAGCGGCGCGGCCCGGCCCGCACAGCCCCGAATGCAACCCCGGGAAGCCAAAACCCCGTGGCGAGAGTGCACAGGCACGGGCAGCACTGGCAGCACCCACAGTTCCAACACAGGAGCAAGTGAAAACGAAAGTGAAACCAGGAATGCAGCGAGACAGAAAACAGCAGAAAACTCAGAAAAAAGAAAAAATCATCGTAGCTAAGGTTTTAGGAATAGTAAAATGGTATAATGTTAAACAACATTATGGTTTTATAACGATATGTGACAACCAGGAAGACATATTCGTGCATCGTACTGCCATTATGAAAAATAACCCCAAAAAATATATCCCAAGCTTAGGAGATGGGGAAGTTGTACAATTTGACATAGTGCAAGGAAAGAAAGGTTTACAAGCAGCAAATGTTACTGGGCCTGGGGGTATTCCAGTCAAAGGCAGCCGTTATGCACAAAATTATAAACAATATCCATCCCAGCAGCTTCCCTACCCGCAACTTACTTTCCCTTTTACCCTATACCCAATATGAATCCTTTCCTAAGTTTACCCCATCCCAAATTTATCCCTAATCAGTTTTTCACCCCATGGCTTCCTTATACAATTCCCTTTCCCTACAACTCCTCTCCGATGCCGAGGGGGGACGAAAAGGGGGAGGGAAGAAATTAATTATTTTTGTTTAGAGTTCCAACAGGTACAAATAGAAGAAACCTTTTCCTGCCTCAGTTTACCCACAAAGCATGCTCAGAGAGTCCTGTCTCCCTTCTGCCAACTCAGGAGGGTGGCTTGTTTTCTTTTGAAGCTGTTCTTGTTATCTCATGTTTATCCAGTTGTGTTCAATGCTAAGTTTTAAATCTCTTTTTGTTAAAAATAAACGGGTGAAGTGTTGGGGTTCCTCCCCCCTGCCATGTGGTCCTGGGAGAGGGGCCCCGGGGTAGAGGCAGGGCCTATGGGGTTTCTCTACTCTCTGGTCAACCTTGTTCCCCATTGGTTGTTTTGTATTCCCCTGCCCAGGAAGGACCCTCTGGTCCCATGATTGTTCAGTTCTTGGCCAAGTCAACAAACCACGTGGCTGGAAAAATAAACATCTCTGAAAATATCTACCAAGAATTGGTCCATATATTCTTTTCCACGGGCCTCGTTGTCTGATACAGGTGTTGCAAGAATCCCCACTGCAACACACAGTAAGTCAGAACACCAAGAGAACACCAAGAGAAAGACCTGGACTTTTGGGAGCCACCTCAAAAGCACAGGACACTAATGGTAAATGTTACGTTTCAATAGGTTACAATATGGCAAGATCGAAGTGGCTTTTCCTTAGACCAGCAGAAGGGAAGCCTTCTTGCCCTTGAAATCACTACTGCAGTGCATCAAGGAGAGAAGCATACAGTGAAGAGAGTATGGAAGAGAGAGATGCACCAAAACCAGCTTTCCAAAGTCCTTGTGAATGGGTTATAAGATTTCAGTCTACAAAGAATCTGAAAGGAACTATGCTTTATAACATCTCAGCTGAAAGAGACACTGAACTACCTGAACTGTTTATCAGTAATAAAAAAAAAAAAACAAACCCAGCGTGATTCAAATCCATTAATTAACACTCTGAAAGTCAAATCTACTGCTGAAATCAGTAAGGTATTCTGTACGGCAACATTTGTCACACCTTTGGAGTCCTTATAGAGTCCAAGGTGAAATGGAGTTGAAAGTGCTTTTACTTTCACAAAAAAATGTAGTGAGTAAGTTCTATCTCCTTCTAATATAAAGAACTTCGGTCCTTTAAACAGAGGGGATAAGAAAGTTTCCCTTGAAAATATGAAGCTCTACTGGTCTCTCGTTATTCTGCTAGCAGCACTGTTCTAGCAAAGGGTGAATAGAGCTGTTAAATCAGTGTATATATACATGTGACCTTCAGTATGGAGTGTTTTTCCCAGCAACCATGAAGTGTCTACAATAGTGACAAGTTATTTTCTGAGTAATCTTGTGTGTACATATATATCACAGGATGATATAAGATTTCATGTAGTAATCTTACTCTGCTCAGTGGAGTTAGGGTGACATATGCTGCTTTGTGATACAGAACGGAGTAAAATTGAGTTTTCTAATATAAGTCCTGACAAAAATAGTAAGTGAAATACCAGTAGTGCCAAAGACGATGGGGCAAACAGAGCCACTGTTATGGGCTTTGTAATATCTCAGACACAGTCCTTGATTTTTAGAATTAATTTCACTGGGAAATGGAATGTCTGACAAGACACAGAGGTGATTTTTAAGAGGGCCATTGACAGAAGCGACCTCAATTTAATATATCAGCTGAAAGATAGTTCCTCTTATCATGTAGCTTCTTCTAAAATCACTCTTCAGTGACAGCGTCAAATACGAGTCAAAGTCCCAAGGCAATACAACAGCCACCTTGTAACTTTCTGCTCCAAAAGCAAATGTATACTGAAAACTTAACACTCTGTCACCAGGGACTTCATGGATGAATAGAAACTCATCAGGAACCACAGGTTATGCAAAAAAAAGCCACTGGACAAAACTACCTCGAATCCAAAAATACTTCCATTTCTGTATCTTCCAAGAAAGCAAGCAGCACTGGACTCATTTCACAATGGATGAAAGACATGAGTTTTAAGAGATATGCTATGCCTAGAAAAGTGAATTTTCAAGAATGTCCTAGCAGACAGCTCCCACTGAGCTCAATGAAATTTGGGTAACCAGGAGTGTTCAAAAATGTGCCTAAAATTACTTGATTAGAGCAGCAAGTTAGATGTAATGTCATAAATGAAACTGCAGGGGGCCATCCCTGTGCCCACCCCTGTGTCCATCCCTGCCTTGAAGCTGATCACATCTCTTCACACTCTCTTCTCTTTTTTTTACACTGGATTCAGCTCAGCCAGTTGGTCACACTCTGATGCAAAGAACTGACAGCAAAAGATCCATAAATGTAAGGAAGCAATTTAAAACCTGAACCTTGGTTTCATGTCATCTCTAGTAATAACATTCAGCAGCTTATGTCTGATCTTCTATTGTCTTTGCTTCACAGTCCAAATAGCCTACATTTCTGTGCCCTTAGGCTGCTGTACTATCACTAAAGAACCTCCTTCCCACGACATGTTGCTTTTCACATTTTTAACTCCATATATAATTTCTGTCACCTCAGGAGCAGGAAAATCTCCAAAGCAGTGTTAACATCTCAGTTACCAGCTACTCATGTTATAAATTAATATTTACAATGTTAATAAAAAATTCATTGTTTACCATGGCAACCTGTATCATACATATGCTACTGATGAGAGTGAGAGAACCCATTAAAAATAAATAAAAATAAGCACAGAAATGAGCCATATACATTTTTGGAAACATGATACTTCCAAGGAAGGTGAAAAAAATTAATCAGCTCTATTAAAAATCCAGATTTTTACAGCAGTGCAAGGGAGACTGGAACATGAAAGGTTGGGAGTGAATTATGAATCTTCAGTTTGCAAAGAACTTCCCCAATATGCGTCTGTACAGTCTAACAGAGAGAAAATTAATAATATCAAAATAGAATTTGGATGTAAAAATCTCAGTTTGATCCTACTTCTAAACTTTATATTCCAGTATTCCTTCCTGACTTGTTTATTTTATTAAAATAGAAGCTTTGGGAAAATTCCCATTGGCCTATTTTTTTGTCCCACCTGTTGGTTTGGTTTTGTTGTTTTTCTTTTTTAAATAATCACAAAATATTCTGATACAACCCTAGAAGCTTATTTTAAAAACCAAAGCTTTCCCCATCTTCATTCCAGGAAACTCTCTAGAAAATATCGAGCCTGGACATCTCATAAGTACTAAACCAAATTTGTTTCTGAAGAAGGCTTCTGCCTAATCAGGTCTGTGGTAAAGCTTTTCAGATGAAGCATGTGATAAGGAACAGCATCCTTGCCCTGAAACAACAGAATCTCATCTCCTGCATCTGAAAGACAGATTCAAGTTGCTGTGCTCTCCTGTCTATGCTGGCTATAATCATACAAGCAGTTGTAGAGGTAAACACAATTTACCTGTACCTGAACCTGTGTATTCAACTGAAGGGAAGAAACCCTGCTCAAGTGTAGCCCCTCCTGGAACAGCAATACAATCAGAGCAGGTCACTCTCATGCCTAGCAGAAATAACTCTGCTGGTTTCAGAAAAATTACAGCAAGGATAAATTTAGCTCTGCACAATAAAAACGAGAACTTTACTGCACCTGAACAATTGTCTGTACCCTATCTTTTCTGAGTAGACATAAAATATTAGGGGACAAATACTCAGTATGGTTTATTATTTTTGTTGTTGTTCTTGATGCCAGTTACTGTCAAAAAATGGAAATATTTTCAGAGCAATAAAAAAATACTTCTGTACTTCCTACTCTTCTTTAACTATGGGAAAAAGATATTAAAACATCATGAATTACTATTTTTAATAGAAGATTTTTATGTGCAATGGCTTTTTTCCAAATATTAATAAATCAGGGGGAAAGGCTTGGTCTCCTTGCAAACTACAGAATACATTAGGTACAATTTGTTTTTATTGATTTTCAGGGGAATTTACAGAACAGAAAGTACAGTATAAAAAGAATATATTGCTTAAATATATTCACAGGCATGTTCTTTTCATTTCAGAACTTTAGAAAAATAACAGAAGATCTTTCCAATATTCTGTATGCTGGCTGCCACTTCTCTGTGGCATTTGGGACAGCATTTATTGTGAAATGCAATGGGGTTTATTTTCAGTATGGTCCAAGCACCAAACATTTGATCTCCCTCTCTATTCACTTGGAAGGCCCAAGTTATTCAAAGCTACAGAAGGAGCATCTTAAGGAGCATCCCAAGCCTTCTCAGGGCAATGGTTTGGTTTAAAAATCCGTGTCCTGATGTTGTCTTAGGCTTCAAAGCAAGAAGAACATGCTGGTAAAATATTTAGGATTTCAACAGGAGACATAAGGGTGCACTCCGATGACTCAAATCCAGGTTATGGCGACCCTCACATTGCTGGCCAACTCACAAGACAGAGTACAAAATGGAAGAGTCAAAACTCAAAACACCTCCTGAAATAGCTGGGTAAACCACTGACAAGAGTAAGAGTCACAAGAAATGCTGTAAAGCAGATGAGAGCAGAGCCAGGAAAAACAGACTGAAGACCAGAAGACTGAGCCAAAGGCCTCAGGATGATTCTGAAAGGCAGACTGGAAAGGGCATAAATAATTTTGCCAAAAGCCAAGCAGACACACAAACACAAGGGATGCACAGGCAGACAAACCCAAATGAAGCAAAGCTGTGTGCTGACTGCAAGACAGAGAGCAACTTGCTGGGTCTGAAGTACCTTTGAGAGGCCCTTCTTCTGATATGCACAGAAGAGCCTGTACAGCAGCTTCGATGATGGCTGATACAGTACATGTAGAACTGTGGCTTACAGGATTTGTGTAGACTTATTTGCTAGAATTGATGTTTGAAAAGTGATGTGGGTGTGTAAAAACAGATATGTAAAGATATCAGTATGGGACTGGTGAAAATAGAACAGGACTTACTAAGACCTGTGCACTTCTGGAACAGCTGTTGGAGGCCAGGTGGGGTACGTGAGCTGTCTACAACAGGACTGCACAGGTTTAGCACCTGGATCACTTACTTTGTTACTGACATGGTAGAAAAGACAGAAAGCTCAGACAGCCCAAATGACAGATACAGAAGCTCCACAGTGGTCTCATTGAACAAACGAAATGAACCCTGATGCTCACATCCTTTTACCATTTCTATGTCAAAACACTGCTTGGTTTTGAAAAGTATTACTGTTTCCAGCCTAATACCACTTCCATCTCACATTATATGTCATCTCAGCTTCCCTGATCCAAGTAGTCTTCCATTCCAGAAATAAATGTAACAAATTTCACATAAAAACATAAGTTCAAGTAAAGCAGGAGTGCTTGTAGGTCAAATGGAGGATTGCTATAAATTATATTCCACGAAGTCCCTAAACAAAGCGATATTTCACCACAGGGCAGAACAGGCTTTTCTAGAAGAAAACAGCAACAATTCTACAGGAAAAAGTTTCTCTAAACCAGAGGTTTATATTTATCTAGGTTACAGATTTACTTAGCTAGAATTTCACCTAAATATACAATGAAAATATGTCATGAAAAGCAAACAAAAACGAATACACAACCACTGCAAAATGAAGCCTATTATAAATTTCATGGAACTACAAGTGAAGAACATGTCTGAAGACCAAAATATTTATGTGCATAAATAGAGATCTGATGCACAATTTCAGCTATTCCATTTGAAAATTTTGCTTATAGCTTTCATAAAATGTATTAGAAGTACAAATACTGATATTTCTCTATGACAACTGGACACATGCCATTAGCATGGACTAAAGAAAATAAGAAGAGAAGATACAAATAGAGTCAGGTCATATTTAGAGTTAGCAGAACGTTAATCTCACTGCAAAGTCAGGCCTACCTATTATTTTATGTACTGGCTCTGGCTGGGATGGAGTTAATTTTCCTCACAGCAATCTCTAAGATGCTGTGTTTTAGATTCATTGTTAAAACTGTGTTAGTAACACACTGATTTTTAGCTAATGCTGAGCAGTGCTTACAGTGTGCCAAGGCCACTTTGGGTTTTCCCTCTATCTCCCAGCAAACAGCAAACTGTTTGGGATCAGACAGGAGGCTGGGAGGAGACATGGCTGGGACAGCTGACTCAAGTTATCCAAAAGGTTATTCCATGCCATATGCCATGTTCAGCAATAAAACTGGGGAGGGAGTCTTTCCAAGGCAGTCGTGGTTCAAACACTGCCTGGGCATGAGTCTGTAGGTGAGCAGTGGTGATTGCCTTTTCCATTTTTTTCTTCAATTACTGAACTGTCTTTTTCTTGACCCACAAGTTTTTCTTGCTTTTGCCCTTCCAATTCTCTCCCCCATTCCTGCTGTGGGAGGATGTAAGAGAGGGGCCGGTGGGTGCTTTGTTGCTGGCCAGGGTCAACCCATCCCATTGTGTCACCAGAGGAAGACAAATATATCCTGTCTCTCCCATTCACTGGCTCTGCTGGAGAAGCTGAGACTGACTTTAAGTCATTACTTCACTTTGTTAGCATTTTGCACACACTTCATGATCTGCAGAGCCCTTACAAAGGCAGGTAATACCTGAAAAGTGAAAAGCTGGGTAAATTTGCTTTCTGCCTTGGAACTGCCCCTAGCTGGGAAATTATTCCTTACAAACCATGAGCTGTAACAACAAAATTGCCATTAATACATAAATGTTTCCTGTGCTATGCTCTTGCTTGACCTTGCTTGTAGCTGTGCTGGCCAATTGCTAACATGATCTACATAGTTTAGCTGGAGTTTATGGAGAACTTGGCTCTGAAACACATTTATTTGCAATGCAGACGACCATGAGAACAGATCCTCTGAGTTTGTCATGCTGCCTTCTGGCAGAAAAGTACAGCATCTACTTTACAGCTCTCTGAGTTATCTCTAAATCCTCAATTTCTTGTTTATCCATATTTTATTCACTTGGGTTTGTACCAAAGTATTAATAATAGCTACTGAGAAACAACCAGCAGTCCCAAACAGCTCCTTCTGTCCCAAATAACAGAATCAATGTGTAGATAGTTGCTAATTTATCTGCAGAGCAGTGTAGAGCTGCATGAGATAGAAGTTGCCTCGGGTACTTCAGCTTTCCAAAAGCACAACCAGCTCAGGGTTAATTAGCATGACAATGTACCGGGACACTTAAGCAGGTTTTCTAGCTCATACAGAATTCTTTGGTACTTCCTGACTACTCTCAGCTTTCAACTTACACAAAGTTAGTCTGGGTGGATCTGTCCTACAGAGCCAATAACACTGTAAAAATAGCACAAATACACTATTCAGGATTTGTGCATAATGCAGAATTAGGAAGACCAATGTTTCAACAGTTCATAACTGCAAAAATATATCACAAATATTTTTCCTATGCATTCCTATTTTACTTGAAGTATTCTATAATTATATGATTCTTACTTGCCTCAGCATCTTCAAACTTGCATGTCCCATTCCAATGAGGGAGTGGATTTTTATAGCTGTTGCATGACAGTAATTTTATTCATTAAGACTTTGTCAGCCAAAGCACTTGGGGAATCCTAAAAAAGTAATAAACACATGAAAAAAGACACAGGATAATTTTTTTTTTTTAAAGAGTGGTAAAATACAAATTAAGCAAGCAAGGAAAGGTGGTCTAATAAAATACAGACATCACTAGTCATAAGAAAAGCTATTTCTTTGAAATGGAAGAGCCTGCTTTGTTTGTTAATTATAACGAACTAAAAGAGAAGCCATGGGGCAGGGATTCTCCACCTTGATGCTTTCCCACAGCACAGGCATAATTATCACCCAACACCAACATGGAGCAGAGCAGGAGGTGCCCGTCACACCATCTCTAGAGATGAACACAGTGCTGTTGAAGCAGTGGTCAGTATGAAAAAGGTGAAGGTGTTCTTGATCACAGTGAGATCTTAAGGGAGGATAGCTTCAGCAAAACCTGGGAATGAGTAAGCAGAGATGGAAGCAGCACTTTAAATAGGTTCTTCCACTCTTAACACAACAGATGTGGCGATGGAAAGTGAAGAGCAGAAATTAAAAGAGGAGGAAGGAGAAAGAACAACATATGGGCAAAAGCCAAGGACCAACTAAGGACTGTAAAGGCGATGAGAAACAACTTGTCTGATCAGACCAGAGAACAGTGCAGAGACCAGCAGCTGGTAGCGGAGCCAGAAGGAAAGACTACATGGTTTCATCTACAGCAGAAGGATTCCTATGTAACACCTATCATTAAAGTACAGATTCCCTTCTTGGTATTTTTTTTTATAAACATCTAGCATAAGAATATTCACAATGCTGAACCAATAATTTTCATTCAGTTTCTGATTAATAAATAACACATTAACCTGAGGTGATTCACGAATCTGAGGTGACCTTTAAAACAGCAGTGAAAGGACTTTGGGTGACAACTGTTAGAAAACTTAAAGCAGCCATGTTCTTGCTTTCTGAACAAGGTGCAAACACTGTGAATGTAATTAAGTGCTATCCTTCACTTCTGTCTGTACCTGCCTGGAACAAGATTTACATTCAGATTTCATCTCCAAACCTTGGAGATACACCATAGTAACAGAACCCAAATGATTTTGCGGAAAATCTGACAAAAACACACTTGCCTTAAATGTCATTGGCCTAGTTTTAATGATGATATGAGGTCCTATAACATGGTTGCACCTTCAGAGATGCTTGTGGAAAGCAAACAAAGTGTGAAGCATGCATTTTAGGGACAGGTTCAAGTCCAGCTTCAGAGACTGTGATCTTCCCACAAAGCACCAAAAATGTGTTAGGCAGATTTTATTTATATGGCAGATTTTTGAAAGCTTTTTATTCCCTCCCACTACAGCTATTTTTATCCGAACTCTTTGTCCCCACTCTGGTCACACTCATCTAGCCAGATTAGGACAAAATGGAGCACAGCAGTGGTCCCACAAGAGTGTTTGCCTCCTCATTAATTAGGCATAGAAATACAATTAAAAGCTCTTGCTGCTTTCTAGAGTTGAATAAAAGCAGAAGATAACCTTTATAAAATTTTGCTTTATGCTTCTTTCATTCATAGCTTTTCAAAACCATTGCACAACATCACCAGAATGAGCATTGCCACTTTGTCAGCCAGCTGGAAGCTCAGAGAACAGCCTATCTATGGGACTGCACTGGGATTCTGAGCCCTAAAACATTGTGACAAAACAGAGCTCTGTGCACTGGTCCAACCAACCCTGCCATTCAGCATCCTGTCAGTCATCACAAAAAATATGTCATAAGCAAGGGAGAAAGTCACACCTGAGCAATAAATAGCCACCTCAGGCTTTTATGGTGCTACTGGCAGCCTATTTGCCAGCATCTGGCCTGGCAATCCTTCACTGTACAGCACTCACTTTGACTAATACAAATCACTTGTACACAAGGGCAGCAGAAACAGGCCCACAGCAACTAATTCGTCCAATCTTAAAGAAAAATTAATAGAGGAAAATGTAGATCTGAATGTCAAAGTACCATTCCAGTAACTGCACTTCCATTGTTAGCCTGTGTGCAGAAATAGAGACCAACAACTGCTGTCTTCTTGTCAAACCTGAATGTGACCAGCATGCTGATCTCCCCTTCTGCCCAATTGTTCTGGTAAGTTGAGAGGCAACAATTGATTTTTATGAAAAAAAAATTTAAAAATCCATGACACCACACTCAGAGAATCACAATGGATTTGACAACTCTTCTCTCAAGGCTCAGTAATTTTGTCTCAAGGTGGAAAGCCACATCAGCATGACAATAAATTGTCTCTGTGAATTTGAACAGCTTGGTTCTGACTGGTAACTAAATAAAGTAAGATAGACAATGCCTGATTGACATAATTCTTCCATTTTTTTATCTCCAGGAATGCTACAAGGCATGCATGAGTGTCCCCAATTAACATGAGGGCTAAGAGAACTGTAATAGATAGCCAGATTTGTAAATCCTTGGGATACCAGATGACTTATGCATTATATTACAATAAATTGCCTCTGAAATTGTGGCATGCTTCTTTGGGGAAGGAACATTTCAGCGTCCTCCCAGGAGCAGAAGTTTTGTTATTCTAAATTGCTCTAATTAGCGCTCTTCAGAGCCCTGTGGCTATAGCTATTAGATTTCCAACACAGCAACAACATTCTACAGGCAACAAGATGGTTACAAAATATACCCTTCAAACTAGTTAGCAAAAGGCTATGGGAACTCAAAAGTACTCTTTATAATCAGAGCAAGATGTATGATTCTCTATTTTCAGCCTAAGGAGAAACTAGGCAGAATTTAAGTATTACACATTCACTCTTGAGAGAGTTTTCTTAAAATGTTTACATTAAAAATGATAAATTCTGAATGTACAGATTAACTACTTTAGTACTGCTCTAATTAAAAGCAAATAAGGTTGTCTCCCTACACATGCACATCCCAACCTGCAGTTCACGATTAAAAGTTTCTGAATTCAAGTACTGATTTAATCTTTATTGTTCTCTCTCTGAAATGGGCCCACGGGGTATCTGATCCTCAGTCTCAATAACCCTTATAGAAGAAAAATTGTTATTATTTTATACATAAGCATCAGTCCCTTAATTTTCCACTAGACATCTTCCCAGAGCAGACTATGGAATACTGTGGCTATGTGGTCTGATCTGTGATCTTTTCTAAAGGGCACAGGTATGAATGTTTGTCTTCACTGCTATATAGTTCAGTAACAGTCTTACAGCTACATTAATATTTTTTAATTTGATTTAGGTATTTCCTGGTTACTGGCCTGAAAGGTCACTGCTAGAATATTTACAGAGATATTTTTGGTGGTTCCCCCCCACCAAGCTTGCTCCCACCACAGCTCAATATTTGGTTCTGGCTAGGATATAAAATTTGATTGGAGAAGATATGATAGCCTTTTCCTTTACCCTCAAAAGATTAATAATAAAGTTCATATCTGAAACACAAATGTAATGGCATTCTGTTTGCTGCTTGAATATCAATAAACTACATCTTAACATTAGGAGACAGAACTAGGTTTGGGGTTTTCTTTAGAGAAATAGAAATGCCTTAATTTTTCATTTAAGTTTTCAAGCACCAATCTTACATTTGTGGCATTTTTCATCTTGAAGGATTACGGGCTTCTTTACTGCAAGTGCAATATTAATAATAAAAAATAGACTTATTCAGTTGATGTTTTGAATTTTCAAAATATCACAGAAATTCCCTCATGTTCACTACACAACTTTCTTGTAAGGTACTGAAAAATTACTGCCCTTAATTGTAGTTGTAGAAATGTAGAAATGAGGTTAAGTAACTGCCCAAGACCACGAAGTTTATCACCAGAGGAGTGGGAATGATATTCAGACTACTTGATGCTATCACTAGCTCACAGAAATTAGAGGTTAGAGCTACTTTAAAACCACGAGTTGAAAAGTAGCAGCTGGTTCACTAATCGCAGAATGTTCTGGGTTGGAAGGGACCCACAAGAATCACTGAGTCCAACTCTTAAGTGAATGGCCTATACAGGGATGATGGTTGACAGTTTAGAATTCAGAATAAAAATATTTATCCTCAATTCATATTCAAACCCAGTATTTATGTGAAGAACCAAAGATCAGTTGATATGGAGAAGTGGATGAGAAAAAACTGTGCTTGTTACTGAACACTGTGACTGCCAACCGGGTCCAGCAACAGATACTGAATACTCGGTAGCTGAGTTTAAAAACACCCGACTCATGAGCTGGCACTGCAATAAAACCAGAACAGCCTGCAACAGACTGAGTCAAAACAAGACATGAAAAAGCCTTGGGGTTTTTTGGTGACCATGGGACAGTACTTACAGACAACATCAGCCATGATGCAAACAAGCTCCAGTAAACTTGCATGCTCTTCTTGAAGCTGCAGATGTTGTTTAGTCTTGACCCATCAGCATCTAAGCCAGCTGCAGGTTTTTCATGACAGCTCTTCAACTCACACAACTCACAACAAAATGCATTTTCACTGTGCGTTATCTTGAAAGGTTAACTTGCAGAACGCCTGTGAAATGTGATTTGGGGTAAATGGCTTCTAATACAAGAAGGATATTGTTCCAGACATGTTAAGTTTAATATATATCCTCAGTTATTGAGACATGCTGGCAATGGGTTCTTCTCAACTTTTTGTTATCAATTCTGTGATTTTGTGATCAATCATTAATCAAGCACAACTTCCAAAGATGGTGGGCAGCGGAGAAATGGAGACAAGCTGAAATAGGAAACTACATGCTAAGGATGTGGGTAAAAACAACAGACAAGAAAGATGAGACAGACAGACTGCTTGTCTAGGTTTTGTAAGGAATAATCTTTTCAAGAAGCATTTTAAAAACATCAGACCTAAAGATCCAACTGCTTTTTCTGTCTCATTTCTTCATGGCTTTTTGTGGATATCATTCTTTACGTCTGTTCTTGTTTTTCTCCTTGTTCTTTCTGATTCTTTTTCAGCATTATCTTAATAAATTTCCTCAATTATTTCTTTCAGCACTTCTGACGATGAAGCTTGAAATTTGTGGCTCATCAGCTTTCTGGAAAGCAGATACTGACCACACTACAGTCACTCCATAAGGACAGGACACAGCACACAACCCTCCTCTTTGCTATAACCCTCCTGTGTTCTATACAGGCAAGCTATGGGACTGTACCAGTGTCACATCACAGAACAGCCATCGGAAAAATAAGACTCAATGGGATCTAAAGTTGCCATGGGATGAGGGGACTGACCTCATGTACCATTTATCCTCCTTTCTCCACAAACTGTGACACAGCCCATCCCAGGCAAACCAATCTGCTGAATAAAGGCCATGCTGGTACTCGGGTGGACTCTGCCAAAGTTCCACTGTACTGAGCAAGGTCCTGCAGGATTCTCATGCAACAAGCCAAAAATGTCTTCTACATCTTCTTTTTTAGTAAATACTTTAATTATTCACTCGAATGTAATATTTACTAAATTTGCATTATGGTATCTGCATCTTTATCCTTCAGATTTCATTTGCAGAGTGCACAAACACATGCAGGAATCAGGCTAACAGCTGATGTTCAGGCATCTGTGCACAATCTAGCACTCAACTTCGAAGCTGTACAATAAATAGGTGACCTCAATTTTTTTTCCTCCCCTTTAACAGGATATTGACAAAGAAACTGACAAACTGCCCAAGTTCAGCTATCCCAGTATGGCAGAGCAGGGTTCCCATAGCCTCCAGTTACACAGGACACTTGCACAGCTTGCACAAGCAGGTGGCCAAATCTAGTGGATTAGCAACATTATCCTATTTAATGAAAGCTCAAGATTTCATTAAATGAAATTATTGTCCAGCAAGAGTGTACAAAGCAGTTACAGCGAGCGTGTGTGGTCACGGGATGGAAACCTCTGTGTGGGGGTTTGCAAACTGCTGACGGGTGCTACAGGGTGTTGTTGGTAACAGAGTTATCTGACACTTAAAATGAGCTGAAATCTTCAAACTTTTCCAGTCACAGCTCGGACACGGACGACGTGGACCACGCTAACAGCAGCAAGCTGGCAGCGAAACTGCCCCCGCCTCGCCCTTCCCACACAAAATGGCCGCCCGGCACGCGCCCCGCCCGCGGCCCCGCCCGCCGCGCGTCACCGGGGGCGAGGTGCGCGCGCGCCTCTGGGCGCTCCGCCGCGCCCCGGAATAGCCGCCTGTTCGGCCTGGGGCGGCGCGTCCCGCCTGCTGATTGGCTCCCGGCCGCGTCACTCCCGGCCCGCTGGCTCGCTGATTGGCGGGGGCCGGGGGGCGGGGCGAGGCGGCCGGCGGGCAGGGAAGCGCCATGGCGGCCGTGGCCCAGTGCGTGCGGGGTGCGCTGCGCCCGCGCCTCCCGCTGCTGAGCGTCGCGCTGAGGTGAGGGGGTCGCGCTGCGCCGCCCGCCCGTCACCGGACATTCGGGCCGGGGCCGCGCTCACCGCCGGACCGGGAGGAGAGCGAGGCTCGGCCCCGCCGCGCTGAGGTCCCAAGCCCCAGAGAGCCCCGTCCGACAGCCGGGATGGGCCGGGGCCGCCCCCCATCCCCCGCCGCTCTTCGCTGCCTTTCCGTGCTCTTCCTGGGAGAGCGGCCTGGCCCGGCCCAGCCCTGCGGGGAGCCTGGAGGGCTCCAGGCCCGGAGTGTCCATGCGGCGGGCGGGGATCCGAGCCCTTGTGTCAGCGCGGCGCTGATCCCGCTGCCTCGTCCGGGTGGCTCAGCTCGCTCAGCCTTGAAAACGTCAGGAAGGGATGAAGAGTCATTATTTATGCAGGCAGGCCTGTCCTTGCCGTAGTGTTTGCGATACAGCAGGAACAGGCGGCACGGGGCGCGCCGCTCCAGCAGCCAAGCCCTGTTCTGCGCGTGTGGTTTCAGGGAGGCTGTTGCCGGCGATTGCCTCACGGAATTTGTTTCCGGATAGAGCACTGTGCTGAAAACCAGCTCATACTCCCTTTAAAAGTGCTGTGACTCTATAAACTGAGTGTAATGGACACTTACAAGTTGTCTTGAAGCAGTTATTTTCTGCTACAGTTTAAATGGCCAGATATCTGTTGTTTCTGACGGAGGGTTCTGCACACAGTATTCACAGGCCTAGAATTGTATGAATTCTTGCTTTGATGTCAGAATTTTTGTGGACATTACGTGTCAGAAGTGGCTGGTATGTCTAGAAAATGCTTATATCGTACAAAATAAGCAACAGAATAATAATGTCCATCTTTTTGCCTTAGAACATCTCCACGACTGCTTTGTGCAGCAACACAGCAGAAGAACACTGGCCAGAACTTGGAAGAGGACCAAAGTCAGAGCCAAAATGAGCAGAAGGTGGAACCCAGCTCTGCTGAAAAATTGCTAGCTGAAGAAAAGGCCAAACTGGAAGAACAACTAAAAGAAGTTACTGTAAGTGTCTCTGGGTTATTAGGTTGCACAAATTGTGTGCCCTAGAGCCTTCACTGTGGTCCAGTGAAACCCAGTGCACAGTCTGCATACAGTTACATGACTCCTGTTTAGTTGAGTAAAACCCACAATTTGATAATTTCTTTAAAGTACATGTACTACAAGATCTGGGATGCATCTCTGGTCCAAAATTAAGATATTGGATAGTTTTCTTCCAGTTTCTGGGTGGAATTGGAGCTTCTTCTGCCTGAAAATTTGTTGCTGATTTTCACATAGGTTTTGCTCAGTGGAGAAATAATTTTTGGGAGCCATGGAAGGGTGTGAGTGTGTGTCTCTGGTTGTTCTAAGAGTAGACTTCATGGAAACAGCTGCTGACTTTCCAAAGGTCAGAGTTAATGATGCTTAGCTTTTATACAGTAGTATACAGTGTACGTGCACCGTAGTTAAGTTTTAAACCTTGTCTGTTGGAGAGCCCTTCCAACATGAGGCTGAAACATGACATTCCTTCTGTGTGGCCTCGTGTATCTTGCATTCTCTCCCATGCACAACTCCAGCAGAGAGTGAAGGATGCCCTGAGAGGTGGGAGATGGCCATTAAGCAAAGGCATTAATGAGTGCTTTATATAAAATGTCTTTCTGGAGCATTTGAGACTTTGAGAGATAACCCAGAACCTTCTATACAACCAGCACCTATGGATCCTACATGGATTGAGTTTGCTTTCTGTTGCCCTTCCCAGAGCTCTGCAGGAGAAATCTGAGATGTCATTTACTGTCTTTGTTTGCTGTTGGTTGCCTAATGCAGCTCTTCAGGCAGCTTGTTGACTTTTTTTACTCTGTTTTGAGATTGTTCACTGGCATATGAAGGTCAGATACATTCAGGATGGAAGCCCACCATTCTGGATTAGGTGGTGAAGCACTCAGCCTGAATTTTTATTTTATTAATTTTATTGAATTTCACATCTTAGTACATCTGCTGGTAAATGGCCATATTTCTAGGAATAGACCAAAACTTGACCTAAACAATAGATGAGTTAGGCTTCATAGTTTGTAAAGGCTGAGAAAACTGGAGGGCACTCTGTGGTACATATGCAGAAGGAAGAGATGGTTTGAAAGTCATGGCTGGGTTGAATCTGATTTGCCATAGTGTCAGTGTATCTCATGACTGATGAAGGATTTCTGGGACCACACAGCAGAAAAAGCAGAAATACTGTTTCTTCCAGCTAATCTGGTGACAAATACTGAGAATCTGGAAAACCAACTGATTTCCTTTCCCTCGTTTCTGTCCTTGTAAAGTGAAGCAAACATTTGTCTTGGCAGGAGGGGTGGTGTGATAATTGCATGTTATTTCAGATTGCCCTAAATGGTGGATTTAGGCTATGGAACTGTTTAAAATGCTGTTTTATACTGAATATGCTAGTGTGAATTACTGTCAGCTGCCTGACTAGAAGGAATAAAATCTCTTCTGTTACTGGTTTTTCTTCTTTAGGACAAGTACAAGCGTGCCTTGGCAGATGCAGAAAACATAAGGCAAAGAAGCCAGAAACTGGTAGAAGAGGCGAAGTTATACGGTGAGTGGAGGCTCCTCTGGTGCTTACTCAGTAAGACCCTGGAAATGCAAAGACTGGCCTTGCAGTACTGACAGGATGTACTTCCCAGTGATTCTGGCTACTTGGTTAAAAAATGCATTTGAGGCAGAGAGGTTTGAACATTTCCTTAATTTACATCAGAATTGTGACCATCTCCCCAGCCAAGGGCAAGACTTAAACTGCTGAAGGCAACAGCTCACATTTTCTTTAAATTTGGTGTCTGGTTTCCTACAATGTGTACTGCATTAGCAGATTTTTTTTAGGAAGTCTGCAGCCTGAAGTTTGCCTTTTTCACTTATTTTGGTCTCATATCCGACCAAGAGCATGGAATATTTGTTTGCCTTCTGGTTTGGGTTTTTGGTTTGAGGTTTTTTTGGTTGGTTGAGTTGTTTTGTTTTGTTGGTTGTTTGGGGGTTTTGGGGGGTTGTTTTGTTTGGTTTTTGTTCTTCGTGTTTGTTTTGAATTTGGTTCTTTCTGATTTTGGGGTATTTTTTGTGGGTTTTTTTTTTTTAGCCTTTTACAGTTGAATAAATGTTCTGTTGAAGGCCATAGCTTCCAAATAGAAGTAATATTTCTAAATGAATGGATTCTTTTCAGTGGTAAGAATGCACAATCACTGGCTGTGAGGAGTGCTAGAAGCACATCTTCTTTCAAGAGCCAGGCTGCTAACATCTGATTTAGCTTTTTCACACTTCCAGCACAAATCTGTAAATCAGCAATTGTGTGGAAATGCTGCAGCAGAAGAGTGCTGTTCTGTCCTGGTGTTTGACTGCCACTCTGCCTCAAAAAATCAGTTACTCTTTTTCACCACACACCATACACAGCTGTATAGTTTAATTCTGAATACACAAGTCCTAATTTCTGAATTCAGGGTCTTCAGTTAATGTGTACTGTAAGAAAAAGTACATGGTACTCTTGCACTCTTTTTCATGGATGTTTGAGTGCTTCATCCTGAGGTTGATTAGAAATAAGCTTTGTTACACTAATGTTCTACTTACTGCAAAGGACTTTGAGTCCTGTCTGAGTTCAGAGATGCTACAGTAGAAATTAATTTATCTTGAAAACTAAATTACATATAATCTGTAAGTTTTATTGTTTGTGCATGACTGCTTGTTCTGTTGAAGAAAGAGAAACTCATTTCTGAGACTTGCATAAATTCAGAGTTGCAGTCACAGATATTTGCAAATATAACTTAGCAATAAAAAACTGAACCAAACCACCTTCTCAAGAGTTTGGTTGTTTGATTTGATCCAGATCCAGATAACTAGACAGCTGGTTTATCTATATTTGCTACAGTTCAGCCTCAACCACAGCTCTAGTTTTTAGTTTAAAACCATGATGTGGTTTTTTCAGATTTTTGGAACTACTTGGACATTGTTACTGGTCTGTAAAGAGCTTGAGTCTCTACAGAGTTGTGCAGTTGTTAGAGAGACTCTTTCCTGAGAACTGGGTGATCCCCACAGATCTTGTAAGGTGCTTCCATAAATGTGGGGATTTTTTGTTTAAACCAAAGGCTTGTCCTCTGGTAATGGTCATATCACTTCTTGGTAAGGAAAAAAAAAAAACCATCCAAAATGTGAGCTAAAAAGGCTGACTCTGGCTTAAAAAAAAACCAAACAAACAAACCAAAAACCAAACCAAAACCCAGTGCTGTTTGTCCTTTGCCTACCTCTATGTAGAAATGTGTTATTTTATTGAACTGTTCTGATTTTTTCTTGATTGCTAGTGAATTAAGTGAGATTAGTCCAGATTCTCTTAAGTGTGAGCCAGAGAACAGCTTCAGGACAAGGACTACGATTAACTTGGAAATAGCTCAGTATTTGCAAGGCACAGCTGCCGACTTTGTAAAAGTGGTTTGTAGTGGTAGGGAGAGGTGTGAGTTCTCTTCATACCAGGAAGAATCCCTGTTCATCTCTTGGAATCCTCGTCAGTCTGATGACATGCTTTGTCTTATGCAAATATTTTTATCACATCAGATTAAAGCGTAGAAATAGGGCAACATAATGCTTTGAACTTCAGGTGATGAGAGAGACTTGAGGAAATTACATGAAGCCATCTGAAGATGTTGGTAACTTTGATAAGAAATTTAACTGTTATTGTTAGGTCATTAGCATAACTTTAGCTCTTTTGAGTTGAAGTAACATTTTGTTCCATAGAAGAGATAGTGTGGATTTCAAGGTATCTAATAGTTCTTTATTATCATCCAAAACTGGAAAGGACATTTTACCCCAAATGATTACAGTATCACGTATCTTCTTAAACTTTTAAAAGTACAGATTATTGCTGTAGGTTTTGAGGTTGTGAGGTTGGGGTTTTATAACACTTTTTTCCCTCAGTGGACTAATCCCATTCTCTCCTCTTTCATGCATTTTCAGGGATCCAGAGCTTCTGTAAGGACTTACTAGAAGTTGCAGACATTTTGGAGAAAGCAACAGAAAGTGTTCCAAAAGAAGAAATTAAGGATGACAATCCTCACTTAAAGAGCTTATATGAAGGTCTTGTTATGACAGAAGTACAGATTCAAAAAGTGTTTAAAAAGCATGGCCTGCTCAGACTGAACCCTGTTGGAGCCAAGTTCGATCCCTATGAACACGAAGCGCTGTTCCACGCTCCTGTGGAGGGGCAGGAGCCCGGCACTATTGCGTTGGTGTCCAAGATTGGCTATAAGCTGCACGGGCGCACGCTGCGGCCCGCCCTGGTGGGTGTTGTGAAAGACGCTTAGCTGCTCAAGCTGAGAGTTTCAAATGCCATACAACTATTAAACAGCTGGATGGTTTTTCTCTTACACCATGCTTTCCTCGTTCCTCTGCTCCCTGAGAGGTTTAAATGAGTTGGTTGAGGTCTCCCACTGAAAATGAAGTAACCAATGAAATTCTCCTGCTTGGAGAACATCACTGTTCCATAAGCTGCTTCTTCGGAACTACAAGAGCCATTAAGCCCGCTAATGCTTTCGATTAGATAATGTTTTTTACAACTATTGCTCCTGAGAAGGTTCATTAAATTGGAAAGAATGAAACACTCACAAGAATGTTGCAATTTCAAGTTTATCACTGTGTGTAGATTGAAAATTCAGATAGTGGTTCAAACACTTCCCTTGGTTTTGTAGAATCTCACATTGCAGAAGTGGGTGAAGTAGTCCAAATAACCTGCTTTCTGCAAGCACCCATCAGCTTTTACACACTCATGTGATAAATGCCATTTTTTCTATTCAAAAATAATCTCAACAACTGAAACTGATACCTGTGTGAATTGTAAACTGTAAATAAATGGCAATGGAGATTAGGTACCTTTTGTAATTGTTCAACCTTTTTGTCCTGTACTAACATTGAATCAAGAAAACCATCTAATACTTGTATGGCATTGAAGAACCAATAGAATTTATCCTATCTCTGGATTTTTAATTTAATGTTGTATAAATTGGTTTAAACAATTTTGATAGTCTTGTAACTTCTAGCTTTGCAATCAGTTTTGTTACGCAAACTGTAGTTACAATCCTGCTGAGAGCCAGAAGACCCAAAGTGAGTTGCTGAGACTTTGGTATATGATTTCTTTTAGACTTACATAAATAATTGCATGTAAGGGGCTCAAACAAAAATGTGAACTTAAGTTTCATTTTCATTATTTCTTACATTTACTCAGCTTGGATCTTAGGTTGCACCCCATGCAGAACTTTTCCCTATGCAGCTCTTGCCATGTCTAACTCCACCTGCTGCCCCCAATCCTGCAGAATCAGGCTAAAATACAATACATGATTAACTGAATGTTTTATCCTGCATTTGTCTGGTCACCTGGATAGGAGTGGGTGGAACCTGGCAACTTACATAACTGATAAAGCATCCATCCTCTTGTATCCTGGAAGCCCATACTACTAACAAACAGGACAGAATCTTCAAACTTAGGGAATTTATTAGGCCCTGTAAAAAGTAAGTACTTCTGAATTTTTTACCATGTTTCTGGTTATCGTGGATTAAGGAGCTTCTTACCTTAAAGTCAGGTATTGATTACATTTCTGTGGTTCAGATGCAGAGTTGCCAAGAGCTTACTGAACATTGGACCTGCTCATGGTTCCTTAAGACTTTTTTCCCAGTGCTAGTTTGCCTCATGAGAATGAAACAGTTAACCAGGTACAGCCTAAGTGCATACAACTGTTTGGAGATGAGTCATGTTTAAGGATTCATTCTTTCTCAACTCCTAAGAAAGAATGCTGTGACTGGGGAGAGGAAGGAGAACAATTTCTTGGTGTGTGAAGACAACTACAGTGTTAATTTTTTTAAAATTAATCGAGTACAGGGAAAAAATGCAAAGATCAGATTTAAACATATGGGGGAAAAAAAGGGATTCCATATACTGAAGTTGAATTTAGAAGTATCTTCCCTCCATCTGGGTTTAAGAGCACACTGTAGCTGTGTGAAGTAGGACTGAAGAAATGATTTTGTTGCACTTTGATTAGGACCTGTTCTTAACTGATGCCGAAAACGGACCAGGTTCCATTTTATATACCTTTAAAGAACTGTCGTGTTGTTTTGTCTCCTCCCAATCCCTCTGGATCTAAACTAAATGTAGTAATAACTTCTTTAGTATAAAATTTATTCCAGTAGGAGTTAAAGGGACAGCTTCTTCCCTAGCAGATGAAGATTTTGTTAACGAGCTTCCCAGTGCCTCACACAAACTGTCATTTTTGGACTACATTACTTCATTCAGGGTGTTCTTAAACACAGGTTCCTGTTAAATGTTCAACACAAGGTTCATCTTTAAATCTGGTAACTGATTCTCATTTAAGTGGTTCCCCTTCCCTGGCCTGCCCTCAGAGGGGTTTTGGCATTGAGTGGGTCAGTCTAGGGAGAGCTTGAACTACCTGTGCACTCTGCCATACCCTCAGGAAGGAGCACTGAAGAAATCAAAGAACAGAGGAAAGTAGTTTTCAAATTTATGCACCCAGCAAAGCTACCACCAGTACTAGCTATTTCATAAACACCACATTTCCACCCATCACATTCAGCTACAATGCATCTCCACCTGTTCTTGGAAAGACTTCAGCCATTTTCCTCATTGCCCAAACTACATTATTGTTAAATCAATCATGGAAAGGAACTTTAATCCAAGTTTATTTACCAATACACAATGCAAAAATCTAGTAAAACGCTGTGTGCACAACATTAGTTAGGCTTTGTGTGATTTCAGCACAGGTGTTTGTGTGTCTGGCACAGCTACACCAGTAAACGTCAAATGAATGCAACATTCCCTTCAAGGAAGAAAGAACCTGATGAGCTGAACATGCTCATGGGGTATCTTGCTTCACAGTATTTAATGTATCATCGCTTAAGAGTGACTGGGGCACATGCAAAAACATTTTGTGAGAAGAGTAAACCAGAAGGCTCATGAAGCCTGTTTCAGTTGCAAAGGAATTGGATGCAGCGGCTGCACAAGAGAATAATGGCAGAGAGTGCTGAGTGTGTGTGATTTACAAGGCAGTTCATGGTCACAGACTAGTGCAAACCTCCAAACACTGTTCTCAGTGCTTGCTGGGCCTGCCACGGAGCAGGGGGCAGGAGGGGCCGTAGCCAGAATACTCTGCAGCATCCAAGCCCTGGGAGATGGATGCTCCCTTCAACACAGTGCTGGGATGGACACACACAGCACAGCCCCTACCCAGAGCACAAGATCAGTATTTTGAACAGCTTAGAGAATGTTGCTTTTTCATAGGCTTACATCAATGCTGTTAAGACAGATACTATCATTAGTAATAACTTTAATTAGAAAAGTCAAGAGCATTAAGCATATAAAACACCTTGTCATTAGCAACATGAAGGCTGGGTTATTTGTACAGTACAGGAAGCACTTCCAGATCAACACAAAATACAAGTTTAAAGAGCTCTTTGCCATCTCAGCCCCTTCACCACAGAAGAGAAGCAGCATTGCTGTAGTAAATTGCAGGATTAACATTAACTGCATCTCAATTTATAACCAATCAAACAGAAAACCAGCAGCTCATAACAAAGGAATGCTTAGACTAAATCAGTTCCATGTGAAATATGGAACAGCAGCATCCTCTAGTGCAAGTCACCTTTAAAATTAAAAAGCATAGCTGACAATGAGACATTGCTTCTAGGGAAGCCCTTTCCAAGGGACTAGTATTTGCTAAAGCAAACATTTACCACCTTGAGTTAGCTTGCAAGTACAAAATAAATATTGATATCCATATTGCATACATTAAAAATACTTTATTTTACATTCATTTTGATGTTCAATAAGTTACGTCTAGCACCAAAGAAACATTTTGGAGGGGTTGAGGAATTAAGAAGCTACAAAGTGTAAATGCAGAATTCACTTCAACTTTTAAATGACTCATTGGTGCCTAGATTTTTTCCTAAGTTATTGTTCAGATGGGCTTTACACTATTGCTTCAGTTAAACTGAGATGTGCCAAAACAGTGTAGAAATATGAAAATCACAGATTTGAGGGAAAAAAACCCAGAAGAACCAGAACCAAAACCAAAACAATTTTCTTAAACTCCCAGCTACATGCAGAATTGAGGCTTCATAACACCATGTTATGGCAGTTAAGTAACAAGTTACAGGAAGAACCAAATTGCATAACTAGAATGCTGAAAAGAACGACTGAGCTTCTCTCCCACAGGAGTAGGACAGAGAAAATAACCAAGGGCTTATACCTTATGAACTTGTGTGCTGCTTGTACATGCATATAGGGTGGAAGTGGTTATTACAGCTACTCAGCACAGTGCAGTTAGCTCCACTGCTGCCAAGAAGAGACAGTTTTGTCTGGAGTATGCCACAACAAACCACTTACAGATAAGCCAAACAAAGTATTATATCCCAGAGGACATAGCCCTTACCTTTTTTGAAGGGACATAACATCATAAGCTCAAAAGAAAAAGGCACTAGAGTTTTGGTTTTTTTCCTTAGAAATGCTGGCTTTGTAATTTTTACCCCTTTTATTCTAATCTCACTGGTAACACTATTTTGGTAATGCTGGATGTATTAAATGAAACCCAGTTCTGATCAGAATACCTCTGCCAAACTGCAGAATTAATACTGTTTTACAATTTTGTTGCATCCTCACTGACTACAGCCCAAAGCACCAAAGCAAGATGACATTTCCAGATCATGCACTCATATTGAAGCCAGTCAGGTTCCAAGTTTTTGGTACACCTGCACTCCAGAAGACCTGCCCAGCCGGCCGCCAGTCACAGCTTCCTGCTCCAGACACGACCAGCAGAGAGGCTTAGGCACAAGTAAATCTGTGCCATCTTTCATGTGGCAACCACCATTTTTCATTCATTTGGTTAAATACCAGCATGGGAATTTAAGGATGAAATGGGCATAAAAATCTTTTTATAATCCTTCTTCAACATCTTTTCTTTAACCAATAGCTCTTACTAGAACATCACTGGGAGTCTGGCATTTGTGTTTCCCACTGTGTTACGTCCCAGGTGGTGCCTGGCTCCAGCAACACTCCAGGCTGTAGCTGTCAGAACTGGGAGGAGATCTGTCCCAAGGTGCACTGTTCTACTTGTCAATAAATTCAGATTCAATGTGCCTGGGCTGGTATGTTTCAAGGTATGTGCAATTAGAATCCTACAGTGGCTGGATTAAATGCTCCAAATTTAGAAACACTTTGTGCATTTTGACCAAATCTGCATCAACTGTTATTTTTGTTCTTAAAGACCAATCTCAGAGATCACGCTCCATTTGAGAATCTTGCTCCCTTTCCCTGACTTTCCAACAAAATCCAGGAGGAGGCAGCTACACCTCCTCAGCCCGTATGAACTCAGCACTTAAGATCCCAAAGGAGGAGGAGCAGGCTCCCCCAACAAGGACAAGCAGTGATTTTGCTGGCTGACACTTCCAACTGCTGCCAAAGACCTCACTGCCTATTCTCCCAAACCCCACTTCTGGCCCAAATCAGGTATCTCGCTGTAGCTGACCCCTCCTCTGAAGGAGGGCACCACAGCTGCTGGGGATTCATGACACTCCAGTACCAAGTAGGAAACTCAAAGCTTCAGAGGGGTCTACCAGGAAACTCAAGTCAAAGCAATGCCTGGATTAGCTGGGAGCTCTTCAAAAACCCCCCTCCACAGCACAACTCCCTGAAGGCATCTCACCTACCACATTTCCTTCCTTCCCTCCTTTCACTCCCTGCCACAACTCATCCCTGCTGTATTCTCAACAGGAACTCTAATCCCTGTGTCCCCATGCCTTGGCTGTAATTACTAAGGAGAATGTTCCAAAAGCTTAGCAAGGGTCACAAAAGTCCCTGCTCACCTGCTCCTGAGCACAGGACTTTTGTAAGCTTCACTTTGCTGCCAGCATTATGCCAAAAAAACAAAACAAAGGGTGAAGAAAGTTTCCAGCAAATGAAACTATCTCCTACCTTCAAAGAAAAGCAAGGATTACACTGATATTCATTTATCCAATAGTACAGACTAAAGCAACTACTCTGGGACTACCAGACTTGAGTAAGTTCACATGAAAAAATCTGTTCTAATAATGTACCAAAAGCAGTGAAATCCAATGTAGAAGTTTCACAATTAAGTATTTTCCATGATCCAAAGCAAAAGTCTATTTGAGCCACCATGGATCATGATGACTGTAGGGGTTTATGTATTTGATTTTTTGTGTTTTTAAGCAACATGGTTTCTGTATCTTTGGGGAGGGAAGGAAAAAGTAACGGAGTCCTTGAGGCTGTAATGGGCCTCTGCTGTGTTTTTTCAGATCAGCTGAGTTTCATGAAGCATCCCTGGATATCCAACCACTTTCTGTCAGAAAGTTCAAAATCCTTTTCTTGAGTACCTTATCTAAGTAACTGGGAAGGCGACTCTTTGAAGGAATTCCTTGTCTTTTTTGGAGATGGTCTTTAATGATGATAGTTTTTACAGTCACGTAACGTGCAGGACTCAAGTTCAGAGAACTGCAGAGCACCTTTTCCCTGTCCGATAAGAGTTCAAAGCCAGGCAGGTTTTCAATGGCAGCAAATTCACCTTCTTTACCCTCTTCCTTCCCTCTCTTGGAACTAGCTATGTTCTTGTTCTCCTTCCTCTTTTCCCGTTTGTGCCTGGCTGCCTCGTACTCTGCCGACTCTTCCATTTTGGTGATCCCATTTCGCCGATACCGCTGCAGCTCCCGAATCTTTGCTCGAAGTATCCTCTCCTTGTGCATGTTCTCAAAGAAGTCTTCAAACTCCTTACAAGACATGAACTGGTACAAAGGCCTCAGTTTCAGCCTCAACTCCTTCTCTTCTTTTGTGATCTTTCGTTTGGGAGCTTTCTCCTTGTCTTTTTTATCCTTGCCCAGGAAGGCCGGTACCAAGTTATAGTCTCGCGCAATGTTCTTCCGCCGTTGCCTCTCCTTGAGTTTCCTTACGTACATGTCCACGTGAGCTCTTTTTAACTCGATCTCCACATCGTCATCATCGTAGTTCACCGAAAGGCCGCTGATCAGCGTCTCGGCGTCCTGGTCGTACTCGATCTCGTAGTCGTCGCGGAGCGGCATGTACCCCAGCTGCTGCTGCTCGGCCACCGAGATGTCCAGCGGCGGCAGCGGCGTCGTCAGGCTGGGAGACAGCGGGCCGCCGCTGGGACACGTGTGGTCCGTCACCCTGTTTGGAATAGTGTCAGGGATGCAGGCTTTTCCCAGGTTGCCATGGATATACATGCTCACATAGTGTTCCATCACCTCCTGAGGTGTTCGGGATGCTCCCACATGAGCAGCCATGTCCTCCTAAACAGAAAAAAAGGAGGAGTGATAAAACGATTCCCATTACATCTCCAGCATAATGAGCACTCAGGAAAGAGCATGACTTTCTCCCTGCTCCTCAAAAGCCAACTTCCAGTACCTAAACTTCTCTAGCAATACTGGCCGTGATTCCATCAGATCTGCGATTTCAGCTCTGGATGAGTGTTTGCAGTGCACCATTGTGATTCCTGAGAACCCACAGCATTCCCATAAAGCCAGCTCACCATGAGCAGGAAGCTGTCCAAGTCCCAAGCCAACACCAACAGCACTATACAGCTTGGGTTTTGCTTGTTTAGATCACATTACTGAGGAGCAACGTGGAAACAGACAAACAGTACTTACCGTGAGAATAACAGTATTTATTACTTTCTAGTTATTTAAGAACTAAGCAAGCTGCAATGATCGTACATTTTAAGGTTTTGAAAAAGTCTTTATATTTAACACAGCAAAACATACGTAACAACAAATCAAGTCAATCAAAAATTAATCAAAGGGTCCAGCGGAGGGCAATGAGGATGACTGGGGGAGTGGATGTCTCTCTTACAAGGACAGGCTGAGGGAGTCGGGCTTGCTCAGCCTTGGAAAGAGACAACTGAGAGGGGACATCACCAATGTCCATCAGTATCTGAAGGGAGGTGTCAGAGGATGGAGCCAGGCTCTGCTCTGTGGTGCCAAGCAATAGGACAAGAAGCAACAAGCAGAAACTGATGCACAGGAAGTCCTCCCACATGTACATGAGAAAGAACTTCTTCACTGTGCAGGTTTTCTGAGCACTGGGACAGACTGCCCAGAGAGGCTGTGGAGTTTCCCTCACTGGAAATAGTCAAGAACCGTCTGGATGCAATCCTGGGCAATGTGCTCTGGGATGACCCAGTGTTGTCCCTTCCAACCTGACCCATTCTGTGATTGTGAAATGACGCTTTCTTACTGCTGTTTTTTAAAACCAAGTCTGCCTGTGCAGTGACAGGGAAGGCGAGCAGCCAGCCCGCAGCAGGGACATACTGAAGCCAAAGGCTGAGCACGGATAAGAGGCAGGTGCAAGATCTGTGACACGGACTCGCTGACGGGAGGCAAACGCAGAACTTCAGGTAGCGACAGGTCCGAGCTGCCGGGTGCGCTGCTCGGACCAGCGGGGAGCCCGCAAGGAGCCCGTCCGGCGCCACGGCCGGCACGGCCCCGCCAGACAGGGGCAGCTCGGGGTTCGCAGCGCAGGACCCGCCCCCGGGGGCTGCTGTCAGGACCGCCGGTCCGAGGAGGAGGATCGCCCCCTCCCCTTGTCCTCGCCCCTCAGCCCTTACCCAGTTGCCGAAGCCGAACTGCTCGATGGCGTCCAGCAGCAGCTGCTCCTCACGGCTGCTCCAGCCGCCCTCGGCCTCGGCGCCCCAGAGGGTGAAGCGGCCGCCGTCCACCAGCTGGTAGCCGTGCCATCGGCGGTGCGGGCCGATCTCGGCGCCCGCCGAGAAGCACTCGGGGCAGAGCTCGATGTCGGCGCACTCGGTGCAGCGGAAGCGCAGCGGGCTCACCTCGGCCAGGCAGTACACGCAGTACTTCTTCCCCAGTTCCGCCATCTTACCCCGCCCGCGCGCGCGCGCGGCCGCGCCCCCGGCGCCCGCGCCGCCAATGGCAGCGCGTTCGGGGGGCGGGGCCGCGGCGAGCGCCAGCCAATGGGACCGGGTCTGCCGGGCGCGGGGTGGTGTCAGAACGAGGGGGCGGCCCCGATTGGCCGAGCGGGGCCCGTCTGCCCTTCCCGCGGCCAATGGGAGAGGGCGCCCCGAGCGAAGCCGCCGCGAGGGGCCGCCCGCGGGGGGGCGGGGCCGCGGCGCGGGCAGGGGCGGGGCCGGGCCGGTGCCCGGCAACGGGGGAAGCGGGGCGGGGCCGGGGCGGGCGAGCGGGGCACGCAGGCAGCGCGGCGGGAGGAGCCTTATCGTCCTCATGGCATTTCAAATGCGTCTCTGCCCGGGCAGGTGAGGATTAGAGAAATAGAGCGATTCTTCTTGTAGTTCTACTCCTCTCGGCCCATGCAGAAAACGTCAGGCTGAGGCCTGAAATCCAAACGCTTGGAACCACCTTGAGCGCTCAGAAAGAACTGGTCAACGTTCTATGGACTTTGAGCACATGAAGAAAGAGCTCGACTATCTGTGATGAAATCCTGAAGCTCAAAAAGGTCTCGAACAAATACCATATTCTCAGCCACCTCATGGAAAAACTGGAGTTAATGGACGCAGAAAGGCTGAACTGATGGGCGTCAAACCATGTCAGAGGAGAGCGATATCCCGACCAAAACAAAACCAGCCAGAGCCAGCCTGTAGAGAAACAACCTGAAACTGCAGCAGAAACGGGGGTTGCTTGATATTGAGATACTGCTTCAGGACTTGGAGGAAAAGGTGGATACTGTAGAGCTGCTGAGTCAGTAGAAATGCCGCTGGAAACGCAGAAATGTCACTACGCTGGGCTGACCCCTACTTGTAGGGGAATTCAGATAAAAAGCCAGAAAGCAAATTCCTCTTTTCTTGCTGAGCATGGCTGAAGAAACTTGGAATTATTATTTGGGAAAACAAGTAAAGAAAAGTAAATCTAGTTTAGAACAAATGTGTGCAACTCCTGTAACAGATACAATAGAAAACTTTCAGTATTGAATCGGTGTCAGCTTAGAGAGAACAAATCTGATTTCACATTCTAATTCTACACACCAGGAGATACTTCAGCAAAAGGCAGCGGGACAGCTGCTCGCTGGATAAACCGTGGCAGCCAAGGCTTTGCCTGTGTTCTGCATGTACCTTTATTGCACAGGTACTGCCTTCTCTCCCCTCTTATCTTTTATTTGGTCCTTCAACCTCTTTTCACTTAAGCAACAGGAAGCTTCTCCACTTTAAGTCCTGAAGTTACACCTGTGTCAGAAGTAAAACAATACTGCCTTAACTTTAGCACAAAAATGCTTTGTGATTATGAAACTTGCAATAAACTAAGATTTCTTCTTTTCAAAACAAAGCCAGGATAAGTTATTTAAGCATTTCTGAGTTCTGTGCATGTCACAAAGATGTATTTACAACTGCTTTTCATAATGAATTTATCAGACCTCAGGCCCAGTCTTTAGAGAAAGGTGTATGAAAAGGGATAAAACCACAGGCATGGAAAGTATCAGATCTTCTAAACGTATGATGGAATTTAACAGGTATTTTAACATGAGAACTTGGAAAGCATCAGTAAAAAGTCCTCCACCTTCAATACACAAATGGCCCAAAGTCCTCTTTTTGAACAAAAACTGCAAAGGCGCCTTTGAAGAAGAAGACAAGTACTGGAATTTTTAATATCTGAATTACACTGACAGTAGCTGATTAAGATAACTTTACATGACTTTATTTAACAAAACCATATATTTACAGTTGAAAAAAGTTCCAGTTTGATACACATATCTAAACAAAACAAACATGGTAACTACATAACCCAATTTAAACATGATGTACAGGAGATGTACCAACACTTCTCTCTATGCCATTCTTGTTTTAAAACATTCAAAAATAAGCTGTTACAAGGTACCTTTTCTTTTTCCAAATGAAATTGTTTACTAAATGAAATAACATTAATGATTGACTGCAGATTGAAGTTGCAAAACTGCTTTATTATAAAGTGCAGATTGTAAAGAATCCCAAAGCTGGTTGGAGTTTTCTGGTTTCTCTGATCTGCTGCAGATACTGTGGTACTTTTGATGTGTTACAGCAGTTTTATTTTGCCTTGAACACATGAAAAGAAGTCTGCTTGATGGGGACATTTGCTCCATAAAAGAAAATCTCATGCATCTTGTTACAGATCCTTTCAAGCACCTGAACAATAAAATTGTCAAATTTTTAAATGCAATTCCCTGAATTTCTTAAGTAAGATTTCTGTAATAACTAATTAAGAGATTTGGTATACTGCAAGAAACTTGAAAAGCTCAGTGGCAAGGAATTCTATGCCATTACTACTCATCTCTTGTTTTTGCCAAAATTCAGGCGTTACCTTCAAATCAAGTTAATGAGAAGTTGCAATAATTGCATGTTTAGGCAGGTGATTTTTTTTCACATGTATTTTGTTTGAAAACAAACTGTGCAAAGCTCCTTATTGCATTGCTGTTTCTTCATTAAAGAACATACCTTATATACACAAAGAAATCCTTTAGAAAATATATACAACTTCTAAGAACAGATCAAATCACAAAACAAAGTAATTACATTTGCAAGTAACAAACAGTGCACAAGTGTTGCAGCAGGCCTTTTCCCCACAACTGTGCCCACTGTCACTGTTACATTCAACATCTTATTGAGAAGAGAAAAAGAACAGGCTGTCGATGGCTGCCAAGATACCTAATAGCTAAAAGAGCATTTTTAACCAGACAAATGAGCCACACTTGTAGACTTGCTTTAAAAGAAAATACAAATGTAGTTGCAATGAAGACTTAAACCACAAAGCCAGTTACAGTACCACCTAAAACTGTATACTGAGGAAAAAGTGATGTCTGTGTTTAAAACCGTTTGAAAGCATAGTGCAAATGTTTCGGATGGCCTCTCGTATTCTTCATGGAAAGGCATATTTGTTGTAGTAAAAGTAATATCAAAAAACACTTACTGACCTTCCTGCTTTCTATTGTACTTCAAAGCAACAAGTACCAGTCATTGCAGGACAAATTCTGTACAAATTTTGAGTGAATTAACATGTTTCCTATCACATCTTAACATCTATTTTCAGTAAGTGATGACCTAGATGATGCCTTGTGGAGGAATTAAGATGACCAACAAAAAACCACATCACACATCAACCCATACACAAAGTGGACAGGAGAAGAGGTCAGTGAGGTATCAGACTTGCAGGCCGCATTTGCATTACACATCTTTCAAGGTGACTATGAGTCCTCACTTACCAGGGAATCTTGTTCTCACTCTTCTTACTATTACAATCAAATTATCCCTCATAGAAATAATGTCTGTACCAAAGGACCATGTTTTGATTACGTCCCACAGTCCTTTACATCGTATGTTGAGTTGAGCAGTGTGCAACTATTCTTCTTGGTTTTTATTTGGACAATGCCAAAATAATCAGCATAAACCAGCTGAAGAGCACTGGGAAACCGCTGACCACACAGCTGGAGGATTTATAACGCCTGTTCACAGTTAACACAAATATTGCTTCAGTTACATTTCCCTTTTCAATGATCATCATTATTATAAAATAGGTTTTACACTGTACACTATGCAATAAACATTCTTGTAAATCAGAGGCACTCACGATTTGCCCTTCAACATTCACCTGAATGCAGAGAGGATCTAAGATGTACGAGGATTTATGTAACAGCAGTTTGCTGCTGCTGTAACTTGCTCTCATGTATTAGAGGTCAGATAAAATGCTCAGAAACGACAGCTTGTACTTATGATGTCTGGCACATTTCCCAATAAACTTCTTTCACTTGTCACTCTATGGATCAGCTCCACATAACTTTCCCACTGTGGCAGCAGCAGCAGCTTCAGGAGATCCCACAAAACCTTTTTTTTTCAGCAGCAACACTGGCAAACATTAACTGCTCCCCTACCATCCCTCCTCCTCAGTTCTGCCAGTGAGCAAAGCTGGGCTTAAAGTAACTATCAAAATTGCTTTTAACCATTTCTCAGTTTATCTGCTAAGTCAACAGTTTTATCTCCATGACTGGACACATGGCACAGGAGTAAGCAGCTGGTAGGCAAGAACATCCTGAAACAGCACTGCTCCAGTAGAGGGACACATGGAAACATGCATTTAGTAGGATGTGACCTCAGCTTTAAAAAGAGGAAAGAGAGTACATTTGGGAAATGATGCCACCTTAATACTAGAATGCTCTTGCTGAGTTTGGAATCTAGTCTGATGAATAGAATTTCCTCCATATGCACCCAGTCCATATTGGAAAAATACATTTCCAAGGCATCTTGAAGAATAATTAGTTCTGCACTGCTAGTTTGACTTCTCTTCCAAGTTTACTTTCTACTTAACTTTTTCTTATTAAAGAAAGGAGTGTGGTTCTATGTCTACATGATTTCTTTGGTAAATGGGACCCCCAGCCTATAAAATCAGAAGCATTTCTAAAGAAATGGTCCTTACATCATTTAAAATTCCAGCACCAGTGATCTAAAATCCACATCCAGCTACTGTTACAGGTATTGGAAATATATCCTGCCTAAGAATGAAACAGGGGAATAGCTGTCAAAGCAACCAATATTGATGAATGTCCAGTCTTTTAAAACATCAAAGAAAAAAAATTTAGAAAACCCCAAACCCTTGATATTATTTTGACTGCCCTCAGCAGAAGTATAGAATGTGTAATGCTCTCCACAGCATATGCTCATACCACTAAAAGTTTAAGGCTAAGCCTAGGTTTAATTTATAAGGGGTTTATCCCCTATTTTCCTTTCTTTTTTTTTTTTTTTTTACTCCTCCTCCTCATTTTTCTTCTCTCCCCCTTAAGGCTATTCTACTACTAAATAGAACTCTGAACTAACACTTTGATTTGCAGGCTCATACATGTCAAACAGTAATCAATACTTTTGCCACTTTAGCTCTTTTCCTGGGAGTCACTGGAGGCAAACCCCATGTTAACGTTTGAGTGAAGGACTTCCTTTTTCCATTTCCCGGTTATCTTTCTGCAGAGCAGCCAGTATCTAGACATTTCAAGAAATGAGAGAGAAGAAAAGCATTAGATTTAAAAAATTACTCAATAATTTATTCTGAAGAGTTTCCAATTATGTCTGAGCAATACTATTTTAACTATCAAATGTAATTAAATTTAGAGAAACTCTCCACTGACAAGACACCTCTCCTGTAAGTCCTTGTGACATGGTGGATAGAAACAGATTTAACAAAGGTTTAAACTTCATCTCCCCCCCAACATACACTTTTGAAGCCTGTTATTTGGGGTACTTGGCAGAATAGGATCCCTATCTCTCCTTCTCCATGAGGGAAGCAGCAGCAGGCTGGGAATTTATTTGGAATGCAATCCTCATGCACACATGACATGTTGAAGGAAGGTGAGACAATGAACAACTTGTAGAGCCACTCCTGCTGTGAAGGTTAGAAATCCTCATCTCAAAGAGAAAGCTGGCAATCCCCAGCATCTAAAGACACTGCTACCCCAGTAAAGAACCAGGAAAACCCAGTTGCAGCTGAATTCCCCCAACCACTACATTTAATACCACCTTTCGTTTTCACTGCACAAAAGCAACTGGATAAAATGGGCAGAGCTCTGTTATGGAATGACTCACAAAGTGGGCTGTATTGCTGCTTTGAACAAAGAAGGAAAAAAAAGTGGGGGAGTTTCCACTCTCCGACATGAATGGCTGTTACAGCCACCTAATGATTTCCACATTCAGGTGACATCTTTTTTCTTTACACTGGAATTTAGTTGAAATTACAGTGATAAAAAAATTGCTGAAATCCCATACTAAATCCCAATAAAGAAGTCAAGAGATGCAATCACTTCTGTAGATCCCAAAATTAGGCAGAGATCTTCAAGAAGATTAAGATGACTGTATGATAGTGTGTCCTGACAAACTGTCATCTTCTCCCAAGGAGTGGATTTCTGCTTTTAAGTATCAAGTTGTAATGTTGCCAGCAGCCTTTGGAATTAATAAATTTTAAAAACTGTGTGACACTTTACTTCATAAACTTCACTCAGTATTTCAGTTTTGAATGTTGACTGAGCTCTCTCTTTCCAGAGGAGTTTAAGCTGAGGGAATCCACTCACCTCAACATACGCTTAGAGCATGGAGTGAGCTACACAGTCTTACCTACCCATAAAATAACACCAGCTGTGCTAAAACATTCTTCCAGATGTTGCCAAATCCCATTTCCATAAGTACAATCACCAGTTACCAAAGATTGACATCCTCTTTACCTGAGCCCATTTTTTGTTTCTACTTTGCATCTGAATGGCAGCAATAGATGTGAAGAATTCTTCCGAAGGCAAGTCCTCTGGTAGTTTTGTTAAAAACTGGGCTATATGAATAAAGTCCATTTTGGTCAAAATATCTTCAAAAAGTTTTAGTATTCCCAGTGCTGTACGGAATAAGAACTCTTCTCCATCACGGCAGAACACATCCCAGACACGACAAGCCAAGTCTAGTGGCAGAGATTTGCTGTACAATGTGAATATCCTGAAAAGCAGGACAAAATTTTCAGAGTTACTGGACAAGAAGTCTTGGATACTCACACAGGTACACACACCAATCATCAGTAAGTTTGAACCTTCTCAAATATTTGTAATTGAATATTCCTTTTTATATTTCAAAAGTACTTCTGTTAGTCACAGCATACCAATCCATGACACAATATAAAACTGTACAACCATTAATGCATGGTCTCCAAGTTTGATTTTCTTGGATCACACCAGAAGAAACAATATACATGGTTTTACACAGCTATAATCAAAGGCCTATTTAATCATCGCTTCAGAGTTGAGAATTGATGCAGTTTGAGTTGCAAAAACATAAAAAGCTGAACCTCAAGACAAACTGCAATGGGAATTTTGTGATTCAGATATAGGAGGTGAATAAAATTAACTCTTGTGTTCCAGGCTTGATTAACTGGCAAAGTAATAATAGCATGAGTTTTGGAGGAAGGATCAGCTTGAACTCCCTTCAGCTGAGAGAAACAGGCAAGGCAGGATGTCCAGAGAGGTGCAGATTGTGGTGATAAGATGGTGGCTCAGTGTGCCTGTACGAATGTGATCCCTGAAGCAAAAGACTAATACCAGAAGGAACAACCTCCTCCTAAGTTGCTAAAACTGTATTCTCCTTAACTACCATCAGCACATTTCTTCCTTCACCAAAATGCTGACAGCCTTGCAGCCAGAAACAAAAAGTTTCTCCCTCCTCTCTCCAGCATCTCGCTACACAGCAGAGCGTGAGCACTGCCGCCAATAATGACCTAACAGCAAGCAATGAGAATTAAGCTTCCCGGAATCACTTTACAGTGTATCAGGGGAAAGGGTTACAGTGGTTTTTTTGCTTCAGAATTCAGAGAGAACTTTTCCACAGATGCACTGCACAAGAATCTCCATAAAACTGCAAAGAATTCTCTCCCCGGCAGAGGTCAGCAAAGGCTCAAATTTCAATCAAACCTTCCCACAGCTTTTAACAAAGAACTCCTTTTCAAGTATGCTGAACTGAGCAGTAGTTTCCATGTGTTTAAAACTACCCTCTATTCCCTCCACTTTTTTATTTAGGAAATTTGGATTTACATTGAAAAGATAAAATGGAACAGATACACACACACACACATATATAGGTATAGAATATGAAGTAATGTATTTTCACAGCAGTCTAATAAAGGTTTTCTGCATTATCTGTTTTTTACTATATAAAAATTTACTTGAATGATGTGTCGTTAAGTATATAGTTTCTGTGTAAATCAGCACACTTTAGAAAAAAGGGAAAAGATATTAATTTTATAAACACCCAGATGAAACTAACATTTGCACAAATTCAGGTGACAAGTGAATTGCTGCTTTTATGATCCTTAGGATTTTACTGTTTTTTCTAGTTTCACATCTTATTGCAATCTTCTTATAACAAGTGGAAACATTTTAAATCCTGTTCTCCAAAAAGCTAAGTTAGAATTATAAAAATAAACAAACAAGCCTGGGATGAAAAACCCACACACTTGTTTATCACACATACATGAAGATGTAAGAAGAGCAGAATACAACCTCCTTCTTTGGGTTACTGGCTGATCCTGCACTGCAGACTTCATATACTTTGTATACTCTCAATCTTTTTGCACAGTCACACACATATAAAACTGTACTGCCACAGAATATCTACATGGCAGAATTAAGACTTTTGTCTGTACACACATGTACAGGAAACAGCAACAGCTTTTCAATTTAAAAGGAACAGTGTAATAGGAAGCAATTCAGCTGAATCCTTTCCTGATCACCAAGTAGCGGGCAAACACCCAAGCAGAAGCAAGCCTGGGTCAAAGATAAGTAACAATGCCAACTTTTTGGACCTGTTTTTATTCACAAAAGCTATTATTCTGTCATGATTCAGACCTAACATGAATAACCCATTTGTCTCCAACTAGGCAGAAAATTAACTGGCAAAAGAAAGAACTATTTAGTAGAACACTACTTTTATATGAAAGGATTTACATCAAAAAAGCTGTCACATCAAATAAGGTATTTGCCATTGAACTCTTCATAATTTGGAAGGAAGCACCATTTGCAGGAACTTAACAAGGCAATTAACTTTCATTAATATTTGCATGGAACTGATGCATCAAGCCCTAACAGCAGAGACTGGGCCTCTAGAATAAGCAGTGAAACATCAGTAGGAATCACTGCTTAGAATGGATACAGCATTTCATCCCTTCAAACATTTCCTACTGAAAGACATTTTTTATCAGACGTCTGAGCTACTGGTCTGAAATGCAGCTGAAATTTATTAGAGCAATAAAGCAGCTGCCAGACGGAAGCAGCTCCAGCAGCGCCTTTCAGCAGCAGTGGCACACTCCTTGCACATGACCTGCTGTTGCTGTACTGCAGGATGACTTCTGTCTGCAGCTCTCTTCCAACCCACTCTAAGTCGCAGGTGCAGACAACACAGATAACTCACAGAGACCTATCCAGTGTCAGAGCAATGCAGGTGCAGGCTCCTGGCCTCTCTGTTTGCAAGAGGAAAAAAAGGAGCACCAAATGCTCCCGCTCTTCCTCGGCCCTGCTTATGATGAAAGTGTACCTTGAGGTAGATGCATGAAGTCCTGGCTGGTTTGCTGCTCACAAGGAAAGCATATCACCATGAAGTCATCAAGAAAGCAAAGCATTGCTACCATGATAATCATAGGCTCCATGTGTCTTTCCTTCACTTTCTCTTCTCCCCTCTCTTTTTTTCTATTTTCTTTCTTTTTTAATTAAAAAGTCTTTATAAGATATTAGCAAGAGCAATGCAGACAGGTAGGCCAAATTTTGGATTGGCAACTCACACACAACACTGTTGCAAATCAGACCTTATGTATTCTTCCACTACACATTCCTTTCCCCTGTCTATAAATTTTAGAATTATTACAGTCTAAAACAAAAGTGGAAGTGTTTACTTTGTTTCTTATTTGGAAAAAAGAAAACTAAATAGTATTTAATATAAAATACTGACTGCAAGAGAGCATTTTTTGGGGGGAGTGGAGAGTTGCTGGCATGACATGGACTATGCTTTTCTTAAAGTAACAGAAAGCAAGCTTATAAATACTTCACTGGAAGTGCCCACTAAAAATGGCCACACAAAGTGGCTTGGACCTTTATCATAACAAGCACATGGTGTCAAAAGGAAGTTCATGTTCACGGAGCACAATCACAGTCCACGTAATACTAAAGAACCACTGATCAATCCATCAGTACAAACACAGCCCTTGGCTATAATTATTAGTAGGGATAAAGAAGTGTTTGCATAGCAGCAGCAGGCCATAAATAGACAGCATGTGTCCTTGGCACATCCACATTCTACTCTGCTCACAAGAGCCTGCAGAACATCAGCTGATGGAGTGAGAGGCCAAGACTGGGCTGTTCAGACACACTACTTCCCCTCTGTTCTTTGTGAACCTGACTGCATGTTGCTCTTTATGGCTCTTTCACACTTAATCCCCTTTATACTCAACCAAAAAAGTAAAACCCTGTATAGCTTTTGAAGTCTTTCTACAAGATTTATCAGTTGGAGTCTAGGCTTAAAGCACATGGGTCCTTTTTAAATGAGATGCCTTACTTGTGGCAGGTATCCCTCAATAATCATGTGACAGTACCTTTAAATTAAACTATTCAGTCCTTGGAGTTTTCCCATCATAGAGAGCAGCAGTGGAATTAAACAAGCAGGGGGGCTCTCCTCACTAAGTCCTCTACCAGCTCCAAGAAAACCTGCACAGCTGGGCCCACCTACAGCATTTCTTTTACTTGGAACATATCCCTTCAAAAATGATTTAAATGCACCAAGTTTACTGCTGTTCCCTGCAGCACGGGTTACAGGAAGAAGCATAAAGGAGACTAGTTGACTCCACTGTAATTGTGGCAGGAGCAGGAGGGTTTCCCAGCAACTGGTCTGTGCAGCACTGGCTACTGGAGCCTCCCAGACCTGGCACTGGCTGAGATTTCCTGCACACATGCCTGCACATTAACCACACCAGCCACTGGAATAACAGCAGGCATCCCTTTGGAGCTCAGAACAAATGTTCATTTAAATAAAATTAATGTTAGAGCAAGGCTGTTTCACAGAGATTTTTACCTACAAGCAAAAGGTCTGCCTACTCAAAGCGACACTGTACCATGTTCTTCCCTGACTTTAAACACACGGCAGCCACACTCTTAGTGGCAATTTAAAGAAAAAAAATCTAAATCTGTTTCCTACAGGATCAAAATATTTTGAAGAAGAAAGTATGTATATGTATGCACACACATATATATGAATACACTTAAACATATATTTAAGTAAAATATGTAAGTTTTACATAAATACAACCTGCACTGTCTAACAAAATTAAAGACTGAGTGGTACAAGCTGTGTAGTTCAAGACAAGTGTGAAAAAGTTTAATGCAGTATTGGGCAGGTCTACCTCAAATAGCCTACATCCCTGTGCAAGATGACAGTGCTGTAACTCTCTAGGGATGGGAAGTAACACAGTAAGTTGTCCTTGGAATTAAAATAAACAGCTTGAATATGGATGCAGGTAGTCAGCAAGAAAAGCTAATTGTCAGTTCACTGATACAAAGACCTTGAGACACAACATCCACAGTCACTCCTGACTGAAGTTTCTTTCAAGTGCTCTTAACACCCACAGAGGTAACAAGAGGGGGGACCTGATATGCCTCAAGACTTCAATAACACTTCAACACAGACTTCATCACTTCAGTTCTTTGCTCACAAGTCAGTAATTTTTTCTTTTTTGGTTTGCTTTGGTTTTGTGTTTTGGTTTTTTCCCTATATATGTACTAAGAAAGAAAAACTAATCACAAATGTTTACTCAAGAAAATACAATAAAGAGTATTCTATCAAAACAAAATTGTTGAAGGGAATGTAAACTTTCAACCTTCTGTCAAAACCGTCTTTTTCTCTAAATCTCTAATTTCTGGTATTGTTTCTCAGGATTTCTTCTTTACAACATAGTTAGACAACAGCATGATCTTAACATGCCTGTCCCATGAGGATGCTCAATTTTAGTTTCTCCTACATAACAATCACCTTATTTATGATAGCATCATCTCTAACTAGTATCACAGAATACCCTGAGTTGGAAAGGAACCACAAAGATTACTGAGTCCAATTTCTGGTCCTGCACAGAAGCCACTCTGAGAATTACACCAATTGTCTGAGAGCATTGTCTGAAAGCTTCTTGAACTCTGCCAGGCTTGGTGCTGTGATCACTTCCCTGGGGAGCCTGTTCCAGTGCCCAGCTGCCCTCTGGGAAGAAGAATCTTTTCCTAATATTTAACTTAAATCTCCCCTGACACAATTTCCTACACTGGGCACCAGAGAGAAGAGATCATTGCCTGCCCCTCCTCTTCCCCTCACAAGGAAGCTGGAACTGCAATGAGGTCTCCCCTCAGTCTCCTCCAGGCTGAACAGACCAAGTGACCTCAGCTGCTCCTCACACGGCTTCCCCTCAAGGCCCTTCAGCATCTTTGTTGCTCTCCTTTGGACACTCTCTAATAGTTTCATGTCTTTCTTATATTGTAGCCAAAACTGCCACCAGAACTCAAAGTGAGGCCACCCCAGTGCAGAGCAGAGCACCACAATGCCCTCCCTTGCCCAGCTGGTGATGCTGTGCCTGATGCACCCAGGACAGAGTTGACCCTCCTGGCTGCCAGGGCACTGCTGACTCACGTTCAACTTGCCATCGACCAGCACCCCCAGATCCCTTTCTAGCATCTCATTCCCCAGTCTGTCCATCCATCTGGGGTTGCCCCATCCCAGCTGCAGAATCCAGATAGGTTACTGTGAGAGACAATATCAAAACCTTCACTGAAGTCTAAAAATATCACATCTACCCAACTAGGTGGGTAACCTTGTCATAAAAGGAAATTAAGTTTGTGAAGCAGGACTTTCACCTTGTGAACCTGTGCTGGCTGTGCTATCCTCCAGATGCCTTTCAATATGTCCCAGAATAACCTTCTCCATAATTTTACCAGTCACTGTAGTGACACTGACAGGCCTTTAGTTTCCAGAGACACCCAGCTTGTCCTTCTTGAAAATAAGGACAACGTTTGCCAGCTTTCAGACAACTGGAACATCTCCAGATTCCCAAGGCTGTTCAAAAATCATTGTGAGAGGTCTCACGATGATATCAGCCATCATATTCATCAGATTGGATGAATCCCATCAGGTGTCATAGACCAATGAGGCTGGAGCAGCAAATCCCACACAAGTTCAGGGTTGAATAGAAGTTTATCATCCTCACAGCCATTGTCTTCCAGCTTAGGGCTCTGGGACCCCTAAAGCACATCATCATTTTTAAAGACCAAAGCAAAGACAGCATTAAATATCTCTGCCTTGTCTGTGTCCCTGCTGGTGAGGTGATCATCCCCATCATGTAACAGGCTAATGTAATTTCTGGACTGCTATTGACATTATTGTCCATTAAAAATACAATAACCTGGTGATTTCAGTGTTGTCTATCCAGTTACTCTACCATATTTACAGTCATCTTATTCTGATATCCCTTTTATTAAATTGCTTCCTCCACACACAGGCTTTTCACAACATTGAGGCAATACAATTTCAACATCTTTCCTCTATCACTGAACACCCCAGCCTCTGGTCTCTTTGTTCCCTTCTATCTTATGCTAGTACTTTTTCCATTCTCTGTGCATAGATCTACTTCAACTTAATATTCTCAGCCTTCACTCATAAAGTCCTTCTCATAGTATTTCTCCCATTAAATGTTGGGAGAAATGAGCCTATTCATTACAACCCCCAACAATTCCCCAACACACGACACATTCAAATTTAATCCCAGTGTAACAGCCAAGTCACACAAAGCCCACGTTACACCACTCTCTGCACAACAGGCATATACAACCACACAAATCAAGCAAAGGCAGCATGAGAAGTCCATTTGGATCTGAATCTACCAATGGATGTTAAGGACAACAAGAAGCTGCTTTGCAGAAAAGGATGGGGAGGTTCTGGTGGTCACCAAGCTAAATATATGCCAGCAATGTGCCTGTGCAGCAAAGATTGTTCACAAACTCCTGGACTGCAGAAGAAACACTACTGCCAGTGTGCCAAGGCAGGTCATCCATCTACTCAGCACTGGCAAGCCAGCTCTGGGCTTCTGAGTATAAGAGAGACATGGACATACTGGAGCAAGTTCAGCTCACCATGAATGTGATGAAAGGCTTGGACACGTGAAACAGAGGGAGAGGCTGAGCAGGCTGGTACTGTTCAGCTGGGAGAAGAGATGGCTTAGACCTAAATGTCTAAAAACACTTGATAGGAGCATGAAAAGAAGACAGAACCAGACTCTTCCTGGTTGTATCCAGTAAAAGAACAAGATCCAACAAGTACAAAATGAAATACAGGAAAGTCCATTTGAAACATAAGAAAATTAAAAACTTGTTAACTACAAGGATGGTTGAACACTGGAACAGAGTTGCCTGAAGAGACTGTGGAGTCTTGTTCCTTGGAGATACTCAAACCCCAAACGGACAAGGTCCTGAGCAAGCTGCTCTAATTGTGCTTTGAGCAGTGCTTTTAGATTGGATGATCTCAGAGGACTGTTCCAATACTTCAGAAATTCTACAATCCTATGAAAATTAATGTATTCAAAATTCAAGCTTGTATTGGATTGATTTACTTCAAATGTATTTTTGTTTAAGAGATCAGCAACATGCTGAGTGCTACCAACTAGGTCTTAAAGATCAGGGTACTGCCTGTGAGGTTCAGGTAAAGTTGCATTAACATTACAAATATTTTCCAAAAGAACACCTTACTAATCTCAGGAAAAAAATCCTGCTGTTACCACTGGGCATTTATTCTTTTACTTAAGGCAGATATCTGAGAACAGAAGATGTTGTCAACAATGTAAGGGCAAACCAATTTTTCACAAAAAAATCTTTAATGTCATTGGAAAACTGACAACAAAGTCTTGTTGAAAAGAGACATTTTAACTGCTCCAAACCAAGGTCTGATAGGCACAAATGCAAACACTCAATCTGGAGTGCATAATACCACACTGAAATTTGGCAGAAGTGCAAATAAGATCTTTGTCTTTTCTCCTCTCTAAGGAAAATATTCTGATTATACTAGAACCAAAAGGCAAGACAGTTTCATCTAATCAAAATACTCTAATTGCCTGTCTGCTAAGTGCAATAGCTCTTCTGTAGCTTTGAGTTTTACATTGTATGGACAAATGTTTTAATTAGGCTTTTCCTGATCTGTGCAGGACAAAGTATAGATTTCAAATGCAAGACTGGCAATATTTTCTGAATGGACAACCCTGGTACACACCTGCACATGCAATAGACAAATTTTCTCAGAAGATCCATTCAGATAGGCACTATATATGGATAAACACTGCTATCCAGCAGTATTGCAAAATAAACTTCCAACTTAACACAAGTACAATAATAAATGTTAGGAAAATGTTAAGCATCACAGAAGTATGTGGGAATGATTTAGATTGACAACTCAAGTACTGAACAAAAAAAAAAGCCTTTATCTTAGAAGAATATTAAAGCAGGTAAGAACATGTCAGTTTCTGTCACGAACACTGACACAGAGCTGTATGTTACACAAATTAGGAATTACACTTTCAATGTCTTACCAATCAATTAGATAGATGTCTGGAGTTAAGTTATTTTTTTTGAAGTGAGCAAATAACTTTGGCAGATTTTCTTCGAAGAATACCTCAAATGCGGCAAAGTAAGTCAACATCTGGGAAAATATAACAGAGAAAACAAGCAGCTAGCTGTGTTATTAATAGGCTTAAATGTATCATCTGTTGTAGGATTAACACTCTTCAAAAATAGGATCAAATGAATTACATGATATTATAAAGAGCTAAGCATTTACATAAAAGGCAGCATCTGCAAGCACTAAGAGTTTAAGATCCACTCTATATACAATTCTCATACTAAACAATGTAACATTTGCTTTGGGTCTTGGCCAGCTTCCTTTGGAAAGAAAAATACCAGCAGGAGAGAAGTTTTTTGCTGATTTCTCAAAATAATTATAACAGAATGGTGTTTTATGCTTGTGGCAGTAATTTAATATTATACTGAACGAAATCCAAGACCCAATGGAACATAATGAAATACAAAACTAAACTAATGTTAATACTCCACAGCAACAGTGAAGAGTCCAGTATATTCCAGTCATAAATCATATTGTAATACCAAAGCTATTCTAATAGTCTAATACCAACATAATACCATACATTCTACATTTAGATAATAGGCATTTCATTTGCAAAAAAGAAGATATGAGTTTCACACAAAAAATTCAAAGACTGGGACAAAACACCTATGCAAGAGAAACAGTTTGTAACTCTCTGACATCATAACCCCTGAACTTCATTGCTTTTAACACAATGACTTTTATGCTACTTTAAAATCTGAGTATTTAGGCAAATTTCATAACAGAGAGCATGATAAAAACAAATTTTCCAATTCAACTAAGAGTTAAAAACAAAAGGTTATTTAATCACCCTCCCTAATACTATAGGGAGAAAAGTTAAGCAAAGTCCTTGAATGATTCAGTAATTTTAACTACAATATCCCAATAAAAGCAATAAAGAAAGGCTGTGATTTCTTCAAAGTTTGAGTGCAACAGCATACATCTTCCCAAAGCATCATGACCGTAAAGGGAAAAGAGGCTCCTTTTGGAGACTTATGTGTGTAACCCTTTTAAAGGATGACAAGTTTGTTTCCTAGGATTTTTTATTGTTGTTATACAAGTATTTCCCATTTCCTCTGAATGAAGTGGAAGATGGTGGACTACTTTCATTAACAGTGACAAATAAAAACCTGAGCCTGGTAGTCAGTACAAGTACAAGGCTTTAAGTCAATCAGAGATGGGTGTATGCTACAGAAGTAACTGAAGTTACGTGAAATCTCGGAACAGTCAGTTACTGAGAAACAGCTTCATGTCAAACTTGACACCAGAAATCCAGGAACCCACTTCAGACAGCTGTACCCCTGAAACAGCTTCCCAGTGTGGATTTTTACATGCATGAAATCCAAGCACCTATGAGACCTGTGAGTATAAACAAGGAAGCAGGTAATGAATCAGACAGTCCTACTTTCAAAACAATCTGCTGGCACCACTGTAAGACAATTCTACTGAAGTTCCTACTTTGAAAAGTTCTGCAGAGACAGGACCTTACACATAACTGCTACAGTCATTTCTATTGGTAGCAATGTGGGCAGCAGTACAAGTAGCTATTTTGATCAAATGCACATTCAACAAGAAAATTCCTTAGTGGTAATGAAAAAAAAATATAGTTTAATAAAATTAACCAACAAAAGAAGTCAAGATAAACCTGTATAAATTACTATTATTTACACAACTAACTTATATTGGTATTATTTTTTATTAATTTACGATACAACAAATCAGCATTTGCTTATTAAGCTGACACAACAAGATGAGGGTAGACTGCAGATCAGTATGTTCACCACAGAAAGCAAAAACCATCTCCCTTAAGTGTCACTAGTCTCTTTGAAATATTAGATGACATTTTCCTTGTATTGTTAAATCATGGGTTTGCTTTCATGATGTTAATATTTCATGTATCACCATCTCTGCCCTCTGTAAGCACACATTTATCACATAGTCCCTATTTGGCCAGGCTAACAGAACTGAACAGCACTATCAGAGAATACCAAACCCCACTAGCTCAGCTAAAAAAATATTTATCTTATTCTATCCAATTTAATTCCAAAACCATCTTCACAAAAAGTGTATTTACACACTGAATGCACAAGCATGTCCTCTTTTTCCAAGTACTGTAATGGAGATAGCTGATACTGCTGCCAGCAGTGCTGTCTGTCCTGTGGTACATTTTCCCTGTGGTATTTACAACTGATGAAATTCAGGGACTGAACAGGGAATGCTTTTCCAGCAGGAATACTGATGGGATTTCTTGTGTCTACTTTTTAAGCAACAACAGTGACTGTTGCCATCATCCATTCCCTTGCTTTATTTCTTGCATTTGAACTCTTAAGAAGCAGATTCTATTTTCATGGTGCTAAGAGGTAAGTGAGAAAGAAATACAGGATGCCATATAGTTTACACAAAAATACCTTTAAAGTAAATTAAAACTACATTTGAGGAGATGTGTCTTATTTTGCTAGTGTACCTTCTAACATGGAAATTTAGACTCCAGAGACTCCAGTCAGCTCCCACTGAAAACTTGAGGGGTCAGAGGTTTCTTTCTCTGAAAAGGAGCCTGTGGGACTCAAACACAGCTGCTACAGAAAGATATGGAAAACCTGGTTCTCCCGGCAACAGTCTGTTTTTAGCAACCTATTAGCCTATGATAAAAAGCACCTTTAAGACACTTGCATTAAGGTGTTTTCAGCTTTCAGCTGCTGTGCTGTTGAAAACCACCTACAGTAATACTCTCATAACTATTCCCTGAGCATCACAAAATAGCTACTCAACAATTTGATTCACATGTCTTGTTCAAAAAAGTTGATGGGGTGATCTTTGCTTGGGTTTGACTTTTTTGAGGGATTCTGCATATGTGTGTTGGGGTTTCGTTTTGTTTATCAAGTGTGTTGCTTTAAAAAAATTTCTGATTTATTTTCCAAGCTGCTGAAATGATCAATTTTTATTTCTTTTAAACTTTCTCTACACATTATCCACATCATGTTGATTACAGGTTTTTTTGCATACTTACAAGGCCATGGTCCACACGGAAAAATGCCATCTGACAGGGCTTATTTAAAAGGTTTGAAAAAGCAATGAAGGCATCTGCAGTATCCAAGTTCAAGATCAATACAGCTGCTATGAATGACATGCCCTGTACCTGAAGAAAGGAGAAGTGAAAGAAGGTAAGGAGATACCCTTTAGCAATAACTGTATTATACTGCCTCATTTTGTCCTCGTGTTCACTAGTGTTTAATGCACTCACTGAGCTGCTGCATCTTGAGAAATGTTCAGAAAAGCAGGATTTTTTTAACCCACATGCCCCTTGATATCACATGTTCAGTGCATGGAAGCTAACAATTCCCATGTTGCCGTCTTTCAAAGACTGCGAGTTAAACTCCCAAGACGAGCTAGGTTGACAGCACTTTCAAACATGCAGAATAAAGATTTTTTTGAAGAATAGGGTGTTTCTAAGTAATCCTTTTTGTTCCAGGGATGGGTCATTTAGATCCTTATTTGTGGAAAGCTGGACTTGGACCCTAGAGACAAAGCCTGTACTTTTGCTTTTCAATCAATTACCAGCAGTTAAAGACAACCGCACTGACACATTTGACAAACAAAACCACTTTAAGATTATACTCGTTTCATTTACCATAAACTCACGATATTGTTCCCTTTCTCTACAAAGTCTGTTGTGGAATCCAGGTAAACCTCTCTCACCCTGAGGGTGCAGTGCTGCCATTGTGAGTCACATGGAGCAAGGTGTGACTGTCATTCCTGCAAACCTGAGGAACAAGCTCCTTCCCAACACAACAGGTTGTTGCTGTGCCACATGAAGCACAGCAGCTGATCTGCCCTTTGTCTCATTTCCCAGCAGTCATGTTCAGCAGCTCTTGCCAAGCATTACGTGCTACATACAGAGTAAGAACGTCCCCTCTCTACACTTGCCTTGTCTAAAACTGCTCGTGAATAAGGAGTAAGCCTCTCTGTATAACCCTGCTCTGCACACAGAGACTAAATGAAATCTATTCAGTCCCCTCATAATTACTACATCAAATACTATGAGTGAGCTCATGTAGCTTCAATGGGCATTGCTTTAGAGACTGGTCCAGAAGCTCACGGTGCTAAGGCATGGAAATGCCAATCATTTCAATTCAACTGCAGTCTCAGTAAGACTGATACTAACAATAAGGACTTAACTACACCTTCTCTTTGATTCCAATTTTCAAATTACCTACTTTTGAGTACAAATACGAGTTTTCCAATTACTTAACCTGTAAAAAGCTTAAATCTAGCAAAAGAAATGTTATACACACTTCTCAAGCATGTAATGGAATAGAAAAAAACCACACACAAACCCCACAAAACCATTTAATACTGGTCTAAAAGGGACTGATTAATACAATCCTTCCTCCCCTAAAAAATATCTCCTTCCCCACCCCTGAAAAAATAAATTCTTCACTTACATAGCCTACGTCAGGTCTGTAACATGTATAGGCTCCTAAAATACTGTGCAACATATCATGGTAAGGACCACCCTATAATTAAACAAAAACAAGACAATACATCTGATTATACAACAAGCATGTTAAAAAAACCTTCAGTGCTACAGATGGTCTCTATTACTGCTGACAAAGGACACGTTCTTTCCCAGTGCAGCTTAGAACAGTTGAAATATTCCAAAGAACTTTAGCTTTTAAAGAATGAAACAACTGTCCAAACTCCATTTATTATAAATACATACAGTTCATCCAATACATTGATTACATATTAAATACTTACACAATAGGAGTGCAAGCCTAAGAGATCCCTTATAGCTCACCCACACTTTGACAATAGTGCTAAGAAAGTAGAACAATGATGCAAACCAACATAATTGTCTCTGAGACTGGGGCAAAATTCAGCCATGAAGAAAACAGTTAAAACAGCAACATGTCATAACACAGAAAAAGCATATTGAGAAGGACATGTACAGCTAAAAAGAATTTCATATTGTTGACTATTAATAGCTGCCATATCTTGCACTGAGTACTGTAACTGACTGAGAATTTCCAAAGGGAAAAGTTTTTCTCCTAAAAATGTTGATTTATCACACTCTAAGCCTTTTACAGGGCTGCTGAAATTTTTACATTGAAGGACAAAATCTGATTAAACTGAGTCACTAAAGCACACCAAAACCATACAAGTTAAATCAGTTTTGCATCAAACCAAAAAAAAGGCCAACCAGTCCCCTTTGTTTGAGGTGTTCTCTCTCACTGCGTATTTATAACCAGCAGTGTTGATTCACTGACTTGGGAACACTAACCTGCATCACTTCATCAGACAGAAACCAGCATGAACTAGGTTAGCTAAATCACGATGATTACCCAATGGTTTGGAGTTTTGTATGTACCTTGATGTTACTCTTTTCTAGATTATTTCTAGTTTTCCAAAATCTCTAGGAACTTTATCCTCTCAAGACATGTACTCCTTCAGAACTCAATGGCCTGGTCCAACCAAGGGATGTGCAAGATTATGTAAACTTAATTTCCCTGAGAAGTCAAGACAAAAGTTAACATTGCTTACTTGTTGGAATATACAGAGACTAGGAAACGTTCTTGAGATATCCAGTTTTATTAACTCCAAGCTTGCTTCTCTATCAGCTGCAGAAAACCCAGCATCTGCAAAAGCCAAAGTTACTACATTTAATACAAAATCAGTGTACACTCAATCTTGTTTTTATTTTCCAGTAAGAGTTAGCCTTTGCACAGTTCATTTATTTTTATGCGAATGCTAGGGAATAAGGCTACAGACAGAACAATTCCCCAAATTCAGCACACAGGCTAAGCAGAAAGTATGTCCTGACCTAGTGCAACCCTACAGTGCACTGTGACCCTCAATATGTTTTGAAGCAAAGTGGGGAAAGACGCAGGGCAAGGTAGGTCAGGCACTTTTCCTGTATCTGCTGACAAATCATTAGACAGACACAAGCCTGTTAATTTGTGACCCCCTCACCTCCAACAAGGCTTCCCAGTGGATCCTGAAGTAGCTGCCTCTGTGGAAAAGCTGTAGTGGAAGAGAGAAGTCCTAAAGCAGCAGCTTGTGACGGATGCTGCCTACCTCTACTAAGCTCTCCTTTCAGATTCATGTTGATTTAGTCTTTGTAGATCTTGTTACTGACATTATAGTACACTCTCCATAACTGAAACAGATCTCATACCAAGTACACTTGTATAGCACTTCTTTCTGATATCAAGATGTCTCATTGGTATTCTGGTATAGTTGGGAATTACTTACTGCTGCTTACTGAGCAAGCTGTCACTAGACAACACTTGTACCAATCACATGAGCATCTACACTCCAGAAAATAAAGAGCAAGAGGAAGCTGGAAATATACTAGATGTTATCTTATTTAAGATGTAAACAATCTTAAGAGAACAAAGTGGGGATTTTTCTGCTTATAAATGCCAGTATGTATGTTCTCCTTTTTTTTTGCTCTGCTCAGCATAATTACTCTCCAAAGGCAATTTCAATCATCTGCATGTCATTTTATAATCTCTCAAAAACAGTCAACTCTTCCAATTAATTAGTAAATCTCAAACTACTTCATCTGCAAAAAAAAATTGCTACTCTCTGAAACACACCAATGACTTGAGCTCAAAGCTACAAGGGACTAAAATGCAATTTTCTGCTCTAACTTGAGTTGCAATTCCAAAACTATAGATGCAGTATTTTAACTAAATGCAGTATAAGTATTTTAGTATTGCAATTCAAATTATAATCCCCAAACTACCATTTGTAGTTTTCCTACAAATTTGCATCAAAATAAGAACTGTACCTAGAGATTGTTTATAAAGAAAAATGAACAAGTGTGTTTTGTAACACACCAGAATTTCACTGAGAAGAATACAACTATTTCTTGCTTTCACAAAAAGACATTTTCCTTTTACCAGAACACAAGTTTATAGATTTCTTTTGTTTGTTTAAAATACCTATTTTATTTTAAGGAATTATTTTACAAAATGTCATATTCTGTAACACAGCATGAATCATTTACAAAAAGCATACCTTCACATTCTACTTCAGCCCCTCCTGTGCTAAGTGATCGCCACTTCTCTTTGGCACGAGCCAGGCAAATATCATACAGTTCTGGAAAACAAAAAATATGAAACCAAGTCCACTATTTGTACACGCTCATGTCCACTAACCACCTACCACATGGACAATGTTGCCCTAGGCATTAATAGTAGCAGAACTTCTAATTAGGTTACAGTTTTGAAAGACACGTTCCACTGACCTGTAACTTCATATTAAGTGAAAAGGAAAGGCAATCCAAGTTGCATTTTACATTCAAATACTTGCTTTTTCTTGCAGAGCACTGATGTTCAAAATTACAGTCTGAATGGATAGTTAGGAAAGTCTAGCAAATTACATGTAAGAACTACACCCAAGGTAACTAAGCAACGCATAGAAAAGCAGCACAATACAGCAGGAGTACAGGCAGTCTACCACATTTTCTTGTTGGAATTAATACATATATTAGTCTTTCAGAGCTGTATTTTTCTGTACTCAGAAGTAATAGATTATTTCTACTTTCACAAATTGAAGTACAGATCTTGCCAAGGGTCTTTTAATCTCTTACAAACCTGTTGTCTTGCTTCAAATCAAAGGAAGCACACTATACACATATTCATAGGCATTTCAAAATTAACAACAATTTTATGTTTCAAAAAGAAAAAAAAAACTCAAGTCATTAATTCTGACCATCTCCATCCAACATGAAAGCAAGACAGTGACAGCAATACTCAGAAACAATTCACAGCAGCAGCCCTAGAACAGCAACAAGATTAAAAGGCACTGCATTTTTGAACAAAACACATCAAAGCAGCAAAAAAAAGCATAACTAGATAACATTTCCTCACACCCACACCACAACAGATACAAGACTGTCCCCTTGCTGTTTGACTTTGTAAGAAAATGTCAACAAAACAGCCTCACCATGAGTGATGTTTAAGTCATTGCCAATTGCCAAGCTCCAGACTTTGCCTCTCACACTCGGTGGAATGCCCTGCCACCACAGCTCTCGAACTTTACGGGAACAACACCTGTTTAAAGTAAAACAGATTATTCTAAGAAATATTTCATTGCCAGCGGAATTGCAAATGTATCCTCCTACCACTGCTGATGGGATTCAAACCAAAATGAACATCAATGGCCCTAGAAGTCAAATACAATTTGCATATATCCATTCTTTAGTACTATTTTGCTTTGAACTGCAAAGGAAATCTTCCTTCCTTCCAATGTAATGGCTTTATATTGACAGAAGCACTGCAGTCACAATACCCATAATCTGCAGCCACACTTGATCCAGCAAGAATCACAGGGAAAAAGTAAATAAATGAAAAGGAAGTCCATACCTATGCCACTGCCTATGCTAAAAACTGGACAGCTCCATGCAAGACCAAATACAGGAACAAGTTATGGAAGTCTACCCTCTGCAGTTTCCCACCCATCTTTGCAGTTCTGTGCCTCTGGAAAAATGCATGAAGATGCAACAAGGAGTAACTTTTAAGTGGGAACTTGAAGGACATTTTAACAGAAAACAGGCTTTGAAATGGATGCAGCTGATGCTCAGCAATCTGAGAGCCCAGGAGGAGGAACAGAACAGCACCTAAGTTGCAAGGAAAAGTGGCAAAACCACAACATTTCCTTTATCTTTGAGCAGATTCTGAAAACTAATCTGTAAAACAGTGAATACACTGGGGAACTTATGAGTTTATAAACCAATAAAGGAAAAGGTGACCTTATTTTCACAGCAACCCTAGCAGATGCATCTTCAAATACTAAAGACAAACATGTAAATCTACAATTTGTTTAGACTTAGTTTATTATACTTCAGTTCTCCAAAAACACATTTTCCAACAAATTCTGTCCATGTTTTTAATATATATTCTCAGGATAACTGAATTCCATTGTTAAGCAAATTGCAATTCTGAATGCTGTTGGTTTATGGTGTTGTGGTATTTGGGGGGGTGGGGGCTGCATTTTTTAAGATGACTAGCAAAGACCACCAAGATACTTTATCAACTGCCTGTGCTGCATCTTTGGAAGGAATCTTTTAGCAGTTAATATAAATAACTTTTTCCCTATTTCTCTTTTCCATCATTTGATTATCCCAGCATGTATACCATTCTGTAATTAAAGAGGCTTCATAAAACCATTCACATACTTCAATCTACATTGATATTACATCAACATCTCAAGTAGTCAAGGAAAACTCAAGAGCTCAAATAGTCAAGAAAAGCTCATTTCTGATAAATGAATGATGTTCAAGTATCATGCCTTCATGCTGTTACATTCTCTACCATAAATGACTTCTCAGCGCTTCAGAGTTTCTGGGTATCGTGAGCCTTCATTACAGACAAGTAATAAGATTTAGCACAGCATCTTCCAGCCACCTTGTAGAAATATAGATGTTGCTTATTTCCTTTGTAGATGTCCAAGAACTATTTTCTAACAAAAGCTTCCAAGACCATTTAAAGATTATGTGTCCTAACTTTGTAACTTTTCTTCAAGATACAGACTCTGCAATTTTTAATTAAAACTCAGTATAACATACTATCTTACATAGTTTCCCAGTTGGGTAAGATTTCATTGTTCCAGGTTAAAACAGCATTGCCAATGCTGTCTTCCAGTTTACAGCGTTCTTCCAGTTGTTTCTTTCTCTTCTGGGCTTCTTTAAGCTCTGCAAAAAGGAATTTCCTTTTTAAGTTAATAAAATCAGAAACTAAATATTCAGTTAGTCATGGCTACGTAAAGCGCACTGTGCTCACCCTAAAGCACAGTGGACCGTTCAAATTCTGAAACGTTCCCAAGCACACAGCAAGCTGAGCAGTGACGCCAATGTGAATAAAGAACAAACTGTAACTCTAAGTAAGTTTCATTTTCAACAGATGGGACAAAGGGAATTAGATAATGTATGGTTGCTTTGACCCTTCAAATCTAACCACACTCGTAACTTTGAATTAGCACCTCAGACAGCCAACAGCCTCATCTAGTAGAACAGGTCAGAGTATTTCTGAAAAAACCTCCACCCCTTTTATGATAGACTGAAAACTACAGGCCAAATGAATACAAATTTTTGTTTCGCTTTCATTCTTCTATTACAATTTATGTATACTGTCAAGAAATCACAAGAGCCACACTTTTGATGGTACTTCGCATATGGATAATCTAAATGTCATACATCACAAATGGAAACTTTCAGTTCATTAACAAGAAAACATATTTCACGTCTAGTTTAGATGTATTTTACATTTCTGAATTATCACGAAGTACTTCTTCCTTCCTTCCCATCATCAAATACTATTTTTTCCACTGGAAATTTGTTAGACATGCATTTACCAAATGCAGGAAAGCAGTCTCTACAGCAGCACAGTGGAAATACAGGACATGGATGTGTATTCACTGCCTACAATATGAGAAGGTGCTCACCTGGCAAGCAGAGCTCACTGAAGAACAGCAGTACCATGAACAAGGTCTTTGGAATGGACACTTTCAACCTGATGGGTCCACTTCAAAGACCCACAGAAGCTGTGCCTAAGCAGGACCATAGCAACTGCCTCACAGTGTTTTCAGCTTTGATACAAGGTCTTTGCAAGCCTGCTAAAATGCAGGCTTTCAATTTTTCTCTAGCCAACAAGAAGGTGTTTACAGTCTTTGCTCTCCTGACCTCTGGACAATATATCGCTCTGCAAAGCTGTTCATCTGGAGTGACATTAGGGAAAATGGGTTTGTCATGGTATTTATCTGGACAGAATGACATACTCCAGTTCAATGAAGACAGCACAAGGACGTGGTCCCATCGTCTAACAATCATCCCATTTTTCCCAAACCACCTACCCTACATGCTAAGAAAGAACAGGGAAACTCCTTTAGACTACACACACAGTAGCAGATACATTAAACAGGAGTCACATGAAGCTAGAAGTTCACTGGTAAGGTATATGATGTTCAAAATCACAAGAGGATACTTCTATTAGTGTGTCAACTGCAGAATGCAAGCAAGTCCTGTGTTCATATACCCTTTCTACTGTTTCATATGGTTCAAGGGTCTGGCCAGCTGGAAAAAAATATTTTCAGTAGCTCCCACTAGATGCAAAACCTAAGTCTGAATCTCCTATTGTTGCAATGCTTGTTTTTAATTAGAAAACCCAGATGGTTTTCTAATATCAGCCAAAAGAAACCACTACCACCACCTCTACATCATGTTCATAGTACAGTGTTACTAAAACACTTCTGTGAAAAATATCAGGCAAAAAATTATGAGCAAATCCTTGAGAAAGCCGTAAATTTTAAGTGAGAGTATAAAATGAACATAACTGCATGTATTTTCCTACAACAAAAATTATGTGTTTATATGTACTACAGCCTGAACAGGTTGTTTCCAGTATGCAACTGACACATACCCTGCAGTTCTAAGTCCAGTCTTTACTAATTTGACCAACAATCTACTTCAATATATTACTAAGTTTTTAAACCCACAAATAAGTGTCACTCATTTAAGAGTTATGGATTAAAAAATTATTTCCTGCTGGATTTTAGGACCATTTTCTTTTCAGCTTGGGGCTGGGCTTTACAACAAAACTACCTTTGCTCCTCTCTTTTTGGACTGATTCTTCTTTCAGAGGAGGCACAGATCCCTCACATTACAGAGCAACAGACTGACGCAAGTGCATTCCAGGTTTAGAAAGACCCCTATACTTTTCTCCTCTGAAGACAAGAAATCCCATCACCTCTTTTTTTTGCTTGAACCACCATTTCTTCATACTGTTGCCTGTGTTTCTGAGCTTCTTCTGCTGGTTTTGCAGGAAGGTTCCTTAAAAAAAATATATTATTTACAGTTGGCATGACTGTCTAAATAAAATTCTAGACACTTCTAAAAGAAAAGCACACTCTGTTTCTTGTCAAAATATCCAGTCAAAGAGCAGAACAACAGATCCTTGGAAAGAATCTTTTTTTTGCCAGAGTCAGCAGCTATGACTACGTTTATACACAGAATACGCTGAGTAATTTCCTTATGTTTGGTAATTTCAGCATTTTTATTATTAAACCAACTGAACCCATAGGCTGATCTTCATAAAGGGAATATACTGGTATATACCAAGCTGGTAGGTTTTGATTTGAACTGGTAAGATTCAGGACTGTACTCTTTCTTACTGTTCACCTTGCCTAAGAGTTACATCCACAACTTTCTTTACCCACACACAATGACTCCCCAAACCAGCCACCTCTTCCCCTCCGGTCTCCGAAAAACCCCATTTCTATTTTAAAGACTTAACTCCTTCCCCACTCTTCTAGAGCAACAAGTGGCACTGGAGTCATCTTTAGTATTCTCCACTTCTTAATACCAACAAAACATTTTGATTTCTGATTAAGACTCTGCCATACAAATACATGTCAAATATTCCTATGTCAGAACACGTGACCTTTCAGTTAATCATATTTGTAATTAATGTAACCATATATATCTCTTACAACTACAAGATCAGCAAATCATCAAAACAGGAAATGACTAACTATTTTGTTCTTCTGTATTGTAGAACACTGTATTTTATTCCTAGAACAGTTTATATCTTTGGTTAACAGAAAACCTATGCAAAAATTCACTTTCATGTTCCTGTAAGGTGTCACACATCAGGCAGCTGACAGCCCCCAACATCATTAATAGTTAGCATGCATTACAATTTATGTAATCACAGTGCCTGTAATGTACACATAACCATGTGATACTGGCCTATGAGTATTTTTCCAAATCAAGATTGTTACTAGAGAAACAAAAGTAAATTTTCACATTGGTGAAATGCTGGTTTGTTAACCACAGAGACCAATCTACTCTTTTTCCAGTTTTCTTTTCCAGTTTCTTGATCTGCATCTTTTTTTAAATCCAACTCTTTAGAAATTATTTAAGCTAGGGACAGTTTGGAAAGGAAAACCTGATGAAATGAATCAGGTTCTGCTAACTTAAATTCCACCACTCAAATTATTTGCCTATGTCTTAACACTACCACCATACATGTGAGGTGATGTTTAGTATCTATTAAAATTCAACTACTACTTTTTCCATTTGAAGCTACAGGCACTATGGAATATTTATTGATTTTTTACTATGAAGTTTTACCTAAACCCTACAAATGAGTGTGAAATCAAGAGCAACTACTGAAAAAAAGAATCCCACTCCACTTTTCTGTCTTAAAAAAGAAACTACTTAAAGCCTAATAGATAAACATTAAAAATAGTATAGAAACTGTAGGTAAATAATTAAAAAACGATTCCTTAGGAAGAGTCAGAGGACAGCACTGCTGTCCAGAGCAGTAAGTGATGCTTCAATTGTCTTCAATTTTAAAAATTCCTTCCTTTTCTGCTAGAAGTTCCTCACTCTATCAACACTAGGAAAGAAAGCAAAATCTGGACATTCTCCTGTAATGTAACACTAATTCCATCTGTCTGAACACTACTCAGATTATCCTACAAGGAAAGAGATTTTTAACAGGTTTTTAAATACAACAGATAAGCTAGTATGTTTTTTTTCCAGTTGAACATAATAAACTGCTATAACAAATAATCACTCTTACAGTTTTCTACATCTCCCAATGTCTTGCCACACAGTCCATCAGCCAAGCCAGAAAGTTACTTAAGTAACCCTACAATTTGACTACTTTGATATGAGCATTTTTCATACAGGTTTGTTGATGAAAACACAGATCTACCTTATGCCAGTTCTTCACACCAATGCACAGCTATACTAAAAATGCAGATGTCATGCCCACAAAGCCAGATCACATTGATAATCATAAACTGACTAAGCATGACCAAATCTGTGTAATTCAGGAGAAAAACATGGTAAAGCAGCTGCCGGCAAATCGCTTTGGAGTCAGTCTGCATATGCAAAAACCTCCTTGCAGTAAGAGGCATGAAACAACTCATCAAGTGCTTGACAACCCTTAAAATGGGATGCTGCTGAACTCACTGCAGAGCAATCACTATATTGTTTCATTATTTATGGAGGTGTGGTCTTTCTCTGTGTAAACAGGACACTGTATTCTTGCTTCTCAATTTCTTTAGCATATACCAGCTTTGTTTTTATGCTTAGGTTCTCTCATGGAAAATAAAAATCCCTTAATCATGTTTAGAAGGTAGAATTACTCAAAACTAAAGCTCTGCTATCCTAATTACCTCCCCTAACAAAAAGCCATTGCTTTTATTATAAAATAAGGTTCCTTCCGTTTGAATAATTTTTCTCATAATCAACCAAATTTCATATTCCCTAGTCTGAAAAAAAAAATCTGCTTTAGATTTTAAATAATCTGTTTAAGTTAGAGTAAGCAAATACACTTAGAAAATCTTTGCTAGGTTAATTTTAAAGAGACCCTCACTGTGGCACTTTCAAAACTTACGCTGGTCGGTCCTCTAAAATAAGTGCTGTAGTGGAGAGTGGTTCAAAATCAAGATTCTTCCTCACATTCTGTTTAGGAGAGAGTGGTCTCTGAGCTCGTCCAGTTTTTTCTTCATATTCCTAGAGAAGAAAAACACAGGGCTACTTACAAGAGTGGAGAACACCAAGACAATGCACGTGAGAATTTAAAAAGGGATCTGCAAAAGTCTTCAAGATAATGCTTTCACATCTAGCCATACTGCAGTACCTTTGAAGCTTTTCAACTAGAGCAACCTCAACACTGAAAACAACGGCAAAATTTATGTTCAGGAATGAGTCTTGATGTTTTTTTCCATTCCTTCTATTTGTAAAAACATCTTAAATTCCTCTGGCTGACAGCCTGCTTTTACAAAGCACTACTACGAAGGAGTTTACAAACAGCAAATACTATCTGAGGTATAAAAATAGGACCTATTTTTTTTTTTTCATTTACATGGTTTTGAAAGCAAAGTAAAAAAGGACCACAAGCTCCATGTCTTAAAATCTCATTGTAAGATTTCTCCTATGGAAGCTGTTTTCATATGCAACATCTCAACAGTGGGGAGAGAAAAAAAAGGTTAAAATCACTGTTAGACAGAAAGTCCACACTTGGTACAATGCCTTACACAATCCTCATCACAACGGAGCATAACATGTTAACCTGTGTCTGTGATCAGACACTGACACCCTGGAGCAAGACTTGCAAAGAGGCATCAAGATGGTCTAGGCCCTGAGGTCTGGAACAAGTGCCATATGAACAGAGGTCAAGAGAACCAGGCTTGCTCAGCCTCCAGAGGAAAAGGCTTTGTAGGGAGGGTAGGCGAACATTGGGACAAGTTTCCTGAGATGTGACAGCACTCCTGACCTTGAAGGCATTCAGAGCTCGGGTGGATGAGCCCTGAGAACCTGGTCTAAGCAAACTGTCCTGAGAGGGGAGATAGCCCCTCAGAGGTCCTTCTACCCTTAATTACTACATAATGCTGATCTACAGGAGAGGACTTGGCATTCAGGGACCATTTTATTTTTACTTTTCCTATAAACACTGATTTTAAAAAAAAAGTATACTAAAACCATGACCTAATGGGACCAAACAACCCTTACACAACTTCCATCTGCTTCAATGCTTTAAGTATTACAGCAAACATTAAGTATGCAAAGCATCAGTGATATACAAACAACAGACACGGTCAAACAGTCCTATGGAAAATCACATCCACATTATAGTTACTTCTACATTCAACTTTATGATTCTTGCCACTTCCAAAACTCAAAGGCTTTAATGCACAGCTTTTTTATACCATTTCTATTAAAATAAAATTTAGAAAAAACGTAAATGTACACTATTAACAAGCACTATGAAGAGTGTTCCAGCCATGGACCTTTTCCTGCTAGCACATGGAGTTCTCAGATGGTACTGCTTTCTTTCTCTCAACGTAACCTCTCAATTTCAACAAAACTTCCTTGGGCAATAGATCCAACCTTTCCAACACAATAAGGTTCATTCAGCAACTAAAATGAGATCCATCCCTTCCAGAAAGGCTGTCTCCAATCACACCATAAAAAAGGGATGGATGAAAACAAGACACGATGCAATGAATGTGGAACAACACAGCCTTGGTCTTCTACTCTGCGTTGTACAGTTCAATTCTACTTCAAGCTACTTCCATGGGGCTCACGGGTACAGGTCTGTGCAGCCCTCAGGACACAGAAAATCCCTATTTTCCCTTGTCTATTAACTGAGCACTGCCTCAACAATCAATCCTATGATGACTACATTACTGTAATGGGAAACACGGTCATGAATTTGGAATGTCTGGCTCATTAATACCAGCTAATACTGCTATGCATGACATCAGTTTGAAAACAAGAAAAAGAACCAAGGAAAATGAATTTAAACTACAGACTAGTACTTCGCTTTGTCAAGTAAAGGTACAGTGCTCGTGCTGACAAAGCCATTTGCTAAAAAAACCTCCAGAGAGAAGCAAAGAAATGCTGTAAAAAAGGTATTAAGATAGAGAGCATATTCAGAAAGCACAGATGTAGTCTTACACTGGTCACTTGCACCAGCAAGCAACTGAGAGTGACCAGTGTGTAAGTGCACCATCATAATGGGCTTCAGGTGCACCAGCTGTGGAGTAAATCCACTGTGCTGATAGGAATGAAGTAAATGGCTTTTCTTTCTCTTAGTTTCTATTAGGAGACTGATTTCTTAATGAGCCCTTTTTCACAAATTAACAAAGTCAAAAATTAACCTCTATTACTCCCTAAGGCATCTCAGAATTTGACATTAAAACATATGCACCCAATGTTTACTATAGTAGAAGTTCCACAAAAGATGCTTAATTTTGACATATGAAAATTATATTCAGGGTTTTCTTTCACTGTCAAAGTCAGCTGGAGAGCAAAATTGCTTTTGGAAAGTGAGAAAAGAATGTCCACACTGAGCTGCAATGGGAATTTTATTCTGTACACCAGAATTAATTTGGAAATCCCATTCAGCTAAGTACAAAGTTCTCCAGACCACCACTACGCACACCCTTATAAGAATTTATTGGTTAAGAAAATGTTTTATTTCTGAATATGGGTAGCTAGCTACAGTATCAGCACATCAGTACAATTATGCAAACCTCTCAAAAGCGCCAAAGCCCACCCTGCACTTCAGCAAGTATTCACTGGTGCTCTACTCAGCACTACCCTACAGTAAAAAAGCCAGACCAGCACAAAAATGGGAGTGGCACATTTGATCAGATTACAAGTATGATTCCTTTGTAGGAATTTCAACCTTTTCAGTGGTAGCCAAAAAAAGAATAAAAATGTCCTCTGCTGATATTATCTACAAGACTGGTTTTTAATTAGGGAAGATTAAAAAAAAAACCAACCAAACAAAACCTTCCAGCCCAGTTTCCCCCCCAAAAAACATAAAAACCAAATACCCCAAAATTCTGAGAAAACAAAAGCTCATGGAAAGTATCTTTTAGTCCACTGAGAAGAGAATGCAATTTCAGAGTACAATGTATGATACAGCAATGAAGCACACTAAAGCCTCCACAAACTCATATTAAGAGTATCTGCTGACTGAGCAAGTCCAAGTATTTGCACATACAGGCATACTGCAATAGGCTGAGCTACACAATAACTCATTTAAAGTTTTTTATTTTAAACCAGATTCAAATCTCTCACAGGTAAAAATAATTCAGCATCTGTTTAAATGCTATGCTGCAGTTAGGGGTTACTAAGATGATATGGTTGCAAGTTAATTTTAGGATCAACTTAGGATGAGCTGACCGTTTGCGATTTAAAATACAGCCTTATCACTGGGATCATCTCGGCTTTCTTCCAGGTTTCACCTTTAGCTGTTCACAAGAGCTGAACTAGGGTTTGAAGATGTTCTATAAGAGCGTGCTGTAGATTAAAGCACTGATTTAAATAATCCAAACCAAACAAAGAAAACCCACGGAAACACGCCTCCCGAAACCAAGTTTAATTCTGGGTGGAACCTGCCAGCTTTGCAGTTAAGATGCAAGAAGCTGAGACTGTGGTGATTCTCTGCGATTCTTCAAAAAAGAGAAGCCAACCTACAAAAGGATTCTCAACCATCTCTACCGAGAGATGCAAATAACCCTCTAGAACACAGGGCAAGTGCTGAAAGACCGACTGCACTACCCGGGAGAGGGCTGTGTGACTTCCCACACGCCCCGAGCCTCCCCAAGCACCAGCAGCACGGCAGAACTGAACGTACAATAACACAAACTGCTCTATCAAGGTCATCTTGTTTTGGCCCTGCATGTTTAAAGGCAGCCACTTTCCGCCGGAGCCGAATATGAAATATTCATGTTGGGTGCCGGAGCGGCAGACACCAGGCTGCGGGACTCTGGCTCCACGGGCGGCAGCACTGCAGGGCAGGAGGGATGGCTCGCACAGCCGGGGGTTCCAGCCTACAGCCCCCACGCTCCGACACCCCGAACCACCGGCGTGGCTGTGCCACCGCCTTCCATCCCGGAGGAGTCTCGCCTCGCACGTAGAGAATCCCCTTCCCGGGAAGCTGGCTCTCGCCTGGACCCGGCGAGGCGACCGAGAAGCGGACGAGGCCGGGTTCGCCGACACGCGTTCAAGTCCCCGCCCGCCCCTCCCGCCTGCCCCGACCCCCGCGCCCCGCAGCCGCCCCGCTCACCATGAACGCTGCGGTCCCTCACGGGCGGCGGCGCCGGAGCCCCATTGCCCGCCCCGCACCGCGGGCCTGGCTGCCGCCGCCCGGGCCCGCACGGCCTCGCGGGCCGCCCGCCCGCCCCGCCTCCCGCGGGTGGGTCCGCCCGGGCCGCCCCGCCCCGCCCCGCCAGCCGCGCTAATCACCCGCGGAGCCGCCGCACACCATCGCTTCTCTCCGCCTCGCCCAGCGCTGCCTGGGCACGCACGGCCCCGCCTGGCAAACGCCTCCCGCCTCCCGGGCCGCCCCGGCAGCTCCGCCCGGTGCAGACCCGCGTCCATGACGGACAACCCAAACCTCCCACAAGCTCGTCTGCGTTAGCCGCAGTCTTTGTCAGCTTAGCATTACGGGTGTTGGTTTAGGACGCAGCTGTATTCCTTGAGTCTCTCTCCACTCTCCTTCCCACACTGCCGCTTCCCCTCCCCGCGTCCCTGGCTCCAAGCCAGGCGTTTGCTTGTACCGAGTCCCGCTGCTGTGCCTTGCTGAGACAGCCTCGGTACCGGTCCGAAGCGCAAGAGCAGCTAAAACTCACCAGCCCCTGTATCAGTGCGGAAGGAGCAGCAGCAGTGTTACGCTGAAATACTCCTACAGCATAAGCACCTTTTCAGTAGCACTCATGCTCTGTCCACCTCTGACAGCTCTAAGAGATAGATATATAAATCTGTTCTACAGTTCTGACAACTCCCACATCACCTCTTGCTAAATATTTTGCCTCAATCCAGATAAATTAAGCTTGATATTCTTTCTTTGTCCAAAGACTCTGTTACCTAAGTCAGTGGAGACACCCAAGTTGCTGTGGCTCCATTTTTGGTAGACTTGAATTTTAAAATATTATCTATTCACCTGCAACTGTTGCCATTTTCTCAACTCTGCAATAAGGATTTCATATTCTTTTATCTCACTGACTGGGGTTTGCAGCTGCCAGGGTGAATTGCTCATGGTCTTTATCACAGATAAAATGATCCTAAGTCCTGAAATGGGCAAGGACTTATCTGAAAACAAGTGGTCACTTAAGCATACTGCTTTCAAAGGGTTGCTTTGCAATATTTGAGAGAACTTATTTTATCCGAATTGCTAGGTGTTATATCAGCTATTGTTTTCAACCTGAGACTTCACATCTATTTCACGGATGCAGCAATAGTACGGCAAATACAGAACAGCTCGCTGTTTACAAGTATATCGGCTTCATTCTCACCACCAGTTAGTTACAGACACCTGCCATCCAAGCATCTCTTGTCAGAGCACAAGTCAACACAGCTCATGCGAAACACTGCAGACTCCAGTGCTAATGCTTTATCTCATGAACTATCTGAAACTAAGTTATCGCACATATCAAAAAAGCATTCATTAAAGTTACAGCTATTAACACGGGGGAAAAAGCAGATGCTGAGGAAGAGCACCCCTGGGTGGGCAGTGGTATTCCTGCAGTAGATGTCTATGCTTTCACACTGAAAATAGAATGATATCGCAGCTCTTCTGAAAAGCACTGACTGGGAGAGAGGGATGCCTGGTGACACAAGAAGATACTGCAGGGTGAAAAGCAAAGTACCCCCTGTAACAAACCACAGCTGGCTACAAGTTACACCCACAGTTGGTAGCAGTCACTATTTTTAGGCTGCTGCAATTAAAACACTACCTGAGACTACTTGAACAAGTTACGTGCAAGATTTAATTACATTTTATTTTTTCCACGGGATGTCCCACCTCATTCAGCACACGAAATAAGAACTGGACCAGAACTGCCCAAGCAAACAGATAACTATTTTTTCTCTGGTTTTTAAGTCTTACCACTACCTCAACAGTGCTTCAATGTTCCCTTGCATTGTTTCATGACTGTCTACTGCATGTCCATCTGAAATGTCTTACCTTTTATAAATGATGTAGTTTACCAGACAAATTTCAGCTGGTGCACACCCAGCACTTCCCTGCCCCCCCTCACCATTTCTGTCCCACCATTACACAGCCATGGTCAATACGCTGGACTGGGGAAATGATACGGTTAAAACCACACCTTTTGTTCTGTTCCATTAGTTTGGTTACTCTACAATGCCTGCTCTGGGGCAATGTAAATGTGAAAGGAAATGAAAACAAAGGAATATGCAGCAGGACTACCAGATCATGAAATGTGTGATGATCTTTCGGTTGGGAAACTAAGATGTGATTCTTAACGTGACACTGGGCCATAAATGAATAATTTTAATGAAGATCCTTATATATACAGTAATCAAAGAGAATTTAAGAAGACTGGAACTTCAGGCAAAGATCTGATTATGAGACTAACCTTCAAAATTTAACAGAGTTCTGAACTTCTGAGTTCAGATATTATACAACCTGAGAAATCTGAATTGCACACTCAACCTGTACACTTTAGTGATCTGCCAAGCTCTACAAATAAATTAATGGTTCAAGAACCATCAGCCCTACTTGCTTTACACAGCTCTCTCTATATGTGTATACATATATATTTAATCCTCTTACATTAAAGAAAGGATACCTGAGCAGAAGATAGTAATTGCATAACAGAACTTATCTGTAATAACATTATATGTGTGAAGTTTTATCTTCCACCAGGACATCTTTCATCTTTAGTACCACAGTATTCTCCTGTTCCATACTTTACAAATTAGGAATGCCTAAGCAATGTAAAAGATAAGATTACATACTATGGCCAAGTTGTGAGGAAAACCTCACACTATTTGTAGGGATCATTTCAAGTGCTCTGAAATTTGCCTCTTTTCCCCAGGAAGCATCTACTTTTCCTTTCTGATTACAGGGGATACAGAACCTGGGCTGGCAACTGTGATCCCACAAAATCACACTGAAGTTAAATTAATAAAATAATCCATACATCTTACAGAAAGTTAAGAGTAAAGCAAAAGAATGAGAAGCCACATATTCTTGCTTTGCAGTCCTGTGCTCCAGCCACTAGACTATTTTAACAATTTTTCTATATACATATTTTTATAACATCATATCTGAGCAATGGAGGCATTAGATTAAGGAACAGTTAAAACCTAAGCAAAGACAAGGCCAAGTTAGCTCTTCCAAGAAAGAATAACAGTTTGCTGTTTTGAAGTCTGTTGTCTCTAATCATTCAACATGCTATGTATCAGATAGTTCCCACTCTCAAGGTTCATGTTTCATTTGTGCTGTATGTAAATAATTTAACTGGTTTTTGGTTATATAGAGTGACATGCTTCATTAAAAAAAGAAGGAAAGTATTTGAAGTACTCAAAAGAGACAAGGCATACCATGAAGCATGTTGCTTAAGAACAGCTTTTTATTGTCAAAAGCAGGATCTTCAATCATATTGTGCAGCATACTGTTAGGAGTGACTCTTAACATGAGTCACAGTAACAACAAAAAAACCACCCTCCTGCTCAGAATACTGCAAAGGATACAATTTTATCTGCATATACAAACATGTGCACTGTTTCCCTAGGTACTGACACTATGTGGCACACTGCAATATTAATCAAATGGAAACATCTGCAAGAAAGGCCTCCAGGAGGACAAGCATCTGGGAAATGTCTGAGCAAGAAAATACAAGCTAAATGGTTGTTTTATTTTACTGTTACTTTCTTGTGAGCATCTGCCAGAATAAAACATTATCAACACTTGCTTTCAGCATATCCCATAAACATCACTTCCAGGGATTGGAATTCCATTGAATATGGACTTCATGTGAAAACATAATTTTACTTGATCTGTATGCCTGCTCACTGATCTCTACACCTTAATTATCTGTTTAGTCTCAGCATGGTAGCCTTCCAAAAAATCTCTCAGCAACTTTTTCTTCTGACATTTCACATTAGTGCTGATGTTGCAGAAGAAAACTTACCTTTCCTATCTAGTCTCATATAACACGCTCTTAGTGTGGCTGAAGATCATGTCAGAACTGTTCCCCTCATTCTGAGCGAGACACAGAAATAAAAGGACTCTCCATGCTACATCAACCTGATGCTGACACCACTCTGAAACGGCCAAAAATCCAGGTTAACTACAGGAAATAGAGGAGTCACAGAAATATATTTCATCAATATCATATAATTCATCTTGCAGGTTCTCAAAGCAGTTGTAAAAACAACCTCAAATACTTGTAATCTTCAAGACAGTGTAAAAGTCACCCAGGAATGCCACTTACTTTGCAGTGCACAACAACTTGTATTTTATGCTGTTCAGATACCTTCCACACCACACAGTCACTATTTTTGTTTGCAAACAGCTGTCTTTGTAGGTAAGTATGTGTACACTTGTATTTAGCACCGTGACTCCAGCACCTACACCAAACTAAGGTAGCGAAAGGTACTTCACTGGATACTTTTGACCATATTCTACTTCTCCCCTGTTTTCAAATCTCTCTACTAATTTCCCTTCTGCTTCCTCATCAAGATTTGGGTATCTTTATGGGTCTCTGACCTCTTAAAATTTTATGCTTGACTGCCCTTAGAAATTACAGAAAAACAAGGTAATAAGGCTACTGCATTAAAGCCTCTGAGTGTTTTTTTGCATCCATGTTTGCTTCTCTGATCCCTGAAACTACCTTTGAAGCTCTTACTGGTGCCAATTTCTCACATACCTAATATAAACTTCTTTTGCACTCATACTGACAGTGTGCTCCATATTCTCTCTCATCAGTTGTCCAGTCTTACAGATCCTTGTGCATTCTGTGTTTCATTTTACAAAAAAAAAAAACCTATATCAAAATGTAAATATTCCTGAATATAATCATCTTCTGAACTTAAGGTTCAGTCTTGAAGAGAAGAAATTGCAGCTTTTTAAAGCTATGCACAAATATAAATATAATATATGAAGGAGGGCAACATACCTTTATAGTGTGGCTTAAAGCAATGACTATTTTTAGGCTTTAATATTCATGAAGCTGTTTCCACTGAGCTTTGTCATGCTCAAGTGAGAATTTCTCAATAGAGCACAAGAAAATTATGTGAAAATACTAACGGGCATGAAAAATTTGTAATAAAATCAAGGCAAAAAATAGGACCAAGAGTCCTCAGAGAGAGAAGGAGAATGAGAACATAAAATTTGCTAGTCTTCCTTCAGAAAGACACTTAAGGAAAAAGCACCAGTCTGGCTTTTCAAAATCCTTACATTCGCATCTTCAGGGTTTCCAGTAACACACAGTACCTCCATTCATTTTGCAGAGCTAAAGAACATCAGCTTTGTTTGTTGTTGCTAGAGAGCATGGTAAGAGTTAGCTTTTCAAAACCTGTATCTACCCCCACTCTTTAATTTTATATGAAGTTTGAGATGCATAAGCTGGAAGACAAACAAAGAAACCCTTTGGGTCAGGTTTCTTGGGAGCTTGCTTAAACTTAAACACAAAATTAGCACAATGAAGTCTAGCAAAGCTTTCTCAATCTTACATGTCAGCAGTGGAAATGTTCCAGTCTCCAGTTAGAATAGGAAGTTCCACCATATTTAGGTGTTACACATCTGCTCTCAAAAATTTATCACCAGCTTTGCTTCACAGCAATGCTTTGCCGAGTGTTTGTGCAATGCAACAGTCAAAGGCATGTGGCATTATTTCCAGGCTTGCTCTCTACAGACATCTATTTTCATTCAAAGCCCATGAGAGGAGGGGGGGATCTGAAAGCCTCCTGTGTGTTGCCAGTGGAAGGTTACTACATGGAAAAAAGCTTACCGACTACACAAAGAAGTAAGTGTTTAAGTATCTTTCTATTAGCACTGGAAGAGACACAAATACCAGTTGCATGATGGATTCTTATTTAACACAAATGAGAGCAAAATTCCACGGATGTATCAGCTGTTCTGAAAAGTTATAATCTCTGGCCTGGAAATTTTGGGGTTAGAAAGAGCTGTGTACTTGATACTCAAAAGTCAATCATTTTTCCATGAATTTGTGGCTTCCTGCCTTTAAAAATAATCTTGTACAACCAGAATTCATATTCCAGCTAATGCTAAGTATCAACTTGGGCTACAAAGTAACTGTCCCTATTGAGACAAAGAGAACAACTTCAAAGTTACTGCACTTCCCCCAAAACATACCACCAGCATTGAAACAGACCAGCAGCTGACATTGTAACTGCAGTAACAACTACCCAAGCTTATACTTCTATTTAGTATCTTTACTCCTGAAAGCAGATACTTATCCTCCAACACTGCCTGCTACACCTCTTTAGGATCCCTCCAGCTTCCCGGGCTTTTGAGCCACACAATTTACTAGGCATTTTAGAGAGCAAGAAAGCTAAAATAAAAGCTTTAAATCTGGAAAAGGAGGAAAAAACCTCTTACTTCCTTTCAAAAATACTTTGTAGCTATTTAAACCAATACTCAAAGCTTACTGCTCTCCATTTGTCTGATGCTTGTAACATATTCTGTACTTTCATATGTTGTTAACATATGGGAAGACGTCCCAACGGCATCAAAAGCAGAACTTCGTCAGCTACACTCTGCTAGATTATGATACCTAGTGGGTCATATAAAATTCTTTTATTATTAAAATACTCAGGAACAATCCCCTGACATAGTATTAATTCACACTTTCAATTACAGTGAATGGAAGCTACGACTCTTGCTTTGTCTGTTTAAATATGATAGCAGTTTTGTTTGAGGCAGGTAATTTTCAAGACAGGACAAGGGCAACACACTCTTTGTAGAGTAATACAGTCTACTGGAATTGCTGAATGATCTATTTAGTACTGTTCTTGTTGAGGAAAAAGAAAATACTTTTTAGGACTTCATCATTGACATAAAAGGTTTCCTTTCTTTACTTATTTTTATTTACCTTCACAAAAATTAGATGTCCTTTACATATGATTGCAGTAAAATAAAAGTATTTGTAACTGGATCAGAAGGCAAGACATGAAACAGCAGTGCATTAAGGCAACTTGCAAGATTTGGGTTTTTATTCTCAAGTGGGGAAGTTAGTTACACCTTTATTTCCACAGAATGTAACAATAAAAGGCATAGGTTAGACCAACCACAGTAATTATACCTTCTTACACTGCCCTTGCTTCTTGTTGAAAAAAGGAACTCTGGCCCACAGATCTAAATCCTGCCTTTCTGAAGGCTGACTAATAGAAATGAACCCAACAGTGGAGACCACAGGAAGTGACTCATTCACACCCTTGGACTTCTCATGCAGAACAGAAAAAATGCACTACACATTTTCTAGCTTCAAAGTGGCGGTGAAGTCTGTGGGCTAATGCTCACCCAATATTGGCAGCTACAGCCATCAGTCACAATGGCTTACCCAGGCTATCCAAAGACTAACTCAGTACAAGCAGAAGACAGTGCTCTATCCAAGGCTGTAGCTCTAGCACCTGCCAGAAGCAGCAGCCAGCCTGAACCAACGACTTCCCCTTCCAAAGGCCCTGAATGGACCATATGAATGCAGTAAAGCACGGCTCAGGCAAATGCTCAGAAAAGCTCTGTATTTTTAGCCACTGCCAGCCATCAGCAGAGGCTGCAGATGTGCAGATGCGGAACACGAGGCCGCAGCTCCCCACGCTGCACAGCTTCCACCCGCACTGCTCCTGCACATGGAGCTGCACAAGAACCTGCACACATCAGCAGTCTGGGACTTTGCTCTGCTCTGGGCTTTTTTTAATCTGGAGAAAACCCACTGCTTATAATGGGACATTTTATCACTATCTGCCTAAAGCATGGGTTGTAGTAAATTCTTTCCATATTTCTTGCTATGTGCTGTTGCTTTGAAACTCTTTTCTATCTAACAGACCCAAACCAGAAAACAGACTCGGATAAAATCACTTTACTTCATCGACTAGGATTATAGCTTAAATCATGTGAAGATTGAATTGAATTAGAATTAACCTAATTCAATTTATGAAGTTTTTCCTACACTAATGTTATAAGCTTTACTCTTCAATCCATAACAAAGAATCACCTGTAAGCCAAAAAATTCATTTTCCTGTTTTGAGAGCTCATTTTTACGTTATCATGTGCTACAGAGTGAGCCTCTTCAGTACAGCTGATTTTAATTGACTGGACTGTTGACCCCCCCCACATATAGCCATATCCTAATTATTACAGAAAAACATTTGGAAAAATTACAATCCCCAAGTTAAAAATCATAGTTATTTTTTAATTATTAAGGAACTGCCATTAAAATTTTTAAATATTCCAATATGGAATGTCAGAAAATGAGATCATAAAATATTTACACTGAATTTTTGAGTCAAGATTGTTATTGAAAGGCCTCAAGTTTTATATGTGTTGAATTTTACCAGTATTGAAACTTAAAAAAATGAAGATGTTCCATTGAGCTCTTATTGGAATTCATATAGTGAAAGCTAAATTGTACAACCCTCAAAGGGTCAAAGCACACTTGGAAGGCAAAAAAACCTGCAAAACTCATTGATTAAAAATGGATACTGCTATTATATTTTAAAAAATTAAAATAAATACACTATTAAAAAAAGTAATTTCATTTCACTGAGGAAGAAAGCTGTAACATGTCTCTAGGATATAGCCAAAATCTGGCTTTCCTCTATATGCCTTAATCTTTTAATTCACAAAAATCTTGACTGGCCACATGCACACAAGTTCTGTGAAGACAGATCACATGAGAGTGATATGATGATTGTTGAATTTTTAAAGGAATTTCTTTTGAAGAGCATTCACTAACAAAACTGTGGGGAGAGAAGTTGTTGCAAATATATGGTATTTACAACTTCTGTGCTTGACAATCTCGAAAAGAGTTTCTAAAAGAAACAGTGGCTGCAAAGCCTAGTTCAGTTCTACAGTCTACTGGAAGAGAACTTAGCTGAGGTGCTGTCATTTGACTTTTAGTGCATTTTCAAACATCAATTGCAAAAGGAACTGGCATAACCAGTTCTGCTCAAGCAGAATTCCTGAAGATAACTGATATAAAAAATTAATCATGCAAACCTCCATTGCAAATGCAGTTCCAGCTTCTCCAAAATTAATGATTTTGACAGCTTTAAAGTTTTAATTTAACTGGATAAAAACTATACAAAAGCTCTCAGTGACCCAGTAAAACAACCCAGCCTGAGCATATACCAATATTGCTTCTTCATCAGAAGACTAATACTCATGCATATTTTCAGCATTAAAAACAGGACAAGCAACATCTTAGCTGGAGTGATTTTAATTCCTACACTGTTAAAATACAGTATGATGCTATGTTGTATATACACTTGTTGAACAAATGAGCGTTGTCACAAGAGTTTTTGCATGGCTTGAGAAAAGCTGTATGTGCTCAAAAAGCCTGTCTGACCATTGTTTTGGTGAGGGATCACCTAAATCAGGCTGTGCTTTTAGATGGTGGTGAGGTCCAACTAGTGACTTACAGCACTACTCATGATTCAAAGTCGACATGCCAAAAATAATCTCAGAAAAGCACCAAAACATTTAGGAAGGATTAGTTAGTATTATCCAAGAGGCACTGGAGACAATTGTTTTAGTCTGCAATTTTGCCAGAAACTCACTAATGGCTGGATGCCATACCACATAAGTATTTAATAATGACTGTTTTGTAAAAAATTTAATACAACTATTCAAAACTGTAATGTAAGATAGTTTGCATGTAAAGGAAAAAGAGTCACAGTACCAGCAACAACCACAAAATGTTAATAGATTATCTACTCACTTACTAAAGAACAGACACTACAATAAAATATACTGCTAAGTGTCAGAGTACTGCAATTATTAAGTCTCGTCAATTTTGTCATCAAAAATCTTTAGTGAACACTTCAGAACCATTAATTGTGTCAAGACAAGCTGTAGATAAAGTCTGAATGGTTGAGTACAGTGACAAGTTCAAAAGCTGCCTCAATTTCACTTTACCAGCCTAACTACAGCTAAGAACAGTCACATGACACATGGATTTCCAGAATACTTTACCCTGAATTAAGCAGCACAGTCCTTCAAATCAGCATTTGCATTTCACACACAGCATCTGGTTTTGAAGTTTTACTACGTGGTCTCTTTCCATGCAAACATTACTATTCCCACAGCGATTTGAACAAGGAAGTGACAACCGAAATACAAAAAAAGCTCCAAACACATTAAAAGGCTACTTGCAATCCAAAAATCCCAGATCAAGTCAGACAGATCAAAAGAGGTTTTCTTGTCACTGAAAGAGCAGCTCATGAACTACCGACCACACAGCTGGATTTCACAAGATTTTCCCCATTGGAAAGGCAAGTCATTTGACTCACTGGCCAAGAGCTTTGGTTCATCTGTAGTAGAACCAGTTCCCTGAAATGTTGCTTTCAACAATGTTGGAAAAAAGTGGGTTTCACTTAGGATTTTTATTCTCTTATGACACACTAAGGAAGGTTCTTCACGCCTCACATACTCAGTGTAATGACCAAGTAGAACACATTCTTCTGAATAGCACTGCGGTAACAGAAGGAAAATTTCAACAAAGAGCCTTTTCTGGTATTGAAATCGTGTGCAACTCTAACGATATCTGCACAGTCATATATACTGATCATAAACTTAACTGGCTTCTTCACTCATCATTAATTCTAACACAGAATTAAACAAATACCTTTTGTATTTTCTTTGGGTCTTTCTGTAAGTTTTCTCCAAGAGGTACTTTTCCAAACAACTTCCATCGCACATCATTTTGTTTTTCAAATCTTGCACTTTGCTTTCTAGTAAACAAACTCCTAAAAACAAAAGAAGTTTTATTAAGAAAAAAGGTTAATTGATTAATTATAATGAAAAGAAGGACAAACATTTGCTAAGCTTATGGATTCCTAATCACATATTCCAACTCCTCTTGTGGTTGTGCTGACAGACACTGTTTCCCAGCTTCAAAAGGTACATCATGCAGTATTATCATCATACCAGGCAATGGACTTGGTTAAATGACAACTTTTAGATAAAAAAAGATCATTTTCCAACTTTCTAAAAGTGGACACCCTTTTTTAGCCTTTCTGTAGATCATTTAGTCTCACTCTTTAAAAAAAAGACTAAGGCAGTAAACCTCTTGCTGCACAAACATTCTCTACCCACCTGTTACAACACATTACTACCAAAAATCACAAGAACCTTGGAGACATAGTAGCCTTTTACTGTATTTAATCTGCTTTCATAAAAGATTATTTTTCCTAAATAATCTTAAAAACAGCTATCAAAACACATTAATTCTGAAGTCTCTCTGAAATGTCTAATATTTACTAGCTTAAACTCTGTAGGAACAGTCATAAAGCTAGACATAAATGCACTGAAAATTAGATTAGTTTTATTGACATTGCTAGTTTTAAACCATAAAGCGATTTGCCAGACTTGCAACTTCACACCACAACTACTTTTTTCCAAAACTAGAAAAAACAGTACAGACCAGTCTTCATGTTTTTGATAGCACTCAGCTCCTCCAAAAGCACAGATATTCTATCCCCATGGCACGCCTGCATTATTAAAGCAACAAATTTTCTTTTGTCCTACTGTCTAGTTTAGCACATATTATTCAAATATGTCCAGGTTGGTTCCATTATTTACTCACCTCAAGGTAGGTTGATCTGGAAACTGACTATAAGTTTTTGCTCCCTCATTTAAAGGAAAATAAAAATCCACTGAGACAAAAGCAATTTTGCTACTGCACTCAGCAGGCAACTCCAGTACCTTCAAACCACAGATGCTTCCATTCTGACATTACTGCTTTTCCTTACAGTTACCACCTTAATGCCGTGTGTGCTGGCACATCGAGTGCAGATTGTTTCTTACATATAAAGTGTGATAGTTTGGAAAATAAAACTACATTGAGCTTCACATTCTAAAAGAACTGAATACATCTCTGCAATAGGAACAATCCAGGCACTAAAAAGTTGTTTTTCCTTGTCACTTTGTATCAGATCACATGACCAATATCATAGCTATACCAACAGAGATGACATTGCTGGAATACAAGAGATATGTTTAATATGTGGAAAACAATTGAGGTCATAACATTAGAGTATGCTGAAATATATTATAAAGTTAACAGTATGCACTGCCATCCTTAAATATGCATATATTTATACAAATTATCACATGCTTCTCTATCACAAGGGTACAGTTACCTTGAAATTCAAACCAAGAACAAATTATCATATTAAAAGATAAGAACAAAGTGTTTATGTACAGAAACCACGCAAGTCAATTACAACTGATGTCAAAGCTAAGCAGTAACTGTACTTCTCCAAACCCCTTTCAGCTACACAGGGATTATAAAGAAACTAAAGCCCGAGATGACAGATTTGTATCATCATTTCAGACAGCTACCTGGGAAATAAAATATAAAGACAAACAGATAAGATACTAATTTTTATATATATATATATTCAGTCCATTTAAAATGGAGAAATATCAAGCAAGTTCTAAAATATATCTAAGAATAAAAAGGAAAGCGTGACAGAAACAACATCCTAAAATCTACTGAATGTAAATAGGATACACTATGTAAGGTAGACTGGCTGCTCTTGCAAAAGGGTTTTTTTCAGATTGTTACTACTTCAGAAGCAAGCAAATTCCAGACTACAAACCATCTTCAGAGAAAAGAAGAACTTCTAGCATCAGGGACACTGGAAGAGTCCAGTAAGAAGGCACACCTCTGTGACAGCTCTGTGCACATTCAAATCCTTTTGCAAGTAAAAGGCTTTCCCCACACTTCATTAGCACTGCAATAACACAAAAATTAAAGGCAATTTTCTCTCTGTCTCTATCCACATTAGAGGTTGCTAGCACAAGCGTATATACAAGCAACAACTCCCTCAGTCTCCTCTGAAGGATTTTAAGAACAGCAGTAGGTATTTACCCTCAGAGCAAAAAAAGATGAATTGGAATGATAAAAGTGTAACAGCTCTCTGCTGCAAGTGCCTGCGTAAAATGAACTAAATCTGAAAAGACAATCTCACACTTCCTCTCAATTCAATTCCACAATCCTAACTATCTACTTTTCCTTTAGAGGCAGCATCATAATAAATAATCTGTTCTACAGCTTATCTAGCAGATGGCACAGCACTCGTTCAGCTCACTCTTCTCTATCCCTACATTCTAGGGCACCAGGCATCTCTTCCTTCCTTTGTACTGTGTCAGGGATTTTCAGATCACTTTTAATTTAAAATATATATATTGAACTGAAAGCAGTAGGTATGGTCAATATACAGATTTCATTCTGTACTCTCCTTTTCCTCCACCCTCTGTCTGGACCTAAGTCCTAGTATTTGGTTGGTGTCCACACTATTTACAAACTCCAAAAAGTCTCAAAATCCCCCAAAGGCTTAACATTATCAGCAGTCACAAATCAGCACACTCAGATGTAGAACAGCAAACTACAACCTGCTCTTGCTTTGACTGAGGACACAGCATTAAATCCTGATCTGCCCCAGACTGGAACAGACCAAAGGTAATATATGACAGGATGGCATAGAAGGAGCAGAAGAGATGCCACCTAATTTGCACCTATTCTGAGAAAACTTAAGGGGAAAAAAAACCCAACCAAACAAAAAAAAAATCTATGGAATGTTCTCTGGTTCAATTTCTGCAGAGCTTTGCAATAAATCAGGACAATACCACAGGGTCCTGATAAAGTCCCTACCTGAGATTCCTGAACTAAAAGTAAACCTTAAAATATCCAACTGCCTTAGGAGGAAGTTTCTGCCATATATATGTCAGAGCAAATAACTCATAGCAAAACCTTTCATTTTTTGTTGCTACAGCACAAAAAGGAATTACTTTCCTCCTATTCTTACACAGCTCCCTCAGATTTTCAAGAAAAGTACTAAGTGGTTTCACTTCGAGCAAATTCACTAAGAAAAATTCCATGCTAAAGGTAACTTAAGGAGATCTTACTAACAGAAAATACAGGTTAACAAGAAGCAAAACTTCCCTATTTGAAAAAAACAAAACAAAACCCTAAACAAACAGATCTTTACTCCAAAGATGAGCTCAGAAATTCTAGTGTAAAAGATGTCAAAGTTTCATTACAAGGGTTTTAAGATAAAAAAAATTAATTTGAGATCTTACATTTAAAAAAGGGCTGACATGCCTTGAAAGAAAAGATCACATACTCATCATTATCTCAGTATCACTGTCCTCTTCACAACTATCAGAGCACATCATGATGATTTACAATAGGGATATTAACAAGAACATCTGACATGATGCACGATGTCTGCAGTCTCATTAGTGTGGAGTCATTAAAGTGTCATGGGTTACATCTTCATTTCTGTTGTACATGGCAACTATTTTACACTAAGTGTCTGCAGCTGCTTATTTCAGAGAAGCCAAGCACAGAAGTTAAACTGAGATCAAATTTCAACTAGAAAACTGCTTTTGCACAGTCCCCTAAAAACAGTATTTGGCACCAAACAGCTGTTTAACATTGTTATTTTAATTGAGCTGTGGAGAGGGATTACCTACCTGAAGAGAATTTAATTCTAACTCCAGGTTTAATTTTTACATACAACGAACATCCTGTGGTAGGACAGAGATGGAACAATCAGTTGCTTGAACATACAGATATTCCATCACCACTCTATACTGATCTGCCCAGCTGCCTTTTCTGTGGGGAAAAGAGGAAGTTAATACCAAGAGGCAAGTTTAGCAATGTCAGGAAAACCTTATTTTTTAATAAAACTTTAGAAACAATTCCATTTTGGTTCTCCAAGCACTGCTAAAATAAACATACAAAATAATTGCCATATATACGTACTGCACATGTATATATTGCCACTATTTTTGTAACCTTGTGTGCTGTCATGATCAGGCTGAAGCCCCAATCAAATTTTAAAACTGTGGTTCTAACGATATTAGATATTCTAACGATATTACAACAAGTAATCAAGTCAAACCTATCCATATTGCATCTGTAAGAGCATTTTCAAACTTTTGCTTTTAAAAAAAGTCTGGAATCACCACTGAAGCAGAAAGTTTATCTAGTTCTGTCCAATTCTCTTTCCAAGAAGACAGGAGGTCTGCAACACAACTGCCAACAACTACTGCCCTGTGAGGAGTTGAGAGCAGCAGATCCACAAGCATTCAACTATTCGTTTTTCCACATTTCAGCTGTGCTTTGTTCCAAGCAAGGTTAGTCACTTTTGTGAAGTCACCTCTTGAGAGGTCATCCCTTTCCACCATGTCCCCCCGTTCAGCATGCAAACCTATCCACTAAAGCAGCAGAGACAGTGCTGCCATGGTTTCTGTTGCCAATTTACTCCAAGTCTTGAAGTCAGCTGTAAAGCTCCTTCCTGAAAAGTCTCAAAGTCTTCTCTATCCAGGCATGCTCAATACTGAGCCCATCAGATACCTCTGACTTTTGGTACCACCAGAGTCAAGGGACTGTTTCTCTGGCACATGTCACTGAAACAACGGGAAAAAAGGATGGGCTCACACAGGAGCTGTCAGAGGGTGGAGCTGAGCAAGGCAGGCACATACACACCCACTGACAACTGTTGGTCCACACACACATCCCTGGACTTCCAGGCAACACACAGTATTTTTTTACCAGAATGCCCAAGATACACCAGTTTCCTGAAAGAAAGGGTAGAGGAGCTTAGGATTTAGGAGTTTTTACAACTACAGCATCTGGGTTCTTCAGAAAATCTGAATTTTAACTGTATTGCTGTGACTATTTTGCCAGGGCTCCTTAGATGAAGTTCTACAATACTTGAACTACTGGCATGCAGCACAGAGTAACAACTGCAAGCAATAGAAAAGTGAGATGGTATATGCTGCTCTGTGGTAGCCTAACACTGATCTAGCATAGAGATTACATTTGCAAGTAAATGGGTTCCTTACTCTTAAAAAGACAGTTGGTACACAGAAACATGTATGAAAATTGTGTAGAAACTGACCCAGCTCATGCAAACTGATGCAATTTCTTATCTGCATTTAACCAACACTAATTTGCAAATGTAAGTAAATTTTTGTTACAAGTTTTAAAAATACACACAACATCTGCTCTCAAGATGCATGCTCCAAATTTTAATTAGTCTTTCAATTAAGATTATTTTCAGAAGACAAAACAAGTGGAATAGTCATGCAAATTAACTATGGGAAGGACTTACCAGTGTCATGAGCAGAACAGATGAAAAATAAGGACAGTGAAGAAAGTTCAAAAGGTTCAGTTTTGTAGAACAATTTTATCTTGAAAGACAATTTTTCAAATGAGTATCAGACTTGCATGTGTTCTTAAGAAGCAAGAAAGAAACAAAGTCAAAGTTCATTTCAGCTGCTTCTGAAGGAAGACCCTGAAATTACCCTGATAACTCTAAACTACGCAAGGAGAGAGCACCAAGGTCTTGAGCCCCTCGGCCTATCCAAGGCTAAGTACATGTATAGAACTTAGATAAGTAAGCAGATATTAATCATAAGAACCAGGTAAACCCACACTGAGCACATAAGCACTGTAAGAAATGTCTCCACAGACATTATTCCACAAGGCATCCAGAAAACTACATTGAAACAAGACATTTTAAATAACATATGGTACCTATTAAGCAAAAAATATATTAAGATAAATTTTATTAAGTAATTGCTGCATTAACATCAAAAGCGTCCAGCCACCCAACCTTATATGGTATTAATTCAATTAACACTATCTGCTATGGAATTCTACTATGGAATTTAGTCAAAAGGTACAACAACATTGTTTTCTTCTCATCCTCCACTGACCTTTTCTATTCTGTACTAATCATAACTTTTGCAATTTTCCAATAAACAGAAGAAAGATTCTCACCTCTAGATGTTCCCAACCTGCTCACTTAAACAATTTCCAGAGACTGAGAAAACAAATCCTGAAAAAACAGCAACATTCTATCAAAGGAATTTTTGTTACCAGATTAGTGGAGGAACAAGACTGACACGTAAATCATGGTGACTGGAGAACTGATGGACTTGAGAAGGCATTCTTGTCAGGAGACCCACCAAAGTCTCCTGAAACGCCCTAAATCTACATTCTCCAAAGGTAAAAGCCAGCAAATGGTAGCTATGACCCAGTAACACTGGTTTCTAGAAATAATTCGCTAGATGTAGTGACTGCCAGTTCTTACATTCCCTTCTCTCAAACCCCAATCACCTCTAAGTCAATCTATACAACGAAACAACCAACAGACAGGACACCATCAAAACAGTTCAAGTACTTTGGCTACGGTGAAGAACCTCCATAAACATGTCTGAAGTTATGCTTTGAATAAGATTCCAAAATTATATACAAAAGCAGGGTTTGCAGAATTTTATCTCTGGGAGACTGCCAAAGGTCAGACTAAAGGAAGAACAATGCTTGGTTTATGGATAAACAAATCAACAGAAATAGAGCCAGACAGCCTGCAAATTTACCTACCTATGAAAGGGGTAACTAATCACAGAATTACGTTTTATAAATTCCTACCACATTTTATAAACAAAGTTTTCCAACCACTGACATTCCAGTATGTTAGGTAAGAATCAAGAACAATGACACTTCACAGGGTAACAGATACCTGCAGGTCTGGAAAAAAAATACTTCCACAGTAGAGAGAAACAGTAATACAATATAAGTTAGCACTACAGGATACCTGATAGCTTGCAATAGGGTAACTTGGAAATTTCTCTGTATTTCTGGGAAAAAGAGTAGAGTTTAATAAACTGTTTTATCAAAACTACAATATTCTGCATTTATCTTTTTTTCTTACAGATTCCCCTCATTTTACAGGGGAACAAAGCAGTGCTGACTGCACTGAAGTGTCCGAAATGTGCAAAGATAAATTGGGCAGTACCCTGCGAGTTTAGCTGTTAGGACTGCTTGCTGCAAGCCAAGAACTATTTTGCATATGGATAATGCACAGTGCTGGTCTACCATAAAAACACTGCAGAATTCTCAGAAAATGGAGTTTCAGCAAGTTAAGACTGTCATACAGAATCAAGACTCAAATCCAACTTCAGACTAATATGTTAGCATCAACCAGCTATAATTAACAATCCTTTTCTAGCTGGCCAAATTCCCAGCTCTCCTCATGTTATCAGAATAAATGAAAATTCTATTCCTCAAATCTGAAAGTAGATTTCTTCATTGATTTGAAGCACTATTACCACACAAATAAAAAAACAGAACACATGAAATGTCATCCTAAGCAAAAAGCTGAACCCAAGTAAAATGTAAGACCTTGCAACAACAGAGATTAATTATGAACTTGTTTGCATTAACATCAAAAGCAAAAAGTGAGTAAAAGCTCTGCCTGGTACCTACAAGACTATATCTGTATCTAGCATGGGGCCCATGGACTACAACAAATAAGATCAAAAACTGGAGGATGACCACTATGATGGCTGGGTGCTGAGGCCTACAACATACATGCAGGGATGCTGAGAAAGGTGTTTTTATTTAGCCTGGATGACCATCCTCAGGGATGCAATGAGGAATAAAACCCAAGAGGCAAAGCAGCAAGCTGCTGCAAGGCAAGTTTCAAATAGATAAAAGGGGAGGAAAAAAAAAAAAATCACAGTGGTAGAAGATAAATCCCGAATTGTGCAGTCTAGGGAGGTTACCTCCAAGCTTGGATGTACTCACAACAACTGAACAGGGTCCCGAGCAGCACGCTCTAGGGCTGAAGCTGCCCTGCACCAAGCAGGGGCCTACACACAGTGCCCAGAAATCCCTCCTGACCTGAACTGCTCTGTGATTCCATACTCGCGGAAGGTTCCTGCTCACCAAGGGGAGACCAAGCACCAAGTACATGTCTTGTCCTACCTCCAGTTGTTGCCAAGTTCTTGTGTTTATTCTGTCAGCTCTAAGGTGTGAATGACCTTAATATTTACTGTAGGGTTTTTTCTTTATTATTCTTTGGTATGGCTGGAGAACTTTGGAGGCATTTAATGACTAAAAAGAGAGGCTTAACACAAATAAAGGAATGGATTCAGAAAATTCATGGTTTTCATATATCATTTCTGTTAATAAAATTCTACATAAGAAGGAAAACTTCTTTGACAGACCATCTCTTATGTGAGCCTTTTTAAATGTGTTTAAAACCGAAGTTAATATTGACTCCAACTTCTCCACAGATTATGTAACACAGGAAGTGAGACGGTATAAATAAAAACATCAAGGAGCAAAAAGGATATTTATTCCATCTAATTTCACCTTGCTCACTGCATTTTTCAGGAAAAAAGAAGTCATCTGAACATTAAACAGTACTTTGATCAAATGGAGAGAGATAGAGCATCACAGCAGCAATTGTGCTGATACTCTCTATTCCCCAAGTCATCTACTTCTCGCAGCTCCTTTTAACAAAGAAAAACATCAGGAAAGCTCTTGCAAATCAAATGAAGATACAAAGACCATCTAACCCACCCATTCACTAAACCTTCATATAGACAATGAATCAGAATTAAAACAGACCTTAATTTCATTAATCTGAATTAGCTCCTAAAGTCTCATACACATCTCTGAGAAACATTTGTAGCTCTCACACTTTCTATTCAAAAGCAAGTGTGTGCAGTGCTGTGTTGGTTTTGCATGGCAAGGTTTCAGTAGTGGAGGGCTACATGGGGGGCTGCTGTGAGAAGCTGTCAGAGGATTCCCCCATGTACAACAGAGCCAATGCCAGCTGGGTCCAGGACAGACCTGCTGCTGGCCAAGGCTGAGTCCAACGGAGACAGCGGTAGCTCCTCTGGAATAACAGTTAAGAAGGAAAAAAACTTGCTGCACAACAGCAGCAGCAGTCAAAAGAGAGGAGTGAGACTGTGTGAGAGCACCAAGCCTGCAGAGAACAAGGTGAGTGCAGAAGGAGGGACAGGAGGTGCTCCAGGTGCCTGAGCAGAGATTCCCCTGCAGCCCCTGGTGCAGCTCATGGTGAGGCAGCTGTGCCCCTGCAGCCCATGGAGGTCCAGGATGGAGCAGAGATCCACTTGCAGCCCATAAAGGACCCCATAGCAGAGCAGATGGATGTGCCCAAAGGAGACTGTGACCCTGTGAGAACAGGAGCAGGCTCCTGGCAGCACCTGTGGCCCCTTGGAATGAGGAGCCCATGCTGGAGCAGGTTTGCTGGCAGGACTTGTGACCCCACAGGGGAAGGGAGGATGTGGGGAGCATTATAGCTCAATGCTGCAAACAACATACAACACCCATCTATGCTACAGGTCACGTTCACCAGCCAGTATCAGACTTCTGTAATGCTTCCCACCAGCCACTAGAAAAGAAACATACACATTTTACCTGCTTTTAATAACTAGACCACATTAAGTCCTCACTGCACAGTTTTGTACCATTACTAAAAAACCTCCAAAACTTAAAGTATCACTGAGCAGATTTTCATTTAGCTTCCATAATGAACAAATAACTTCAACAAACCTCTTTGTTTAAAGTCTTGTACGTGCGAAACTGTTTCCAGTTACTCAACAGCAAAACAAAGATTTTAACTTACAAAAGCAACTTCCTTTTATTCTAAAGAGCCACATCTCAAAATTTAGTGAAAAGTTTAAGGAAGAACTAAAAGAATTGTAATTGTAAAGAGTTACATTATCCCACACATAAAGGGAAAATAAGGATTGCAATTAATTTAGATAGTTTCAGTTCAACACCTAGTGGAGAACAGGCCACATGACAAAGTTCAAAACTTCATACTGTGAGTAAGAAGACAGAAGTTCTGAAAACTGCATCATATAATTTTCAACCTTTATCAAAAGCAAACGCTGTTATCTTTGTAGAATTCCAACTTTTCACCTGTGGAAGACTTGCTTGGAGAGAGAATGTTTGTTTCAGAAAATCCTGCAGCTTTTCTTTTGTTTCACACAGAGCTGTGGTAGTAAATACAGGTGGGGAGAGGACCTTTAGTCTGTCAGTTCAAGTAGACAGAGTGGCTTTCAAATATGAACTATCCAAAATCACATTGTGCAGACTGAAGCACCCTTCAGATAAGTACAACTGAATGCCTCACAGGCTGCAGAAATACTGCCAGCATCCTCTGTTAAACAGATCCTCAGTGCCTGTGCTGCTTCCCACACCATAAAAGCATGAGCTTGTTTGCCCTCCTTTCTTCCCTGACCTTTTAGCTGCCTGTTATTGACAACAATTTGCTAGAAATGCACACAAATAAGGTAGCAGGGAAGAGAGGAAAGGACAAGAGGGAAGAACAAAACTGCCACCAAATTATTCTCTTCCCTCTGACAGGGCAGTGAATCCTGTGGAGCCAGGCAACTACAGCACTCAGGAGCCCAGCCCAAGTGTTGGGGTTTTTTAGGAGTTGTAGGGTTTTTTTCTGTTAAAGGAATTTCCCCCCATACTGTTACTAAGACAACAAATCGCTGGATACTTAAGAAAACAAAGAGCTACCCACTGGGGGTGGGGTGTGCCTGGCTACTCTTTTGTTTCACCTGGGTGTGGGGTCAGTTTGGTCTCGACGTCCAGAGAGAGAAGGAGCCTGCTTCTTCGGCTGTTTTTCCTCACTACTGGAGAAGCTCCGAGATCCCAAACCCGCCTTCCCGGCCCCGCTGGGAGCCGGGCCGTGGCCGCCCTGCCCTGCCGCTGCTTCGAGCCTTCGCTACGTTGTAGCCGTGCTCGCCCTGCCTGCCCAGACCTCCCGGGGAGGGTTCCCCGTTTGGATACACCTCATCGGCCACCCGGGATTTGTGCTCGTCCCTGCCGCTCCAGCCTGCCGTTCCAGCCTGCCGTTCCCGAGGGTCCGGCCGGACACCGGGATCAGCTGCCCAGGGGTTTGTGAAGCCTTTGTCCCATCCCTTCCCAGGATCCCAGGGCACCAGTGCCGCGTGCTCCCCGAGCTCGCTCCGGAGCGCCCCCTGCAGCCGCGGGGGAGCCATCGCACCTGCCCTGCTCACCGGGAGCCGCCAGCGCCCCTGCTGGCTGCGAGCGGAACTGCACCCGAGGGGAAATAGCCTACAGCCGAGAAGGCTGGGACTGGGTTTGGGATTGTTTGCTGTTACTGCTGTAGTTATTGGTGTTTGTTTGCCTGGTTATACACATATAGATATATAATAGCAAAGAACTGTTATTCCTATTTCCCACATCTTTGCCTAAAAGCCCCCTTGATTTCAAAATTATAATAACTCGGAGGGAAGGGGGTTGCATCTGCCATTCCAAGGGAGGCTTCTGCCTTCCTTAGCAGACACCTGTCTTTCAAACCAAGACACCAAGGCAGGGAAGGCAAGCAGCCTGTGCTGGGTGGCTATGCAGGTTCCCTCCATCAGAGGCATGGTTTCTGGAGTCCTTCCCATCAGCTTCTGGCCAACTCCACCTGCAGCTCAGTTTGGTTTTATTCATTTGTGGTGAGAAGCAGTGAAGTTATATCTGCCCCCACAGCGCATCCAGCTCTTTCTGTTCCTCCTCCTACACGCTTCAGTCCTGTTCTCAGCCTGTCTCCTCCTGAACAGCCAATACTATAAGAGGCTTCACTGAACAGAAACTTGCATGGAAGAGGAGACAACATAATATCTAATAGATCAGTCAATTGCAATTATTTTCATAATTTTTCTTCCTTCCTGTGCTCAGTGAATTCCCATTTTTGGAGACATGAAAGCAGGAAATCAACACTACAATGCTCCTTGTCATTCTACCTCCCTTTTAGCACCAAAATTAATGAAGCACAATAAGCTGTCCTCTCATTAAAAGCATTATGAAAGGGTCCTATTCATTAACACAGATGACTGATCTACTCCATAAATGGACCTAATTCCTAAATTCAGAACCACAAATTATGTGTGACCAGTAATCTCAAAACATGTATATACATATGTGATAAAAACATATTAAATTCACATGATTTCAGACTTAACACTGAAAGCAGTAGCTACTATTTTAAAATTAAAGACCTTTTTCTTATCAGATTACCAGTAAGGTCACAGCCTGGACTAGGTATGTGCTTCTGTGTATGGTATAGGATGCCAGTCCTGCTCCAGAAGCTTTCTCCCAGAAACACAGAGATTCTTTGCAAATAGTACAATGTAATGTTGTTCTTAAAGCCCTTTATTTCATGTGTAGGCCCTATGCTCCTGAGAGGTTTCCTGAGATCCAAATACTTAGAACACTTAGATCAGAAACTTCTAGGAGTAGCCTGAAAAGAAAGGAGATCCAGATTCCTGAAACAGACAATATCCATGCAGTGGACTAAGTAAAGACTTACGCTGCTTGTAATCCATTCAAATGAAACAAACTGCATGGCTTATTTTTAACTGTACATAGCCCTAATCCCTTTATGGTCACACTCCGTATAACCCTAAAAATCCTCGTTCTCACTCTCCAAAATGATAATTGGAAATGATAAATGAAAAGTGCAACTTCTGCAGTAAGATCACAACAGTTCTGATTCAGCAAAACTGTTTAAGACCCACACATTTTAAAAGTTTCAGCAGTACTGTGCAGAAGTAAAGTCCAAAGGTATAACTCTAACTCACACTACTCTGGGTCAATAAGGCAAAGGTGCAGACAAGCCAACTACTCTTTAGTCTCCCACCCAGTTACTTGCTCACACTAGTTTTCAAACCAAGTTCCTGCATATATTCAAATGAAGGAAATTAATTCCAACTCATGCTTACGTGAAAGACCTCTGGGCTTTTAAAGCTGATACAAGTGACACTTGAAAACAACCAACATGTCAGGTTTTTTTGTCAACAGTCAGCATTACAGCTGCTTTCAGAAGCAATAATCCATTTTCATACACCAACCTGGAGCCTAATGAGAGCACTGTACCTGTGGTGCCTTAAGCTCTTTCAAGAGGAAAGCTGTGCGTAAGCAAGAAAGCGGCCTCTTTCTCACTTTGGATCTTCCTGCCCACACCCAAAGATGCACCCAACAGCCTGAGGAAACAACCAGACCTTTTGGATACTCAAACTGCTGAAGAAACAAACTGAGCCAGAGAAACAGTCTTCACCACAGTGCTCAGGAAGGCAAGGCAGGAGCACTCCACTCTCAAGTGATCTTGAAGATGCGAGGACTGAAGGAAATGAGCCAACAAGGTTTCTTTTTCTTTGATATCTTCTACAACTAGTTTTGTAAATGCAGTCTCAAACCAACACTTCATAACACACCACAGAACTGACACAGAACACGCAACCTTGTGCACAGTACTCATGCACACGTGCATATAGTCTCAAAAGGAAAAATAAATGTACAGAATGCCAAAAAATAACTTTATATTCTAAAGCAAGTACTTCTCTAACCATTTTCTTGATACCGCAGAAGATTTACCCCTAACTGATATGTAAGTAGCTTAAGCACATGTGACCAAGCACTGAAGGCATCTAATTATTGTCAGCATTATCTCTACAGATAGCCACAAATCTTAACTGACGTGTCAAGGCCAAATTTACTCTCGATAAGATCAGAGAAACTAACACATCCTCAGAGGCCAGGCGGGGTTCCATACAAGCACAAGTGCCATTTCAAGAAGCAAGGTTTCTCCCTTTTACCAAATATCAATAACCTGTGCAAAAAATTAAGCTGACTCATCTTCGCTCTCAGTGGTTCCAACCTGTATCCTATTACCCAGAGAAGCACTCAAAGAGCTAAACCTGCAGATTAAGGCCAAGTCCCTCCACTGCAGCCTTACACCATGACCACTGGGCTGCTGGAAGGCTGTGTACAAAGCACTCAGGGTTCATTCTTCCATGTTGTACACAAGTGTGACAGCCACTGACCAAACCCAAGGCAATTTGACTTTCTCCTGCCACTATTCACCCTTGGTTCTCTAAAGTGAAATTTATGCACTTAACCTGCGAGACTGAATCTCAACTGAAACTCCTTTCAGCACCGAGTGCAATGCTAAGAACACACTCCTTTCTAGGACTTTGTTTACCCACCACTGCAGCACTTGCAACAAACTGCTTTAGGAAGCTCCCTCTCAGCAAGCTGGTCTTTAGCAATACTAAACAAAACACCTCCTCTTCATCTCACACTGCACAAAAACCCCAGTGCAGAGCACAGGGTGAGCTGGGTAGGAAGGCCTCTAGAAAGCAGCTAGTTTCAAACAATACACTGCAAGGCCCAGGTTCATTTACTTCAGTTTAAGCCCTGGGAATCCAAGGAGCCCACAGGAACTCCAGGGAACAGGGAGTTTTCAACCCCTTGGATGGCAGATTACAAATACCAACAAAAACTAGCAACAGCATGTTTTGAACCTTAACAATGCTGACAGCATAAATATAGATAGTACTCCCTGTGGCACAGAACAACCTCCAAGGCTCCCTGCTTGTTCAATACCTTGTGAAACTCACCACCAGGTCTCATGACATGAAACAGATGCATAAAACATGGGGGTGTGGTGTGCAAGTACAGACAAAAAGTGGGCAGCTCTTGTTTCCAAAACAGAACAGGAAGTGGATGCCAAAGAGAAGAATATTCAAGGTCAAGTTACAGACTGAGCACCTGGAACTTCAAAGCCGATCACCTAGTTTGAACTTAATCCTCATATTCTTACAATGACATCACCCAGTGACCAAGACTATCTGTTCTCCATTTAAAAGGCAATAATGACAGCCTTTGTTTCCTAGCATTCAATGTACCTGCAAAGATTCAGGTTAAAAAGCTCAGTCTGGTGAGTACTACAGTTTCTGCAACACTGGTAAAACCTCCACAGACTACAGTGGAACAGAATTTGGACAGATGGCTTTGCTTTGTTGGATAAGAAAAGTTGAGAGGTGGTTAAACATCCTACTCTGAGCAGGGTCTAAATGTGCCTGTTCCACTGTGCTCCCTCCAGGCTGAAGGACAGCATTTGTTTGAGTTAGCAGTTGTACTACCAGAATGGGTAACAAAAGTTCATGCTTTGAAGTACCAAGAAGCCTCCTGCTTTAGAATTAAGTCTGGTTCCATGGCAACAAACAGACAAGGGTCCACAAAAGCATCAGCACCTCAAACATGACTGATGACTGGAGCTCTGTGCACAGTACTTTAACCTAAGAATAAAAATCAACAAAGGCTTCAGCCAGTTTAGTAGGTCTAAACAAACTGATTCTCTTAAGCTTTGCAAATAAGGCAGCCTTTCAAAGAATGATGTTTGCCAATTCTTGATGCATTTTATTAGCCTACTTGTCTCACACAAAAAAAAATTACATGAGGAAAAATAGATTAGCTGAAGCCATGTACAAAACAGGTTATATACAGCCAACTCTGCTCGATGTCTAAAATTTCTTTCTAGAACAATTTCTCTAAAATATATCACACTTCAAATATCATAACTTAGGAGACATTATGAAGCCCTTACATAACTTAAAAAAAGAGAACCCACCAGCAAACAACTCAATCCCCCAGAAACCAATTAGTCCTTTTTCCCATTCCCCACTTCCCTGCGGGAACCTTATCGTTCATACAAGGGCCACATTTAGAAACTGCATTGGGTGGCCAATATTATCATTTCAACAAGTGGGTGACACAATGTCAGATGTTTTCATTCCATACAAAAATTAAGGAAAAGGCTATTAAAAAAAACAGTAACTGAGATTTGGAAACAAGAGTAGTCACACCAAGTGTTTGTAAAGTATTTGTATTTTAAGCTTCATACCCTTAGAATGATCAATAAAATATCCCATGACTACTAAACTATTTATGAATCCTCAGCTGTCAAAGCTCTTTAATACAGGTATGGGTCCTACCTATATTCATCTATTTACGTGACACAAGATTAAGGACCTTGGCCAAAATCACAAAAGATATCACTGGAGAAGCCACTGTTCAGAAGAAAAAAGACCTTGTTCAGAAATCCTTTTACTGCAATGTAGAAGGACTCTTCCAAGATTTAAGATGCTTCCATAAATCATAAACATAATATAGAGTAGGATGCAGAGCCTTAGTCCCCAGCAATATTTGCCTATTTACTCAGAAAAAAAATGTTAATACCAATCTACATTAAAACAGCAAGCTATTACATCTTTCAAAGCACAATATCAAACAAGACCTTTCTCCTAAGATCTTACATAATCTGTTAAAATATATTTTATGGAAACATTACCTGGCAAAGAAGTTTGTAAAAGGTCCCAGTATTTTCCGTTTACTGTCCACATCTGTCTCGTGACAATACTGCCGCTGGCTCTGGTCATTGCTCTCTTTAGTGGAATTCAGGGTAACATCCGAAAAGTGCGCCTCGTCAGTCTCGAGATCCACTATTGCACTTGAACTGCTTGTGACCACAAAGTCCAAAATGTCTTCATTGCTAACTGATAAAGTTGTTGACAGTTCTGTGCTAAGACTAGACACACTACAAACAGAGATATCATCACTTCGATTTAGAGTTTTTGAGGTTGGACTATAAAGTTTGACAGTGTCATACCCAGTTCTTGGGAAAGTCGAGGATTTTCGCACAGCGTGGTCATGCTCAGCAGTCAGTGAATGTGGAGGCACATATGGTGGCAGTGCACAAGCACTCTGAAAAGCCCTGTCAGGCACGAGTTCAGGTTCTGATTGCTTTCTCTTCACATTCAACACACTGCAGTGAACAGGCTCTGGATTTCCTATTTCTAGAGTTGGAATACCAGAATCCACTGATTTAAGGCTATGACAATCTTCTAAAGCACTGGACAGCTGGCCAGGTCCATATTCAGGCAACGAGAGATGTCTCAGGGTCCCAGAATTCAAGTTTTGAAGGCCCTGGATACTGCTGCCCACTCTTGAATCCAGAATTCCCACGAAGGTCAAACCATTTAAAGAGTTTAAAGAGTTGGATAAATTTGCATCAGTTGTCTTGGCCCAGCTGGTAACTGGTTAAAAAGAAAGAAAAGATTATGAGTTTGCTGGAGGGTCATGGTTTGTCCTCGACTGTTTGTTTGGTAGGGTTGGCTTTTTTTCCATGGTTGTTTCTTGGTTTTGTTTCTTGGTTTGTTTTTTTAATACACTCAGTCCTGTCTTAATTTAGGCTTTTAATTAAAAATTATTTGTCTTCTCTTGCACATGATTACCATCCCTTCCCCCAGCTTGAACAACCAGGACAATGGCAACTTAAATTAGGCTTCTAGAAAATGTCAAGCATGAAAAGCTTTTCATAAGCAGTTTGTGTGCCCACATTTGCTTCTTACACATCTCCTAAGAGCAAAACTATATACTATAAAACCTGCAGTATTTTAAGGTTCCCTGTCAATATTGAGACAAATATATGAAATTTATTTTTATACAGTCATAAATTCATATTTGCTGATGTCAGAGGGCTACAAAACTTGTTTCCATACACTTAGACCAGATTCAGAAGTGTTCATTTAAACAGAATTTCTCAGCATTCCTGGAAACCATAAAACTGATAACAAATTCGTCACAAAAGAGAATGCATAATGTATCATTGTTGCATTAAGCAAGAGATGCAAAATCTGAACATCTATAAAGCTATCCATATAGTCAATGTTTTGACAAGACACATGATGCACTTCATCAGTGCATATACAGTAACAATGACATTTGCAAATACGGTGTATTTACTGCACTCAGGGACTGTGATCCTTCATCTTTGCAATATCCATGCAGGCTGTCACCCCATGGGCTCCCAGCAGGTCAGTTAATCCAGTCAGTGCCCCACTTCCAGTCAGAATCTGAATGGCCTGCAAAGTAAGGGCTGTCAAATAGGAGCTACAGGTTGGATGCACCAAACTCATTGGCAACTTTCATACACCTGGAACACCACCAGGAATACTACTCTGGCTTCCAGAACTGCTACTGACCCTTTAAACACTACATGATTATTAATACATTACACAGATCTTCTCTTTCCATATGAGTAGTTAAATTGTCTACAGCTCTTCTGAAGTTTGCAATGCGATTACTCTGCAGCAGTTGGCAGAACAAATATGCACATATTGCTTCAAGTTCTTCCCTCTGAAACACTCTGGGATAAGTGTGAATGAGCAAAGAACACTCCTTCCATCTTGCAAACAGACTGCTTTCTAGACAGATTTTTCTTCAGCTCATGAAGCCTGGTCTCCTGCTTCTGCTCTCCTACTCTCTCTCAGGAGTAGCACTTAATTAAAGGTGCCACTTGTTCTCTAGAAGGTCATCCCCACATTCTATTTTTAAAAAACAAATACAAACATACCCCAAAAGAAACCCCAAACTTCTCAATTTCAAACAGCAGTGAAAACTGTTGTCTCACAGAAGTTCTAAACCCCTGGTTAACATCACCTAAGCCCCACCAAACACCAGGGTGTGACACACAGTACATTCTTAGATCTGAGGACATCAACACACTTTGGCATTGTGATACCAACAGGCAGTGAGTGAGAGAAAACTCATTTCAAACATATCTCACTGGTCCAAACAGAAGTTTTTTCCACAAGTTTTCAGTCATGTGGAAAGTTCAGGAATCCAACTGTACTTTGTATACTATACTAAATCTTTAACTTACTACCCCAATGGTATTCGCTAGCAGATATGACACTCCAGTTCAATCCACTCCTACGCACAGACAAAAGTCAAGGAGAAACAACCCTGGATATTTCATCTTTCAGACTTCTTCAGAACTTTTTAACAGCCAACTATATGCTACCCATCCAAATCAATCAATGCACCAATTGCCTAATCTTCTGCGTAAGCAAGGTTTCAAGTGTATTGTTTTGACTAAAAAGCCTGTGAAGATGTACACTTTCCTTAAAGAGTTGCTATAGCAACTTTTTTTTTCATATTACCATGGTTTGAAAAGTTTACATCCCCTGCAATTAAAATGATGTCTTGAAATAGCTGGCACACCAACCATGTACATTATGAATTCTCTATTCATTAAATCAAAATTGTAAGGGCCAGCAAAAAACCAAGCAACCCTAAATAGCAATCCTTGAATGCAGGCAACAAACTATACTCAAGAAGTCAGCAATGATAGTTGAAGTATACAAATAAGACATAACATGGAGCATTAGGTATAATTACTGTTGTATACTGGGATCGCCTATTCTCAGACCTTCTTGCTTGAATTCACTTGTTTTTCTAATGTAATTCACTTGTTTTTCTAATGTAAGTCTGACTGTTTTCTTCTCCCTGTGCTCACCTTTATCCCTTCATATACATTACATTGCTCTTTAAATACACAGCTCACCCAGCCCCAATGTTACACTACAGCATATATACATACACACTTCAGAACAGCATGACCAAGGTGTTTGACATAAAAGAATTCAAACTTGTAAATGCATCTAGAAGGTGCAGTCCAGAAATCAAAACACAGAAATGTAATCTGTCAGGAACAGCTTTGATGATGTTTGAGTAAACAGTACAAGCATGTTCCTGTAATGAATTCCTCCCATGACTGCCTTCACTTCTGCTCCATGATTTTCCCAAGTAGCAGCCAGTCCTTAGTTTAATTGCACTGCTCTTCTCAACCAAGCTTACAAATAGTAAGCATTCAAGTGACCTTGGCAGAGGCAGTAACCACAGCAGCTCCAGAGGCCAAATACTGTAAACAAAAGAGTTTAAAAAAAAGGTGAAAATAAAATTCCACGCTGGCTTCTGAAGCTATTTTAACTTGGCTTGTATTTTTTCAAGCAATAAATTTAACAGGAAGAGATCCTTTAAACGGGCAACCAGCAAATGCAGAAGTATACAACACTACAGCTTGCTGGAGCAAATTACGCAACATCAAGCTACAAAGGTTTTACACAGTTCAGCGAAACTGTGGGAGGCTTTGAAGTGTACCCGTCAAAGGCTTTAAATGAAAACTTGAGATGCAATCAGCTGTCAAGGATACACATGAGAACTTGATTCATTCTGTGTTAGGTTGTTGTAGGATTGTTTTTAAGGATGAAGTGATATTTATACTCTGTTTTATCTGCCTCACTGGTAAGTGCAAAATCTGACAATTGATGTCAAATATTCTGTCGTGCTCCAATGCCAGCTTCTTTCCATAAAGCATTTATTAACATAATGTTGAAACATTATCATCTGAGTATTATAAACTATTGAGAAATAGCATGCAACTTAATCCCCATTGTTTATTTAAATATATTATGATCTAAATAAAATCGATATTTGTAAAGTCTTAACATGTATGTCTTATAGAGAACATGATCTCATAAGAGTGAGCATTCCACGAGAGATAACAAGGCAAAGGGAGTTAGGAAAATACAGCCAAGGTCACAAGTGGTGATGAGAGAGCAGGTAGCTACTATTTACTCATTAACACTTCCAACTTAAGTGCTAAGGACAAAGACAGTTTTGTAGCCAGGTTCAAAATTAACATCAGGACACAACTATTCACACAAAGGGCAGCTAAACTGTGCAACTCCTTGTCACAGAACACATGGATGCCAGAAATTTACATGTAAGCTTGGGAATAAAAATCCACTGATGATTCCTAAACAAAAAGAAACTCAGAAAGTCTCTAAATTGCAAGTGTCAGAACTTCATGAAAACATCAACATACATTAGTTCTGCTTTCAGGCCCTCTCCTGGGTAATTTTTTCTCTGACAGGTGGAGTTTTGATCTTTCTCACTAGGGCTGTCCATAGGGCCTCACATTCCCCAAATTCTGATCACAGCATGTAAGAAGGCATGCTCTGACAATAACCAGAGGCTTTAAAACAGATTTTGGCTTTGCATACCACTCAGCCACACAGAGGAAACAAGTCATATTTGATTATAATTTCTAAGATTTACAATAAATGGCTTTTTAACCATTTTGATATAAAAGTTAAAGAAAGATAACAGCAATGCGAAACCATTAGAGTACAACCAAAACAGAAAGATGCCAACTCAAGGCCCATTATTCCAAGTTTGTTATGAGTTATGATACAATTTAGGCAAGCAACAAGACTAAGACAACAATTTGCAAAACAGGCTTTATATTTTCTTGCCTCACAGGAATGAGAAGAGGAATGGTTACACATACTGCTCAGTTCTCAAACAGTTAACATCACAATTTATATCACACACCTTATCTCTACAACACTTAACCTCTGCCAGCATTTTTTCTTAAGTCTTTAAGAACAAATAATTTCTTAAATTACAAAGTTGCAACTTTTTTTTCCTCCTAAAATATTTTTTTTTAGATTAATGGTTTATATTCTCCATGCGTTTAACAATATTTTTGTTGCATGTACCAAGAAACACGTTGGTGTTATCAAGTGCAGCTTTGGGTGATCTTGGTGCACAAGAGCATCAAACTCAGTTTTATTAAAGATTTCTTGGTCCCGTTTGTTTACGTGCCCGTTCTAACAGCCACAGCATTGCCAACAGTGAAGAACTCCTGAAGCTACAAAAAGTCTGCCTTTAAACAAAAATATAAGATACAGCAATCAAGGCTACCTTTGTAAGTACAGCTGAAACTTTACCGGCAAAAATAAAAGAAACCAGTGGGGAATTTTTTTTTTTTTTTTTCAATTAAGGTGATTGTTATCTAACTCTCAGCTGGTGACCTTTTAGAAAGACCCTTTAGAGCTTTACAAATCTGGCTTCTGAGTGGAGTGCTCGGAGAACAATTATAAGTAAGCCATTCACTGCTTTTCGACTGTTTTTGCTCCGTCAGGCAGGCAATACAAACAAGCTACAGTGCTCTTCTAAAGCCTCTGCTCCAGAAGCAGTTTACACGGCTTTTTCTCTCCCCACACCATTATTACTTAAAACTCTGTGAACCATACTAAATTAGCAGCAGCGTCAGGAGAACTTCAGCTATCGTGAGATGTAGTTTTGTTTGGTCCTTGGGAATTGCCTGGGAGAGTTCGACTAGAACAGACGCAGCGAGATTAAAGTTTCTTCCTTCTCACGGGCTGAGCCCGACTCGCTCTGCGAAGGTTTCCGAGCTGGCGGCCTTCGCTTACAAAACAACCCAAAGAAACTAAAACAAAAAACAAAACAAAACAAAACAAAACAAAACAAAACAAAAAAAAAAGAGCCACGACCAAAGCCTTCAGGAAGCAGCGCTCACTCTTTTCCGCGGTCTTTAACCCACTCGGTGAACACTCCGACGGCTCAGCCCACCTGCTCCTCTTAACTTTTTAAGGTGGCCATAGCCAGGCAAGTCAGTAGCCGCAGCCAGCGCGGCCCCGGCGAGCCCCTCGGTGCTGAGGCTGCTCCCGCCTGCCCGGCACGTCCCCGGGCTCTGCCCCTCACACCAACAGGTACCACCAACACCCCTAGCCCCGGCAGGGCTGCGCCGCCGCCCGAGCGGGAAGAGCCCCGAGGAGCCCAGACACCTCACCGGGGTAGCGCTGCCCTCCGTCGCTCTCGTCACGCTGGGCCATGCCCGACCCGCCCCACAGCCGCTGCTGCGGGACTAGGAAGCGGCCGGCGGCTGCGGCGGGCGGTCCATGTCGCTGCTCTCCGCTCCCCGCGGAGCAGCGCCAGGTTCAGCGCGGCTGAGGCGGAGCAGCCACCCCTTGCCGGGCGCCCCCTTGGCGCGGCGCGGGGCCTCCCATGGCGCCGGCGGCGCACACCTGGCTGCGGGACAGGTGCCGGGTTCCTCCGGCGATGCTCCAACCCCCGCGGCTCAGGCTCCTCCCGCGTCGCTGCCCCTGCCCGGCGGGGGAAGCACCGCCCGCCGGGGAAGGGAACGCCTGCGCGGAGGGGAGCGAGGGGCGGCCGCTGGGCGCCATTTTAAATCGCCTCGGCGCCCACGGAGCGGCGGTTGTGGTGCCTGCTTAGCCCCGGAGAGGCGGCGCCCCGGGAGTGGGGCTGAGGGTGCTGGTTCCGAGGAGCCCCTGGACCGGAGGGAAGCGGGGCTGTGGCTGAGGGCGCTCATTCCGAGGAGGAGCCCCGCGCCCGGCGGGAGCCGCTCTTTGGCTGCCGGGCGCTGCAGCCCGTCCCGCGTTACTGCCGGCCCGGCGGGCGGCCCTGTCCGTCCCCGGGGAAAGCAGGTGGGCAGGCGGGCTGTACTGCTGTTGCCGCCTGCGTTTAGGAGGAAAACTAAATTCAGCGGTTTTACAAATGTGGGCTGCGGAAGGGGTGGAGACATCAAGTGCAGGTGTGTCCTTAGCTCTGTGGAACTTCGGCATTACGCTCTGTAATGCCAAAAGTGGAGGCTCTGCGGTGGTAATTTTTTGTATGTTTATCTTTCCGTTCTCTTCACCCTCCGTCTCGAAGTGCACCCTTTTGCCGTTCACATGGACTGCTTTACCCGCACACTGAAATTCCGAGCAGTCAGCACCTGACAGGAACAGATCTGTCATGTTTCCTTATCATCTGTGAAACTCGGCACTGCCTTTTTTTTCTGCAAAGGTCATATGTTTCGCACCTAGACTCGGTGATCATGTCTCTAGAACGGTGGTGAGATAAAGCTATCCCCCATCTGAACCGAGGATATAAGTACTCTCGTCACCTCACACCTCTCATGTCTACACTGAAGCTGGAAGTGTGAGGGTAGCAAATGCAGAAATATCTGAACTTGTGTTGGTGTAACTAGTTCGATATCAAGCAGTGCAAACCCATGATTATTCAAGCTTTCATATGGGCAGGTTACCCATGAATGAATTGTGAGAGGCTAAGGTAAACCTGTACAGAAGTACTTGCCACCATGACCCTGTTGGCACCAATTCCCTACTATAAAGATAAGAATTTGGTAATTATGAAACTGCTCTGAAAATCTACCATCAGTCAAAAATTACACCTCTGCAGATAGTTTGTTTCTGTGACTGGATCAGTCCTTAGTCTGCTGTATTTCTAAGATTGGTATCATAAAATGATTTAAGATTTGCACTAATTTCTGTGTATCATCTTTTGAAAAGCACTACTATGTCTGTAAGATAGCTTCCATATTAAATGTAAATAAATAAAAGCAAACCAAGGCACTATAAACTTGTTCATATGCAAAAGATTTTTGGAGCATATACTGTCGCTAATTCCTTTTTCAGTATTAATATTTTTTCTTCTGTTTTTGAGAGTGGGAATCAATTCTTTTGTTGGAGCAATCAGAAGAGAATACTGTTATCATGGTGTGTCATTGTACTTGGGTCAGTTTTTTGGTTCCCAGGGTAAATAACAGAATGGAAACACAGTCAGGAATTCTCTTAAGTAAGTAAGTGCCTGCACAGGAGATAATGATACTCCCAGCTTCCTAACATAATTTAGGCTGAAGAAACTATTAGAAAAAGCTGCTGCAGAAAATCTTCCAGCAGTATCTCAGCATACAGAAAGTCGCAGAAAATTACAGCCTAGTCAATATAAAAAAACCCCTCTATTGCACATGAATGGCTGTATAACTCATAGGAAAGGGGAAGAAGCATTTCTGGTTGTCATGAGCTATTGCCAAACGGTGTTTTGCATTAGCAAACCATCAGTTCCGTTCATACCCCCTCCATCCCAGAGAAGGTAGTTTCTTATTACCGTAGGCCTGGGCCCTAGGGTATAGCACCGTGTCCTGCAGCCATAGGGAGGAGGAGAAGGGAAGATCCAGCAGGCAGGAATTGTGCAGCAAGATTGATTTATTTAATTATTTTACAAACTCCTTCATAGACTTTTTTCTTCATAGTCTAATTGGACAAAGGATCAGCCACCTCTTGGGGTGATTGGCTAAAATCCTAAAACATCCATTGACAAAATATTTTTCTACTATACCATAAACAAGACTTTTCAAGGTTGCAGGTGGCTTGGGTGTTTACATAACTCTGCTACCTCTTCTGTGAGAGAGAAAAGTCTCTCACGGACTTAGAAAATAGCAAGAAAATCCTTGCTAGCAGCATTTTTGTATCTACAGTTTCTGTCTGCAAGTGTTGTGTATTATTACTCCTCTGCACGGGGAAAAGCTGAAGGGCTCACATTGTGACTACATACAGTGTCACACCACTAGCTCTGATAAAGTGGGGCATGTGCTAATTACTGAAAGGAAACAGAACAGGTACTGCCAGGTACAGGAAGTATAAAAGCATAACTCAGTGCAAAGGGGACCTTTAGCACCTTTCTTTTGCAGCAGCTGTGCAAAATTTAAAGTTCACACAGGAGGGCACACAGAAATCAAGTCTTCCTGTTTAAACACGTGGGTTGTAAATAAATCCTCAGGAGCATGATAAGAAGTTAGTTATTATCAGTCTTCTGCCACTGATTCAGGGTCAAGTAAACCTGTAGAACACTTAATTTTATAAAAATTCTTGGGATAAAATCTTGTTTTGTTTAAGTGTCTTGCCTGCAGCTGTTGCATAGAAATGAAACACTACATAGAGCAGCCTCAAACTGGCAACTGATGTTCACCTAGTGGGCAAGAAGCTTCTACATGTCTAATAATAGACTGGTGCTAGAGAATTTATAGTTCAAAAGTGCTGTCATACAGACACATGCCAGCAGAGTTCGATATGCTAGTTTTATGGTTATTCTGCAAGAAAGCATGAAGAGTTTGTGCTCTGTTCTGTCTCAGTGATTTCTCCAAAAAATACTATATAATAAAAGTACACCAAATACCAGTCCTTCCTCTGTTTCATTAGAGCCAAGAAACAAAAATGCAAGTTTCTGTCATACTTATGCCTGTAGATGTGAGGAAACATTCTCTGCTTAGGCTTTCAGTTCTGTTTTGAAGCTTCAGCAATTTTGTAATTGATACAACTTCAAATTTGTTTAAGAGCTAGATGAGAACATCTAGATTGAATTTTCATCACAAGCCAACTGTGATGCAAGCAGCTTTCAGAGTGAGCCAAACTGAGCTTCATTTGAATCTGCTGTGCAGCTCTTGGAAGTCAGTAATCCTCTGTCATAAGCTAGAGGACATTTTAATATATTTTTTTCTCTAGTTAACCAAAGATTTGCATATTGTGAAAGTACAACAGTTGTGCATCAATGAATGTGAGCTGACCAACAGCTCTTGCCTCCACTTGCCATCACTGTGATTTAAGGCAGTTTTAGTTCACCCAAGCCAGAGTGCAAGGGTACCAAGTGTGGCAGTGCTGGATACTCTGAGTTATCATCCATCATGCCATGAGTCAGGGAAGTTCTCTCTTGAAAGCAGATGTTAGCACAGAGATGAGATGAGATATTGCTCCTTTTCCTCCTTGCTTTACAGAATTACTTGCAGGCACAGGGAAGTAACTCATGCATGTTATATGGCACAAGAAAAGGGAACAATGAATAAATTCAGGTTTCTACTTACTCATAGCAATGAAAAGGGTAATAATTCTGTGAAGAATGTCAATACCTTGGAAGCAAATGGTGATGCTTTTGAGAAGTGAGTTTTATGCTCTTCCACTTCAGATTCATCAGAAATTAATTTTGTTCACACAAAACTATTTCTGCCTGTCTGTATTGATAGCAGTCCATTTCCAGCATGGCCACCATTCACATGGGTGTTCCTACTAGCAGGAACTAGCAGGGGTATCTGTACACCAGGCCATTTTAATAGGTTTGGGATGAATCAGGAACAGCTGGAGAATGTGCCATTTGATTATCCCAAAAGGCTGCCTCTTCCTATAGGAACTTAGACCTGATAAAGGATGAGGAAGCTTGGTCTATAGCTTTTAACCCTTTTGTTACCACTGGGTAAGAATACACTTGAGATGGTTACCCTCCACAAGATAGCAGGAAAATGAAGAGCAGGAAAGGCAGGGGAAGAGTGAGATTTTCCAGCATGTTTGAACCGATACTACTGAAACAGGATGCATGACAGGATTGTTCCTGTCGCTGTCTACAAGCTGTTTAGGAAAGACAAAATGAGTAATAAGGTGTGAAGAGTAAAACTATATCAACTAAAAGTATTGCTCCTTGTATAATATCTCAGAAATGCAGAATCCTAAGTGCCCATAAATAATTGCTAGCAAAGTATCCATGGTACCTCTGTTACAGATCTTCACTCATCACTAAATTATGCCAGAGAAGGAAACACGGTTGTTATTATGCACAGCTACATAATGAAGAGTTGGAGTTCTATAACAGATTTATTCTCTTACGCAAGTACAATTTAAATTACATTTCCAAAAGCAAACAGATCTATTCTATAGCAGTTGCCAACATGGCAACTTTCTACTGGAACTCACTACAAAGAAAAAAAGAAGTACTGGACTAAAAATCAATTGTTGTCTATACCTAGGAAGGATGAATGAAACTAAGTAACATTCAGTTTGGGCAGGGAACAGATCCCATTATTATGTCTCCATGGATCTGCAGTGCTTCAAGGAATTTAATATTTTTTTATTGAATACAATTACAGGAAAAATGGCGGAAAAATATTTAAAAGCCATGAATAACAACTTAGACTCTCTGAAGACTTTGTTGTCAAATAGATGAGGGTTCCAGAGTCAAATGATTGAGGGCTAGAGCTCCATTGCAAAGTGAGAACATTTAGAAGCCAAATATCAATGCAAAAATTAGAAGTTATTAAATGTAAGAAAGAAAGGAAAAAGGCAAAATCCTACTTAAAGGGTATTGGAAACATATTGAATGAGAGTTTCGGTGGATCAATGCCGCGTTTGTCCCTGCTGGGTCCCTCGTGGACCTCTTAGGCAGCGCTCTGCCAGCCCCCACGCGTGCACCCATCTCACCTTGGCAGGGGGTTGTGAACAGCCGCTCACACAGACAACCTATGCATGAACTGGAGACAGAGAGGCGAGAGGGGTTCTCTGCGTGCAATTCCGAGGTGTTTAATGGCAACACCCTGAAGAGACGCAAGAAAGAACAACCAAACCGAAAGCCCACGCCCATTTTATCCTGAGAACTCCCAAAGGCGGGCAGAGCATCCAAAACCAATAGTCTGAGGGCTAGGGGGCAGAGGCAAGGCTGAGTGACATAACAGGGGTCAGTGGGAAAAGTGAGGGAGAGGGCCAGTGACCAGCAGGATCTAGACAAAGGGAGAACTTTCCAGCACAGTATTGTAGGGAGAGATCACTTTTAGGGTAACTTGGGGGGTGTAAAGTGGACTTAGCCACCGCAACAGAAACATAAAGGATGTTCTTAATATTCATTATTGCACAAATAAAGTAACTACAAAAATGAAAAATTCAACACCGAGTTCTGTCCCGTATCTGTAAGGGATCAGGCTGGCCCATCATAGCAGGTAGAGGTTAATGAGGCAAATCACTCCTCAGACAATGGGCCTAAACAACACACAAGTTGTACTTTTTTTCAAGTAAGTTGGGGATCAGTAAAGGAGAAAACTACACAAGTTTGTGTGGGTCATGACATCATTTCTGACACATTTGTCTAATATGTTCCTAAAAAACTCCAGTGGTGGAAATGGCACCCCTTTTTTAGGCGCTGTTTATGTATTTGCTTTCAGTACTGCTATTGTACTGTACTGCTCTTGGCTTGAGCATTTCCATGGCTACAAACAGAAAAGCAGAGATGAATCTGAAAGTGTACTCATCTATACTTTTTAACAGTATTTCTAACAGGCGTAATTGCTTAGAGTGGTTTGAGAAGAAATTCAAGAATTTGGAGACAAGGAGAGTTGCTGCTTCTCCTGTGTCTCTGCTTGTAGTAAGTAAAATAAGGCCTGTGCAGAAATGATGGGTAGTTAACCATTAACAGTTCCTGAAATCTTTATATGACAAGCAGCTGTAGCACTATTAAATGGCTGTTACTGCTGTTAATAGAAGGGACCCTGCATTTTTACCGAGGGACACAGAGACTTAGGGCTTTTGTAGCCTTCCAGAATAATCTGCCCTACTGGAAGGCTGCCAGTCAGAAGGCAGTGTCCATGGCAGCCTCTCAGCTCAGCCTCTGTCCTCACTGTTTATAGGTGAAGTTGTTACACACAGATGAAGTAGGGCAGTATTTTGTCACTCAGTGGCTTTTTCTCAGCAGCATGTTGGCCCACTGCCAGCTCTGTCAGCTGTTTTTTCCTGTTTATCCCACTATCACTCTATTGGAGCACAGAGGTAGATCATAAAATTTATAAGCGCCTGCATGTAATACTACATTTTCAGAGGAACTTGAACAATGGAACAGAAGTCTTACAGTAGGAAGCTAAAATGTATCAGTAAAGTCTCCTTTGTCCCAAACCTCTGGAGTCTTGTTGCTAATAGTTTCACAGGTAATAAAAGAAAATTATGTGAGATGCTGTATGTGAAAGGTAATGACTAATTAATTTGGGATAATACTTAACTATGCTGGTCCTGGCAGAGAAAGAATGAGTTACTGTGAAGGAATCCAGGCTTTCCAGAAGGTTCACTACCTTTCCACGTATTTTCACATCGGACACTCCCATGAAGTCACAATGTGACATGCATTTACAGCCTGTCCTCCCACTGACAGATGCACTTGCTGCCTAGGACTATACAGTCATTTTTGCATGACAGAAGCATTTTTTACACTGGAAACTAATTCTTTATGATATATGTATTTAGTATTAATTCAGATACAGGAATTGAAAAGCCTGGCTGATGCAATGTAGTTCTTTAATCAAGCATCTTCTATAAACGCTATGAAAATATACTCCTTCCACTGTATTTAAGAAATAATTGAAAATAATGTGGGCCTTAAAAGTTTCAACGATGAAGTTTGAACAAAAGTACTCACCCAAGGACCTTACAGAGCAACTCTTCCATTATTTCCAAGCATGTGTTTCTGTGTTGTTGTCACTGGACTTCTAATTCAGCAGAGTCAGAATGATTCTGCCCAGGATCCCAGGTCACTTTGGCTGCAGACTTACAACACCAAAGAGTACAAGGCTCCACCAAGTGGAATGTGAGCTGTTGGGACTTTTTTTCTTTTCCATGAAAGGAGGTGCAGCCATAGACTTAGGAAAGTGCACTTTGTTGCCACAGATGCAGTTTTTCACTTATATCACATATAAGTGAGATACTGATTACTTGATGGCTGAACACAAGTTGAAAGCAGAAATAGAAGTCTGCTGGGTTAGATCCCGTATTACATACAAGTTCTGTAACTGTTACATGAGGGAGGGTCCGGGTTTGCTTGGGTTTAATTTTTTTTTTTAAAAGGTCTCATGTTTTCTAAACATGAATTTATCATTATAAATTAACAATTAACTTCTACAGAAATAAAGTGGGGACAAAGCTAATTTTGTCTTTTTTTTTTTAGAGAACACATGCAATGTATTTAATTTTCCTACATCCTAAAAATCGTTTAAAAAATTACAGCAATGAAAAGGACTCCCAAGCTAGATATGTCATGCTACTTCTCCAGAATGTTTAATGCTTAACTGCGTGTTGTATCTAACTTATACACATTACAAAAGAAAATGAAGACACACACACACCATCCAATTGTCCTTTTATATTTTTATTCGGTGTTAAGTAACTCCACAAGAAAACAAAATCAGTTACTCTGGTGTACGTGAAATCAGAACAATACAACCACTTGAAGCAAAAAGTAGAAACAAATTTCAGCCCAGGAATGGAAAACTGATACTTCAGTGCTATGGATATGCAATGCGCTTCATCCCACAGAGCGGTTCAGCGTATGCCAACCTTTAACGCTCTTGTTGTTATTGTTGTTGGTGTGTGTTTCTATCCATATAGAAAAACTAAAAACCACACTTCAACTCTCACTGAAAGCCTTAGAGCTTTAGCTGTTAAACTATGAAAACAAGTAAAGACAATTTGTTATTGCCCAAGCTCAATCTAGGATTTTATTTTCCCCAAAGGTGCTGGAATCATTACATGCCACAATGTAACTACGAGCAACACCTTTGTTACTTTTGAGCCCTTTCTTACCAACAAAGCAGCTCTAGCCAGAATAACTGAGCTGAAGTTTGTGTTTGAAATATGTCCATTTGGTCATTTTCTGTTCTCAAATGAAGTTCTATTCCATTCTTCACTGTAGTGATTTGAAGAATTTGTGTGTAAAGTTCTTTTTTACTTTCATGTTACAGTTAACTAGTTTCAGTGCAGGTGCTAAACAACCTCTCAAGGAAGCTCCAGAAGAAAGTAAAATATATAAAAATCTATTCAAAGTCTGCAAATAAATTAAGAAAAGAAACTGTAAAGTGTCAAAAGATTTGTTGTATGAATACAAACCCTAAAACATAGTCTAAGAGGAGGACCAAAAGAAAGTCCTTGGGTAAGGGCAACCAAGCCAGTTTTAGCAAGTATCTCACAAAAAGCATCGCACAAAGACTGGCATGGTTTCCCAACCACGTATTTAAATTCTTACACTGTCAATTGAATAAAGGCAACAAAACCCAGTTACTCAGAAAGCATTTCTAGCGCAGAACATATTTCAAAGGCAGTTCAGCTCACATGTCAAACAGCTACGTTTCTTGTGAGGTTTATTGCCTGTCAAAAACAATGGTGAAGCTTTTCAAGTCAGTATTGGACTTTCTGCACTTCCTGGTGTTATAGACATGCTGCAATCGTGTAGACTAGTTAGTTGTTGTCATTTTTAAACTAGGAGTTGGTAAAAACTTAGGATGTTTAGTTTTGCAGATATTGCTCCTCCTGGCTTATACATTTTGCATAATGTGTTAAAAGCACAAGGAGTTGATAGTCTTGTACAGATGCAACTTGACAACGTATTGACTTTCTAAGTTAACAAAATAAAATTTAAAAGCAAGTCACATAAAGCAACAATCACTACTGCAATCACACATGTATGTTGTAATCATCACCTTCCCTACCCCCACCCACCACACACATAACTTGCCCCACACATTCTCTCAGAAACACAAAATGAACTACAAGATTTACTAAATTACAGCCACAACAGCAGCTAACTGCAGCAGCCACAGGATTTCTTTCAAGTGAAGCACTGACTCTTTGCATTTAAAACATTGAACACTCTGAGCATTTTAGAGTTTCAGTCATTCAGGCTCAATTTCAGTTACAGGATGCTTTTGCAGGTTACATGAATGCCTTCATCTGCAACAAGACAACATTCTCATTACTCATTAACAAAATTCACAACAATCCACACATCACCCCAGTGGTTTATTATTTTTGGTGTTACTTTTTGAACTTCTGCCCCACATTGGCAAGTTGCTAAAAAGGACAAAAAAAGAAAAAAAGGAAAAAAAACCCCACATTGCCTCCATACCTACAAAAAATCCTTGGCTTCTCCAGTTAGCAAAAATACAAACCATGGTATCCTCAGTGTTGGTTTGCGGGAGGGGGGAGTCAGAGGATAGAAAACACAGTTTCTGTAAGTCTCTAAAGCACAACCCTGTTGTTCCTACTTCAAAGTTATGAGATTTACTGAATGAAGACTGGACAAGTCATTCATGCTTTTCTCCTGCATTCAGAAAGGCACTGATAGATTACAGTGTTAAGTATTTATCTCCCAGTTCTTAAAGAACAAAGCCTAATGTGCAGAAAGCTGAAGTCTCTGAATAGCAGAAGTAGTTGTAGACACTGCGATGCTAAGAAGATCATAATAGTGGTAGGGCTACAGTTACGAATGAAAATAACTGCAATTAAGATGCAAAAAAGCAGTGGTACTCCTAAGACAAGCACATGCACATCCATTCTTGATTTGACAACACAATCTAGTCTAGTTCAAATAGCCAAGAATTTAACAGTATTTTTGGGGAAAAAAAAATCTTCAACAGGACAGCTGTGTCCTCATCTATAAAATAAGCAAGAAGAGAAAGATAAATACACATCTGAATCCATTAACTGAAGAGGAAACTCAAGTTGTTGTTTTAGAGCTACAGACCCTCAAGAAGGATAGTTTTCCATCTCATGTTACTTTTCAATCATCTGTTCTACTCTGCAGTTTTTACAGTTGAGTTCGAGAAAAAAGCTCCTCCTCACACGGATCAGCCCATTCGCTTCCACCTTCTGAAGCTGTGTCTTCAGAGCTGGAGCTTTCACTGGAGTAGATCTTCTTCCTGAAGCCATTTGGTTTTGCCTCAGCATTTATATCATCTGCACATCTTGCTTCATAAACAGAAGAAACCTAAGGATTTAAACTGACAGTGTTGATGGGGAACAATAAAGAACACGCTTGCTTTTCTCTGGGATAGGAGGTTATATGGTTTTGTAGTTGTCCAAGAGAGATGCCATGATTACAGGGCAAGTCCTCCTCTTTCCTGACTTAGTCCACTAAGTAGAAAGGACTGCAGAACAGCAGGAAAAAACGTGGGGCTTTTATTATTTTTTCCTATTCCTTAATTTTAGGATTTGCACAAAACAGCAAGAGAATCAAAAGTGAACTCAGGATGTACCTTTATCACAGTTCATGTTAGAAAAATTACTGTGAAGGTTATCTCCAAAACTTGGTAGTAAGTATTAAATAGTAAGAAAACACAGCACGTATCTGACTAAACTTCAAGGAAATGTATTTTAAATATATTTTCATCTGGATGAGTAAAGCTATAGCAAGCATGCCACAATGTTAAACTAAGTGCTATCATCACTATGAAGTTTAAAGGTATATCAGTAAATACATGTGTACATGAAATTTTTTCCCTAGTGAAAAAAAATCAGGGTTTTTTTGCTTGTAATAAGGACAGTATTCAGCATATATTATCTTTATGCCTTTAGTTACTGGTCCTTTCTGCCCTCATAGTGCACTTCAGCTCACTCTAAGCTTACTGAAATTAGAAGTTGAAGGAAAAGAAGACTCATGTTTAACACTCATGACAAGCAAAAGCCAAGTGTTCCCAAAGAAAACTGGCTTTGCTTATCTACTAGAAGTACAGCTGTTTGTACAAAGGGTTGTACTCCCCACAGTACAACACCTTGAGGAACTTTCAGAATGATGCCCAAGATGCAGAGAAAGTTAAAAAACAAAGTAAGAGAAGAGAAGCTTTTGAAAGTTTTTGCAGGAATTTGATTTGAGGGTAGACTGAGAACTGTGATGAAAGGAAAGATGCAGTAGCCCACCCCTATAAAGTAAGTAAAAAACTTCCTCCCCAAAACCATTGACAAACTTACCATATTAAAATCTAAAAGATGTTCATCATCATTGGATACTTCCTTTACATCTGCAAGTTCTCCTACACCATTCTCTCCCTTGGCATTTGTATAGCACTCTTACATTGTGTTTGTGGGGGTGTTTCAGAGGCAAAGGAAGAAAAAACAGAATTGAGGAACACTGTTATTTACATTTACCATAAATTAAAGCATCCAGAGAAGTATTCTTGGAATTCACACTCTATGCCATGTAAACTCTGTGCTTGTGGGGGATTTTATGGTCTGACACCCTTAAAAATATAAGCACAATACCTCACAGAACTTAATCAAATCCTACCTGGATAACCAAATAGTAAAAGAAAAAGCTACTTAGATAATGAAAACACCTAAAATACTAACGTGCAAAGAGCAAGAATTACTTTTTTATGATAAATGGTTCAGCACATTTTTAAATTCTGATACTGCACTGTGTTCCACATCATTCCTATTTCTATACCCATACAGTATAGACTGAAACAGCAGCCTGATCCTCACTGAAACTCAAAAACCTCAGCTGATGTGAATGGCTGTGATTTCTACTTACCAGAGTAAACTTTATGTAATGCCAACATCTATCATGTAGATAGATACATATGGATCACATGCACTAACACCCATATATAAAAAGCACCCATACTGAAAACGGGATACAGAAGAAGCTTTGTGGAAGAGTAACATCACCTCTGAGGATAAAGTCCCGGTCTTGTTTAAAAACTGAGTCCCAAAGCGCAAACCCTGGCTCTGTTGTCCCTGACAGACACCCTGGCTCTGCACCAGCAGCTCCTGAGCTTGGCCGCGTTTCCCCCGCGCGCCGCGGAAGCGCTGCCGCAGTGACGCGCGCTCGCCGCCAGGGGACAGCCCCGCCACCGTCACCGGCTCCCGTCACCGGGCACGGCTCCGCGGCTGTGCCGAGGGACACTGAATACCCCCGCCTCGGGAAGGAAGACTGACGGCTTTCTCTGACATGGCAGGTTCTGAGCGCCAATCTGCTCTTGCACTGTGCACATTTCTATATTTGGAAGCGAAGTAAAAGTTAAGGTCTTCTTAAAAATCACTCAAACTGTCCTAAACACCAAAGTAAGGCTGATTTGGAACCAAGAACCCAGTTTAGTTGGTTGCACTTAAAGGTGCACTTCAAAAATAGTAACTGGCTAATCTACTTTCAGATTATTAAGGAAATGGGTCTCTGATCAAAACTTTCTCACCCTGAGCCTGTACCAACAGAAAGCACCAGAGATCCTGTCAACTCAGGATACAGAATGTTCTTACTTAGCTTCTTGCTTTCTCCCCAGAAAAGGTGAATTGGTATGCAGGCAAAAAAAGCTGCCTGGATTCTTGCCAGTCCACTGAAAACCTGGGCTTGAGTCAGTTGTCAGATGCTACAAATTCCTGGGAGTGCTGGAAGCACACCTGCTTCTGGTCGTGAGCAGCCTGCCTACTAAGACTGGACTTGCTCTCTGTGCAGGACAGAAAAATTCCCAGACTGTCAGTGTGAAAGGAGTGGCCAAGTGACAAATCCCTCTCCTTCCCAGTCTCAGAGAGATTCCACACATTCACTGAATAACTGGCATGTTATTTATGCACACCCATAAAAGGTAATCATCATGTTTTCACATTCTTATAGAATTACCTATCTAATAAGTACTTTTCAGGATGAAACATTAAAAAATGTAATGAAGTGTTTTCAGAATCAGAGATTTTCGGTTTACTTAATTGCAGGCTTTGGAATTAAGTAAATTTCCATAAATGTTAAGACTATTTTAAAACCACTTTCTTTTAAAACCAACTTAGAATCATGCTAGAGGTCTACTACAAGTGCAACTGAAGCATCCCAGTTCTCTCTCAAATCAGAGAATTTTTTGTGGAAGCTTACTGGTGTGGGTTTTTAAAATACAGACAGTAAATCCAATTCATCTGCAATTCCAGTCCATAACAAGGAGCATTTCATTCTAACATGGGTGCAACAGCAAGTTAGTTCTAACAGGCAGAGGTGCTTACCTTCACACTGTGATGCAGGAAAAAGGGGAGAATAGAGCGCCTTTTCCCACCAGCATTGCTTTTCCTGGCTGCCACTCATTCTCTGCAGATTAGTATTCAATATAGGAAAGTGTTTAGACAATAATCACACTTCATTATGCCATAAATAATATACTTACATGTAAAGGAGGAAACTCTGGTATTACAATGAATTTTCACAAGTCTTACAGGTCACGCTGCTCGACTTGTAATACTAATGGGAAATGACTGTCAAACTACAATGAACATCCATTCTCTGAACTCTTACAGCCAATATGAATTCCATGCTGGGGCTCAGACTTTGCCCACACAGAGTTACACAAATCCAGAAAAAAAAAAATTAATTCCAGCCCTACACTTTATAATCTAGAGAGAGCTACCCGATAGATGAAAGTATTAGTGAAATGTTAGCCAACATGATAAATAGTTCAGTGTAAAACAAAACAGAAAAGAAAGTGAACAAAAAGTGGCAAAATTTCATGTTTGAAGTTTGGAAGGATGAATTAGCAGTACCATTACCCAATGGGAAAACACAAAATTAGAGAATTTTGTGTCAACATGAAGAAGTGGTTATGAGGATGATCAATGATTTGTATTTGTGCTAGAAGTAATCTATTCACTAAGATTGCCAAAATACTTTCCCTTCCCCCATATTTTAATGCTAGTTTAACTTTATCAGAGGCCTTTCCTTACAGAATTGACAGACACGGCTAAAATACCAAGGGCTTGTCACAACAGACATGTCCCCAGTTCCATGGCTGTACCTGAGGTAACCCCATTAGCCTTCAAAAGATGATGCCAGCTTATAACATCCTCTATAGTTATAAAACAAACTATAGTGCAACTGCTTACAACAAACACTAACAGATGAGCTTCAACACTGACTTTCTGGCCAGCTTCCTCCTCTGTAAACTTGAGAATGTTTAAACATGGAAAATTAATGAGCATCCATTTGTTCGTCCTTAAGCTACTGTAGAACTACACACCCATAGAACTTAAACTTACAAACACTTATTCCTTAATAAAGAGAAGCCCCTCTCAAACCAAAGGAATGACTCAAGAGCGCTGTATTTAGAAACAAGTCCTAGATTCAACTTATTTGAACTTATCTGTGCTGGTTTCCTGTCATAAGACTGAGAAACAGTCTTTTTGGAACCAGCCTCCAAAAATTCAAACTTTTAATTCCAGAAAATGGAGTTCTTAGAAATTTAAGCCATTGGTTGGTGTCTTTTTTAACATAAAAAAAAAAAAAAGGAAAAAAAAAAGAAGCACAGCAGCTCAAGAGTATAAGCAGGACTTAGTAAGAAATATGTACATTTACAAATATACTCAATCCTGGAAGCCTCACTCTGTGCTGATTATAGATAGAGGCATCTAACTCTACAGGCACAATGCTTTATTAACTTCAAAGTCTCTGCCACTGCTGCTGTCACACCTGCATATGGGATAAGCTGGATGAACCCCAGCAGGTTACAAGCAAAGCCAGCTTGAGCCTGGCAGGGCATAACAAGTGCAGCAGCCTTCCTTCCTGGGCTGAGGCACCAGCAGAGCCCAGCACCTGCTCTGGGATGGCTCTGTGACTGAACTGACACTGGCTGCTTCAGCCCCTCTATGCTTCTGTCACAGCCCTGATACCTGGAGAGCTGGAGCAGGTCAAAGAGTTCCCAGCTCAGTGCAGAGTTTTTGTTTGGGAGGGGATAGAGGGCACTTCTGATGTCCATTTTACACATCTGTGGAAGAAGAGTTTTTTCCTACAGTTGCTTAAGTGTTTCCTAGAAATGTACAGTCTCACATTGTGAACTTTTTTTGTGAATTAAAGAGACACTCCCAATAAGTAAATACAAAATACCAACTCCAGAATAGCACCAAGAGTCTACCTTCCTTTGCTGGCAATTTTTCCCTTTTAAAACACGATTTTCAATTTACGTCTCCTTCTCCTCCTCTCTCACACATACTCATATATACTTCCAGTCTTTTATGAAAAGTTTTAAGTTGTCCAGCTAACCATCTAAATAGCCGTTATTTAGAATGGTTCTGGTATTAAATATTGTGACTGGAAATCTCTCCTTTCTGGAACTATTCATATTTATTTTACTTTATTCTTAAGTTGAACTCATAGACAGCAGGGCAAAACCAGCTGCAGTGCTGTTTCACTCCCAGTTTTGCTGCTGGTCAGAGGGAAGACTGCTGGGTTTCCTTTCTGGTTTTACAGCTAGGCACAGGGTAACTGAGGATTCTCCTAGACTATTAGATACTAATTTGGAAACACCATCACTAACTGGCTGTACTGCTTCAGCATACTTGCTGACAAGGGTCACGGCTGACAAGGGTGACAAGAGGCTTGCAGAATGTGAACAGAATAAGCACTAAAGCCTCAGTATGGTCTGAATGAATATTATCAGAAGTGTTACAACTGACAGAAAAAATCATATTAATCTGTAAGCACAGATTTATTTGAACCTGCTCTGCAACCCCTTACTATCAGGAAGAATACAACACATGAATAATTCAGAAGTCAAAGCAGCAATGAACCCACTGAGTCCCATTCCAAAAGATCGGGTCCTAATTTTAGTTCATCAGCCACCCAGTGAAGATACACTTGGCTCAAGAAGCCAGTCACAAATGAACAAAGGGAGCTGAGTCGAGACTTCATATTCTTAAAACCTATTTGGCAGTAACCTCATTGTCGAATTTCACTGAAAATATATGTGCAAGGGACTCTATTAGATAATCTAGCCTCTACTCTTGCACAAAGCTGGATTCAACTACATGCATCATTCCTACATTCAGCCTCATCAAGGCAGAATTTCCACTGCTTCCCTAAAAAATAATTGAGCCTTACAGTACGCTCATTGTCTGGTTAGAATTCTTATTCTCCAATTTCCCTTACTGTGATTTAAGGTCATCACATCCAGTTCCTTTGTGTTTACCAGAGACTACAGGACAACACAGCTTTTCCCTTATCTCCTCTAACTATGAATATGGCTTCTGCAAAGCTGCTGCCTTTGCTCCAAGTCTCTCTTATTTGAGATAAAACACCCCCAGTTCCTTCACTCTGTTTTCGTAAGTAGTGAATTTGGTGTTCTCTCCTCAAGACATCTTTCCTGATACACAGAGCCCAGTACTCTAGCAGAGCAACTCCCCTCTTACAGGAGAGCATTCCTGTTCATGGATCTCAATCTTGCTGTCCTTTGCAGTGTGTCATTCCTGATTTACACTCAACTATGATCTATTTGAAGATGCTTTCCTGTTTCACATAACTGCCTCACCTGTCACTCCTCCCACTGTGTTTGTAAAGAGAGTTATTATTTTCTGTAGAAATTTCAGTTGCCCCTGCAGGATTACATTTTACGTTTCAGACACTGCTCCATTTTAACAACCTTTTGATTCTAATCCTGTCTTCCAGTGTAAATGCAGACTTTCCTGTATTCCAGTGTAACTAACACTTCCACTGTCTAACAGTTAAACTAATCCTGTCTTCCAGTGTAACTGCAGAGTTTGTTATCATCAGGGATTTTCATAAACATGCCACACACTAGAAAAAATACTCGTCTCTGTTGTCCTTCAGTAAGCCACTGGCTGTTATTCTGAGAGTGCAATCTTTCTCCTAAACTAATACTTGGAAACTTTCTCTGTTACCCATGCATTTGGGCCACTTACAATTTAGAGTATTTCTTTATGGATTTTAAGAGGGTCATTGGTTCCATTTTCCCTGAGTTCCATTTTTGTCTCTAAAAACATGATATGCTTTTTATATATTTTCTATCTTCCATGTGCTCTCAAACAAGTATTCTAGTAGGCTTTTCCCAAATTAGTTGCTGCTTTTCATGATACTTGGGTGAATATTGCTATGACTAGCTGCAACAATGTAATATCTGTCTTTTCATTTAGCAATGACAATAGATGCTCTAATCAGTACCTTGGATATCACATTATCCTAGCTTTCCAAGTTAGTTCTGTTTCTCAAATATCTTTCTGTCATCTTTCTGTTTCTGATTTACTTCTAGAACTTTCAGGTGTACCAAATCTTTTTTATTGGCTTTGTTTAAACCTTGGGTTTTTTCCTCATGATTTTTAAACTGTTATTGTGAACTCTATCTTTTTAAAGTCCTTTCATACAAGCCCTTCAATATCTCTGCAAAATAATGTTTTCTTAATTAGAAAGTTAGAGCTTAAGAGTCTTTATAGGTATTTTCATCACCTGCCCTGATCAGCACTTACCAAGAACTATCTGGATCAGTCCTGTCTTAGGTAGCCCCCAAATTACTCACTCTTTTACAGTCAGTCCTTTGTTTTGTATGTGCATGACTCTACATGCTCTTTTTCCACTTGATTCCCCTGATTTTAAGGCATGCAGCAGACCTCTCTGAATTTTGTCTCTCCCTTATCCCTACCTGGATTTATGGTGGCTTATCTTCGACATTGCTGACCTCAGAACCAAGGTTTATAAAGCACTCTGCTTCCCTTCCTCTCTTGACAGCCCTTTCTAAAGGGGTTATGCACTTACATTGCATTACTCCAGTCCAGCACAGAACCTCACCAAATCTCATGGCCAATTCAGTCATGAGATCCACAAACACAGTTTTTGTCAGTAAAATTTCCTCATCCCCAAAACCTTAGGTGTCTTCAGACCTTAAAACCCCTTTTATCTTTCTCAAGGACTCAACAGTATGAGCATTCTTAGAGCATACCTGCTGGTTTGGAGCCCACATAAAATGTGTTGACAGGAGATGCAGTGTTGGTATATTATTCACAGGCCATTAACTGGTCCACATTGGGTACTTACCCATGACTCCACAGCTAAACGGTAGGAGCATTTACTCGGAAGAAAAAGGACTGTCCTTGGTGGGGGCAAGGGAGCTGTGTTTGTGGGGTTTTATGTAGTTGTTTGGGTGGCAAGTGCTGGTGGTTTTTTGTTGAGGTTGTTTGGTTTGGACTTTTAAAAATATTATTATTTTGTTGGTTTCATTTTGTTGTTGGTTTGATTTTAATTTTTTTTAATCTTATGGCTAGGTATATAAATATCACTCATGTTTGAAAAAGTTCTGCAGGAGCTATTTGCAAATTCCTGCTGCAAAATACACTATAATTCTAAAATAAGTGCTCTAATATAGAAGGTAAGAGGGAGGAAACTGAACCAGATTCTCCTACAGTCTTGTTTATAAATAGGAGGTATTCAGAGATGTGTGTTTGCACAGCACATACATAACTCCAGTTTAAGTGATGCAAAACAGAATGTGTTACTATTACACTGTGGTTTATACTAGTATTTTCACATCCATTATTTATGCAAAAATGTTGGAGGTACCTCAGAACACAACTCAAAGTTTACATTAGATGACTGAGTTAAACAGGGACTTTAATTTCTGTCCTAAGTCAAGCACAGAAACACAGAAAGTTTCATTAAAAAAAAAAAAATCTTTACAAATATTGATCTATACTAATCAGTCCAGACCATAGTGCCTGCTTTTCCCCTATGCATGTATGTGTGGGGTGTCCACAAAAAGTTTCTCCTAGACTGTCTTAATTCTAGGTATTTTATATTGATTTTGCTTAATGCTCATGAAAATAAATAATACCACTCTTAAAAAAAAAAAGGCTCACATCTTTTATAGACACTTTTAATGAGCCAAAAAGCCAATTACCTTCAGACTCCAGCTACTGGTGCTTAGAAAAGCTGGAGTGTGCTCACACTTTCTTGAGACACGGTAGATACAGGGGGATGAGTTAACCCAGGCTGTCTGAGCTTAGGGGGTAATCAAGCTCCCCAAGCCCCCCAGGAAGAGCTTAATTGCAAACCAAACTGGAGTCTAGACTGCTGAGAGGGTTGTTGGCCCTTTGTACTTCTCAGTAGCTTATCACTTTGAAGCTATGAAAATTCCTACAAAATCATGTGACCTGAGCAAGGGAAGCAGTAGGTTTTCCTCTTGCACTAAGGAACTTAAATAAAATAAAATGCCAGAGCTTTCTGAGCACTGTTCACTACCAAAAGACCTTTTACAAGCCCCAGAGCTACCATAAACTATGGTACCACTGTAAACTTATACCAGCCATTTACTAGTTTCTTGAATGGATAAGTGGTTGAAGTGAATAAGCAGCCTCACAGAGCACTACACATCCAGAAAGAAGATCTGAAAAGGGCTGGAAGGAACTTCGGGCTCTTGCTGTCACAAATAACTGCATAATCATTTGTTTGTTCATTGTGCCCTACTGCATGATGAAGTTAGATTTCACCTACTCCTACTACAAGGCCATTCCAGAATCTGTTCTGACTTACAGTCTAAGTTTATTAATTTTTTTTGATGACTCCTTCTGCAAGGCCTGGCACAAACACAGAAACTTCCCAGACTCCAATAAATATTTTTGAAGCCACTTCATCTCTGTTAACTTAACAGAGCAGGAGGAAGCAAGATGTCTAGAAAGGGTCTGGAAAAGCCACAAACTTGATTCTCTTGTGCAAGCAGGAGATATCAACTTACTGATGCTGGGAAAAGAAGCAATCAATTTAAAGGAGGATGAGAGAAGAAGCAAATAAGGAAGAAGGAAAATAAGAAAGTCTGATTTTGTTCAACAAAAAGGTGAGCTTCAGTTTTAGCAAGAGAAAGGTTAGCTTGCCTATATATGAGTTAGTGTTTCAAACTTATAATTGAAAAATATGCAATTGCACAACACAAGCTGGGTGCAACTCTTCAGTTGAAAATGGAAAAACTTCCTCCAAACGTAAATATTACAACTGCTGAGTATGTGCAAGAGGAGGCTGAAGAGGAAAAGAAAATGTAAGATGTAAGCAAAAGAAAATGTAAGATGTAACTTATACCTATCCAGACAATATCTCTGGGCTGGCCACGCATCTAATTGATTTTGATAGTTACATGTTTCTACTCAAGAGCAGAGGGAGCTCACAGCAAGAAAAACTCAGGGTATTTTTGGCTAGAATGGATTTTTTACCTTGATTATTACTTAACTTATGGCTAAAATTACTGGAAAGAAAACTCTGATCTTAACCCATATTTATGCTGAGTCTTTCTAGTACTGTGGTAGTGATGGATATTTTGCATCCACGTTTTATTTCTTTTTGGCTCTATGCTGACAAGAAGATGCTTTAATTTCCAGACAATTAAGCCTTTTTACAAGCCTTTCTTTGCTGAAGTTTACATCCAGTAGTTCAACTCCAAATTCTTCTACTTGGAAGTAACTATATTCAAAAGACTGGCTTCAGATCTTTTTCTTCAGAATTTTAAAATATGTTTGAATTAAAATCAGTAATATTTCATTACTCAAAATTTATGCACATTTTAACATTTTATATGTAAATCAGATAACCTAAAAACCTAAGGTAAACAGATTTTAAAGCCACATGAGTGTACACATGCATATATTTCTAAAGGTATGCAAGATGACACCAAAATACCTGAAGATGGTTTATTTTTCACAGAATCACAGAACGACTGAGGCTCAAAAGGAACTCTGGAGGTCATCATGTCCAACTCCCCCTGCTCAATCTGGGCCCAGTAGAGCAGGCTGCCCAGGACCTTGTCCAGATGTCTTTTGAAATCTCCAAGGATGGAGACTCGACAACCTTCCTGGGCAACCAGCGCCAGCACTCGGTCACCCTTACAATAAGCAAGTTTATTCTTATGTTCAGATGGAACCTCCAGTTTCTCTACAAAACTGTATTTTCTAGAGATCTATACAATCACAAACATTTACTCTAAACTGTCACATGACAAACTGCTGGTTATCAGCTGCCAGCTGCAAATTCTGTAATTTTATATATCCACATACCTCTTCATGCTCTCCCGAAGAAACAGGATTATCCTCACACGTGGGGAAATGACACCCTGCTTTACAACTGCAAAACCTGCCAGTCTCCTCACGTGGCTCCACTATTCTGCAGTTTACTTTAGAGCTCTCCACCACTCTCCCTTCTAGAGATTCTTTCATACTGCATTCTAAGCAGGGATCTTGGTTTCCTACTGGCAACATCCCGGCCGACTCTTCTTGAGAATCCAGTGATGTCTGTGCACTCTTCTCCATTCCAGACTTTTTTAATCTGGGAAGGAATTTTCCAGATTCAAGCTCTGATTTTCCATAATAATGCCCCTCTTTTTCTGCATCTTCTTCCAGAGGTTTGAGATCTGCTTGTGGATCCTCAAATACATCTACTTGAGGAGGAACAGCAATACCTCCCTCATCTTTTTCTGACTCAAATTCTGACTCGCTTCCACCACCTGGAGAAAGTTCAGATGCAGAAATTGGGCGAAAGTGAGTCCTCGGAGAAATCCGTATAGCCCTGTACTGCGTTCGATCAACACCACATATCCTGGGGTGTAAAACCTCACTGTCTGAATCAGAGCACAGAATCGACTTAGGTTTAAAACTAGGGCTGAAAGATGCGATTCCTTCTGGCTCAAATGAACACTCTACATGAAGAACTTGTGAAAATGGATTGTTCAGGTCAAAGGAAGAGAATGAGTATTCAAGCCCTGGTTCTTCGACTTGAAAATTACCACAAGCTCCCAGTAAGTCTTCATGGAAGATAAAAGAAAAACCCTTATTTAATCCATTATCTCCACTCTTTGATTGCTCATTCTGTTCAAATGATACAAACGGCCTCCATAATTGCCTGTGGCCAGGAGCAAAGCTATTACCTGGAGTCATAAAAACATCTGTACCAGCTATTGTCACCACATCAGAAGCTGCACACTGCAGTAAGCTCCCCTTTGAGTGACCAGGTGGCACCACTGCCCATTCTCCATCACTGTTAAATGTTTTGAGCTCCCCATACACACCACCAAGTATAAATGAGTTTTCTTTATCCTGGTTAACATCCCAGGGTTTTGATGGTGTGGTATAGTCACCACCATCTACTTTTGATAAATCATTTGAGACAAAGGCTCTCTTCTCTACATTCTCCTTTTGACCTTCCCAAAGGTGATACTCTGATCTTTGCACTGCTTTATTGGGTTCCTGGAGGGTTTCAACTTTTGCTTCTGTATCCAAACAGCAGCAATAGTTATTTACATCCGTTGAAAACAATTCATCTTCTATTCCTTCTATTTCTACCATCGCTGCAGAATTTCTGTCTGTCATATTTGTCCAAATATCTTTAATAACCCCTGAGCTGTAGCCATCTCCATGTGGACTGCTTTCCCTACACCCTTGTGTAGTTTCATAGTCTTTACTTTCTGCTTTTTGTTCTAGCTGAATACCACAGACAGATTCTAGCTTAGATTTCTTTTTGAAAATCAAAGTGGGCATTTCTCCTAAACCTCTAGCTTGTTGCTGGCAGGTTTCTTCTGGCAGAAAATCTAGAATTTCTTCATCTACATAATTCGAAGACACTCTAGGAACTACATAATTAATATCTTCTGCATTAAATTGCGTGGATTCTTCATATGGAATATTTATAGTCTCATTGTCTGAACGTGTTTCTTCAGAGTGTGACCATGGACTACAGGTTCTTGTTGAAAGATTAGAACAGTGTTCATTTTCATCAAAGGCACTATTTTTGGTCCATATTAGCAATCTAGACTGTGTTTTCCCAAGAATATTAGCAGTGCTACTAGAATCTGCATTTTCATTTCCCAAGTTGAGTGTTTCAAAAGAAAATGGTAAAACAGAGTTACTGCATTGCACTTCAAACACTGAAAAACAAGAGTTTATACCAGACCCTTCATTAATATCTGAAAAGAGCTCTTGATTGCCAGCAAGCATGTGTGAATTAAGCATTGTGCTGTCTAGGATGGGGGAGAATCTAATCGGAGAATCTCCTCCAAAACTTTCCCCATCTGCATCACCAGAACTAGAAGATGAACAGCACTCCCAAAATTGAGCTAAATTACTAAGATCTTGCAAGAACCACCCTTCAGCACCAACAGAGCTGGTCGAATCAGTCCATATTGCACTTTCCCCTTGCAACTCCATTCCATCTAACACTATGCAACATTCTGCCTCAAAATCAGTTTTTTCTTTACTCTTCTGTCGAATCATATTTAAAATCCGACTCTCCCCTTGCATCGTATCTGAGGCACCAGGATCCAACATGGATTGATCAATATCCACTTCATAGAAGTGCGTTAGTTCTGACAGATGAACATCATCTAAATATTTGTCGTCCTCTGGTTGAGAACATATTGAGGTCCCAGCGAGGTCAATATCCTCATTTAGAACTGCAGGCATTTCTACAAAGTGACCATCGATGAAAGTACCTGCTGCGAGGTATGTTTTATGAATATTATTGTTGCTAATACAAAGACCATGCACTGATTCAGACAACTCTTCTACAGCCTCTGATGTTACTCCACATATATCTTCTCTGTTGCGGTATGTAGTCTCCAGCTTGCTTTTTCTGCTAAGAGGAACAAAGTACTCCGTAATCGGCTCAGTATACCACAAGGGCTCTTCTTTATATTCCTTTTCATTTCTACTGTCTAAATATAAATCTTTTCCATCACTACCGCCAGCTTCTTTTCTTCCAATTTCTTTTAATGGCCTTTTACCTCTTTTGCACAGTTGTTTGATGGACCCGCTGCTGCTGCTGCTGCTGCTGCTTCCACTGTGGACTTTTCTATCAGCCTTTTCACCGGATTTCACTGACAGCCTGCTCTGCCCATTACGCCCTTTTTTATTCCGAACCTCTCTTGTTTTGTGCCTTACTTTAATACATTTCATTGATGCCTTGTATTCACCTTGATTACCACTAGAACTTGAGCCAGCCTCACTGGATCCGGACGACCAGGAGCGAGGACGCATCTTTCCCTCAGACTTATGTCGGACTTGCTTTTTGAACAAAACAGGCTTCTCTTCAACAGTGTTGTTACTAAACTTGTTTTCTTTCTCGTTTTTACTCTTCTTCTGCTGGGTTCTTTCCTGTACAGTGGCAGATACTTTATTACTTCTGTCTTTAGTTACTTCACTTTCACTGTTGCAGTCCTTTGGAGAAGATGTATCCGTGCTAGTTGGTGGAACAGTGGATGAAGATGAGGAGCTAGAGTAAGAGCATACTTTGGATTTATTCCATACAGTCATAATTTCCTGCAGGCAAACTGGCTTTTCAGAAAGAGGAGGAAATGCTTCATAGTACCTGAAAGCAAAACAAAAGGGATATTTGGATCATAGAGCTTCAGATAAGCATTAAGATTAGAAAGTATTACTAAAAACACAGAAAAGCACTACCGGTCTAACTGCTAAAAATCTAGTTCACACGCTACTCATTGCTCTATTTGAATGCTATCAAAGGGAAAATGAAAATGAGTTTTAAAAGTGCTTATATTAATATATGTTTAGCAATATACTGCACACAAGTCAAATTCCCTTTTCAGAGACTTCTAAATATCACTGTAGAGAGAAATTGTGGATGCTTACAGCAGTGGTTCCAGGTTTATTAGACAATGTGGCAATTCACTACAGTCTTCTTAAGTGTTTGATTTAGATTATAAATGAGGAAGTCCTGAATTTCAGTTAGTTCAGTCCTGAATTTCAGTTTTTAAAATTCTTGTTTATGAAATGAGACACTATCTGTTAAGTTCTGCAGTTTGATCATCCAGTTATTAAGAAAAAGCTATTAAAAAAAGATTAGGTTTTGAGTAGTTTAAGATGCTTAACAGCTTTATGCAAGAGGTACAAGATTAAAATATGGTTTTCTGCAACATTTAAAGTAGCATGTGTTTGGTGGTAGAGAGATTTATACTGAAACACATATATTTCAATGAAAACCTATTAAAAAATTTTGGAGTCCATTAAGTTAAATGCACATTAGCCCAATTAGTTCCCTGAAGATGGATCATCCATTTAGTAACAATTCTACTAGGTTGTTGCTACTATTAAGAGATACAGAAGCAGCTGTATCTCCAAGAGAGGTCAATGATAAAACTCCTGGGTAGTTCAGTAACACTGGACTCAGGTACTTGGTAACTAGGAGATCACTTTGGTTATCAAGAGTTTAAAGGTTATAAGAGATTTTTTTTGCCATTTATGCAATAGAAAGCAGTGAGTTCTGAATCCAGGAAACAGCTGATTCCCTCCCTGCAAATCTACATGTCAATTAATGCTGTTTTAAAGGGTTTTTTCTGGTTGACTTAGTCTTCAGGAAACTAAAATAAAGTACTGTTTGAGTTCTGTATATAGTCAAATGAAAGCAGTCAGGATTCGACAGAAATTAAACTAGCCCATGGTACCAAGTGCTTATATTTAAATATACAAGATTAACAAAAGAAGATGGCAGGAAAAGAAATGTACTTCTTAATTTCCACAAAACTCCAGATTCCCCACTAAGTTAATTTCACTGTGGTAAAATATGGGAGCAAAAATAGAAAAGCGTGTCAGATAACAATAAGAAAAAAAATGCATACATTTCTACTTGATCCTTTGCTGTGGGAGATAAATCAGTCTCAGGAGTCAAAGAGCCTTCTAACTTTTTGTGAATCTTCTCCTCTGTTTTGGAAGAAAATTCCAAACACTTAACAGAAAAATTCAAAAAAGCCAGTGTACTTTGTAACAATATTTAACAAAAAACACCAGGATGTGTAACTGTAATAGTAGTAAAATTTCCATAAAACACTATAAATAACAAAGAAATTACAAATTACCACCCAAGATTCAAGTTTTTCACAGTTGTCCAGTCCTGCAAATCTGACCAAACATGACTGGCCAGCAGCTCCATGCAACCACATGGATAGCAATGCCCCACTAGGAGAATTCCTGCTGAATGTTTAATTGTTTCATATCCAAATCCTTATCTCATTCTTGCACTGCTACAGACACAAAAAATATTTCTTAAAAAATCAACTATTTAACTGTTTTTATCATTGGCCACATCTAATTTCTCATGTGTTTCACTAAAAGGAAATACCCTTCCACAGTAGTTGCTGAGCTTTGAGTGGATGTAAAGGCATATTTCCTGTGTGAGAGGTGACTCTGAAAATTTTCTAATTCTTTATATTAAAGCCTTTAAAATATAAGAAAAGTGAGACATACTATTTTTTTTAATTTATTTTTTTCAAAATAAATGCTCAGCATCACCTTGGCTCAGGAAGAAGTTCACAGCATTATGAAATACTAAGGGGTGACTAATGATTACAGTTTAAATACAAAAAAAAAAAAAGGGAATGGAAACAGGTAAAATCATGCTTTAAGCAGGTAAATGTTTATCTCTTATTTACAGCTACTTATACTTCACTTCAAGTGTCCAAGGCTGCTACTGTGTCCCTGAACAAACATTTATGTGTGATGAACTTTCACTGGAGATAACACAAGTTTACATTATGCTCCCTCCCCTAAGCTTGATGTCATAAAGTGCCCATTATTATTCCCCTATAGCCCAGAAATTTTAAGTAGTGATGGCTGTTTTGGATGCTTTTCACAGGAATAGTTTCCACATAATTATTTTGAGGCATATCTACTCTTCGCAAGCATCAATACACAAAAGGAACAGAATCAAGCCTACTTTATTTTCATTACTTTTGGTAGGGAGGGGATGCTGAATTTGGAATATTTACTAAAAAAGCAGGCATAGCTGGCTATGAACAGTTATAGATTTCATGAACAAAACTCCATTTGTAAGTGGCTATTTCTAAAGTAAATAAAGCATACAAGCGCAAAATTGCTTAAATTGTTTGAATGAAATTATTCAAACATATTTTAAAACTGCATGGCCTGTACTAAAAGTTACTGAAATAACAGCCTACTCCCCCACACCCACCCCTGTCTCAGAATGTTGCGTAGTTGATAAATACAATGCATGGCCTCGGAAGTTTAAACATTTTTTTCCTCACCTTGCTTACTCTGAAGGTCTTTCAGTTTGGAGCAAAGCTCCTCCACTAATGTTTCAATTCCAGAGCTCTGCACGACAACAAAACCACATGGGAAAAAAAAAAGAAAAAAATAGAAAACATAACTTACTAAAAAGAATTCATAGAAATATATCAATACAGTAAACATAGCAGACATATTGTTCTTTTTGCACAGTAACTATCTATGAAAAATCAACAAAAATTATTTATAGGTATAAATCCAATCCTATAAATATGTAATTAGAGGTCAAAATGATTCCATGAAACATGAAGATACATTCACAGAGAGGTTTCAAACTACAAGTCACATTGTTGCATTACAGGATATCCAAGGCTTTGCAAACACTGCATGTCACATTTACTGCATGGTATTGCTGCAGATTTAGCCAGGAGTCTCAGGATAGAAGTTCAATCACCCACTGAATACTAAGATGCATTTCAAAAAGTTAAGCCTGATTCTTTTGGCTGCACGGTTTATACCTGTGGGAAGGGACTGCTAAAATGATACAGAAAATCAGGCATGAAGGTGGAAAGGAGAACAGTAGGAAGGCGTACACACGTGGCAGAGAGGGAGAGGAAAAGCTTCCACAGTATCTATATGCAAAACCCAGCCCACAATCTTGCCAATTTACAATAACTAGGTATTTTTTTCTTTTTAAACATTGTGTTACTAGCTCAACAACACAGGAGAGCAGAGGAAAAAATAAACACCTACTTCATATTCCCTATAAGCCTCTATTTTTCTCCTTTATTCCTCTACATAAATACTGAAATACTGAAAATAAACATACACAAAAACCAGTCCAATATATTACCCATAGAGAAAAACCCCATGCTATTCCAATGGAAAAAAAGTTGAATTCCCATCAGCAAAATATTAAACACCAATCTACAGCCTGAAATGATCATTCCTGTTGGAAGGAAAACTAGGTGAGGTGGGTACTGTATGGGTACTTGGGTTCTTGTTAATTCGATGCTCGGGAGTTGTACTTCACACTTTCCATAACAGCAAACAGAGCTAGAATCACAGCTAAACACAGCAATCTGGCACTAGTGGGGAGGATACAAGAAGTCCCCTGCACATCACCCTACAGCTGAGAGCGGTAATGAGGGAGGACCATGCAGCTTATTGTATCCTATGCACAGTTTCCTCAATATCAAATCCATCATTGTTGGAAATCTAGTTCCAATTACACTTGGAGAAACTTACACAAACCCCCAAGAAAATTATCTCATCTTCTGAATTTAAGATGATCTTATTTGTGCATATAGTTATGGGACATGTTTTCTCTCCAAAGGTAACGCTGATCAAATATCAAGTTACAGAAATGCACAGAAAAGAGTTTGATTTGCTGTGTGACCGTGGTGGTATGGAGATTCAATTTTTCCAAGATCTAAGAGTTTCTCATCTCTCCTGATTACTGTCCAGAAATTGCTGAGAAATGTGAATATATGTTGATAAAGAACAAGAAAATATTATGAAAAAGAGAATACTAATTTATGCAGTCAGAGTAGCTTGTTTAATTCACTGTCACAAAAACACTCTTGAAAAATCATACACTGAAGCGATGATTTATATGCTAACTCTAAACTTTAATTATTTGCAGCCAAGTGAGAAAGAAAGCAATTTTCTATTCCTAACTGTATTGCTGCACTGAAGTGCTAAATATAAACCTTTATGCCACATACTTAACTGAGGATGACTTAGCAATATCAAACTTCAGAAGGCATCTTTTGTATCAGTAAATTTACCAGCATAAATTAAATCATTTAGCAAGAACCAAGCAAGACAGTAATATGAATGAAGCTATGTAGTTGTAATAATTTGCCACATATATGCCACTTAATTTATCCATTAATATGCCACTCTTGACTCCCCCCCTCCTCCCCCCAAAAGGTCAACAGAGGAGGAGCTGGCCTTGGTTTTCCTTAGCTCCCAAAACTGTCTAATCAAACAGACACCTGTAGCAAACACTCCAAGGAATACAGATTCACTTCATTAACTTAATTATAACATCATGCTAAAAAAATGCCCCCAAACCAGCAACAATATGCTTACCATTGCACCGAAGAAGTGAAAACTTTTGGAATCAAACACTTCATTTCCTCCTGTACCATGAAACTAATACTTGAGTCAGCTGACGCGCTGCCCGCTGTCCTGCATGGCGCTGAAGGAGACAGCGCTCACTTTAAAACCGGGGGGGTGGGACCCACTGTGCAGAACACCAGGTCTCTGGAGATCCCCTGCTCAACTTCTTACTGCAGCACATGAAAACGTGCTGCAGACTTAATGTAATGAATGCCATGGCAGTTATTCCAAATATGACACTGGTGTTCTCGGAATATGAGATTTAGTTGCTTTTTTTATTGTTTACCCTAATGCCTTGTAGCTGTAACAACCCCATGGCCTGAAAATAACACATTCCAGGCACTGGCTTGGTTCAATAGGACACAACTAGCTAACAAAACTAGGTGATCCGGATGAAGCACTTTGCTCATGTTCAAATTTAAAGACAGACACCATACAATACAAATACTGGAGCATCTTACAAAGATTTTGAAATATGGAAGTTTTAGTGCCCAATTATGATTGCTTTTGTAATTCCATCATGAAAGGCTTAAAACTCAAAATTGTCTGTCCCAGATTTCTACTAACCTGTTTCTCTCATTCAAATTACAAAGGGCAGCACATAATTTTTTAATTAATATTTTTCATTTTGCATAACAATATATCCTGCACACCAAGCACATTTTATTCTGTTGTACTGTTTTTAACATTTTTCTCTTTCCTTCCCCTGCTTCAACATACATCCAGTTTCACCAAAAGTTGTTCTTTTTGGCTTTTTATCAGCTGGCTACAGCAAGGGAAGGATTACATAAAGGATAGGTGTTATGTTACTGGCATAGGAGGGATGGTGCTAACAGATAAATTAAGCTTCTGAACTCACCCAGCATGAACAAGAACAGTCAATCTGACTGCTGGAGTTACAGGACTCCAATAGCCACTGTCTTCCTTAGTGACCACCATGACCCTACTCAGAGCCTAATTAATGCAGTTCTGCATAATGGAGAATGAGACCAAATTAATAAAAAAAAAACAAAACAGCAACGCTCACTCACATTTTTACACATATTTGTAAATATGTTTGTTAGTTTCGACTTTTTTTTGAGGTTGGGTTTTTTTTCTCCCTAAACACACAGGCTCACACATTATATATAATGTCAAATCTTAAATCAAAGACCTTTTGAACACATTCTGCTTTGGAAGCAGAGCAGTCAGAGATGACAAGTGGTAACTCATTAGCCTGAAGCAATCCAATTGCTTTCATATGTACATCCACACCTCTGTATAGCTACAGAAAATGTTCCCAGAAGATATTAACACGGTAGGTGTAGTTACTTCTGAAATGTTTTTATAAATTTAAAATATTCAGTTAAATTTATAAATGAACCATGGAAAAACCCAGTATTATGTGTACCAAATTGAAATTCACTAAAACCTGTTGCCTATGTTAACAGTGGGCACTGGCTTCTATGTTTTTACAGTTTTGAGTAAGAAATTGTGAAACATTAGCTCCTCTCATATTCTTGACAAATCACCTGAATTCTTAAGTGATATTCATCTCTGCTAGCAGGCTACTTCTTAATGTTACAAACAAGCACAGCACAGTCACCATCCAGAAAATTTAAGAAGTTTTTCCTGAATTTCATTGCAAACAGCACCGTTACTATTTCACATAGTTATATTACAGAACTGAGAAGAGGACTGTTCAGTAAATTTTTTATTTTCACTGAGCTTTCACCTCTTCCCATCACCCAGTAATGATATCTGCTTATGGGTCTCATATTTCTGACAAAAAAATGCCATGCAAACATATACTTTGTTCTGCAGATCTGCACATATGCAACAGCCAAGCCTTCTGGACAAAACAAAGGAAAATTAAATTCTGATAGCCAGTAGTTAGAATGAGATTTCCACATCCAACAGACCATGAATATATACACAGAAACGGAAAAATTCCGTCAGACTGTACAACTCCAAGGGAAGTATTGTTTTGGGGAGCTGTTGTTCGGGCTTAGGTTTTTAGCAGGTTCAGGTTTTTTGCTCCTAGTCTAACATAAGTTAAAAGCTTCCTCCAGAAGCTTTGAACTGTGCAGTGTAAATATTTACTAAATATGGCTTGTTACTTCAGGCTTGTAAGGTATGGAGAAAGTTCCTTGCTCCTCTTCAATCTTTTTGAAAAGCGAAAGCATGACAATTCCTTTTATCTGAACAATTAAAATAATCACTCATTCACTATTAGGGTTTTGAGAGCTTTCTATCTTTCACTTTCAACACAAATCCTCATTTCCTTTTCCCAAACATACACAATAGTTTAGGTTGGAAAGTACCTCTGGAGATCATCTAGTCCAAACCCCTGCTGAAACAGGATAAACTAGAGAATATTGACAGAGTACTTCACAAAATGCAAGTTCAAACAATCTAGAAATTAAAGTAAATCAATATATTCATAGTTCCAAATCATTGATTTTACAGGCCATAGGGCTCTCCAGAGAAGATGCTATTCTGACTGCACCAACACTGTTTTGTTAGCATGTCTCCGGTCACCAAGTGCAGGATTAGATAGCTCTTCTATATGAATCAGCTGTTAAGCCACGTGAACTGAGTAAGGCACAAAATGTGATTCACTGCAACCACACATCTATTTCTGTATTTTGTAGGATGATGAGAGAAAGTTAAAAGTCTAGGTTTTCATTTTTTAACATTCTGACACAGTATAATTCATCTGATTACAAGTACTCTCACAAGAGGTGCTCAAGACAGACTAAAAAATAGTCTTGGCCCAAGATCAGCACTACGTGAATATATGAATAAATAAATCAATCCATTAAAACAGCATCTTCCCTGGGGTGTTCAATCCAGGTGAGTTCAAAGGATTAAAATAAGGTTCCAGCTTGCATTATCATAGTAAGGTGAATGACACTAAAAAACACTTAAGAGTATGTACTTGTAAACGTTTTTGACCCTTTAGCAGCAAGAACACAATTAAATCTTTATCTGTTCATTTGAATATGTAATGATTTATCACAAAGATACTGGACCAGTCAGAAAAACAAATTCTATTTATTAACTTCTCTTTTTTGGGCTCATGAATACTTGATCCAAAGTAATCTTCAACAAATGTGTGACCTCAGAATATTAATTTCCAAGCAAACTGACTTAATATCACATAAACCCAAGCCATTTTAAGAAATATGAGAGCAATAGCTCTCCATGAAACTCTCTTAATCCTGTCTTTGGTATTAAAACAACATTAGGAAAGGTAAATTACATATCTAGCACATAGCTAGGATCGGGCTCAGATTTCAGAGCTGTAATTCACCACATCACACACCACTTTCTAAGAGAGAGAGAGATAATAAATAGCACGTGTTATTTACTAATTCTAGATAAAAGAGATCATCTGCCAGCTCAAATTAACTTCAAATGAACATGCTATCCCGAAATGTAGGTTACTAGAGCAGCTGATCTGACTTCTGTTATTTAAAACTTAATTCTTTTAGCTCCCTCCCATAGCAGGCTACACTGAAATAGATGTTATCCCTCCAAGAAAGGATAATTCCTCACTAGAAACTATTCTTCCTGATTATTATTCATCACTTATAAACAAACATGCTGACTTCAAAGCCACAACAGACTTGCTATCCATGTAAGCAGTGCTGCTGTGAGATTTCACTTAATCACCGCACTTCATCTTGCCCATGGTAAAATGTTCTCATCTGTATTATCAATGAAATGGAAGAAACTTTTAAAGTGAGTTCCCACCAATTATGAAAAAGCTCTTTTCTGCACCAATGAAATGCAGAAAGGACACTTGAGTTTTCCTCAGCAGGTGCTCTGCCAGATTCATTCAAGTCTGCTTCTGTGTATGATAAGAATTCATAATGGACCCCCATCTCAAATTTTTTGTGAAAATTATTGCTCTACGTTAAGGAAAATTATAATCTAATAACACTGCTCTGTGATGGAACACAAGACATTATTCAGGAGAGCTCTGTAACCAGCTCTTCTGGCATTTTCCTGGCACACCTGTGTGCCTGAAAGACTGTGCTGCTCCTCCCTCCAAGAAATGCATATGCCAACTTTCCCTCTGTCCCAGCTTTATTAGAGAAGCTGCTGTGAGGACAGATCTGCCTTGCCCCAGTTTGCCCCCATTTTCATTGGAAGTACACACAAGGTGAAATTACTTTCAATCACACTGAACACCTACTTTCAGCCTCCAAGACGGTCATCTCTACTATGGGAAATATTTAATGTGATGAAGCAACTTTTGTGTAGACTAAGCTCCCACAAAGAATTTCTCCAGTTCAGTATGTACATTTTCTATATTGAGAAAACGCATACAAAAATTGGAATAATTAAAACTTTTGTCAGCTTCAATTAATGTTACTATTACCGACAGCAAAGTGGTTTCAGTAACATGACAAATCAGATATGTGGAATATCTGTTTAATGAATATCTGTTTAATGCCAAAGTCATAAAGAAAAAGGAATTGATTTATTGTAATTAGTTTATTCTGTGATGGTTACCTTGGCAAGACAAATGACTTTCATTTCCTATATGGTATCTGAAATTATTTTTAAAATTCTTTCCTAAATAACGCTGCATGTTCTGGAAACAGCTAGTATATCCCTTTCCATAAGGATAACTGGACACAAACCAAAAGAAAGATAATATTCATGGAATTTTTGAAGTGTTTTGGCATTTTCTGGTAAAAGACTCTGAACAATCATCCTCAGACACATAGAAATGCTTACTACTAAGCTAGTCAGGATATATGCTTCAAGAACCATTAAGGCTGTTTTGGAACCTTAACTTCATTTTTTTATACTTTAATAAATTAAAACTTTTCAACATGCACTTCACCTTTCTGATTTATTAAGATGGCTTTTACACAACTTGATTCATGTCCCGTATCTTTACATTAACACTCTTGTTCATGTCACTTCTAATTATACATAGATGTGTAATTTAAATCACTTATGAAACCATCTAATGTTTACAGCCTGATTCTCTGGTATCCCAGTGTAGTGGTCAGTGTGTATTACCTAATTAATATTAGGTTATGTTAGAGAAGCAGGGAACAGCAGGAATAAATCAGTGATTAAAATGAATTTTAAATCATCTAGTTAAGGTGCCATTCTACTTAGAAAGAAAGACAGTTCTTGCTATAAACTCCAGAAGTCCTTTTCCCTCAGTTCTTGCCTATCGCTATTGCAAAGTGCAAGGCAGATGATGTGACAGTGCCTTGGTCTAACTGGCACACAGATACCACAATCTCTGGAGACAGCAATAGTTGGCCAGAGTAACCCATCAATAAAAGCATGCTCAGATATGCAATCATAACCAATTGATTCATTTGGCCTGATCAGGAGATTATTTCTACAAATAAGGTTTATGTGCAGAACTGTAGTAACTGCATGGATGCCCCATGCCTGCTAATGTTCAAGGCCAGGTTGGATGGGGCTGTGAGGAAACTAGTCTAGTGGGAGTGTCCCTACCCATGGCAGGAGGTTGGAACGAAATGATCTTTAAGGTTCCTTCCAACCCAAACCATTCTAGGATTCTATGATTCTATGAAAGTTTGACGGTTCTGCACTTCGAGTAAGAAAGATGACAAATGCTAAGAAAATGTCAACAAAATCTTATTTTAGACACATCTCAAGTCTGTGCTGAAAGCAAGGCACATTTGAGAATAAAATTACCATTAAAATTTTTAGCAAAACTGTTCACTAGAGCCCCACTTGTTCCTCTATGTGCTCCTGCATGATAACACAAGTATCAGAAGAGTTCTATTCCCCCTTCATAACTCAAAGTAAGCAAAGCCAGTGCTCTATGCTGTTAGCATGCCCACACCTGACTACATTTAAAAGAAATTACTGTTACGAAGTTTCACCAATTATGTTTCCATGTTACCCCCAAGCAGTAATTTCTTAGAACAGTGGGATGGAAGGCACTGTGTGTTCTTGTCAAATACATTAGAGCAGTTCTCTTTCAAAATTCATCACAGAATCTATCAACCAAGACTAGCTCTTGCTTTAACATGTTGCACACGGTTTCATGTGGCAGTTAGAAGACTTTGAGAGCTTGGTTAGTTCAGAATGGACCACACTGCCTGAACCCCATTATGACAGGCCTTGGGAGATCAGCAGCATTAGACACTAGGAATGTCTCAGGATGTGCTGTGGAACAGCTTAGGCAAAGTGGACACCTACAATGGGAGAAGGAAAGAGTCTTGGAGCACTGGTTTCATCAGTGCTGAAAGTAAGATCCACAGGAAGCTGTCTCCTCATTCTTAAAAAGCCCTCACACATTTCATCAGAAGGACACAGCCACTGCTGTAACTGAAACTCTGGCACCATCTTGGAGTGCAGCTTCACGTGTCACACTGCAAGTGGTCAATGAATTAACTGCACTCCGTAGCAACCGCAATAGCACAGCTGGAGACCTGCTCATTCTATTGAGCAATGCAAATTTTAGCCGAAAAAGGTAAAAGCTAATTAAGCTTGGATTTAAGACCAATGGACAGGCACATAAGTAATTTCAATATTATTCCTAGTAAATACACCTATTCAAAAGTCTTACATGTATCAGTCTCCATAAGCAATTCCAACCTTGCTCACAGTATCCACCTTGTAAAAAGTGACACACATGAATTTCTAAACTCTTATTTAATAAATTTCTGAGTCTCAAATATACTGCTTTCTGCCTTTTTACTGACAGTAACAAGACAAGTAATGACAAGTTTCATTATTCAAATACAAAATACTTTAGACTGTCAGAATTAGGAGGTTTTAAAAAAAGAAAAAAAAATCTCAAATTGCACATGAACAAACGGATCTGTGTTTCAGATAGGAATTACAAACAACAACAACAAAACTAAACATCAAGTTATTTAATTTTGACATACCAGCTGTTTTTACTTAAAATTTGAGGCAGTAATTTAAGGATAAAATTTCTTATTTTCATCAGAGGACTTTTATATAAATATTCCCCAGTCCTAAACATTAGGTTTTTTTACTCAACATTTCATTAGAATGGATATCCCTACATGACCAGTTAACTGCAAACCAACATTTTAAAATTTCTTCCAGACTTCAGCAGGATAAAAATTAAGATGAAATCTCTACTCAAGGTCAATATTAACAAGCTTTTTAAAACTTGAGCAATTCTTCAGCATGTCTTTGAACTGCTATTTATTCAAGTGTTTCAGAAAAAATAAACTTTAGAACTACAGTAGGAATAGCAATTGATTGCTACATTAAAGTACTTGGCTTAAAAGTTCTTCTCACCATCATTCTGTCTCCATTTTCTGGCAAGTTGCGATGTACTTACGTTGCCTCTGCTCCTGACTGCAAGAGCATCTGCAGCCAAAGACTCATTCATACGAATATAGACAATTTGAGACACCAAAATGCTTGTTACACAAAATATACTGTCCTCAGAACATACATTAACAATTTGCATTCTTGCATATACCAGATGGAATCTGTTAAAATCAGGCCTCCTCTCACAAACACACTTAGTCCACAACAGGTGCAAAGAGTGAGGCAGAGCAGGTTCTCTGACTCGTCAATCTCCATGATATAGGAAATGTTTTAGAAATAAACACCAAATTGTAGGCTTCTTGAAGTTAAATGTTTGTTTTCAGGACCATGAAATTAAAACTAGAACCTTGGATTTTTGTCTCAGATTAGTGTTTTACAGCATTACTCTTTTTAATAAGAGAGGAAAAACTGAATTCAAGCAAAACTAAGCTACCAAATGAAGTACACACTAAGAATGAATACTGTGGAAATGAAAATCTACAAGAGATGGTTTCAAAATATTTGTTTCAACCACTGAATGAAAGTCTGACAAAACAGTACTTACTGCTATCAAGCCAATTTTCATACAATCCATTTTACAACTTCCTCTCTCCATCAAGCACCTTTTTGAAGAGATCACCCGATTTTAAAGCTTTTGATTACTGCTAGGAGGAGGAGGCAGACTGACTACCGTTTCTCAACACATTATTGGTTTAAATAATTAAATGCAAAATTAAAAATTACATTACCCGGATCTCTGTAATTTCCTAAGAGAGTTAGGAAAGTTACTACTGATCCTCATTACCTCTTCATCTTTTGCACACTTTTGTCTCTAAAATAGATCAGGCTGCAAAATCCTAAAGTCTTCACTGAATTGTCTCCCTTGTTTTGGCTCTTTTGTGTGTGTTTGTTTGTGTGTGCCTGTACACACGTGTGTATACATACTCTGTCTACAGATGTACACAGGGTAAACCCTAAAATCACTTCACTTAAATACAATTTTATTTAAATATATTTAAGTTGAAATACACCAAGACTTTTTTTTTCCAATTACTCCCAATAAAGGGGCTCAAACTTGCTTGCTTTGCTCCAGTACTAAGGTTGAAAGAAGAGGTTAGGCTGGAAGAGCAAGTGTTCCATATCCATGTGAGCAGGTTGGCATTTCTGTATCCACCTACTTTGAAAAAGGGATCACAGAAGGACAGCTAAACTGTAAAAAAGCTCCATAACTGCCCATGTGGACTATTTATCAGGCCACTTGCAAAACGAGAACATCCTCATGAACACATCTACCTCATCTGACAACAACAACAAAAAAATCACAGGTAAACATTTCTCAGATGATTCAGAAAACTATTTAAAAAAATTCAAGTGGCACCAGAAAAAAAGTATTATTTGTATCTCAACAATTTTTATAAATATTCCTTACACACAACTGACCTACAATTCCAACTACAGTTCACAGAGCATTTTTATCTTTTTGTAGAGACAAAACCATGAAAACTGTTTGGAGCAGCTTGAATACCTCAGCAGAAACAGCATTTGAACATTATCTTTCACAGTCTAAAATCTACTGATTATTCCCACAGATCAGCACACAAATTTAAATACAAAAATGCAACAACATGAGAAACGTGTTTGAAAAAGCAGAAATAAAACATATCTTACAAATTATTTTAAAGTATTACTAGCATTTAAGCAGGATCACCCTTCCCTTTAACTCTAGGGGAAAAAATAAAAGAAGTCTGTATTTCTTTCATGCAATGCGTGTGTTAAACTACCTACAAAGCAGCTTTGAGTAACAACTTTTTTTAAAAGGGTTAAAGGTTCAATTCTGTGTTTGAAAATACATTATAAAAATTATGACCTGCAATTTCATTAATGACAACAAATGTGAAAGCTTAACTGTCTGAGCAGGCAACAGAAGTCAAAATAGCTCTGAAATAACTCAAGTCTACAGGTTGCAGATTATAGGTTAATGTTGAACACTAAAAATTTGACAAGGTGACAGGGGTCAAAGATGAAGTTATTTTTCAACCTTTCAGATACCATGTATTTTTATTCTTTCAAAACTGTAGTTGAATAGTTTCTTCCCTTCTCTGTTATAGGTTATCAATAAATTTACTTCCTTCCTATTGCTCTGCAACTAAATTTCTCTATATTATGTAAACTTAGCTCTAAGTGCTGATCATTGATTTTCAGCTATGTGGAGATGCATCAAGGGAGTAATTTCTAAAGTTAAGAATCAAACATCAGTATTCCTGTGGTCTATGTATGAGACCTACATTTTGTTGTTCATAAAATGAGTATACAAAGACAAACATATCCTCAAGAAAGACATTACTTCTTGCAATTATTTCTCCATATTTGTTTCATATTTAAATTAACTTCTATGGTAGTTAGAGTGCTGACCTCAATATTCTCTAACTATGAGAGCAGAGCAAATTACCAACAAAATTGTACTTTGCATCACTTTGTTAGGATAATAAGTAATGGGAAAATGGGACTTCAGAAATCTCCCAGTTAAGTGAGTTAGCTATTTAATAACTGAACAAATACTCAAGTAGCTTCACAGACAGTGAGCCAGAACATGATGGTAATGCTGCTGAAGGTGGTGGGAATAACCACCAAATCATCCTCACTTCCTTGATTACTCTGCCACAGCCTTGCTGGCACAAGTGTCTGTGCCACAAATCTGACCAGGAAACCTCTCTGGGTTAACCTTTCCTCTGCCCTAACCAAGTTAATCTCAGGAAACTGATTCACTTTTCCAAACCAGTTCTCCATGTAACCACCCAAACGCACGTGCAAACACAAGCTATGACTAGGAAGGTGTGTAGAGCAGTAACACAACCAGGCTGCATAGGTGGGGTAGTTTCTTCTTACAGCAGTGACAGACCAGAGAACTTATAGTTCTGTAAACTAAAAAACAGAGTTTCTCATTTTTGTTGTCTGACAAATCGCCTTAGAGAGCTTCCTTTGATTTGTGCTACAGATCATTTTTTCTTTTTAAACATTGCCTTCAACTGCCTCTCCCTTTGTCCACTTTTCTGCTCAACTGCAATGATACCTGCTGCCTCTGCTATCTTCCTTCAACTGCCACCTTCACCTCTCCTCACCTTCTCTAGTCAGTGCACTTCAACTCCACTTCCACTCAATCATGTCATCTGGAAAGTGAACATTTGCTACGATACATGGCTTTTTATTTAGGAATTCTGGATTACACATGTAGCATGCACAGAGCAAGATGGCTTTCTTCCCAAATATTCCAGTCCTTTCTATTTACACAGAACACAAAGTCAATTTAGAATTTTTAGAATTACCTTTATGCAAAGCTTTATGGTAATTTCAACTCAAACTGGTGTATTGCAACTGCCCCTGACAAGAACAGGTGAGGGTTTACAGAAAGGAAAGCATGACACTACATAGTACAGAATCTCTTGTGAAATCATTCTACCATACACAGATTTCATAATTTCCTAAAGAAAAATAAGGAATTCTTGGAGAACTCTTGGCGAGCTAGCATTTTAAGAAGCCACAAATTAAAAGATAAGCATCACAAGCTAAATATATCTAGCACAAAGAAGGACATGAAGGACATTAAGTAGTCCAAACTTACTTCATCAGAAGCAGAGCGAAGACACTGGACAGCAGCCTGTTTTTTCATTTCCTCTAGTGTTAGATCAGAGCACTTTTTCTTACTCTTTCCCCATTTCTTGTAAGCTCCCTTTTCCCAGCCCAGGAAGATGTCATTCTCCTAAAATCAAAATAAAGAAATCACATAATACATTAATATCTCAGTACTATAGCAAAACAGGACTACAAATAACATACTGTTCAAAATAAAACCAACCCGTTTCTATCTGCTAAAAACTACTTTTTGCCAAATAAAAGATTGTTTGATTACATAAAACTTGCACTTACTATTCAGAAAAGCACATGCATTTTTCACAGGACATGGAGGCAACTCACACTCCACTGCAATATTTTCCAATTGCAAAGCATATCCACAAAGGCAATTTTATGGCCAACTTATGGTTGAATGTATTACTGGAATTTACACAAAATATGTTAGAGAGTTTCACTGATCTCTGAAACAATACGAATGAAAAGCAAGTAGTTCTGAGTTAAGATCAAACTTAAGAGAAAGTTAAGCAAGTCAAAAGAAGAAAATGCAACGTTAGATCCTGAAGCCCATTCAACTCAGTGTTACAATGAACATGACTACAGCTAGAGATAGCAGTACCGATCATAAAATAAACCTGAACTATTTCAGAAGAAAATTCAGATAACTGAGAAGTGAGGGTGAGTAGGTGGGGTTGGCTTCTCATACATGTAAGAACGATGAAGAACAATAAAATCAAAGTAGAATGCTATTGTATTATATGCAATCATCTGAAGATAGGTAGCATCCCTTATATATGGCTTTTCAGAATTTACAAAATTTTCTGCCAGACTCACTTGTTCTTCACTGTCTGTTCACATATATATACAAGACTTCTCATATTCATCTCATGAAAGAAATATTTTGCCTATCAGTAAAATAGTCTTTAACATCTTATAACGTATGCTTATCTAAAATCATCTTCTTCAGAGAGATCCACAAACACCTGATGCTTTTCAGCCTACCTGTTTGAACCCCTTCAACATATCTGTGACTGCTTCCAAAGACAACCAGGCTAAGGCCTACCCTCATTTACAAGAACTCCTAATTGCCCATGGTTTTGAAGCAAAGTAAAAACAAGTTATCAGTGAAAATAATTGTCCCTGTGCAAATAAAGAACAAGATGGGAAAAAAAAACTGAGCCAAGAGAGACCAATCATCTTCAGAAGCAGCCAACAAAGCGCTGCTATTTGTGACTTCACGTGACAGAGTGCTTCATGAGGGAGCAGAGCAATTTGCTGGATTTACTGTTTAAAGTCTTACTGGAGCACCAAAACTGAAGAACTGCATTTAGTGCTGAAAGAACAAAAAGCTACCAGTCACTGTTTTTCCTAGTACTTCTGCAAGGTGCCACTGATTCATTTAAAACAAAAAATTTGAACAGGCTACTGTACTGTTATTAGAAGGATTAACAGAAAGAAATAATAGAAAAAAGAAAAAAATATCAGAAAATAGATTTAATAGACTGTGCATATCTACAATTAATTTTTAAAAAATAAAATTTTAAGACTTTTCCAAAATTGCAGTTTATGTATTTCTTTATACCACGAGCACTCTAACTCTTCCCAATATTCACACGAAAGAAAACAAACTAATGAGAACCATGTACCCCCCACCAGCACCCAAAACCCCTCCAGCTTACTCACATGGGCACAACGGCAAATGAAAAACAGACTCATTTGTGTGGGTGAAAACTCAGATACACAAGCAAATTTGCACTGGGTTAACTTCATTTATTCTGATTTTAAGTGGGATGTTCATTAAGACAACATCTACAGTAGGAAAACATTCCCAAAATGCTATGTATTACTGTTTTTCTCTATGCTGACAAAGCTTTGCTTTGTACTGGTATATCACAGCTTTACCAGCTATCTGTCAGCAGAGCAGCAAGAACCTTTATGCTCACAGGAATCTATAAAGTAATTCATTCAGTTCTTTACACACATAACTTGAAAGATATCTGACACTTGTTTACAGACTTTGACAGTTTTCAACCTTTAAAAACTGAAAAATCTCTTTTAAGAGCTATCCAATCTTTTTAAAGGGGGAAGGGAGGCTAAACGTAATTCTCTCTCAGGCCCCCACCCCAGAGCTGTGGTATCAAGGTCTCATCCCTCCCTCCGGAGTGAGCTGTTTGTGCACTCTGGGAACAACGTGGCTTGTCTCTCACGATGCAGCAATTGAGGACAGAGCTCTGACAGAATCCTTGTTTTCTTTCTACCTCTGTACACACAAAAAATTTTTCTGGACGCATGGCTTTCAGTCACATCTGGCTGCCAAGTTTAAAACTACTTAAATTAGTCTCTTAATTTTTTTCCCCTCTCTTTTTCTCTCTGTCTTCAGTGGTCAGGAGCCCATCAGTAGGTTTACTCCATAGACTGAAAAGAATAAAGTCCTTAACAAACAGGAAAGCAGCAGCAAAAAAGAAGGCTCAACAAAACATTCTGTATGCATGAAGAAAAGTATACTACTTCCTTCCATGTGGAAAGAAGGGAAAGAATAACCAAGGACTTCTGGTCTCTTCACCTACTAGATGCCTTGTTTCCGAACAGAACTAGAGATCGTAAGATAATGCTCATTTTAATGCAAGAGTTCTACACTGGTCACTGAACATTTCACAAATCAATGCCACTCCAAACTTACAGATTTTAAAAGTGTGCATACACACAGACGAAAAACTAAAATTTGGTTTACAGAATTCTAACACTTAAACCGGACTACCACTACCTAAATTTTTAAGAGATGACCATCCAATATTAAAGAGATATCAACAGAAAGCCAATGCCCTCTGGATACTGAAAAAACCCTAAGTTTGTATATCTATACTGCTATTTAAACATCTACTCTTCAGAGTCCTACTTATCCCCTACCTGCTACATAACTAGATAATTTCATTAGAGATTTTCAATCATGAAGACACCGAAAGTGCAAAGTTTCATGATAAGAATAACTTAATAACTACAAATACGGCTAAAAAAACATTGATTACGTATCTGTATTCTTCACACTAATGATGCCTCAAGAAATCCAGTCTTTTTAGTGCTTAATTCAATTCTAAATTAATATATAGGCACAAATTTTAAGATTTAGAAATGGTTTATTCTATTCAACTATGCAAAAGCAGCAATTCCACCACTTCCCTCTCAACTACCAAGAAACTGGAGAAGCAAAAAAAAAGCAAGTTTGGTAGTGATTCTCATTTCATTTGCTGTAGAGAGAACTATCTACTATCCATAAGAAAACAAATGTGACACCTTGTGATAAGACTGAAATAAAAACATTATGAAGCTCATAGTTCATGCAAATGGTAACATTAGAAAGGGAAATATAACCAATTTTTACAAAAGAAAAAAAAGGAAGACTCGGGCAACTACAGGCCAGTCAGTGTCACTTCTGTGCCTGGCAAGATCATGGCACAGATCCTCCTGGAAAATGTACTAAAGCACATGGAAAATAAGGACGTGACTGGTGACAGCCAACATGGCTTCACTGGGGGCAGATCATGCCTGACAAATCTGGTGGCCTTCTATGACAGGATAACAGCTTTGGTGGGTAAGGGAAAAGTAAATGACATCAACTACCTGGACCTGTGCAAAGCTTGTGACACTGTCCTTGCCTCTGGAAAGACAAGGATTTGACAGATGGACCACTCAGTGGATAAGGAATTGGTTGGGATGGTCGCACTCAAAGAGTTGTGGTCAGTGGCTTGATGTCCAAGTGAAGACCAGAGACAAGCGTTTTCTTCGGTCTGTATTGGTACTGATGCTCTTTAACACCTTTGTCAGTGACATGGACAGTAGGATTAAGTGCTCCCTCAGCAAGTTTCCCAGTGACACCAAACTCTGTGGTGTGGTTGACAACCAGAGGGAAGGGATGCCATCCAGAGGGACCTTGACAGGCTTGAGAGGTGGGCCTGTGTGAACTTCATGAAGTCCAACAACGTCAAGTGCAAAGTACTCCACCCAAGTTGGGGCAACTCCAAATAAATCCAGGCTGGGCAGAGAAAGGATCAAGAGAAGCCCATGGAAAAGGACTTAGGGCTGTTGGTTGATGAGAAGTTGAACATGAGCTGGCAACATGCACTCACAGCCCAGAAGAACAACTGTGCCCCGGGCTGAATCCAAAGCAGTGTGGCCAGCAGGCCGAAGAAGCTGATTCTGGCCCTCTGTCCACTCTCATGAGACCCCACCCACAGTACTGCATCCCAGGTCTGCTCCCAACATGAGAGGGACTTGGATCTGTAGAAGTGAGTCCAGAGAAGGGCCACAAGAGGCCTGGAGCACCTCTGCTATGAAGACAGGCTGAGAGAGTTGAGGTTGTTCAGCCTGGAGAAGAGAAGGCTCCAGGAAGACCTTACAGCACCCTCCAGTACCTGAAGGGCCTACAGAAGAGCTCAGAAGGGACTTTGGACAACAGCATGGAGTGACAGCACAAGGGGGAATGTCTTTAAACTGAAGGAGGGCAGGTTTAGGTTAGATAGTAGAAATTCTTTACCCTGAGGGTTATAAGACACTTGAAAGGTTGCCCAGAGAAGTTGTGGCTGGCCCTTCTCTGGAAGTGTTCAAGGCCAGGCTAGATGGGGCTCTGAGCAACCTGGACTAGTGGAAGGAATCCTTGCCCATGGCAGGGGGAAGGAACTAGATGGTCTTTAAGGTTCCTTCCAAACCAATTCATTCAACGATTCCATGAAAAATTCTATCCAAAATGGAATAGGTCCTCACTGCCTCTAGGAGGATTTCACAATCGAGATTTTGGGGAAAACTGCAACAGATCACATGAGTACATCACCTTTAAGATTATTCAACAATGTATGAAGACCTTCAGTGATCTTGCCTGAAAAAACGCTTCCACTAAACTGAGATTCAGGAAACTCTTCATAGATTGCTTAAAGCCACAGCAGTGGATACCTTTTCGTAATAAAATTTATTATAATTACTGAGAAAGGTCTGATGAGCCAGAATCGGCTTAGACATTTCTTACAGGCTGCCTCAGACTGATAAAGAGATAATACATAGGTGAGATAGTTCAGAAAAAAACACAAGAACATTGGGTCAAACTCAACTAATATGCCCCAAAGGAAATGCAGATGAAGAGTACATTTCAGAGAGCAGCGTAAGTTTTCTCCATGACAAAAAACCATTGCTAACACAGAATAGAGAGGACTGGAAAATGTTTTTTAATTTTAGATAATAACTCCAAATCCAGGTATTACCAGGGAAAGAATTCATCTTAGACTTTTAGTGAAAAACCAGGGAAACATCTAGCCACTACAGTCACCTCCTTTCCAGCTGCCACAACCAGAACATTACAACCCTGTGGAGCCCGGCTGATAATGTATCAGATAAAACAACATGCATTGCTACGACCTCAGGGTATTTGGTACTGATGGCAGGCAGGGAAGAATTCTACCTGTCAAAACTAATCAATCCAAGTATAAAATCCTGTAATCTGAGTTTCTGTCAATTCTAAACTTTTGCTTATAATCCAACCAGTTTGAAAGGGCAGTCTATGTGATGCTCACTAATTAGAAGCTACTGCTAGGCTAAAACTAAGCAGAAGAAATTTGTCACACCCACTCCAAAGAATGAGGGAACATGCAAATCCTGCATCTGTTGAAATCTTATGTTTGTTGAGCAGGCTGCCTTTAGACTTTTCCCATTAAAGTAAAAGCAGAAAAGAAAATTTAGCAAGACTACAGCTACATCTATAAAGACATAGTTTTACTTACAAGTCTGACTTACACTGCAGAAAAGAAAGCCAAGAAGTCAACAGAAACTGTCACTACAGAGTCACGGTGTCTGAAAGGGGCATGTCATGATTGGAGAAGTTATTTCATAGCATTTATAGTTGCTTTCTTGGATTTAGAAATAAAGTTGTGTGGCAATCACCACACCACTGTAATCATCTGATTTCAGAGAATATAGGCAGCATACATCTATGCTTGAAGAAATGTGGCAGGTGTACTGTCATGCAACGGTCTGTACGTAAAGAACACAAAGGAAGTATTTCAGTTATCCCCAGAATCCAGGCAGTACAATTGTATCAGCACAGAGATGGCTGCAAATAAATCCTGACTGTTACAAGGACTCACCAACCTGGCACTCGAGCTTCCATCTCTGCTTTGCATTTCATAAGCCTTTGTGAGACTACATTAGTAGTGACAACAATAAAAAAGGAATGAGCAGTTCAGCATGATCACTCACACCAATACAAACGCAGCAGAGAGCTTGGAAATAGTTTCTCAGATAACCACAGTCCTTGAGAACTAATGCTTTTCTTTTGCAGTAATACACGAGCTGAAGGTTCCGCAACCCTGTACAGTTTGCACAAATGCAATGCCCCTGAGAGCCTACTGCTGAGCTCCAATCCCTGACACCACAATTCCCACCCTAAAATGGAACAGAGAATACCAAGTCCATGATACTCCAAACCTGTCCCATGTCTAACAGTCACCAGACAGAAAAATACAGAACAGATCAGTTATTGCACAATTAACAAGACAAATGTCAACTAAAAATCAATAAATAAACTTCCTGAGCCACATGCTTTTACAGTAAAGACATTTCAGCTATCTTCCATTGTTTAACTGAAGAGGAATCCATATCCACCTAATTTTTCTCAAAAAACTTAATGTTGTACACAAAAAAATTACTTCCCAAAATTTGAATTATATAGTCCTCAGCTACAGTCCCTCCCTTCCTAGAAAGGAATGGAGGGCAGGACCACAGCTAAGTTTTCCTCTGTGAACTTTTTTAATTCAGTAATCTGAGCTTTTAGAAGGCAGTTTAACTTTTGTATTAATAAGCTTTATGGGCGTAATGATTTCAAGATATAGTACAATTTCCTAAATATGATTAATTGTTCCTTTCTTTAGTTTACATGTTTATGTATGGGAAAAAGAGGAGGGTTATTCCCAATGCTGCAAACAGACACATTTCAGTGATCTAAGGATTTCAAACTAGTCACATAAAGAAGTACAGCTAAAAGTCTTAGTCTCACAGTTCCTACCTATTCTTTTCTTCATACACTGATTTCCAAAACTTGTACTTTACACACTTAGTTGGGGCAATGACTAAAAAACTATGGTCAGAAAATTTAAGAAATTGTTCCTACAGGACAGTTATACAGCTTAATAAGCAGTAACACAAATATAAACTAAACTGAAAATGCCTTGCATTCAAAAAATTTATTTGTACATGTTGCTGGTGAACTTTGAAATTTACTGACACTTGTGTGCAGCAGTCCCACAGAATTTCCCTGCTGTAGCTGAACCCACTCTGCGTGTGGGTTCTGTAATGCGTTAAGAAAAAATGTGTTTGAGTGACCCAAAAATATTTCTTAAGGATGATAAAAGAATAGGTGTAATTATACTAGAAGCAGCACTGCTATTTTTGTCAAATAAGCATACCTGCCAGATTAACATTTAACACAAGCTTAGTGGAGTACAGAGGACCAAATCCTCATTTCTCCTCCTCTCTTTAGGTTATGCATGAGACACACAAAACCCATACAGAACCCTATATCCTCTTCCCCCTAAAATATACATGTGAAAAACTAATACCTATTACTAGAATATAAATCCAGACATCAGGTCCCTCTACTGGGTTAATATGGGATGGCAGAAGAACAAACAGCCCACATTCCACTGGATGTGGGAGCCCAGCAAGTGCGTCCCAAGTTCGGTCACCAAAGTGTCCTGTGTCCTTAGCACACGCAAGCCAAACATAGACTAAAGCTGGCAAGGATATACCCATCCCAGGGCAGAGGGATAGGCCAAAATAATTTATGGAGTTAAAACCACAAGGTGAGGCCCGAAAATATATCACACATGGGTTGAGGTGTCTCTTCCACTGCTCTCCTCTGAATATAAAAAAGAAAACTACATTTTGAACTTCAAATATGTAAGTGAAAATGATGAAAAAGCAAGAATAAAAACTATGATCAGAGTCAGGAGAAGTGTAACTATCATTCTGAAGACTTTTTATGCATCCATATAAAAGACTACCTGAATGGAACTACTTCAAATCAGTCTACAAATAATTAGTCTTCCAGCATAAAAGCTTCCCTGTTAAAAATTTAAAAAAACAAAAGCAAAAATATCATCCTGATCACAGAAGTACATAGTTTACAGTGCAATAGCAAATTAATTCTGAGAGTTAGGAAAACATTATCTTAAAAAAAAACAAAAAGGATTTTTACTTTTGCGGGTCAGAAAAAAACTGTTAACTTCCAATAATGATTTGAAAGAAGTAGATCAAAAGCAACAGAAGACACACGATATGGAAAGTATGCATAGCAAATGCATTTCAATCTTCCTGCTGCATGACCAAAGACTTACAAACAAAGCCTTTATCTCACAGAGTGTCTAGCTGTTGGGGTTAGGTTTTGGGGTTTTTTAAATAAAGGCTCTATCCCTTCAAAAGGGAGAACAGTCTACAGGAACAAGTCTACAGCTTTAAACCACAAATTTGTTATATTCAAAACCAGCTAGGCTTACAAATAGTATATGAAAGATACAACACAGAACACCGATTTTAATACTGTACAAAGAAAGATCAATGAAATAATGTTTCACACAAAGTCTGTTTTAAGGGAATGCCTTCTGCTTCACACAGATTATATTATCTTAATGCAATATTTACTGTATCACAAACTGCTTCGAGAACACATGCATCTACAAATACACTTTTAATTAGCATTTAAACAACAATTGTATCTTAACAGCACCTAGTTGGTTTGCCACTAGGAAACTAAGAGTAAGGTATTCTGATTAAAAATCAATCTAGTGTGAAGTCAAAAGGCTGTCTGAGAATGTTCAGATCTCCACCAACAGCAATTCTTTGGGTCCCCAAAAGTTAAAAAACTTGACAGCGATTCCATGATTTTCTGCTTAATTTATTATTTATTCCAAAGTAAGTAAATTCAGTAATAAAATGCAAATGACGAAAGCACGTATACTTGGCAGAAACATTCTCCACTTTACTTACATTAAGCAGTATGTAAACCCATATGAATTTTATGAGGTTTTTCTTAATGAACCAAAAGTGACTAAAAATTCATTTACCTCAGCACAAAATACTGGTGGTTTCCAAACATTTTGAAGAGAGACCATTGATAGGCCTCAAATTTAAAAAAAAACCAAACCAAACTGAACCAAAAAACAACCCTAACATGCCTAAATAATGAATACCTTCTATAACATGGTTCAAGAGATTTCTTTAGTAATCTTTAGGCCATGTAGACATCTAATATATGTGTACATCAATTTCAGAATTGTGTTCTCTAGAAAGACTGTAAGCAAGCAACATCTTTGTTTGTAGGGAAAAAAAAGGCCAAGTCTGCCACTGAAATCCTTACTTGTCTTCTGGTATGACAAACCTCAACTAGCCACAAAACGCCCAAAACTATTTCTATGAACTGTATCAGAGGAATCAAGGAAAACATGCAAAACCAATTAGTACTACCTTTGTATCTTCTACTCCATCAGTTGACACTGGGGAAAAAAAAATCCCAAAGAGCCTCCTCCTTCTGCCCGCTTACACCCTCCCACCAGCAATATCATTGCTGCCAAAAAAAACTGAGGGGAGAGGGAATTTAAAAAAAAAAAAAAGAAAGAAAAAGAAAAAAAAAACCTTTGCACAGTAAGAATGAAGGACTTTTTAAGAACTTTTACATCTTAAGCTTTTAGACTCATTTCCAAAAGTAGCAAGTACAGCCTGGATAAGAATTGTGCTCTAGGTGCCAACAATAACTAAGTTACCTTCAGTACTTGAGTATTTAAAAAGAAAACAAACAAACAAATATACATTTAAAGTGTGAACATATGGAGGATTTTACAGTAATTCTTGATAGGTATGTATAATATATGTATAACTATAGCAGTCCTGAAGACTCTGGTACCACAGTACGATTTACCATAAACAAGACTCCTTTCTTGGAAGTTCTCTAGTCCTTTGAAATACAGCTGGGTAAAACACACTGGCTCATAAATTTTCCCAATATTTTAATAGCTATTTCAGTTTAAGCCAATGAGTCAGAATAGGAACTGCAAACATTCCAGTAAAAATTGGTTGCAGTGTATTAGGGTTTTACTTTCACCTGTTTTCTGTACTTGCAAAAATCTGCTGTGAACTCTCTGCAAACTCGCAAGTTACCAATCTAACATTTTGTGATACTGAGCCTGAATCCATATAACAATACCCAACAGAGACAATTTTAATTGGGCAAGGCATAGAATTAACACCAGTAACAAACCCAAACAAAACATAAACAAACAAAAAAATCCCACTCACACACATATAAAAAAAAGGGAAAGGAAAACCAACACAACCCCCCCTCCCCATCCTTAATCTTATCTTCAATCCAGACATCAAACTAGCTCATAGTACCAAAACAGATAATACTGGAGAAAGCCACACAAATCTGCATTAGACTAACACTGGAGAAACCCACAGAAGTCTGCATCAGAATCAAGACCAAAATCCACATATTAAATATTACTAACAGAGCAGAAGGCAACATCCTGCTTATTCTCAAAAATAACCCTGAAGATCTAATCAATCAAGGCTCCCATAGTCCATCAAGACTCCCATATTCTTTTGAAATTCCTATTTTAACTGTAAACAGAAGTGACAGATAACGTGACAACACTGATGTCTTAAATATCTGTGTATGCCTAGTAAGGTTGGGAATGGTTTTTTTACTTATTTTTGATACTAGATCTTTTTGTACTTACCTGACAGAACCTCAGTCCAGACTTCAGAGTTCCATTTCCCTGCTACACCAGAATACTATAAAGCACTGAAGGAGGCTCCCTGAAGCAACTAAAACAGTGCTAATGATGCCATCAACACTCTGAGGTGAAAAGATCTTAATGACCATCTTAACTTCAGTCTGTAACATTTCTAATGAAGATGACAATATCCACAAGATTAAGACTTCCTAAATCAGTCCTCTTCACTCCCACCCCCCAAAAAAGCAAACTGCAATGGATTGTTCCTACGCATAATCCCATTGTGAGACCACACACTCCTTCTAACCTGCTCAATATAGAAGTTACTGCTATAATTGGAGGAAAAAGGGATAGCTACTCACTATTCCCTAAAAGAGAGTTGTAAAAGCAAAGAATCATAGAATCATAGGACAGCAAATCACGTGGTCTACCCTCCCAAGGGAAAAGGAGCCTAGACAAGGCTATCTATCACCCCACTGCATCTCAAAAACCTCCAGCAACAGGGAATCTATCACATTCCCAAGGTGGCTGTTCCAGGGAATGACTGCTCTCACTGCAAGAAAAAAGAAAAAAATTCTTGTATCAAGATGAAACTGCACCCAGTGCAACATGAACCCTCACTGTCTCTTGTCTTCTCCATGTGACTAGAGTGCTTCAGTCATTTTTGGAGCCGTCCTCTAAATTGGAGAGAAATCATCGCACTAGGCACACTATTGAGAAGAGTTCTTCCCCTGGAAATTCTCTCATCTTTCTTAAAAATTAAAGGAATCACATGGGAGAAAAAAGTCCTGAGATGCCAAGGGCCAAATCTTCAATAGGAATTAATCCGGGTTAAAGAAGCTCAGCAACTCTTAAGTATTTCACTCCTAATTTACTTCTCATTTAGATATTTAATTCCTGTTCTCTTCCTTGACTTTTATTTGTAAACAACACTAGTATATGTTTTTCCCCTTTGTCTTCACATTGTACCCATCACCAAAATTGGATTGAAATTGCTTATATGTAAGTACATGTTTTAGAGTAAAGATTTTCTTGTTTCTGAATAACTTTGCTAAACCAAAACTAACTTAAAATGTCAGGTGATACAAAGAACCAGTAAGCAGTAAGTAAAATAAAAATAAATTTTAAAATAAATTTAAAAATAAATAATAAAACAAATAACAAAACAAGCATGTCTGTTTAAAGATTTCCTCAATTTTCCACATAAGAAATTTGTACTTGCAAGCTTTAAAGACTACTCTATTTGAAAAAGGAATTAGGGAGCAGTATGTTTCATAACAGGTGCATTTAATCATTATTACAAAATGTAATCCCAAAACTAAATTGATATTAGGTCTCAAAACTTTGAAAATGGTTACTTGAAGTAGGGCGAACAAATGCAGTAAAAGTATGTTATAAACAGGATCGAATTGGAGGAGGTGGAAAAGAAACTTCCAGCTTCAAAGCTCAATGGTGTTTCAGAAGACGTCCTGTACATTGGTACCACAGCACCCACTCAGCAACACAGGTGCTTGACAGGTTTTGGCTACCCTATCAGCATGTGGTATTCTTCTCCCTTTGGCTCATTAGGTTCAGATAATCAACTTGGTAAAAGAACAGACACATTCCTCAAAGCTCTCTTATCAAACTCACAAAGGATCCAGTTAAGGTATCAAAATGAGAAATAAACTGAATGAGATTTTCATAATATAGTTACCCTGCTTCTTGCAAAGCCTGATAACAAGAAAACTAATTTTGGCACTTCAGTAACTAGAAATATCACAGTAGCGACTTCAAAGTTATGACTGTGGTCTGAAATGGACTGAAAAGAAACACGTCTTCACTTTCCCCAATGCCACTGGCCTATCTCTAAAGCTCCTCAAGTTCTCATGTGGTTTCAATTAGTTTGCTTTTTAATGTCCTCATCCCACATGCTCCTTTCAAACAGGTTTTGGAACCTTCTTCTGCCCCCTTCTAAAATACAGCTATTCATGTCTGACCAAGACCTACCTGTTAAGGTACATTTCAGAAAGTGCTTACACTGGGTTTTTTAAATTATTATTATTAATAATCATAGGGGTGTTGCTGATGACACCTACTGCTGCCAGATACACTTTTGAACAAAAAGATACAAGTTTTCTGGTTTGCACAAGGGAACCATGAAGGCTTTTATGCACAGTAATGGCTGCTACAAGTTCAAAAACTGGCAGCATCTGACATTAATTTTTTCTGCTTCAGTTCCATATCTATCTCACAATAACCTGCTCTGCTCTTGCTGGAATTTTAAAAAGATAAACTAGGTGAAAATGGAAGTTCTGAAGCAGTTAGGTAGCAATGTTTGAAATATAACCATAACAACAGCAATGAAAAAGAACTAATAATTAAGGTATCAAAACATAGGTATTTGGTTTCCTTCCTTCCCACTGTCACCACAGCCACGTTCTAAGACAAAGTCCATGTTTAACAGCATCGTCACCCCTTTTTGAAAACACTGTCATTTCCCTAAGTCCTGAATTCATAAAACTCCACTATTAAAAGTATTTTGATACAGGTTCATGATGCAGAGGAATTTAAAAAAATTAAGAAAAGAAAAAAGGTATTGAGACTGAACAGCATGTTCTAGGGTCACAACTCTCTTGCATGCTTTGTATCAGCATTCAGCATTAACATTACTTTAGAGGAGATGAATATAGTGTGCATAACAATGTATTCCAAATACCTGAATACAAAAAAATATTTGGGGGGGTGTTCATTCCTTACTGAAAATAGCACAAAATGAAATCCATGGGAAGTGAGGGAGGACGTCTACAAACTACTGTGAAGCTGGGCAATTTGACACACAGTTTACAAGAATTACATTAGTTTACTCACGTTCCAATATTAAATTAAGCTTATCACAAGTAGTGATGGTCTGAATTTATGACACAGAATATTCCAGTGTTAACAATTCCGATATCGATTGTAGTCATGTGAAAACATTTTTTAATGTAATTACCCATACAGCAACCTAACTACTTTAATCTCAGTTCACCCATCAAATCTGACTCTTGCATGGTTCATACCCTCCTTCCACCCACACACTTAAAGACAACCAACCCCCCCAACTGAGGCATACCCAGGTATAATACACAAAACATAACTGGTACAAAAACTCACTTTCACTGGACAACATCTAAAATATGTAAATACCTGTTCCTGCAGGTCGTAGTCATAGCTATCATGCAGCAGAAGACTGAGGACATACCGAGTATAAATCATGGCATCAATGCCACACTTCTCTAGCTCTTGTCCCAGCCAGGTCTGCACTGGACCCAAAGCATGTAGCAGAGACATTTCAGAAACAGATACAGGGCCTGGATAAGAGCTTGAGGAGCTTTCAGATGGCAAACCATCCACAACAACTGTACAGATAGGGCGCATGAATCTAGGTGGTTGGCATCCTTATAACGTGAAGCATTTTCTGTAGTTGATTTTCCGTCGATATCTGGAGGTGATTTTCACTCCAGTAAATAGGAGAGAGGCTTGACTTCTAGGACAATCATTTATATTTCCTGGCTGTTAGCCGACTAGAGACGAACATCACTCTTCAGGCATGACCAGTGAATAAACTAAATCCTAATAGCAAACACATATGTAGATGTGTTTTTCTACCTTAATTTCACATTGAGGCCAGATGCAAGTCCCCAGCAGGACCTATAAAGAGGAAAAAATGATAAGTTGTGATAATATGTATCCATACATGAATAAATTAAACAGTGAAAAAAAACATCCAAAGTAGAAAGCAGTCATTTACATACTGCTTACTCCAAACATATAGTACATCTACTCAGTGTCATTTTGAAGAGTGACAGGAATTATTCCAAGTTTAAAGGTGACTTTTAGAAAAGGTACTTTTTACTGCAGGAAGAGAGACTTTCATCAAAGACTTCACAATTAACCTGTCAATTGAAATATAAGTCTGACCTAGCTTTATGGGAAAGCTGAGATTTTATTACTTTCACTATCAGCTGAAAAAAAACCACTTTCATAAAAAAAAAAACCAAACGATGTTATTTTGAATAAAGACTGACAGCATATTTGGCATCACTAGAAGACAATATAATCCTACTGTTTTGCAGTGATACCCATTTTCCAGAAATGAAAAAAAGTAAAGTATTTTGTTTATAAAACACTGAATTAATGAAATTCATCTGACCAGAAGTTTCATAAATCCTACTACTAAAGAGTTACTACTACCTTCAGGTTCAGGTTTTTTGGTGGAGGTGGTTTTTTGGTTGGTTTTTTTTTTTAGTTTCAATTATTTGCCTTGTATAGGGACAGTAAAACATTTTATCATCCAGAATCTGTCCTTATAAAAATGTAAATCCCTGGAATAACTTCAAAAATTTGAGCGGAATATAATTTATCTGTGCCAAAAAATAACATTTAACCCTCTTTACACAAAGCATACACCTGTCTTACCTGAGAGCTTAAACTCTAAACCATATCCTAAAATAGACAAACTATCCTTTTACCACCCACAATCACAAATCAATCTTGGTAAGCAAGGGGCAGAAGGTGCAAGCACCACACACGTCAGCATTCTGCTCTCAAATGCAGAAGATATCAGCCCAAAAAAGGCATTTTTGAATTGGTCTACTTATCAACCACATGTCAATCTGGCATTTGTGTAGGACTCCTCTCTCCTCTCCAGCTTCTTAGCATGAGAAAACAAAGCTCAAATCCAAGCAGGAATTACCCCTTCACTGAAAGGAAACAACACAGACTCAAGTGACTAAGCAAAATCTACTGTTTTGTTTCAACCCCACTTCAAGATAACCAACACACCTACAATAGACATCACCTAATACAACTATCTGAACTATACACTGGGGGCAGCATTTCATGTGCACAGCATGTGCTCTGTGGCCAAACAAAACTGAAAGTTGATACACGTCAACACAACAAAAGATGATAGTTTTTAGGAGCTTTCTTTGCACCACCACCCAGGTACCACTGTATATTCCAGATTTTACTGACTCAGTTGCCACGTCACCAAAAAGAAACCCATTATGATCAGTTGCTACAGAGTTCACAAAACCCTACTCTCTCCTGAAGTGACCTTACTGCTCTGGGGGCAGTGTTCATTTTGAGAAAGGGTGTAACACAACATTATTCAATCTTTCTCAGCAATATGTTTCAATTAGTCAGAATCTTTTAAGTAAGCACAAGTAACAGTAGGTAGAAAGGCAAGGATGCTGCAAGGATGTTGATACCCCTGGATGTTACTGCTTCATCACATAATTAGAGAACAGAAAGTATAAGAAAAGTCTAATGTTGTGACCCAAGGTAGTCCAAATCCAAGAACCACAGGTCCAAACTCTTAAAGAAGTCCATACTTTCTTAACTGTTGAAGAACAATATTCCAGAGGATCTGTTTAGTCCTGTTGGCTCTCCACAGCACAGCATGTGCACATGCCTGTTGGCTCTCCACAGCACAGCTCTCCCAAAGTCAATGGCACAGTCCCTGTCAGCCCCCCACATCCCATATTTCATAGATATGGGAAAACTGACACTCTTCATTTATCTTTCTTGAGACATGGTGCAGAACTACCTAAACAGGAGCTCCCTCCTGCTCAAGGGAACAGGAGCCTCAATCCATCCCACTGCTACCAGTTTGATGCCAGAGCCAGCAAAAGATGCTCAGAGCCTGGAAAGGGATCATAGGTCAGCAGGAGAGCACTTGAAGAGCAGCACAAAGGAATTCCTGCCACTCTGGCCAGTAAGTCAGCTTTATTGGGAGCCCAGCTTAAATGCCTGTATGGAAACGCGCGTAGCAAAGGCAAATAAAATAAGTTAGAGACACGTACATGCCTGCATGGCTATCATCTTACTGGCATCACTGAGACATGGTGGGATGACTCCCATGACTGGAGTGTTGGAAGGTTAGAATGGAAGGATGCAGGGTGCTTAGGAAGGACAGGTATGGGAGACAAGTAGGGGATGTTACCCTCTATGTCAGTGATCACCTGGAGTGCACGGTGCCTTGGAATAAAGAGCAGCCAACTGAGAGGCTATGGGTCAGGATGAAAGGGAGGGCAGGGACAGGTTATGTTATACTAGGGGTCTGCTACGGGCTCCCTGCCCAGGAAGACCAAGCTATGAAGCCCTCTATAGACAGACAGGAGCAGCCTCACACTCACAAGCCCTGATCCTCATGGGGGACTTCAACCACCCCCATATCTGTTAGAGGGACAACACAGAAGAGCATAGACAATCCAGGACTGGGAGGTGCCTGGAATGTAATGATGATACCTTCCTTTCCCAAGTCAGAGAAGCCAGCAAGGAGAGGTGCTATGCTGGGTCTTCTTCTCACCAAAACATTGGGGCTGCTGGGGAACGTGAAGCTCAAGGGCAGCCTGGGCTGCAGTGACCATGAAATGGTGCAGCTCAAGATCCTTAGGGCAGCAAGGGGGCACAGCAAGCTTACAGTCCTGGACTCTAGGAGAGCACAGTTTGGCATTCTCAGGGATCTGCTTGGTAGAATCCCCGGAGGGAAGAAGGGCCAAAGAAAACTGGTAAATATTCAAGGATCATCTCCTCCAGACTCAGGAGAGACGCATACCTACCAAAGGAAGTCAGGCAAAACACCAGGCACCTGCATGGTTAAACAAGGAGCTCCTGGACAAACACAAGAAGGAAGCCTACACAGGGTGGAAGCAAGGACAGGTGACTTGGGAGGAATAGAGAGAAATTGTCCAAGCAGCCAGGAATCACGTTAGGAAAGGTAAAGCCCCGATAGAATTACATCTGGCCAGGAACACCAAGCTTCTTGAAGCTTCTATACAAGAAAAAGCTTCTATAGGTATATCAGTGATAAAAGGGGCCCTCTCTCAAAGGAGACCTAGGACATGGACAATATGGGGTATTTAATGACTTTTTCATCATGGTCTTCACTAGCAAGTGCTCCAGACACACTGCCCCACTCGCAGGAGGCAAATGTGGGGACTGGGAGAACGAAGAACTGCCCCCTGCAGGACAAGGTCCGATTTGTGACCATCTAAGGAACCTGGAGGTACACGAGTCCATGGAACCTGATGAAAGCATCCCCAGGTTCTGCGGGAACTTAAAAGAGGCTAGGAAGAAAAACAGAGACAGACTTTTTATGAGGGTCTGTAGTGACAGGGTTTTAAACTAAAAACTGATAGATTTAGGTTGGACGTAAGGAAGGTATTTTTTTACATTGAAGGGGTGAGACAATGAACAACTTGTCCAGAGAAGCTGTGCATGATCTATTCCAAGTATTTAAGGTCAGGCTGGGCAGGGTTTTGAGCAATCATATCTAATGAAAGAGATTCCTGCCCACAGAAGTGAGCGTTGATGATCTTTAAAGATTCCTTTCAACTCAAACCATTCTGGTTCTATACAAAGCTTCTGGATACTGAGTCACTTCAAAACTTCGACACATTGTTTAGATCCTTAGCACCTAGTAAGGACCGAGTTTATGCTTCAGCTTTTCCCTGAATGAGATGATATTGTTGCCTCTCTTTTCTATCTTAACATGTATTTAAGTGAGGCATTTGAGAAATTCAGTTCTTGAGATCTAGGCTAACAAAATTTGATTGACTTCAGCTGACCAGTTAAAGTGTGTCTTGCTTTTATTAGATGGGGAGGAGAGGAAAGAGACAGTAAGAGAGAGACAGATTCTAAGAGAAATCATAAAATCAGACAACAGAATTTTTGTAATTCGTATTGCAGTCCAGTTTTTTTGAATATCATATTGTTACCTCGTCTAACATTCAGTTACATGATATAAAAACTGGAAATCTAAACAAATTTCTTAAATATTATTTAAGAGTTCTCATTTTACAACTCTCAAGTACTTTGTTTCACAGATGGTCCTAAACATTTCCATTATGTTTTAGAATTAACAAAATTTCATACAGAGTATTTTCCCATCCCAGTACTAGAGAGACTTTTCATATCAAATTAATACAAGTCACTCAAAGAGCAAACATTTCTACTGATATATGTGAAGCTTGATTTTAGAGATAACAATTTCTGACAAATAAGTTATTATCTCTCTTATATTTATTTCACACTGTCTCGTTAAAAATAATTTTTTCATCCTCACAAGACCAGGGCTAATCTGAATACAGGGAGCACATTACAGCCTAAATAATTAGTGGAAGGCTAGTTACTTTAACTAAGCCAGAAAGAACTCTCCATTTCCAGCTATAAAATATGGCAGATGGACATGCCTTATAACAAGAATTACCAAATAAAAATTTCAACATCTGTATCAATACTTTCTGAAAACTACTTTTTATTCACAAAGTAAAAAATGCATGTTTAAATTATTTCAAAATAATTTCTCCTTACTCCAGGTCTTAGTATATTTTTTTCCTTTTAAGTAACCTTCAGTTTTTGCAATACTAATCAATGACCTTAACAAGGTCACACTAGATAAACTGTCAGCAGCTTAACCACTAGAGGCACAAGACCCAATTTATGAAGTGTCTTGTAAAAGAATGAGAACACAACATTGTGTAAGAACTCAGATTTTTCAACTTAGACTATCTTAGAATACATGTATTTCTCAAAATTCTATTCAGGGTGACAGACACTAAACACTCTTTTGATCTACAATAGACACCAGAAGAAAATAACTAAGCTTTAGTCTCCTGAGATCTAGCTATGGCAAAGCAACAGCTTTAAATAACCTACAGCAAGCAACAGAAAGGAGATCAATGGTACAGAAAGTGAAGGCGGAGCACTCCAGGTTTGTTTCCTACAACAGAGTTGCTCTTTCATGGTAAATAACCTTTTTTGAAGACTGAGTAATCTAGTCTTCCCTGTATAATAACTCGAATACCGCTACTGTCATAACAAATACACAGAACTTTTTTTTTTTAAGTGCCTTGGAACTACAATAATGAAAGCAACACAAACAGCTTCTTATGGCAGTTGTTGTCTATGGAATACAGGATGACAGCATAAAATCAGAGATTACCAGAGAGTGCAGTAAAAGAAAGGTATAATAAATCACTCTTCAATGAAGCTCAGTACAAACTCATCAAGAAAGTGCTAATGTATGGATTATCAACAGAAAGATTAACCAAAAGTTCATGCCAAACAAGACAATTCCATGACTTTACCAGGTTTTTTCCTCCATATTCTCTTTCATACTATTAGAAAACAGTAACCAAAGCCAAACCACAAAACCCACTGAATTAATCTAAGGTAACCTCATCTCTATTTTATCAGCACCAAGAGGCCTCTGAAAATTGTGAATCCACACAGCAAGGTCCTAAACCAGCATTTTTTGTAAATGAAAAACCCCAAAACAATCCAGTGATTTAACAAGCTTTCAAGTTTTCTTAAATATCAACTTTTAAAGTACTAGAAGATATTGGAATAAGAGAGTAAAAACTATACCCATTACAATTGTATAGGTACAGGTAAACTAAAGTTCACAGATAATGTCTTAGAGATCATAAAACGTAACTTGAAAAGGAAGCAAATTGTCTGCAGGAGTAAATTCACTACACTGGGGTCTATACCATCAGTACAAAAAAAAAGTTACTGGATTACATATTGAAAGAGGTTGAAAACTGATATGCTGTTTACTTGCATGATCTGCAAGTGAGTATCTCAAAACTCAAATTTACTCTTTACACATTTTGATACATTACTACAGAGGAGCTGATCTCTTGGATAAAGCTATAGATGCTACTTTTCCTTCCTTCAAGTCCCAAAAGGGAAAACATCTGTTTCCAGTGTTTCATTCTGCCTACTGCTACATGTTAACAATTACACCAACCACATTGTCACACAATAGTTAAGTCGTAACTGCTGTTTCATACAAAGTTTCCTCCACTATTCTTTGAAATACACCAGTACATGACAGAGTTTAAATTAACAGCTCTCATTTCAACAGTTCTTTTTCTCCATTTTGACAGCATATGACAGTCAGTCAACGAACGGAGAAAAAAAGATCATATACTTCTTAATTTTTTTTTTTTTGTTTAATGTCGATAGAAGTGTCCACATTTTTTAATCAGGACAATATTTTTCAACTTAGTGTTTTCTCACAGAATGGTTTTATTAAAAGCAAACAATCTGTCCTCTCTCTGGCAACTACAGGTATGGAAAAAATATGGAAATCCTGATTAGTATAAAACAAAGTAAAAATTTTATCAAGTTTGGTCAACAACATACTAAAATCATATCTACAATGCAGTAAATTTCAGTCCCCTTTAGAAGACTGATAATCAAAAGCACGACCACATTATATGATGGCAACAGAATTCCAAATTGTTCTTATATATTATGGAACAATCTGCAATTTTACCCTAATTCTTTTGTTTCTTTCCATGAAAAAACTGAACAAATCCTTAACATACAAACCGAGCAGCCACACAATGGGGAAGGCACTGTCAAAGCCCAAAAACAAAGCCTATTTAAAGTCTAGCAAACAATGGAATCTGTGTGCTTAATAAATTTCACATGGTATTTAAAAAACATGCGAATTCAGAAGTAAGAGAAGTTGCTATTTTTTAACCACATTCCTTGATAATCTAAGAAACCTGGCTGTGTAGTCTTCAGAGCAAAGACAGCTTTTTTATGCACTAGTGATATTTGATGTTATTGCACAACAAACAGCAAGAGCAGGGGCTTGATTCATGACCAAGGCACTGAAACACTATTGTAAAACAAAAAAAAAATTATAATGCTTATGGCTTTCTCTCCATCTCAGTTCATGCAATTCCTGACTCAACATTTCAGAAATATTGTCCTGCCATGAGAAACACCTGGCTGGAATCAAAGCACCATAAGTGGTCAGAAGCATAAAAGCAGCCCTGTGAATCAACTTTAAATATACACAGAACCATCTTTTTTAAGACGCATTACCAAGAGATGCAAGTGTGATACAGTCTTACTGGTAATGGGTTTACATTTTATAGGGGACTGATGTCTAACAGGGCTGGGCTTATGGTTCTAGCGTAACTCAAGTCAGAGAACCCACAGGGGAGACAGAAACTAGTGTGTGGGTGTTACTGCAGGATTTTTTTCCTTACAAATCTGCAAGCTTATTTTCATAACACTTACCAAATGAAAATCTGAAGCTGCTAATCCCATATAAAAGCTTAATGGAATTACTCAAAGGATTCAAGAGCTACCACATAAGCCTCAGTTACTTAGGTTAGCAAAGAAAAAGAACAGATAAAATCAAGATGACACCAGGGGAAGTCACCAGCACAGTTCTAAGGGATTCTGCACTGGGACCTGCATTATCTGATAAATTCCTAAGTGGCCTGGAAGATGAGATGGGTGACACAGTTAAGAAGCTACCAAAGAACAGCAAGTGATCAGGGATAGTGACTATAGAGGAACTGAAAAAATGCAGGAGGACATTATGAAACTGGATTGGGCAATAAAAAGGCAAACAAAATTTAGCATAGGTAAACTTGAAATGGAGCAATAACCACCTGCTGCTATTCATGCATAAATCAATGAGTTGTGAGGTATTAATCCATGTCTCTCCATGGATAGAGACTGACGGTTCAATGTCTATTTTTTGTTAATAGAAAGTACTGAGTTAGTAAGATCTACATACAAAAATTCACACAACAGCTACTAGAATTTCTTGCCAAAAGATACTGAAGACTCAAAAAAAAATTAAAATTAGATGGCCTTCAACGGAAATTGAATAAGAGAGATCCCTTGAGAGTTTCCAGCTAGACAAAGCATATCAGGGTCAGGAAATCCCCTAGGCTGAAAATAGCGTATGGCTGAGGGAGTATTAGGAGAGGTATCATTCTCCCTGTTCAGTTTTTGTCCCTAACTGCTCCTTTAGAGATGATGTTGCAGGCAAGTACTGGGTTTGTCAAAGTCTTTGTCTGAACCAGTACAGCTGTTCTTATAAAACATTTATGTCTACCATCATACAAGAACGACACTTCAAAAAACGGTTGCTGGAGAAGTTCAATAAGATGATCCACTCACAGGGCTGCACATTATTAACACACAAGAACTTTGCTACAAGATGTCAAAATACCAATCCTGTCAGGGAGCAAAAACTGAGCTATGGGAAACAACTGTTAATGGACCACAGAATTAGCAAGTGAGACATTTGCACTAGGGGGTCAATTGCATATCAAAGACCCCAAATTCTTGTAATCTGTGTATTCTTCACTTCTGCAAAACAAATATATATATAAGCTGGAAAATGTAAAATTTTAAAGCTAAGAAAAAAAAAAGGCAAGACATTAAGGGGAAAAAGAATGACAACAACAAAACCTGCAGACACTGTGTACACCCCAAACTTAATAATTTCATAGAATTGCAAGGTTTGAATGCGCCCTCATAAGCAAGACTCTTTTGGAAAGGTCCTCATTACATACAGCAGACTTGTAAAGAATCATCTCTGCAGAGTGGAGACTTATGAAGCGGTCCTTCAGTACATCTAATACGACTTTAAAAAATTCATTAATAAGCCTAATAGTTGGCAAGTTTTGCAGATCATGGTTCAGTGGGAGCCTTGATAATTTAGGAAGCAAATTTTATCTTCAAGATGGAAGTATTTCTATTTCATAGCATCAGTCAAGAAACTGTCTCAGGAGGTCAACTCAGTAGCAAAGCTGCATTGAAAAAAACCCAAAAGCAAGCATTTCATTATGCAGCACATAGACACCATTTCTGTTTCAATAAACAGAATGGAGCTCAGAGCATTTCTGACAAAATAAAATTCGACAAATAAAACTATCTCTGGTACCACAGATTATGCAATTGCACCAGGTAAGTTTAAGTACAGCACAACTGTAACCTGCAACCCCCTCAACCCAAAGAATTGTATCTCAAAAAATTTTGCTATTTAAGAAGGACTTAAAATTGTTAAAAACACCTGCATTGATCGGATTTGAGAAATTGAAAGATTGTCAGAATCTATAGAAGTGAAATGCTGCTTCGCTATTTTCAAATGCCCAGCTGCCATTAACAATGGCAACAATTACATTATTTAAGTAAGATTTTGTCCTCAAGGTTATCCAGCTACCAATAGAGTCTAATAATTCCATTCTATCCTTAAAAAACAACATAAACTGATATCACAAATATTTTTTCCAATTTAGTTTGTTAATGTGTACACTGGTGTTTGAACCAAACTTTACTTTGTTTAAACGTGACTATTTTTTAAAAAATCTTACCTGAAAAAAGAAAAATGTACACATATAATATAATATAGATGTATGATAACTTTTTAGAAGTTTAAAAATACAAATCAGATCTAATGACAAAGAATTTAGGTAAACATTTTTCACATTAAAAATTAATTTAAAAATGTCACACAAAAACTTGAAGAAATTACTACTGCTGCCAGCACTAGTACCAGTTTGCAAAAACCAGAAGAGATCATTTTTATAGCAGTAGTAACTAACTTTCAAGAGAACAACAGCAGCAGCATTTTGACAGAGAAACCCGTGTGCATGACTTAAAGGTGAGTTAGTGTAACCACCACTGCACATTGCCACCAAGAGAGGACAAGACATTCTACTGTTTCTCTCATCCTCCTGTCCACGTTCCCACCCTCTTGTCCTGTACTTAACACACCCACTCTGTGGTTGCAGGGACTAACTGTATCAGCTTTTTGTTCCAAATGGAAAGATTTCATTTTTGGCAACTCAGTCTTCAAAAAACACATATCTGTGATCAACTCTCTCACCACAAAATTTCTAGATCTGGCATAAGAGAGGAAGTGGGGTTGCCCCTTTCAGCAGCAACCCACTATTAGATCCACTTAACAATAACAAGAAAATATTAGGAAGGCAGAATGCAGAAACTACATTTTAGCTAATTTAAATCCAAGTCTTTCAGACAACGATTATTCTTAGGAACTTCGAAGTGTGGAAGCTAATCCAGGTACTTCAGCAGGTATGATATTTACTTCCAATATTTTTACAGAAATTCCCTAGGCACCCATGCAACCATACCCTGTACTTGTAGCATTCAGCAGATTCAGCCTCAAACAGTAGTCTGGCAATGACAAAGAAATTACTGGTTGCTTCAGATTTGCTGAGAGAGAGGCAGGTGTTGCACTGTAATTAACTGAGAATAGGATGGATCACCCAAGTGTGGAGAATCCAAGAGAATGTGTGGTAGTGCAGAAGGCAGCATATGTGGACCTCCGAAACACTGAGAGGCATTGCCTCACCTCATACTTTACTCTCCACTCATCAGTGTAATTTCAGTACCACTGACATCAGCTTTCAGACCTTCCTGCTACATTTCTTTTACCATTGAAGACAGTGCTATGATTCAAGTTTTTCAGTTTAAACTTGCAGATCTTATCAGTGTACCAGAGCAATGCCAGAGACAAGCATCTTGCTCTGCCCCCTGTTTACCTCAAGTCTATCAGGCAGGGATTACCTGGATGGGCTGCTACTGGGCCTGAGAGATCCTGGGGAGAAATACTTTCCTAGATGCAACTTCAAGGAGGAAATAGCTACAGTCTTTCTGTTCAGTCCCACGAGAATCTTCATGGGGACACTATTTATCAAAAGCAGTATCTTTCACTATGTACAAAAGCAACAGACCACACATCATTGATTACCATCATCATACTTCAACAACACTTTCTCAGATTTAGGGAAACATAAATGGAGTTAATACACACCGAAACCAAATAGAACTACGATCACACAGATGTACATATTTTAAGTTCACCAAGACATTTATCTTCAGGATTTTTGGCATGTAAAATCTGTAAGCTTTCTACTGCTTGTGTCTCACTATATTTACCAGCCTTAGTATCATCACCTAGAATATATGCAGGACTTAAAAACACAACACAGGATGCAGTCAAGTAATGGAAAGACCAGATGCACGCTCCCGACCATTTGATCATTTTCTTTCCTGCCCTCCTGATGTCCTTTATTTACTCAACTTTTAGAGCAGTACAAACTATCTGTTACCAACAGGTACTTGCCTGTGTTTGAAATCCATTCCCAAGTGGGATGCTAATGCTTGGAGGCCCAAGCACCAAGTTACATGTGTGTGCATTAAAACAGACGTGACCCTGGTTCTGAACACCTCAGTGAGCAGACACAGGCACCTTGTGTGCCCCAACACGTGTTGCAGATGCCTTCAAGGCACAGGTAGCCACCAGGTGGAACCGTACCCCAGGCCATCAGTGGGGCCACCCTGATAAAATATTCAGTGCTGTTCATACCAGCTGGAATCCAGTGGCCACTTTTGTAGTGCAACCATACAAGATTTATTTCAATTAATGTACAATTTACTCTTAGGCACACACTGCATCTTTCAGTCGGGCAAGGAAAAGGAGAATGAATTATGAATGCCAATGATCCAACCACCAGTGTGCATTTAAAGGCTGTGATATTTGTCCTGCTATTTATACTTCCAAGGTTAATAATCCAGCTGTATACAAACAGCTAACTAGTTAAAGACCACACTATACATTCTACTCTGGTTTACTAATTTCTTTAATTTGTATGAAGGTCTTTTCTGAATACTTACTATTGATGTTTTTTATATTTGGTCTGCATTTCAGGGAGCTAATTACTGCCTTGTTGAAAAGCTTTAAATAGCCTCATGAAGAGTTTAAAAACAAATATAACTTCACCCAACTACATAGTCTTTTCAACAGTTATTTTAATTAAAAAAAGGTAACCATAAATTAAGTTGAAAGCCACATATAGACAATATTTTCATTAATAACTGTGTAAAAACTTACAAGATGTGTCAGCCACAGGAGGCTCAGTAAATGCAAAGGGTTCTGACAAGCTGCATTTGCAATACTTACTACTTAGCCAGCAGAGAAGTTACTGACTTTACCACACATAAAATATGGCAGGTCTACAAAGGAAATTGTTTCCAATACTTTTCCCCTGCCCCTCTACCATGTTTAATTTTTATTCCAAAATATTAGTAAATTAATTTCTATCTATTTATGAAATTGAGATCTGAAGTAGGATACACTTCAATTTTGAAGAGAATAGCAAGTAACATGAAATAATTCCTATTTCAACATTTTAATGAATTTGCATAGGCATTGACTGTTTAGCTTATGTTGTAAGGCTGCCAGGCTGTCTTTTTCCATAAAAACAGTGGTGATATTTGTTACCATATCTCCACTTTTATGATTAAGTATATTGCCTAAAAATGCTACTTATTAAAAAAAATTTACAAACTTAACAGGTAGGACAGTTTAATATTGCTCTTAAAATAATACATTTGCTGCTTCATACTTCAAATGACAGCTGAAAAAGTGATTTTACTAAAATGCAACCAGAGAACCTCTTACAAAAACAGCAGGTCAGCATTACATTAATTCTCTTCAAGGAAGTTGCTGTACTGTTAACCAAGGCATTTCTTTCACAATTCAAGAACAAAGTCACTAAAAACTGGAACTCTGAGGTTTCTCTGAAGTCACGAAGATATTCGGTTCAGAGAGGCTGGTGAGAAAATCATCTACGTATGACAAACTAATATCTGAACTTACAGAGACATTTTAAAACTTTTGTGTCACCTCACGCAATTCAACACTACTTCCATCAAAACAGCTATAAAAATATCAATAAAACAAAAATTACTAAAGGTAATGCAGTTTCACTGTCAAAGGCAAGAGTTGAATATGCAGCAGAGTGAACTTCTACCCCAGAAGACAGAACCAGAAGAGGAATTCACTGAACAGCAGTCTTTAGCTAATTAGTAAAAGTGATTAGCTCAAAATCTTCAGAGAGCAGAATCAAATATCATGAAACAGTAGAAGTTTTTCCTGTAGTTTTAAAAGTGAAGACATAGCCCAACAAATAACTGGAAGCTAGCTCTATTTCTTTCAGGATATTCCAGGGTCTTAAATACAATGTTATGTTTTAAAGTTGCACTTCCTCTCAGCCACAGTCTTCAAATTTGTTTCAAGTTCAAAATAACACATTACAGCGGCACAAGGATCCAGTGAGAATTAATTACTCATCCAGTGGCAGCAATATGCATTACTGATTTCTTCACTAGTGATTCTTCAAGCAGACTTTTCCTTTAGGTTAATAAAACACTTTATTTTCTTAAAAAGTACATATGACAGATGCTAAATTATCAAAATAACTTTTTGAATCAAACTGTGTATGTTTTAGCATGTTTTCCCACTTTACTGTTGATGATTATTATCTCAATCTAAGTCCTGATTAAGCTAACACTACCTGGAATAACCCTGCAGAGGATATGGATCTTGCAACTCCACTCTGCTGCTCTAATGTTAAAACTGTACCATCTTATGACAGGTTGCTTTATTATTTCTGGCCTTCAGCTACCCTAGTCTCTTACTGCCTTATCTCTCTCTCTGTACTTTCTTCCTCAGACTATATATGCAAAATTTCATCTGCAATGCAACCGCGTCTCCCTTCAGAATTCTTCCACAACCAAGCTAGTCCATCTAACCAAAATATAAAAACAAACTCACACAGTTTAACAACCTACAAAACAAATAATAGCTACTCCTTTCCATACAGCACCTTAAACACAAGCACATTAAAATGAAATTTCACTTAAATTCACTTAGTGGCAGAGCTTATAGAAAACTGCAGGTCTCTTTTCTCAATCCTAGCCCAGCACTCTACCCAGCAGACTTTGTTCCTTTGGTAAATTTAGTAGTAACTAGGCAAAGATTTTTAAAAGCTGTAAAAACATATAGAATTATTCAGATTTCATCCCTGTTATAATTTACTTATTAACAAACATTTTTGCATAGAGTGTAAATTTTCACATGCAATCCTTTCTAGAATAAGGCCCAGAAAGTTACAGACACAAGTGACATTAGCATGGACTGCATATTTGAAATTTCTTGCTCAATACAGTAAAACCCAGAAATTTAAACATTCCCCAAATTATATTAAAAATAAAAATCACTATACCAAGCCTGAGCACAGACTTAGCAGGATATAATTAAACTATTACATGTAATATCAGAACTGAAAAAAAAAGAATTTAAATAGTTCATAATTTAAATTTCCACACTAATATAATTAAACTATTATATGTAATATCACAAGAGTGAAAAACGAATTTAAATACTTAATTATTTAAATTTCCACACTATTGCCTCAGAAATAAATCTCTTGGAAAGACAAGTTCCGTATGTCCTCTTTAATATCAAAGTTATGAACAGAATTTAGATGCAGAAACAAACAATGTATAGCATTATGCAGGTAGATCGAAACATCCTGCACATGAAATTATAAAGGAAGTAGATGATTAAAAATTTAAAATATTCAGTAGCTTCCAATAAAGCTACAGAAATAGCTGCTAGTAAGATGTCTGTGAAAGAATAATCTTTGTACTGAATGTTTAAGCTACTCAATCCTTCTCCCAACCCCCAACCACCTCTGTAGACCAATAAAATATACAAACTCTTAACATCCATTAAAAATGAACCCAACCAACTTTCAGGAAAGTAGAGCAAGACGCTTTTTAGTAAAAATACTATAACAAGCTCATCTAGAACTTCTACTAAAACACTGACAGTCCTGCAGTTACATGGTACTTCTGACTAGAGAAGTCTGGTAAACTATTTCCAAATAAATTAAAAAACTGTCATTTTCCTTCCAAATAGACAATTTTCCTTTTGTCTGTGTATTGAAATGTAACTAAGCATGCCAATATCATTTGAACATTTTTAGTTTGTATCATGTAATTGACTTTAGTCAGAAAAAATTCTTGGGGCGGAACTATGGGGATGGACAACAAAACAACTAATTTCTACAATTACATTTGCAAATTATCCAACCAGTCTGTCACTTCTCTTGGACAAAAATGAAGGATTCCAATCTCTGTTCCACAAGACAGAAGAATATCCCAAAGCCAGAATATCCCAACAAACAGAACATATTAAATAGTTTCTAGAAGATAATTTGTATTCCAAGTTCCATTAGCGATGCAGGTAACTGGAATATTGCCTGCTACCTCTCCAACTCTACAGAAAATCTGAGTTTTACCACCTTCACCACATTCTGCTTTACCAGACATTGTTGCCTATCCTATTATAGTACTAAATTGCTACTTTTAGTTATTAGCTATTTTTTAAAGAAGCAGCAAACTGAGACATGATTTTGCTAGGATTCTAGCTAAATATATAAAATGTCTGTTCTGACTCTACAACACTATGCCTAAAACTCAATAAAATCCCTCAAGAATATGCACCTGTGCAACCTCTGGGTTGCTTCATTCCCCCTATTCACCTAGAAACTCCAGATGGACAAATAATGAAGTTTGAGCAGTATCTAGATTTTCCTCTGTCCCTATTCCTGCTAGAATGCACAACAAATGAGCAAAGGAAAATGCTGACATCATTTTACCCCTATGGAATTTCTCTGACTTGGAAGAATAACAAATAGCAACAACAACAGAAGCAGTGGGGAATGCTGAAATATGCTGATGAAATAGGCATATTAACGTAAAAGAAGTTCAAGGCCTCCATTTTTTCTTCTTGGGTCACCTATAGATCTCTTTGACCCTTACTTTCCTTCCAATTCCATTGCTCATGAGCAGAAAAGCTGAAGGGTCATATATCCAATCCAAATTTGCAGAATCTGCGGACTCAAAGGATCTTTATCCCAATGGTGCCCCAAACAGACCAATAAAGTTCTGTCACTGTACATGTGTTAATATCTGTCAAGCACAACATGGTGGGGATATAAACTGCATCTTTTCAATGAACTGTGTCAGGATTTCCCCTATAATTGTCAAGTCTTTGAAAATAAATAACATGATGAACATATACCAGATTACTCATTTTATTCAAATCACCTACATCCCCTCTTGTATCTCAATGATCAAAAGAGAAGATTTTGATACCTATATGATATGCTTTATTGACTGGAAGAGAATGATTGTACATTACCATTTTAGCAATCCATACTAACAAGAAACAGCAGATGGAGGACAGTAAAAAATAAAATCTGTACAGTTACATGTTAAGTAACAATCAAGTTCCACATCATTTACTTTTATAAGGCATATTTTTGTCGTAAATAATAAAGAAAAATGTCAATTACAGACTCCCATGGGTTGTGAGGAGCCTGAAATACTTAGGGTTTAAGCACTGCAATGAAGTACTTTGTTTTACACAATTACCTACTGAATCATCACGAGTTCACTTTTGACAGCTAAGAAACCAAAGTCGATCGGCAATTCCAACTTCCTCCCAAGAACACGGAAGAAATATACAGTGTACAACAGAAACCATAAACATTTAAAACGGTTTGAATGAGGAAAATTAACTACACGTACCACAGCGGCCTCTGATCCCAAGCTTGCAAATTACAACCCAAATCACTTATACACAGATAACATCAGAATACAGGAATGTGTTTTATTTGAAAGGAAGGACAAGCAAATCATACTATTTTCACCCTTCAGATCAGTATCAGGTACTGCAATGAGTAATTAAAACAAAGACAAGACAGAAGAAAAGCACCGCACTTTCGCTTTTCTCAAAGTTTCATAACACGACTCAATACATGTATACTTTTAATCGAGACGGCACGAGGAGAAGATGGAAACGAGTTTGCTGGAGCGAAGTGTCAGTTTGTGTCACTTCTGCATTCAGCCGTAACCTTCGCCAAACCTTGTCCCCCACCCCGCCCATCGCCCGCGAGAGGCCGTGGCCGGCGGTCCCGCCCCAGCGGCGCCCGACTCCCAGCGCCCATAGGATGCGGCTCCCGTCAGTCTCCCATCAGCCCAGCTCCGCCTCCTCAAACAGCAGCAGCCCTAGCCTTCCTATCCGCCTTTAGCCTCCAATAGGCCCTAAAGGACAATGCTGCTGGAAAGGGAAAAAAAAGAAAAAAAAAAAAAAGAGGAGGGGAGCGAGTCCCGCCAGATCGGCCCCCGGGGCAGCGCTATAACGCCGCAGCTCAGCCGGGGCGGTTTCCATCAGCCCCAGCCCGTCCCCAGCTCCCCCTCCCCGGTGCGCGGCCGCTGCTGCGCTCTGAACGCTCGCACAACATGAAAGGTCACGGCGTGAGCACCGGCCGGGCCCGGCAGCGGCACAGCCCCGTCACCTCAAACTAAGGGTCAGGCGGAGCAGGCGAGGCGCTGCCCGGATCGGGATCTCCCTACTGCGACCCGAACCGCCGCATCCTCCGCTTTCCCGTCTGCTGGCACCGGGTGACACCGGCGCGGCCGGCACCCGCAGCGGCTTGGGTGCGGGATGCCGTCTTCCCCTCCCTCCTTCTCCTCCTCTGCTCCCGGGCGTGACCCGGCCCGAGGGCACCGAGCCGCGGCTCCCGCTCCAGGCCGGCGCCTCCCTCCCGGCCGCGGCACAAGCCGCTCACCCGGCGCCGGGTCCCGCCGGGATGGAAGAGCGCGGAGTCGGCGGCAGGCAGGGAGGGCTCAGCTCCCCTCCCGGGCAGCGCTCTGACCGGGGCACCCAGGCCGGGCCCCCGGCCCCGCCCCCGAGCCCTGCCCGCCGGCAGCCGCCCCCCGCCCGGCCCCCGCCGCTCCTGTCACCCCCTCCCCGGCCCCTTCCTCCCGCGCCCCCCGGCACGCTCCCGCCGCGTTGAGCCAGGCGCAGCCCAGGAGCGGGACGCGCCGTCCCGGGAAACCGTCCTCCCGGAGCGACGAGGCCCGGCCCCGCAACTCCTCCTCTTCCCGGGCTGTTAGCGGAGAGAGCAAGGATGCGCGGGCCTTCCCGGTCGGGCCCCGAGCCGCCGGCCCAGCGCTTCCGGGGGTCCAGCCCGCCTGTCCCATCGCAGCGGCAGAAACGAAGCGGGGGAGGGGAAGGGCGCCCGCCGCCTCCCGGCTCCGTCCTCCCGTTCCACCGGCAGGGCGGCTGCCACTCTCCCTCCCTCCCTTCAGCCCTGCCCCTCCCTCTGCTCCCCGGGCCCGCGGCGGGCATTTACCTGCCGTGGCGGCGCAGAGCGGGGCCCTGGGGCCTCTGGCAGCCGGAGGAGGCGGCGGACTCCGTCCCGCTGCTGCCGTCCCCGAGTGAGGCGGGCGGGACGGAGCCGGGACCTGCCCCGGGAGGCGTTACGTAAACCGGCGGCGGCGGCAGTTCCAGCGCCACGGGGAGGGAGGGAGGGGGCCGGGCCGGCCTCTCCGTCACCCGGCAACGGGACTCAGCGCCCCGGCGCATCGCGCCGCCGGCTCCGCCCCGTATCCCTCCGCCCAGAGGGCGGCCCGGATCCCAGATCCGTGGGGCTGCGCCGGCCGGGCGGCAAGGGGCTTGCGAGCACTGCGCCGGTGGGCGGGATGCGGGGGATGCCCGCACCGCTCCGTCCTGTGCCCGTCCCTGTCTCTATCTCCGTCGTTGTCAGTAGGGCCCGGGCTTCGGCGAGCCGCCTCCATGTCGGGGCCGCGGCGCAGGAAGGGCGGGGGGAGGAGGGGAAATGTCCCTTTGCCCTGGTTGTACAGCCTCCCGCCCGCCGGGCGAGCGGCGCGCTGTCCGCCGGACGCCTGAGCAGGGAAGTGGCGGGCGAGGCGCTCGGAAGTCACCGGGCGGGCGGCGGGAGCGGCGCCGGCCCTCGGGGCAGCCGCTCAGCCGGGAGAGCCGCCGGCCGGAACCACCCGCGCCCCTCGGGAGGGCTGTGCCGCCGGGGGGGAACACCCAGGCAGGGCCGGGGCAGGAATGCGAGGGAGGGCGTGGGGGATAATGATGGAGCGTAGCGGTGTTTGTCATGTGAGATCCTTTTGAAATCCTGAACGACTCCGAGGGCAAGGTTAGCAAATGAAAGTTTATTTTACTGCGCAATGAAAGCCCGTCTGGGAGGGAAGTCGTCTTGTTAGAAGATTGGTGCCATTGACAGTCGGGTTTAGTAGGTGAGCTCCTCGGGAGCCACGGAGATTTTGTTCCAATTGATTAAATGCCAGTTTAATCACAACTGTTTACACAACCGTGGAGTAATGAAAGGGCAACATTTTTAGCATAGTAGATGGGTGAAAACGGGCCACTAAGGCTGAAAATATGACAAGACACACCAAAGTACTCATTAAGCTTCTTAATTGGGAAAATAATGATGCCCTTTTCAGGTGTACATTACCATCCCACATTTCTGAAATACATGAACACATACGGGCCTAAGGAAAGTCAGTATTATGTAAGATGTCAAAGTAAGTCTTCTGTCTGTGTAATCCTGAGGTTTTCTTCTTTTTGTTCTCTGCTCGACGTGTGGCTCCTGGAGTTCCAAAACGCAGTATGTCATCCAGCTGCTCACACTGCTTCTTTTGTGCACAACATCTTCAGTCACTGGAACTACGATAGTCTTTGAAAAGATGATCCCTCAGTACCAGATGTAGTCCCATTTAGGCCTTTCAACAAGTTAAATCTGTATATAAAAAGTACATCTCATAAGAAACATGAATGCAAACACTGCCTCCCAGCCTGTATACTCATTTCCTGATACAGAGCAGCATTATTATTTTTGTTTTAGCTAGAGTTTGCCTATTTTGAACATCCTTAGCACCTAATTTAGTAATAAATCTGATTTAGACTAGTCAAAAGTTAAGTATGCAGGATTCTGTAGCTATGTGAGCTACCAGTGTTCTCTTAAATGCTGCTGAGGCAGTAATTGATGTCATATGAACGTGCAGTTAATCAGTTACTTTCTCCAAACCTTGCAGGAGTATTTTGGGAGAAATCTAAAGAAAAAGTAGTGCTTTAAACCCTGTAATAAAAGGGCAGAATTGTTCTCTGAACCATTTAATTACTGTTCAAGTTATTTTCTTGTTATGAAAAATTGAAACTGAAAAGCTTTGGGGGAAAAATCCTGCTGACTTTTTCTGCTGAGTCATTCCCCTAGTTTATCAGAAGCATTTCACTACCACTGTAGCACAATTCGCGCCAATCGCAATCAAATCTCCTTTTGTTCAGGAGCTCAGAATTTGAGTTCCCCTTTTCAAGGTAGAATAAAATATACTAAAATATGGGGCACCTGGGATTTGTCTGTGGTAACACCTGGCACCAATTCAAATCAATCTCCATACAGTCTTCTGCACATATCCTCAATGTATTAGTAATGTATATCATCAATATGAATCCACTTACCTTGTTTCACCCTTTCTAAACATTTTCCTCTGAAAACTCTATAGAAGGAACAAATGCTCAGAACATTGGTGTTCTCCTAATGGAGCAAGTCAGAGCATGGAGGCCAATGACAGATTATTCTGAATATTCACTTAGTTGCTGTATGACATTTCAAATTGACAGTCCTGGTTTTGTGGTCAGATCTCAGGAATTCCGACAGTGGAACTTTTTTGTTTGTTTGTTGGTTTTTGTTGGGTTTTATTTTCCTAACAACCAACCCAGTTCTGATCTCCATTTGGCAAGCATTTCAGAAACAGCTGGTACATAACCATATGCCGTGCTGGCACTGCTGTGAGCTTATTTCCCACTTGTCCTCCTGGTCAATCAGAGTTGCTCCGTGTGCTGAAGGACAGCTGGTCCCTTGGCATGTGAAGCAGCTAATGAACTTTTCCTCCAAAAAGCCGTAGGGCTAGAGCATGTGAACTTCAATCAGTGGCTTTTCCTTTCTGAAGTGCTATCAAAGATGGAAGTTTTCTATAGGAAACTTGTTTGTGTCCTCTGTGTGATAACCTGCACTCACTGAGAACAACTATGTGGGTGTGCATTTTAGGTGACAGCACTTGTTTGGAAAATGAAGGCTGAATGATCTGTGTTGAAAAGAATGCTAAACCACAACTGAGTGACTGACGGACTTGTGCCTTTAGCTGTCAGCCTCAGCAAGTATCAGCGTTGCCCTTTTTCATTGTGATCCCTGCTGAAAGGGTCTCCAGTAAATTTCTAAAAATGTATCCATTTCATTATATAGTGTTTTTTCCTTTAAGGAACCTGCTGAAGGAGAAATTGCACAGCAGTTCAATATTACATAGCCACAGCTTGTAAACATTTTATTGTCAGCCATTCCTCTTACTTCCTTAAAATCAGTCAGTTTATAATATTCCCTAAAATTTCCTTGTAGGTGCAATAAAAATCCCCTGATTTTCCCTGAGCAGGGATTATGTATGAATTAACTTTGAAAGTCATGATAAATAATCATTAGACAGTCCTGTTGTTCACAGTTCATAAACTGTTCATATAAAATGCTTGATAAAAACAATCTGCCCATTCAGCATTTTAGAAATGGCGATATAGTACCATTCATGAGGGAATACATGTAGTTTGAGAACGAAAAAGATCATCTAAGTGTGCAGGATCTAAATATATACATAAATTCATACATGTTTTTAAAATTTAGAAAATGGATAGACCTTAATGTAAGCTGGAACAGAGAATATCCAACAGACACATGATGAGTTTTATTTGAAATCTTGATGCACAGATTCAAAGTTATAATTACCTATTTGAAACTACTTTTCTTAATTCTACGAAGGCTTGCCTAAGTTTTTTACTACTTTTCAGGGTCCATTTCAGGTTTTGAACGAAAACGTTCACACCTCCCAGAAGTAATAGCTTGGTTCAAATGACACATTCAAAAGGCATTCCTAGCACTAGATCGGGTTTCAGATTCCTTTTTACTGATCCCTCTTTCCTAATAATATCCCTGTGCAGTGAAAAACCAAGCTGTAGATACCCACAGGATCAGAGGGCCACTCTGTTGTCAGCATCTACAGCAATAAATGGAATGTGACATTATATTTTAGTGGGACTTTCATTAGGCCACAGTTCGACTTTTTTCCTTTCAGACTTGTCTCAAAGAGGTTTCAATATCTTTAAGAGGAACACACTAGCGTGGTGAGCTTGGAAGATCTGAGTCACTTGAAAATTCAATTACATAATTCAAAGTAAATTTATTTTCTGTTTTATGCAACTTGATCACTATAACCTCAAAATGTATTTTTGTTTTCTTTGAACACAAACTGCATGTAGGAAACTGTCACAGAAACTGCAGGTCAGGCAGTGCTGTTCTGTAACAAGTGTCTGGGCTCGGTGTTGGTATTTCTTTAGGACTCCACTTTTTTTTTTTTAATTATTTTGTTTCAGTGTTACTCTTACCCTTTTTCATCCTGCAGCACTAACAGTTGGGAAACCCTAATAATACCTTGAGAAGCCTTTGGGCAGTCCAAAGTAATACATGAACAGGACTCTCTCTCAACATGGTGCTGTGCGCATAGAACAGACCACCTGAGATCTACTGTAGAAAGTACTCAGAGAAGATGATGGAGATCCATGATAATTGCCTGCAGCAGTTTGGACAGACAGCCAAGCAGTACAAAAAGATAAAGAAAATGCAAGCGTTATACTACATAATGAATAAAGGTCCAAGTACCCAGATACAACATTTGAAACCACACACCAAGGAATAGCTTTCACTTGTGGCGTAATGAAAGGGCTACAGGAAGTACAGTGTTACAAAAATGAAATCATTTTCACAAGTGATGAAATACAAAGCAAGTATTACATGCAATTGCATTTTAAGGACAGTTAGTCACCATTAAATATACCAGTTTCTCAAAATCTGATCTTTTTTGTAATGCATATGTAGAAGAATTTGATGTCATAATGAGGTATGAATTTAATTGCATTATATTTGTTGCTACATCAGCTATTGTCAAGCTATTAAGTTAATTACATGTTAAGTTTTAAACTAGATGAAACGCATTATGACATCTGTTTTTTTCCTATATACTCCAGAATTACCATGTTGGAAATGTCTGAGGTTTTGGCAGCTCACTGTCTCACAAATAGTTCATGAATATAATTAAACATCCTTGAGTAGCCTGCAGCATCAGCATCCAATCCTTGCCTTGCTCATCAGAAATACGATTATTTTTCTACACTAATTCCATCAATTTTTTTTTTTTTTTTTTCAGATATTGGCCATATTCTCAGTCAGTGAAAATGTTGAAAACAGACTTGAATGCATTCTCCTAGCTGACAATCTGGCCACAGATTTTGGAATGAATGTCCTACGATCTTTATTAATGATCTATATAAATGAAAGGTGAAGGAAACACTTGAAATTTTATCACATTCTTAAAGCACTTGCACTAAAGGTATTATTCTTTTCCTTAGCATTTTCATAACAAAATATTCTGTTGCAGACCCTGGTAATAGAAAAGTATTCCTTTGTGTATTAATAGCTTATTGTCCTGCAACTTTTACATTATGTTTTGACTGATCAAAAAAGTTTTCTTGTCTGATCCCATAGCAAAATCTGCAAAGCAAAAAGGTTGCATGTTTTCAGATGCTTAAAAAAAATGAAAAAAATCCCCCAGACTTCATTTGAAAGCTGAGACAGGTGAAGGAATCTGTATACATGACTTACAGACTGTAATAAGATTATTATTGTTGTTCTTGTTAATAATAATGCTGATATTTTTATGTGTGTGGGAGCAAAAGGAAAAATGGCCACTGCTGCTTTCTGGTAGAACTGATAGGCTGGGAAGTGCTGCCATTAGAAATAACTAATTCCATACATATCAAAGGGCTGTTAAGAGTGGCTGATTAATACCTGTAGCCATTACAAAGAGTTCATATACAATGGGGGAAAAAGTCAAGTTTGACAAAAGCAGCATTTTAAAAGGATATTGAATCCTAACCAAAAACATTACTATTTTGGTATTAGGGGAAAAAAATTGGCAGTACATGCAGAACTCTAGTATCTGCATTTCCAAAGCCGTAGCTGCTCTAGGAAGAGATTTCTAGCTGGTGTGATTGACTACAGGGCTGTGAGGCTGAAATAGAAACCATTTGAGCAGCATGAAAGAAGGAGAGGGTATTTTTCTCTCAAGAAGTAGCTAATATTTCAATATTTTGCAACTACACTGATATGCTCTCTAATGTATATTTCATGATATTTTGGCTTGTAATTCTAAGTGAATTAGATTTAGGTGCTCATTTAAAGAGTTACTCATTGGAACTTGTTAATGGGAAGAAAATTACCTCACTTTCCAAGGCCAGTTTATGTGTTTATGCTGAAAGGTGTTTTCTCTCAAGAGAGTTATCTCTGCTGAGATGAAAACTACTTGTTTTCTGGTTTTATTAGGATTTTTTTGTTAAAATAGGGGTGTCTTTTGAGTTTGGTACTGTTTCAGTATCAACTGTGAAGAAGCAAAAAAGCAGGCATGGCTTTAACTGGCTGAGCAAAAATCGCTGTCTTGGTGTTAAAGCCCCCCCCCCACATTTTGGCAGTTGAAGAGGTCATGAAATAAAGGAACATTTAAATGCCTAAACCCAGCCAGCTTTTCCAGGTGTAGAGAATTCATTTGTAGGGGTCATTTCCCCTAAGAAAGTAATATTTTTTTTCTCTGAGGCTGACTGCAGGCCCTACTGTGTTCACATAACATAGGGAGGAGGCACTAAAGACCGAGCTAATCAAGATATTCAGGGTGGCATACCAGAGGAGAATATTAAATGGCAGGGTTCGGCCACAATTACAGATCACAGATGAACATGTAATCCTACAAGGTGGATTGCTTGAACATTATTTATTAAAGGGGTAAAATGAATGCAGTAACATTAAATAAGAGAATAGATTATTTCTCAGAATAAATATTTTCCTCCTAAATGTAAATATCAATATTCATGGCATTGAATGAGAATTGATATCCAAGGGCATCACTTTCTGGCTTATTGCACTGTTTTGATTTTATAGATTTTTATTTCTGGGAGCGTACTTTCACAGATGCTTATGCTTCCGTACAATGAACAGTATTTGACTTCGAAGTTTTCCAGGTAGGAAATTATATTCTTAAGAAATAAGCTGAAAATTCTATGCTTCATTCTTGTGCATAAAAGTGGTTTCCATATCTGGAATTGAAGTATTGCTGTGGCAAAAAATATTATGACAACATTTCTTCCATAGTCAGTGAAAAACTATAAGGCCCTGTAAAAAGGGATTGAGGGCACCTGTGTGAGGCACCAGCTTCTCTCCTCCGACTGCCTACATCTGCCAGCTGATCCAGCACTCCCACATGCTGAAATGGAGAACTGCTTAGAGCTCATCAGTGCAAAACATTTTTGAAAACCATCTGAAGAGTCAGCAGGTTTGGCTTTTCCAGAACAAACTCTTGACACCAAGACATTTTTACAAGTAGGAGCCATGAGAGGCTCCCACTTCACATCCACATGACTGTTCTTTCATCCCACTCCTCCAAACTAGTGTGGCTGCATCCAGGTTTCCTATCGGGGTGGTTCTTGGCTTCTGCTGCCTCCTGATGATGCTAGGCAGTTGTTGGCCAGCTGTGCTAACAGTTAAGTACTGTGTAGTCCTGTGCAAAGATACCTGTTGGTTTGGGCATTTGTCCTGGAAGACAGAAATGTTTTTTCTAGGTCTAGGTTTAGGACCTTTTCAGTCTTGAGTGAGCTGAACTCACAGATTCTGATTTTCCCAAGGAATGAGCAAATGGTAGAATGCCCATGGATACAGGCTACTCTCCATCCCTCTTGTTGCAGCTAGGTTATTGTTCAGAAAGGAAAGACAGAACCAAGAAGAATATAAAACCAGACCCAAACTCCCTTTATCTTGTTGCAGAAGGTCCTTCTTTGAGATGACAAGTCTAAAAGTCTTGGGATTCAAACTCTGTTTCCATTTATATGTATGCAATTTACCCAATTTTGCAGTGCAAACTGTGAATACTGTCTCTATCTCATGAGCAAGTTACTGAGAGCTGAAAGGAGGGCGATGTGGACCTCATCCTAAGGTAGTCTCTACACTGCTGGTTAGACCAGTCTTCTGGAAGAGCTCACTCTGCAGGCAGGGTAAAAGTGCTAGTGTCAGCTGGGAGTACTAAATGGAATTTGAGCTAAATTCATAGCTATTCATGGATGCTAGGTGTGGGAATGGCCTCTCTGGGGATGAACTCAGGCATTTCTTTCTCAATTACAGCTTTAAGAGTTCAGTTTGGGATACTTTTAAATCTGAGGTGTGGGGGAGGGTAGAGTCTATATAGAAAATTTTGGAGTCCAGTATGGAAACCCTAGTAAACTTTAAGCTCTTCCATGTAATATTAGGTGACCTGAATAGCTCTCTTGGATTTTAGACACCATGCAGACTGGAGGTATTACAAAACTGGTAGGAAGACCAATGAGCAGAAATAGGCTCTTACAACTGAAACATGTTTTTTGCCCTCTCATCTTCAAGATACACACATTTGGAAAAAGTAAAGAAGGCAGTTTCCCTGCTTACAGTCACCCAATTTTAAATGAGGGAGTCATTTCCTGTAGGTTGGATTGAACTCCTTATTTGATACATTCCCTGTGTGTCTGCGCAGTTTTTCTTCTGTGAATGAAGTTATCAATATATATGATACTATAATCCATGTTCCTTGTTTCATAGATTCACCACCAACTGCCTGGTAATGTATCATGCAGTGAAAGTGAGGTATTCAGCTGCAATTTTTTTTCAGCAAACTCGTTAACTGACTTTTCTAGACAGTCATTGCTTGTCATTATTTGTGACAAGGGAGTTTTGAAAACTGTTACGTGAGCTAGTGGTAGAAAGTACTTCCAATGTACATTAAAAGTACTGCCTCATTTGTTTTACAAAGAAAATCCTAGCAATAGCTCAGCTGAAATTTAATAACTGCCTGGTTTCACTGCTGCTGCTGGTCTCATCCAAAGTCAATGATAAGTGCTTACATTTTTTCTGTGATTGATCTCAGATTTGGAATGTGTGATTGTTTGCATTAACTATTCTGCTTTATATGGAATTATGTACAGTTATGATTCAGATGTACAGATGATAACAAGCTCCCATGATTTGGTAATTATTTTTTTTAAACTGTAGACGCAGAGAACATTTTAATTGCTTACCACCCCATTTCAGGGGCTCACCTGAGGCATGTCTCACTGGGGCAGGCAGGTTTTGAGTTTATGCAGTTGTATGGTAAATCAACATTCTTTTTTGCTTGTGATGCTGATGGGGGGTGGGGGGGGGGTTCTTTTAATTCAATAATGATTAGATTCTCCAGTGCACTTCTCTTATTTTTCATGGTGGTAGATTTTGTACTGTCATCTGAGATTATATTCCTTTGGCACACCTATCATTTGCATACACATAAGGCACTGAAGGCACTCATTATTTTCAGCTAACAAGTAATCTTGTTCCCACTTAATTTGAAATACATTGTTCTCTGGATCCTAATTTTGGCTTTTACAGTTACTTGCTTCATTGCATTTAGATTACGCTGCACCGTGTTTCAATACATCATATTTAAAACCTGCAAGATAAAGCATCATAATAAATAGATGCATAGATATAGTCACAATGGAAACATGGCAGCTATGGAGGTTGATGAGATTTATCACCTGTCAAGAGTATGTCATCCTTGGCACAGTAGACAGTATGGTGCTGTTCTGTTGGTAAAAACTCTGTCTTTCCACTGGTCTTACCAGGCTCTCAGACTGCCCAGGGCTGAATAGAGAGGTTGTACCAAAACATTTCTGCACTCACTAGAACGGTGGCAGAACTCTCTACAGACAGGGTCTTGTGATAATATTATTGCAGCAGCAACCCATTCCTAGAAGGTGAAAAGACTTATGGAGGTGCATGCACCTGCATGTTCCACTTTCTTAACCCTTGAGCTGCTGGACAAATATGCCAGTATCTCCTTGCCAAGCGATAGCAAACCGCTCCTTCATGTGGGAGCAGCAACTTCTGCTAATATTCATGCACCTCCTGAATTAGTAATTTTCTTTCATGTCCAGTCCAAGACTATACAAGATGGTAACGGTGGTATGACAGGAATTGTCTTGTGGGCTGTATTTGGCTGGAACAACACCCATGGTAGTGTATCATAGTTGCAGACAGTATCAGTTGCTGTTTGCAGTGGCAAAAGATTAATGTAGTGCCAATGGAAAAAATAAGTTTCATAATTTTTCTCTTTAGGGAGGTTTTATCAAATACAGCTGTGAATGCTCCTTTCATCTTGCATTAGGGTTGTTTCTTTCAGCTCTTTTTCCATGTCATAAGATAATCAAAAGAGCCATTTGTACACTACAATATAAGGGACTTCACAAGAAGCCACCACAGAATATTTCCATTAATATGATATTGGAAAACCTGCTTCTGAAGATTAAACATTAGTTAAAATACTTAGGTTGCATTAAACAATATGGTGTACATTTGGTTTCGTCAGAACAGAATGCACCCTGTAAATCCCCGTAGCTGGAAGGTCTCTGTGGAAGGACCATATGAGCTTGCCATATTTCGACAGCATTTATAGAATGTTCCAGTAGTCTCCCACCTTCAGCATGCTGACAGCTTAGTTGAGGACTTCTAGAAAGCACAGAATAACACTGATGCAGCCAATTGGCAGTTCAGAAAAATGTCAGATAAGGTGCTACACAGAGATGAATCTATGTTTATTTGGTTAATATACACAAATTCCTTATTTCCTTGGAAAGAAGAAAATACTGGTGTTGCAAAGTTTGTTGCAGAGGTGCATAAAAGTGAAAGCAGAAATCCATAAATATACACGTATATGCTACAGTATATTCACATCTATAAATTATACAGGTTTTTCAGCAAGGAGTGGTGAATGGTACATCCCTGCATTTCTCAGTATAAGTGTACATCATTTCCATGCATGTTTCAAGAGATCAACTGAATGCTTGAAGGTGAATGATAAGGGAGTGGGGGTTGTGGAGGACTGAGATAATGCCAGGAGTCACCTGCAGGGTATAGAAAGGGTGGAGCTACCAAACTTACTACGTCAGACCTCACAAAATTTGAATATTTAAGTTGTCTCAGTGTTATTTAATATATTTTTCAGTTTCTCATGATCTCATAGATTTCTTTTGGTGGATTGCCTGTGTTTTCCAATCACAGGGAAATAATGGTTTACCATGATAAATATTCTCTCAGGAATGCATGTTATTAATCTGCCCCTTTAAACATTGAAGTGTAAGCTGAGCCTTAAATGTGTGCTGAAGTCTTGATTTCACTGAGATTTAATCACAGGTAAAAGTGGTTTCCTAAGTTAGAGCCAGAAAAGTAGACAGTTTACAACTAAAGGACAGGAAGAAGACAACCTGGTTAGCTCCTAGACTGCATTTGTCATCCATATATGAACGTTTACAAATCCATTTTCATACAAATTTGGGCAGAATTAGAGCTTGGTAAGAGAAGGGAGTACATCAAAGCCTGCCTCTGAACTTAATTGAACTGAGAAGTCACTGAATTGGGAGAATTGCTTCAAACCCATCTTGTACAAACATGATTTGGAATGACCACAAGATGCTGGGATAATATCCAAAAGATAATTAGTAAAACAAAAGCTACTAACATATTTCATGATGTGCATCCTGGCAAACAGCTCAGCAAAAATTCATATTGATAAAGCCAGTGGGGTCTGGGTCACCAGTGCTAAGGATCATACCTTTAAATATTGGAAAGATTTACCAGGAATTGTGTAATGCACCATTTTCATACCAACAAAGTTTCTATATTACAGAAGATAATGTATTATTATAATGCATAGTTTTGATGATGTATAAAAAGAATTTCTTGCACTTACCAAGAACACAGAAAATAAAAAAGTAAAGGAGTGGTCCATTATGAAATAGATTAAATAATTTGACAAAGAATGTATTAAAATGTATGCTTTAGATTATTTTCTGTGCTATATCAACAAAAATATCATAACAGAAACATTTCAAATATAAAATCTGTGATTAATGTGCATAAATTTAGCTAGTATATACAAAATAGAGACAACAGTAAAACAAAAATAGAGACAATTTCAAGTAAGCAAGAGGGACCCGGACATGCTCAAGAAGTGGGCACATGGGAATCTCATGAGGTTCCACATGGTCAAGTGCAAGGTCTTGCACCTGCTTTGGGGCAACCCCTCGTATCATTGAAGGCTGGGGGATGAATGGACTGAGAGAAGCCCTGTGGAGAAGAACTTGGGGGTGCTGGTGGCTGAAAAATTGGGCATGAGCTGGCAGTGTGCACTTGGAGCTTAGAAAACATCCCAGGCTGCATCCAAAACAGCATGGGCAGCAAGTAACAGGAGATGATTCTGACCCTGTACTCTCCACTCTGGTGAAATTCCACCTTGACTACTTGCATCCCACTTGGGATCCTCAGTAGAAGAAAGCCGTGGACCTGTTGCTTTTAAATGAAAGGAGGGGGGATCCAGGCTAGTTGTAAGGGACAAATTTTTTACAATTAGGGTGGTGAAACACTGGAACAGGTTGCTCAGTGAGAAATTGGATGCCCCATCCCTGGGAACATTCAAAGTCGGGCTGGACAGGGCTCTGGGCAACCTGGTCTCATGTAAGATGTCCCTGCTCGTTGCAGGAGGGTTGGACTAGATGAGCTTTAAGGGTCCCTTCCAACCCAAACTAGTCTATGATTTCATGACTGTATATCGGTTCTGATCCTGAAAATATTTTGACATGTGAATAATTTTATTTCCATATTCTAGAGTTTATGTAAAAGGTGCCCTATTACAGGCAATTATGCAAATCAAAACTTTTTTGTTGTCAATGTAATTGTAGTAAGTTTACTAGTAAGATACAGCAAGGAACAATGGGCTCTAAATCCTTGCTTAGTTTGTTAGATGCCATATTTGTGTGCTATTTTATCTTTCCTAACTTTCAGTATATCTTTCTCAGCAGCCACCCAGTGCATGATGCATTCAGTTCACTACTTTCATGTGATATATCTGATTATAGTGTCAGAAACAAGGTTACTCAGTGATTCAGCCTGATGGAATTACTGTTTGTGTTTGGTAGTGGAAGTATTTGGATCAATTTCTCTATAAATATATTGTGAGGGGAATCTTCAAAAAGAGCTAGCATTGCTGTGCAGATTTATTGTTTCCATTTCGATACTTGTGATCATAAATATGAATAAAATGTGTTTTATTGAAGTATTCTGTATGAAAATTTGCATTTTTTTTAACATGAAACTGAAAGAACACATTGAATAATTTGAAATTTTGAACTTCACTTGAAATCTGAATTCAGATTTAGATCCAAAAGTAGTAAATTATCTAATTAGCAAAACTGAAATTTCTGTCTGTGATGGTAGCTCTTGCACAAGAAAAGAAGGTATAGAAGCTAGTAACAATTCCACCCAACTAATATTTTTGCCATAGTTATTTCTCAAATTGCTTTGCAAATTGACCTTCTCTCATTTTGTAAAGGAGAAAACTGAGACAGAGAGAGAAGGTGATTTACCAAAGGTTTTACAGCAGGCCAGAGGCAGGGGTCCAAGCAGAAGCCCTGTCTCTGCTGCCTGGTTCTGCCATCTGTCCACCAGCACCATGGTGCTCATCAGTGATCGCTGGGAAACAGAAATCATCTTCAGCTTTTGCCATAACACAGGCCATTTCTTATTCACATATAGATATTACTTTATGTGACTGGACAAATGAAAACAGATGAAAAAACGGAAGGAAAATCCCTTCCATTTTCAAGATGAGAATCTGGAACATTATAGTAAAATGTATGATGCCAGAGACATTTATCCCTCTGTGATCTCTTACTGTTTTCTTAAATGAGCAGCTTCTCTCCATCCAGCCATGGTGATTTCCTCTTCATTCCTATGCAAAGAATCAGTTTAGACTGATTCATGTACTTTTACAGGCAGCCACCAAATGAATACATTGCATTTCACTGAGTTTGCAAATGCTGGTTAGGTCACAAGTTGCTTAGACAAAAAAGGTTCTATCATAAACACTGGTCATTTTCACTTCTCTCCTCCTCCTTCTCACATGCAAGAGGAGTGAGATTCATCAATTGACAGTTATTTGTGAAATAGAGAGTCTTGTCTCTTCATACATCATATACCAAATTAACTACGTTAGCTGCATGAATTTTTACAACCCATTTAACGATACTATTTAAAATGATGTGTGCTTATACTGGTATGAAGGTATTTTACACTGCCACTGGTTTTCCTTCTGCTAAGGAAAAATAAGCTATTCTTATACAGCTCCTAAACTGGAGATGTACAGCTTTAACTGTACTGACATAGCTAGGTCAGCACAAGGTCTATTGTAAACAAGGTCTATGTTGCACAGCTAAGGCTAGATTACTCGGGTTTGCAAAAGGTCTGCCTACAGAATATGCACAACCAGTGTAACTAGTTGTGTTTTAATAAATACTAATAACACGTGTCTAATTACCACAGTTCATCTCGACATTTCCTGCCTGCCTCTCACAGAATGACTAAGCGCTTCTCTCTCACCACCGAGCCAATTGCTGGCTACACACTATTATTAGGGGCAGTTCTGCATAATTTTCACAGTTACAGTACATGTCATTTCATACTTGTGGACTGCCAACCAGAGAGCACTGTCCATCCAGAAGAGAAATACTGCCTGCAATCGCTTTCAAGGGCTGAGAGAGGCAAATGTTTACTCACAGGCACAGCTTTTCTGACTGTGAATAGTCCCTGTGCTTTTAAAGGGATTAAGCCTGGTAGTAAGTATTTGCAGAATCAATGCCTTGATCAGCATGCTCAAATGGTTAATTTTGCTCTTTGCAAATGTGTTTGAAGGATGCTAGTGTCATGATTGTACACATGGAGGTTAGGTCCTGTTCTGGAATTTCATTTCAATTTTTAAAAAGCTTTGGCAAGCAAACCCCCACTGTTACATTTACTCCAAAGTGTGTTTTGTGATGAATGTAGTGGTCAGAATGTCACACAGACAAATACTTCAGTAGAAACATGCAAATAATCAGAGAGAAATGTGCAAGTAATCCAATTACAATGTTCCAAAGTCTCATTAAATAATGGGATCTAGAAACTGTGGGTTAGATTTATTACTGGAATGAACAGATACCATTCATAGAAATTGTAGGCCTAATTGAAAAAAATTCAGTAGAGTATATGGATTTTATGGAAAGAAAATTTCATTAATATCTTTTCTGCCTTCTTTTCCATTTCCTCTTAACATGCAGCCAGTTCCTACTCTCTGTTTTTGCCCTGTTATCTTGCTGTCATCTTTTCCTGTCTACACCCTTTCCATAACTCAGTGCAGCACTAGATCCAAGAAATCAGTTTTGCCTGCTACTGTGAAATCTGTGGTGGTATTGAGTGTTCCTCTCAGCCAAAAATCAACTCCACAACTTTGGCTCTTCTTGTTTCCCCCTATGATTAATCCTTCATAGATCACTAAGTAGTTGGGCCACAGAGGCGCTGCTCTCTTTCTCTCTTGCAAAAGGAAATGCCCTTGAAGGTGCCTTGAGCCCCTTCCAAGGAGCTCTGGGAAGATAAATAGCATGTCTGTGCTGTCCACATTGATCAGCTGCAAACTTTGCACCTACTTCTTATCTTCACTTGTCCACAAAGCCTGCCTGTCACTGTGCACATGCAAATGCAGCCTCAATAGCTGGCTCTATAAATGAGAAATTCAGATGTAGGTGATAGCTGCACCCATACCTCAGCTCCACCTCTTTGCAAGCATGGTTGATGCCCCTCCACTCCAAAAAGCTGTTGAGACCCCCACACTAAAGATGTACTTGGTGTTCAGCACCTGAATTATGAACATATTTCTATATTTTGGCAGTGTGATTAAAACCAGTCACATCATAGGGAACAGGATTTGGAGAAAATTTTGCAAAGAAGGTAAGGTTATGCTACAGCAGTTGTGCATTGCATGAACTTAATGATGTCTTTGTTCTGTGAACTCTAATAATTAAAATCTAGTCCACAGTAGAATCAATACATGTTGCCATTATTTTCACTAATATATGCACATAAATAAGAGTATAGGGAGAAGCTGTAAGTATATGTGATGAGGTTAATGAAGCCTTTGATAATACTTCACGTGGTATTTTCATAGTTGAGGTACACTTAGGTACTGATAAACATCATTGAATGTTAATAACTTAAAATTAATAATCCAAAAATGGAAACTGCTTGCCAACAGCAGTTCAGTATAAAAATATTTTAAGATTGTAGAAGGGAAAGAGAGCACATATAAGTAAGCAATGTCATACTGCTGCACAAAAATAAACATCCTATGAGGATGTCATAGGAGAAATGCCGTATGTAAATAAAACCAAACAATCCTTCCACACTACTTAGCTTTCTGAAGGTCCAAACTTAAAAATTGCTCATGTTCTTGTTTTTTCTGCAGATCAATGAGAGCAGGAGTCCAAGGACAAGCAATAAGATTGATTGATTCCCTTCCTTGACAGTTCAGGACCAGAACCACTAATTGATGCTGCAGAGAAGTTCACTGTGCACATTTTTGATCCACATAATATACATAAGCCTAGCATGTTCATATACTAAGGGAGTAGGATATTATTTACCTGAATACCACTGAAAGCATTTGCACTCACAAAAAGATATAATGACCTCCCTTTTAATAAAAGTAGCACATGACTTCCATCAACTGGGACTGAAAATTTAAAATCATAAAATCCTAGAATATCCTGAATTGAAAGGGTCCTACACTAGGATCATCCAGTTCAACTCCTGGCCCTTCACAGCACTATCCCCAAGAGTCACATCATGTGCCTGAGAGTGTTGTCCAGAAGCTTCTTGAACTCTGTCAGTCTTGGTGCTGTGACCACTTCCCTGGGGAGCCTGTTCCAGTGCCCAAACAGCCTCTGGGTGAAAAGCCTTTTTCTAATATACAACCTAAGCCTCCCCTGACACAACTTCAGGCCATTCGCTGGGGTTCTGTCAGTGTTACCGCAGAGAGAGATCATTGCCTGCCCCTCCTCTTCCCCTCACAAGGAAGCTGGAACTGCAGTGAGGTCTCCCCTCAGTCTCCTCCAGGCTGAACAGGTCAAGTGACCTCAGCTGCTCCTCACACGGCTTCCCCTCAAGGCCCTTCAGCATCTTTGTTGCCCTCCTTTGGACACTCTCTAATAGTTTCATGTCTTCCTTTTATTGTGGCAGCCAAAACTGCCCCCAGGACTGAGGTGAGGCCGCCCTAGTGCAAAGCAGACCCTTCCTTGCCTGGCTGGCCATGCTGTGCCTGATGTCCCCAGGACAGGGTTGGCCCTCTTGGCTGCCAGGGCACTGCTGACTCACGTTCAACTTTCTGTCGACCAGGGCCCCCAGGTCCCTTTCCATGGTGCTGCTTTCCAGCATCTCATTCCCCAGCTGTCTGTACATCCAGGGTTGCCCCATCCCAGGTGCAGAATCTGACACTTTTCCGTGTTCCCCTCATATGATTGATGATTGCCCAGCCCTCTCATTTGTCAACGTTTCTCTGCAGGGCCTCTCTGCCTTTGAGGAAGTCAACAGCTCTTCCCAATTTAGTGTCATCTGCAAACTTATTGAGTATACTAGCGGTATATAAGGGTCTGCATAGCAAAAGCTACTTAAAAAGAGATTATTTGGGGCAATATTGAAATAGTAAGGCATGTCCTTTCTGACCCAGACTGTCACAAGAGCAGCATACAATAGAAGACTAGACTAGGATCCAACAGCCTGAGTTCAAATCCGTCTATTCTTGATCTGCTCAGCAGTAGTGAAGAAGTCAACGTATCTCTCTGTTTCCCTTCCCACTGATTCTTGGTATCTCCTTTCTGTGTTTTGACCTTTTTGCCACCTTTGACTTTATCTCTTTGTAGCTGGACCATCTTTCCCAGTGTTTCCATAAAGTTTAGTAGAATGTGTCTCTGGATCTTTGTGTGAGACTTTAGACACTACCATGATTGTAATTTGGCAGGAAGGAAATTAATTTCTTTCTTAGGCAGGGAAATGATCCCAAATATATATTAACTTCTGAGACTTGAAGTTCAACAAATGGCTGTTTGCTTCTGTGGCGTCTACTTCAGCATGCCATTGACTTCACAGGGTGTATGCCGGGGACTGGAGCTGTACATACGCTGCAGACTTGCCTTTGGCTGAAGACTACAGAAAGCTAGACTGGCATTAACAGCTGCCTGAAGCACAGGTTGCAGTAAAGTATATCATGTTCATATCATCATTACATACCTTGGATTCCACTGTAAGCCTGAAGTCTGGGGGCGAGGAAAACTATTTGGACCATAAATACATTAGCTCAGCATGATGAACTGTGTGGATCTGTTTTTCTTAAGGGAAAAGAAGAAAGTACTTTTATTCCACAGTCACATTCTTGGGACTGCTATAGTGCAAATCAAGACAGGAGTTTTTTGCTTGTCACAGAAAACTTGGAGACATTTCTGTCTGTAACAGATATTACTGATAATCTCAATACATGTATATCTGAGGCAAGGTTAAGTGTAAATCTTCATTTGCAATCAAACTCAAATAATAATTCATGAGTGTGCTCACAGCTAAATCTGCAATAATAGTTATTATTCATTATGCATTTTGTGGAGTGTTGGCAATTTTCTTAAAGGGGAATAGAAGAAAAATTGTATAAACAAGTAAGAGATAATTATTAGGAACCCAAGGAAAAGAGAATTTTGGCTTTTATGATGCTTGGACACTGTGGCGAAGAAATGGACCAAAGGCACAGAGAATCAAGGATAAGGAAAAAAAAGGCATGATGCTTTTATGACGGGAGGACTTGGCAGCAAAAGAAATGTTTCACCTTCCCTAATACTGAATTTTTCATATGGCCAAAATGAGCATAAGGGGAAAAATAAAGCCAGAGATAGAAATCCATCTGACTGAGAATGGATCCAAGAGATACTTCTTTGTTGTTTTGTTGTTGAAGTTCAATACATAGTTGGAAGATACAGATTTTTTAAAATAATGCATATTTTAAAGAAATTGTATCCACAACTACCAGAAGCAAGTTCAGCATGAACAGAAATGTTGCACTGCTTTCCCTAATAAGGGAAAAAAGGGCATAATATGATGTCTGATTGAAAACATGTTCTCTTTTCTCTCTTGTTTGCTGTCAAAGTCTAACAAACTTATTTGCATTCAGTTCTCCCAAAATTTCTGATAATTTTGTCACTTGCAGCCGAACCCCTATGCCTTGAAACACAGCATTACCAGCTCGTCCAAACAAAGTCTTAGCTGCACCATTTACTGTACAAAAACTGAGATTAAATAAACCAATTCTGAAAATAGGGCATTAGGGTGTTTGTTTGCACTTGGAAATCATTGCTATTTTTTATCTTACCAGAAAAATTGCCCCACAAAGCGATTTCCGACCCTTGATTCAGCATGCTGCTTCGGCATCGTTCCCAATCCCCGTTAATCCTGGGCATAAAAAACACCCGAGGCTACTGTGTGCTGCTGCAGAGCACCACACTGTGGGTCAAAGGGACAGCCCTTCTCACCTTTCTTTACTGCCTTCTATCAAACAAATAATTTTGAGATGTTGAAAACATTTGGAATTAATAGAAGAGACCCTACCCCCACGTGCAGAGTGTTTCCAGCAAGAGGCACGGGGCTGTGCAGGTTTCACCTGCACATTAGCTCATCTGTGGGCAGTTCCAGCAAGGTTCAGAACATGAGGCCCTTCTAGCAGGCCTTGCAAAAGCTAATCCACAAAATGTTTCTGCTAATTGAGTCATGTGCTTGAACATGTGGAAATTAAAAAGTAGCTGAACCTTTTTATCTAACTGCTAAATTGAGCTTTGTGTACTTCAGCTGAAAGCAGCGGAGGGGACCTTCCCACTGCACAGTGTATTTGTTGGACTGTGCATGGACTGAATGGGCAATTTAAAACAGGTATTTATTTAGTGCATTTCTCTGATAGAATATATTGAGAGTATTTCTCTTCTTTAATTCCAATACTGTATTTCTCTTGTACATCTATCTATATATATTTGAGCATGTTTCAATGATGTTTTAGCATGAGCATCTTGAGGATATTTTTATACAAATGCAGGAGCACACGTATTGACAGAATGGAATGTTGGGGAAAAAGGAAACATTCATGGATATTTTTTTCTGTAAACACAAGTAATTTACAGAAAGGTCCTCTGTAAATGTTATCAGTTTGTGCTACTGTAACTATTACGATCAAATGAAGTAGGAACATTGCAGTAGCTCCTGAGGGCACTAGTCATAAATCAAGTTTGTAAGACTCGCTGCAAGAGTATCAGTGGCTCCAGAAAAATGTTCTGCTGGGGCGCGGGGGAGGCTGCCAGGGATAGCTGCTTGCTCTTTCTGCTTGATTAGACGTCCAGACCCTGACGAGTACAGCTGGCCTTGTCATATGCAACATGCCAAGGCCAAACATGGCTGACCATGGAGAGCTGTTCTTAACTCATGAAGTATGGCCCTAGTCCTGCAAGGACTGCAAGCACAAGCTTTCTGAGCTGTACAGGAGCATATGAGTAATGCCCAAGTCATCTAGCAGTAGACACAGAGCTGGATTAAATGTATAGGTGCCCACATGAAACTTTTTTATCTGTTGACAAATCTCTAAAATTTGGGCAGGAATTAAGGCATTAAATGTGGAAAGCCTTTTGTAAGCAAAAAAAGAGAAGGCATTGACATAGTTTGAAACAGAACTACCCAGACTTGTGTCAAAGCACCTGGTAGGGCTCAGGTTGGAAGATCAGCCCAAGCACAGATGAAACAACACAGTGAAGCCCCACGCACTTTCCCAGTGAGTTATCACTGTGCTGCAGCATTACAACTGCAGACAAAAATACCGCCCTGCAGCAAGCATGAAATGAGTGAAGCAACACAGTTATTGATGCAATCTGGAAGTGCCAGCAGTGACCGAGGTTTTCCTTTTGGTTTCTCTGTGCAGAATCCGGATCTGAGAGACCCTGACATTTAATTCTGGAACTCCCCCTGTGATATTCACACACTTCCCTAAACTGGATATTGCACAAATTGAAATGAGTGTCTGTGCTTCACTGATCATTCTGTGGGAAAATGTGTCTGATAAATAAGTTTACTTCCTTTTCCCCCCTCAATTCCTTCTCTTTGTACTAGATTTTGCATAAACAAAATCCCAAATACCATATTCCCTTGGAAATATATTCCCCCCAATCAGATCTTAAATTTCTACTCCTGGCCTCTGATTCCTGTTCAAATGTTGTATGAAGAATTAAATATCTAAAGTGTTGAAGCTGATAAAGTCAGACTGTGAAGCACTGACAGTTTTTGCAGCTGTTTTTGCAGTGCAAGCCTGCGTCCTTTCCGTTTTTACGAAACACGCTTTATCCTGTTTTATTATGGCTAAACTCCTGCAGATTGTCTGCTTCAGGGAAATACTGCCCCGTGACCTGGCAGGAGTCCCCGCCAGCGATAACCCCGTCCCTGCCGGGGGCCCTGGCTAATCGCACCTCCCCAGCCTGCCGGCCCCCTCGCCCCACGCCCTGCGCAACCAAGACATCTGTATTCACTATTTAACAGAGTTATTCTCAACAGCAACTTGTTTCCAATATCTGCTTACAGTGCTGCTGGAGAATGAAGCCTGTCACAGCTTTCCGTGGTTACTTCGCATTAGCGCAGAGCTGTTTCTGTAAATATGCAGCCTGAAAATACTTGGTTACAAACTCCCATCCATGCAGAGCTATGACCGGATTTGCAAAAACGTGTGGAAAAAAGAGATGAAAATTTTCAACGTTTCTTTACTGCTGCTGAAAATGAATCATCTATACATGAAAATTATGAAAACTCAAAAAATGGCACATTAACATACATCTAAAGAAGAACTGCATAACAATTATATAAATACTAAGTCTCTACCAAGATCTAAAACATAATTACAGACTCAATTTTCTGACAGATGAAAGAGACAATTTTCCAGAAATTTGGTTCTGTCTATGTCTCAAAGATACTGAATAAAACCTTTCTTTTTAATTTTTTTTTGTCCTGCTACATTGCTTCTACTAATCAGGAAAATTCCATATTTTATTTCATATTGTCTTTAGTAATACAGTTGCTACCTGGAGAATTATGGCAATAACAAGATATTTCAACCTTGATGACTAGGTAAAATTAAAATATGGATATGGTAAGATAATTCAAGTTATTGCAAGTATAATGAGACATTTTCTCATGATTTTTAAAAATTTTAACTCTTTTTTGGTTTAAATTATATCTTTATAGTAAAGGCCTACTAAAATGTTTTGCTACCACTGCCTTGAGCCTTGTGACCTTGAGCCCCGTGTAAGGGAACTTACTTTGAAAGTAAAACTGAAGACAGTCACCTCATTTAAAATTTTTTCTTGAAGGCTTTACATACAACTTTTAAGTGTTAGTTTCCTCCCTCAAGAGCAAGTGAGGGAGACAGAACAGAATTTCAATCTTCAAATAAATATAATCAGTTCTCAGGACTTGTCACTAAACTTAGATTTTCCTGTGGATTTTCAGCCTTCTAGGTGCCCATTCTAGCTGTTCCTTCCTCATGTGAACTAGTAGTGTGATCACTAGAATTTTAATTTGATTATTTTATTTTATACTGCATTTTGGTACTGTTTGTGATAGATACAGTAAAAAATGTGTCAGTCCAGGTTTTGCATGAAGCAGAAATCAGCCACTCTCAGGCTGGCATTAAATGGCTGTGTGGGCTGGATTCCTGAAACACCTGAGAAGTGTTCTTATGTCTGATGTTTAAAACGTATTTATGCATAGCTTTGCTGAGCGTGACAAGACTCATATGAACTAAAGGACTAAGTGGTATTTCTGAAGTAGTATGGATGCTGCCAGTTCTGAGGATGTAGTGTGACAACATGCAAAGGTACCCAAATTAGAGGCAAACAAGGTCACAACTAGAAAACAAGCCAGTGCTGCAACTGAATTAATCCACCATCTTCCCCAGACTAATTGGCCCTGCTGAGAGTGAGTGTGCTCATTAGCCCGGGAGCAGCAGCAGCCTCATACCCACTGCAGACCGAAGGTGCTGGTTTTGACAGGCAGATCTCCACGATGCACAGACGTAGCAGTTTGCACAGAGGGTCCTGGTGCAGCATGGCATGGCTGGAGGGGACAGAGCTGCGGGTCCCCGCTGGCTCTGGGTGACACTGAGGCTCAGTGCCTGCCCTGCCTCAGTCGGCAGAGGCACGCCTTGGTGGCAGGTTACACCAGCCCCAGAGGGATTCAAGACCTGCTGCTGGCAGATCCTGAGCTGATAAACTCCACCAAGGCTGCCTGGCTTCGCTCCAGCCCTGACTGCAGGAGATCCAGGCTGGAGCAGGAGACGTGTGGGGCAAGGCAAGGGTGGCAGATGTCAGTGAGAGGCTCAGGGCAAGAAGGCAGCAGGAAGCTGCAGAGGAGGGTGTGGAGACAGAGAGGTGACAGTGATGGAGCCTGAGTTTTAAAAGTAAAATCTTAGAGGTTTTTCAGAGCAGAGAAACCTGTCAGTGAATCTCCAGGAGTAACTGGTGGAATCTGCATGAACTATCAGGCTTCATCTTCTCTATTCATCAAAACCAAGACTGGGTTCTTTAAAAAACTGTCCATGCTGCATTGGGATGGGGTTTTCTGCTCAGCAAAAATATGCTTTGATAATTCATCTGATCAGATGGAGAAAGGCAGAAGTAGTGAAACCTGAGAAATAAAAGGGAAAGGCAAATCTGCTCAGGAATAGGGCTAATCTGACAGTCCACCTGGGCAGTGGACTTTAAGATGGGAGGAAAGGCTGTAATCTTAAAGTTGTCTTGGTATGGTACCCAAAGAAAGTGTCACACAGTTGGGGCTGGCTGTCACCCTGACTAGCAGGTCTGCTTCTTCATCAGATGCTTTTAAAAATAAATAATTCCTTCTAAACCACATCCTAATATATTAGTAAACAGTGTTGGAAACTTTTCAAAATCGTTTTATCCTGTTGTGGAAGCACATAGTAACCATTCAACTACTAATAACACATTAGTTTGGAGCTCCTCCAACTAAGCCAACTTTGTACTTCTTAATAGAGAACTTTTGAGCACCTTAATATCCTTTTTTTCATGGTATCAGGCTAGAATTTGCATTTTTTATAATTAACTAACCTCTTTACTCCTTTGAAGTACGTATCTGTTTTAATTTCACTCTGATGGGTCTTGGGTCTCTTATAGATTGTCCTTTAAATCTGGATTGCATCTGTGGCCAGGATGATCCTCTGAAGGCTGAATTCCACAGTTACCTCTTTGTGCCACACAACTTCTACCATTATATGGGTTTGCTGATATTCCTTAAAAGCTCCGTGATTTCTCTAAAGTTGTGCTAAACTATTCAGACCCAGTGAATATGCCACTGCTAGAGGTGCAACCTTGAGACACTGAGCAGAATCTTAGTGTAAATGAGATTCTTGTGCCTAAAAAAGTCTAGGACAACATGCTGCCCTGAATTTCACTTTTGCTTCAGATGTGATAAAAGGATTTTCCTTTGCACTTTTGCAGGAATATATTTTGGGCCTTATACTGCTAGACTGGCCTTGGTGCAGAAGACACGGTGGGAAGATTTAAGAAATGTAAAAATCTGTTCAATAATATTTCATTTGTCTTTAATACCTGCCTTTTATGACCTGTAAAAATCCTAAATGTTTGTTTCATAACTCACACTCCCTGTGTAAGAGGTAAAAAACATCTGTAGCACATTGCAAGACCATCCTGTCTGTACAGTTGGCTGTTGGGGTCCCTCCCCCGCGCCATGTAGCCCTGAGGGAGGCACGGGGTTTCCCTGCCCCTGCTCAGCCTCGTTCCCCATGGGTTGGTTTGTGTTCCCCTGCGCGGGCAAAGCAGCTCGGGCCCCGACTGTAAGAGTCCCTCAGCAGAGCCCGGCCATGCGGCTGGGGAAATAAACATCTCTGAAACATCTAGCAAGAATCCGTCCGTATAGATTTGTTTCTTTTCCACGGGACTCCTGGTTTGATATAGGCGTGTTGCAGTATCCCCACTGTAACATATGGTGGAAGATTGCGAGCAGAACGATCCCCGTGACTGATTTGTGTGAGTAAACCCTGGAAACTTTGGATTCCTCTTCTTGGTTTTGTTTTGCTATTGCATATCTGGACTATGGAAGAATCGTGGGAAATGGGGCTCTCTGAGCCACAGAAAAAAATGTATCTAGAAGTAAAAGGGATCCTTGAACAACAAAACAAAAAAGTATTGGAACCGGGAGATCTTGAACACTTTTTTATCTGGCTTTTCAAAGAGTTCCCCTATATTTCTCGAGACTTACTTTTTGATATCAAACCTCCTGGATATTCTCAGGAGTGTTTCTGGAACGAGATCTGTGATAAGCTAAGGGATGGACTAGCGATAGAAGCTCTCCGTGGATCCTTTATAATCAGTGACGCTCTTCAGGAGCATCTGTATGATCCCATTACCCCTAAAGCAGAAGATCATACTTCTCCCGTGGCCGAGACCGCGTGGCGGCCACCCCAGGAGTGTATGACTGCAGCTGTGCCAGCGGAGGTGCCTGCGCTGGATGCGCCCGGCCCCCTCGGGAGCGCGCGCCTTACTGCGGACCCCATCCCTGTCTCGGGGTCCCCGGCCACCCAACCACGAGTGAGGGAGCGACGCCGCAGGCGCCATGGGTGCCGTGGGCCACGAGCAGCCAGGAAGCGGAGGTCAGCGTGGAAGCCCGCTCTGTGCATACGGCTCAGAGAGCCCTATGCAGGGAGAAGCGGCGGTTTCCACAGCGACACGAGAAGCTGTGCAGTGCAGCGCCGAGCCGGAACGGGGCCGCTCTCGAAGCAGCGTGGAGTTTGCGGAGCGGAGCCGCTCACGGGGTGTGGGGCCAGCGGCGATGGCAGCGCGGGGCCGCGCAGAGCCCAGACAGGCGCTGGAGCGGGGCCGTGCAGAGCCCAGACACGCGCCGGAGCGGGGCCGTGCAGAGAGCGCAGAGCGGCCGCGGCGCGGGGGCCTGACCGAGACGTCGGAGTCGGCGAGGCGGCGGCCACGCGGGACCGGCACCCACGACGAACATGCAAGCACGTGATAGGAGACGTTCTAGCAACGAAAGTCACAGGAACTGTGAAATGGTACAATGTCAAAAACAACTATGGATTTATAACACGAGATGATACAGGGGAAGATTTATTCATCCATAGAACTGCCATTAAAAGGAATAACCCTAAAAATTACCTGCAAAGTGTAGGAGATGGGGAAGTTGTTCAATTTGATATAGTGCAAGGAAAGAAGGGTTTACAAGCAGCGAATGTTACTGGGCCTGGAGGTATTCCCGTCAAAGGCAGCCGTTATGCACAAAATTATAAACAATATCCATTCCAGCAATTTCCCTACCCACAGCCTAATTTCCCCTTTTACCCTATACCCAATATGAACCCTTTCCTAAGTTTACCCTATCCCCAGTTTATTCCCAATCCGTTTTTTCATCCATGGTTTCCCTCACAAACCCCTGCCTTTGCCAATTGTTTCCCCAAAAATCCCTTTCCGATGCCGATGGGGGGATGAAAAGGGGGAGGAAAGAAATTAAACCCTCTCCTGCCTCAGTTTCCCCACAGGCATGTCCAGAGAGTTCTGTCTCCCTTCTGTCAGCCCTGAGATGTTCCACAGAATTTGTTTGGACATTTAAAGACTCAGGAGGGTGGCTTGTTTTGTTTTGAAACTGTTCTTGTTATGTTTATCCAATTGTCTTCATTCTCCTTTTATTAAAATAAAACGGGTGAGATGTTGGGGTCCCTCCCCCGCCATGTAGCCCTGAGGGAGGCACGGGGTTTCCCTGCCCCTGCTCAGCCTCGTTCCCCATTGGTTGGTTTGTGTTCCCCTGCGCGGGCAAAGCAGCTCGGGCCCCGACTGTAAGAGTCCCTCAGCAGAGCCCGGCCATGCGGCTGGGGAAATAAACATCTCTGAAACATCTAGCAAGAATCCGTCCGTATAGATTTGTTTCTTTTCCACGGGACTCCTGGTTTGATATAGGCGTGTTGCAGTATCCCCACTGCAACAGTTGGCTGTATGCAAAGGAGAGAAATTACCACAGCAAGTCTTGGGCAGCCTTTACCCCTGCACACTTTGGAACTCTAAGCCTTGGTAAATTCAGTGGGGTGAGAATAGGGCTTCAGTGCAAAAGATACTGCTCTGGCCAAGCATCTGTCCCACATGGAAACACGAACACAGCTGGAAGGTGTGTTTTGGAAAAGATTTGTGCATGCAATAAGACATGCACTTAGAGCAGCATGTCAGCATGACTTTCTACCTGCTAAAGAAGTTTTCCTGCCCTTTTTTGAATTTGCATACAAATCAGTGTGTGTTTTCTTGGCTGAGTCGTAACAGGACAAAGCAGTCCCTGGCTGAATTTATTTTTTTTGTTCTGTTTTTTGTAGGGAACCTTCTGTCTGCTTGTTCATCTCTCTCCCAGTTCTCAGTGACTTCTGGAGCTGTGTACCAGATTTGATTGAAATTAGCCAGAATTGGGTTTGTTAACTGTAAATTAGATTATTCCAGTCTCACCATATTCTTACAGTACCTGGAGTTTATGTCATTTAATTTGGCTTGAGATTTCCTCAGTTTCTTGCTTTGTCTTGCATAGATGTGATCATTGCATGCAGGACCAGCAGTGGTAGTGACTGTTCTGCAGAAAAGATGCTGATATGTGCTGGAGAGACAAATGGGAAGATCTTTGTTAGAAGAAATGGAGTTGGTATGTGCCCACAGCTAAACCTGCCTGGAGCTGAAGTGCTCTTGTGCAGTATAAAGGCAGCACTTTGGCTCTGGCCTTTGTAGTTCAGGAATTGTCTGGACAGCAGACACACAACAAGAGTCAAATCACAGTGGAAACCTTGATGCTGGTCAGCCATCTATTCTTGTTAGCTTCTTACAGCACACGTGGCTTTTTTCAGTTTAAAATGATGAGATTAATATAGATTCTTTGGCTTCATTTTTCAACCAGCAAAAGAGCAATATATTTATCTTTAAAGAAGAAAATATATTGGTTGTGAAAAATACTCACTGGAGAATCTTGGAAAAAGAAAACACTGTTCCTTCTTGTTCTTTTATTAAAGAGGGTAAAGCACAGGCTCCCTTGCTGTCCTGTCACAAAAAAAACCCAAAAGGGTTTACTTCTAATTTGAAGAGACGATACTTATGCAGAATTTTCTCAGCTAATCTATCTGGGTACAGACAGATTAGCTGAGAAAAAGAATTTCATGAGGCTTGAGTGCTATTGGAGTTGAACAGGTAATTTATTTGCATCTGCATGACATATGTGCACTTTTGTTTAACTCTGACATATTAAATAAAATTTCTTGGAAAGTATGATTAATTGAAAGAGACATCAGGAATCAGGCTTTCAAAAAGGTCTTCTGCAATGGAGCTACACCACAAATGTTTTCCCAAAATGGAACCCCAAAATTTTCAACCAAAAGGAACTGAGTCTTAGATATCTCAAAGATAGTCCGCTTTCACAGCCTTGCAAAACTTCTTCAGGGGAGGTAGATGAAAATAAGCACTCCTCTCAGTAAGGCAGATTATACTGTGAAAGCAAATGTGTTAGTGAGTACCAGGGAACTCACATGAGGGAGGAGAGAGCTGCAGGAAATGTTTCAATCACTGCCTGCACCATATTACACACATAATAACCCAACCAAGCACAAAAAGCCCTTTGAAATCAACTTTCACATGATCTGTCATTTAAAAATTCTTCATTTGTCAGACATGGCTTGATACCTGCTCATAGGCCAGTGAAGCTGAAGCATCCTCTGGAGCACAGATGTGTTATTCTCTTGTATTCTGCAGGCACACATCGAGTACCTGCTCTGTGAGCAGCAGGGAGTGATGACAGGCTGCCCGGGGACCAGCAGCCTGCTGTGCAAACGCAGCACGTCTCCTGCATTTTCAGCTCTGTCTCCCCCTTCCTCGCTGTATTTTTCCATGGGGTTGTAGCACTACCACAGTCACTTAAGCCCAAATATTTTCTAGCTAGCTAAGAATTATTTTAGATCTCCAGGTGACACTGGAAGCAATTTGATGAGTTTCCTTTCACAGCAGCTGGCCAGCAGTTTGCTGTTGAGAGAGAAAATGCCAGGCAATGATTCCTTTTTTTAATCTGCTGTGCGGCTTCAATTCTCGAAGCTTTCTGTTCTCCACTGAAGTTGTTCCCCCAGGTCCCAGTCTCCCTCTTCCCTCCAGCAGCAGAAGCCATCACTGTACTCACTGGGAGCTTTGCCCCTTCCCCACTGCCCTCTGCCCCATGGGGCTTTGTCTCTGGCCCCAGGCATGGGCATGCAGCGAACGTGACACACTTCCAACACTTCTCAGACAATGTTAAAAGATGGTGTGGGATCATAGTGAATTAACTTCAACCTGTGAGCGATCCGTAGTTTGGGTGCAGTTACCAGGGCAAGGACCACAGGCACCTTGAGTTCCAGATTATATTGTGCAAGTTCATCTCTTCACCTCCACTTCTCTACTCCTCTCTGTGTGTGTGTGCTGTGTTTTGTGTTTGTGCTTCAGGGCAGAGGCATGGCAATGTGAAAAACCCCAGTTTGTAGAAGGGAGAAGGGGTGGTCAAATGAATAACTGGGTTGGAGGGGAAAGCCAGAAGAGCACTAGCTGATTCACTCACACTATCCACCCAGCCAGATTACTGAATTATCCATCCTGAACCTGGACAGTTTCCAAATTCTACATTGCAGATTCAGCTTATCTAATTAAATGTGTTTCAGAGGCTTGCCTCGCTGCATGCCTTTATTTTGCAAAAAATATAGGAAAAAGAGGCAGCTGCCATGCACACCACAAATCCTGATTCTGCTCTACTTGGGAAGGCTGTATAACCCTGGCTGATAATTAGTTAAGAGATACCTCTATTAAATAGAAAAGCCAAGAATATATTGAAGGCAAGGTATTTGCAATCTCTGTTTGAGACTTGGCTGCAGATGCCATGTAAGATTGCAGTTATTTCTAGTTACCCCTTTCAGGGAGCAGCTCCATGTCCTCTAAAGCCAGGCAGTGGCCCCCCAAGGCAGGGTGTTCCTGCAAATTGTCTTAGCTCCTTTCTCATACACCCACCCCTCAACAGAAGCTATTATCTGAATATCTTGAATCAAAAGGCTTTAAGAGCAAGTCACAGCTGCTGTACATATTCTGTAAGGGTCTTACAGCTCAAAAAAGTGCTCTCACCTGCCTTTGGCTATGCTCAGAAGCGTGTTAGAGTGGGAGACTTTGACAGTCCTTTTGCTAAGGTAGGGAAGGCTTGGGCTGACCTCTGTCCTGCATTAGCCTGCTGAGTCTGCAGGCTGTATAATGGCTTGCTCCTTGCAGTATCTTCAGCAAAGCCCATGGATGTGCCTTGAACATACCCTGTGCCCCCACCAGCAGCAACCTGCACAAAACGCCTCTTTTGCACTTCTGCATCACCCCTTTACACAGAAATTGGGCTGGTACAGTGTATTCTGAGGAGAGAAATATTCCATAGTTGTGTCCTCCCAGGAGAAAAAACACGTTCTTTAAATATAAAAGTAGATTTATTACATGAGAAAAAATGCAGGGTGCATTTTGTCACTATGTTTTTATTGCTTTCTAACCCAAAGGGAAAATATTTTATTACAGCAGCAGTTGCCAAGTCAACTGCTGTGTCCCAGCCATCCCCACAGAGGGATGGCATGTCACCTGGTTGTGGGCACAGACGCTGAGGGGAATGAGAGCTTTTTTAATCACATATCACCAGTTTTAATACAGCCCAGGTTTTCAGCAGTTATTTACAGGCTGGTTTATGACCTGTTGTGACATTACTCTGGATTTACTCCAGGTTTTAGTAGGCAAGAACTCACATGTTTCACTATTTTTTTATTCTCAACCACAAGATCTGAAAAGGCACTGAAGGTGGACTCCCTAAATGCTGCAGTCTAGCCTGTACCTACAAGTGATGGCCAAAGGCTTGTCATCCCTTCCTCATTGTCTTGGAAAGAAATCCTGGTCATTTGGTCATTGTATGCTCTCAGATTTCAGGATGTATTCACCAGGATTTCTGGTACTCCCTCAAACAGGTGATGTGCCTAAGGACTTTTTAAAGCCCCTGCCATAGCAGAAAAGCTTGGCTGGTCTACCTATACCAATTAATCCTTGAGTTGCAATTTGTAGCAGTAGGTACAGGCATTTGCTGGAACTTTACTGTTTGCCTTCTTATTTATGACCTTCTCCTCATGCTCAGCTCTGGAAATTCTCTCTCTACTCTTCCATATATCGGCCTAAAACAAGTCCTTTAAAAATGTCTGTTCTACTTTCTGCTAGCACAACCTGGCCCTGCAAGAATAAACTTCTTCCATTCCAAGATGACTACAGGGTGTACGTACAGGGCCCACCTGGGAGCTCCCCAAACATTCAGCTTTAGGATTTGTCACCTTAGTATCATTGCTTTGTTATTTCTTAGCCTAGGCATTGTAGGTGCACCATTATTGCTTCAGCACTGTTTCTGCACTCACATCTGTTGGCAGCAGTGCACCTGCAGGAGGAGGTGGACTTGGCCCAGGGAATGGGCCAGTTCAGTCCCTGTCCTCTGAGCTGGGGGCGTGGAGTGACAAGGACAGGTATGTCCTGCTAAGCATTCTGCAGCCACCATAGCCGTGCTACTCCTGTTCTTGTGTTTGATGAGGTACCAGCAGCAGCAGCAGCAATGATATTGTGTTTTTAAGGGGTTCCTCCCTTGCCTGGATGAACTGAGGACAGAAATGCAGGGTGATCACTGTCACTTATGGCTCTGAATAGGATGCTGCTGTGATGCTACCAGTTAGCCATTCCCCCACCATCCTGAGCCTTCAGTTTACTAAGCCCAGCATTTATAATCCTGAATCTGTAATTCTTTCCCCACTTATATTGAAGAAAAATCCCAGACTGTTTTCTTAAACTCAATAATGAATAAAAGCACTAAGATTAAGTTGGGTCTCCTCAATTTCTATTGGAATCTCCTCTACATGAACCAGGAGAATAAAGTGAGAATTTGTTTTTATCCAACTTCTTTTAGCCCTAGAGTTTGCTCAGTATATATTGCTCTGTAGTGAATACACCTGCTTATTACCAGATATTTCCTTTCCCCCTCCACACTATAGAAAGCAATACTATGAGCAGTAAAAGCACAGCACAGTCTAGTCCTATCTGCTACTAGAGAAAAAAGTTATCCTTGCCCCTGGAGTGCAGGCTTTATTCTGGGGCTGCGATAAGTGGGCTTGAGGGAGCTCTGTATGAGGAGAAGAAAGGTACAGACAACAGCTTTTGGGCCATATCAGTATCAGAACTGCTAGTACCCAAGTTTGTTTAATCCTCTCGTATTTTCTTTTTAGTGGTTGTTTTGGTTTTAAAATCACACAGATCACACAGGGGGATTCAAGATGATGGGCTCCACTGGGAAAATAACCAGCTGTTGCTCTAAGTAGGCATGATTACACAGTGTTTCAGCAGATACCTGTTTGGGGAAAAAAAAAGTGTGTGCAAGTGCATATACCACAAACACATGAGTGTAGACTCTGGGAATTAGAGCAGGAAGGGAAGGACCTCATGGATGGTTGGACTTCCTGGCTGTAACATTCACTTCAAGCCCTATTTTCTCAATAATTGACAAAAGAGAGGAGAGCTTGAGGAAAAAGTTGAAGTATCCCATCAAGGCATTGGGAGGCCCAGCATTCAAAGAAGTCCTGTGGTCAATAGTGCTGGGAGCAGCTTCTGGTTTGGGTTGGGAAGGAAGCAGTGGGATGGCTGAGCAGAGAGCAGGGCGGCTGAGCAGGGAAGAGAGTCCTGCCCTTTCTGATTAATTTTAACATTCTGCTCCAAATATTAGAAAGTACATTTGCAACAGATGTTTCATGGGGAGAAACCTCTTTAATCCCTTCCTTCAGGCTAAATAGCTTTACAAAATCCTCCCCAGGGCTTTGATAACCCAGTAAAAATAACAGCTGAGCTACAGATGATCACTAATCTTGCTGTATGTGTTCGATCACAAAATGGATCAATGGCCAGTAATATGTCACATGTAAGGGCTTTTTTGCTTAGATATGTTATGAGTTATACTTCTTAAATCTCCTGATACAAATTAAGAAATTGTATGATTGACTATGTGCTTGGGACATCAAGCATCAACCACTTTCAACAACAGGAAGATGAACACAGGATCTACCAGGATAAATTATACAAGGGATGACAGAAGATTGAGTTAATGTGATATAAGCATCAAAATATTACTCCATAAGAATAGAAATAAATTTACTTCCACATCTCAAATATAATCATATTGGGATCTATTTTGAATGAATGCCCCAATCACTCAAAGCAACAAAGTTGGAGTTAGACCAACACTGAGGAATTAGGAAAATACCAGCTCTGAAAACTGTTAGAAGACTTGTAAGCAACTAGAGACGTAATGAGAGATATTATTAACAATTTTACTTATCTTGCCATACTGCCTGGATGACTATATCAGGAATTTGAACCTCCTTTGAGCTGGGAATCATGCATAAATTAGAGCAGATCTCTTTAAATTAATATAAAATACTATGTTTAGAAATTGTTACATATTAGGAAATATGGTTTCTTTGTGCCTCCATCTATGCCTGCACCACTCAGAACTAGTAACCCCTTAAATAGGGATTTTTTTAGCTGGAAAATCAGCAGCAGAGCAGGACCTGCCAAGAGCCAGGTACAGATTAAACCACTGGCTTTAGGCTCTGCAGCTTCTGGAATCACACAGTTACATCAGCATCTAAATTGTTTCTAAACATAGATTATTTTTAAAAAGGAAGTTCAGCTTTTCCTTTTGTTTCATTGAGCTTTGCTGCCCTATGTAGGTCAGTGGGGAGCCAGTTGGAGCAAACAGTCCTTGATCTTGCAGAAGCCAGTCTGGGAAGAAAATGAAGGCTCAAGCCTTGGCTGGAGGGATCATGATAAATGGAGCCAAAACCTGTTGACATAGCTGTTAATTATAATTTTAATTCCTGGGTTTTTAGAAGGTCAAAGCCTGTGGTATGTCTGCTAACATTGCCTGTCTTTTGCAGAATCTTCACTTATCTCCAGGCCCCAAATTACTCCGTATGTCCCCAAATGTTTGCTTTCAAGATTTCCCAGGCTGAACTGGGAAGACAGAGTCTGCTCCTGTCCAGTGCGTCAGGCTAGAAGTGATTGCAGGACAACACAGGCACCACTGTCAGTCCTTCAGCTGCTGGTTGTTCACAGCATTTTTTTACCCATGGCCTATGGAAATTAATACATCTGGTTTTATTTGGACAGCAGTGAAGAAGTTGGATCCTTCCTGCACTGAAAGTGTAACTTCAGGTTTGCTTTATTACCCTGAAAGGTGATTTCTTCCCACCCCACCATCTTCATCCCTTCCCCATGCTCTCTATAAGAGTACTTTTTAGTTTTCCCACATTATCTTCTGCTGTCTTCCTGGGGGCTGCCATGATCCCCTGTCCAGCTTAGACTGTCCCAGCCCAGCAGAGGCAGATAAGCACTAGATAGCACATGGGAGAGCATGGAGAGGAGAATAAGGGTTCCAGCTCTCCTAGTGGAGGGCAGATAATGACAAGGGTGAGGCAGAATCTCTTTGTAGAAGGAGAGGGCAAAGGGCATGGGCAATTCAGCTATTTGAGGGACAAAAACAAAGCAAAAATTATTTTGCTATGTACTGCAATGCTTCTCAGCAGGTCAGAAGCATCAGTGCAAGGTAGGCAGACTCTAGATAATCCAAAACTTGCAGCATCCATTTCAATGGGGTATGGCAGACATAGGCACCACAATGAGCAAAGCAGGACACCAGGAAAGGTCTAAAATAAAGGTAGATGTGGTATCTTCATCTTCCCTTTAGGAGAACAGCAAAAACATACTTCCTTGTCATTCACAATGTCAGATCTAAATCGAGTCATAGGAATCTATTTTCTTCATTTTATGCTGCTTCTCCCACTGTCTTCATCTTTTCTTTTCTTCTGTAAGCCCTATCTATTGTTCTCACTTGAGATCCAGAGCTGATGGCTTGTTTGCTTTCATTGTCAAGTATTGCTTTCTGTTTAGCTATTGGTATCCTTCACTTGTACTTTGAAACAAAGGCACTATGCAAACAGAGAACAAACCATGTCCTATAGCAAAACATTTAAGGCTCTTTTGTGTGTTATCATGAATTGTCTTCTATCACCCCATATTGTTGACTAATTGTGAAACTTGGTACTCTCTGCTATGCACTGGATTTGGGGACCCAGCACTTTTTTTCAAATCACATTAGGGTTTTTTCCAACCAAAAATCTTAATCCCCACATCTTTATGCCAAGGTCCATAGTCTGAAGATCAGATATCAGCATTCCTATAGCCAAGCAGGAGGAGGGCCACCACTTCTGGTCCAAGTACAGCTGACTTTTGACGCTGTTTGGAAAGATCATGTAGTTATAAGTTGTGGCACACTTACTAGGCCTGTACTTCTGGTTTTCTTCTCATGTTCTTTTCTAGATGTGCTTCAGTACTATGTACATGTTCAGAGATAAAAAAAAATTCAAAAATTTTTTATTTTTAAATTTATTTTACAACATTATATGAAGCCAAGCCTTTAAAAAATCTCTTTTTTTTTTTTTTTTTGTAATTTTAAAAAATTTGAAGTCTAAAAATATTTTTAAAACCCCAAAACACAGTAATAGACTCTACAGGGTGGTAAAATATACTAATAATTGGTTTATTTTAATTTGAAGATGATTCTTTCTAAGAACAGGTATATTTAGAAGAAAGGCTGAGGTCATACCAGCATCTAGAGAGTGCAGCAGCTAGTGACCACCGTTAAAAGCTTTGGATTATAGATGACCTCCTTGAGTTACAGGTGGGACAGCACTGCTGAGGCTCAGTCCAGGCATGGGGCCAGTTTACAGCAGGCTCTGGACATCATCTCCCAGGACAGCAGCCTTCCAGAGTATCTGTGATTCTACCATTCTGTGTCTTCTACTGCTCCATATGAGATGGCTCTGCCTGTGCTGATTCTACAGGAAGCATTTCTAAGCCCAGTTACTGTGAAAGCCCAGAGATGCTTTCATCTCTGAGACGCAAAGTATTAATGTGGCCAAAATTATGCTTTACAATAGTAGAAACTGATGTAAACCTACGTCCTCTTACTGTCATCCTGTCCAGACTCAGACCTCATATGGGAGGTGGGTGGTGGGAGTGATTCTTATCTTGCCTTCCCATCCACAGTTGGCAGCCTCGCTCAGTTTTTTTTAAAGCACATGGTTATCACAACCTGCATGTTGCTGTCAGCATCTGTATTCCTAATACTCAGAGAACTGGTCCAGAGCTTCCCTGGATCACTTTAAAAAGCCTTTCCCCAGCTTTCCTGATTACCTAAAACATTCCTGTGGAGGAGAACTTAGTCCAAAAGCATAATTGTGGGAGGAGACAGAGCCAAATGGACCCTGGGCTTGCTTGGCACCACACTTATTATCCCAAAAGAAAGATTAAACAGCTATTTAGAACTGTTGAACTGTGTCTTGAAGAGCCATCCTTTCCTAATTAAAGGTATCAGGAAAATACAATTATTTGTCCTTCTGCTGTCATTAGCACTGAGCTCTGCAGAGGACAAGCTGCCCATAGAGAGATCTTTAGCTCATGCTTCTGTAGACAATATCCCCCAGAAAGAAGGCTAATATTGCTTCACTTTTATTGCTCTAAAACTGAGAGGGCTGCAAAACCCAACCTAAAGCACGGCTTTGTTTTATCTGAACCCTGCTGCAAACCAGTCAATTAATAAAGTAATTGGGCATAGCCTGAGCAAACTGGAATCAAACATTGCTTATATTCAGCTCCTAATGTGCTCATTCTCTGAGGGCTGAAAGACTGAGCTGCCGTGCAGCAGGGCGGGACTCACCAGAAATGACTACGTTGTGCAGGCTGGACTGCGAGCCAAAATAGCAGCCGCCTCTGTCGAGAAGAGGACAGTTCATTTGCTTGTCTTTGGGGGACTTTGCAGGACAGAAATGCTTTGGTTTGTTACTTACAAAATAAACCACAGAGTGGCTTTCAACTGAAAGGCTCCTTCATATTAGGGCTGGAAGAAAATGAAGGAGAAGAAGAAGGAAAGCACGAAAAGCAGGGAAAAGCAAGGATACGGGGAAGTGTCCTGTCCTGCAGGTCTGCCTCACCCCACTCCGCTGCCTTGGCTTTATCCTGCCCTTTGTTGTCTCCCCTGCCTCTCCAGCTCGCGGAGCTGAGGCGATGTGCCTGCAGTCTGTCAGCAGGGGCAGGCTGTCAGCGAGGATCTGCTGCTGCCTCAGGGCGTGGGAGAGCCGACAGAATCTCCCTATCGAAAGACCAGTAGGGCAGTACCTGGGTTTGCAGGAATTGCTCATATCCCTGCCAGAACCAGACTAAAAAAAAACCTGCCCCCGAGATGATGGCTGGCACAATACCAGCCTGAGGAGTGTATGTCTTTCAGCATCCCTGTGAATTTGAAAGGTAAGGTGGTATATGACTGAGCACCCAGCTCCATGTTCAGAACAAATGCTCAAGCAGCAGCCCCAGGTTAGCCCTGGAAAGTGCTTTCCAGTACCCTAAAACTGCAGCCTGGGCTTTCCCTTTCTCCTAGCCCAGTCCTAGGCTGAGTCCCAGGCTGAGCCTTAGGCAAGGCACACATGTTCGCCTCCAACTACAGAGCCCTCTGAGACAAGCCTAGCATCATCCCTGCATTGGGATTTTTCATTTGCTTTAGATCCTTTCCAGTTCCCCTACAGCTGCAACTCTGGGTTTTCTCTTTCTCTCGCCCATTTCATTTGGGAAATCAGTGATGGGAAGGAAGAAGTCAGTTTTCTCATGGAAAATTAAATATTCATTTCAGACAGCCCTCTTAGTACCTGCCAAAAGAGAAGCAGAGGGCACTCGGTCATTGACCTTTTGCCTGTTCTGCAGATTTTACTGCTCAGTCTTTCAAACGTACTAAGTTGGCTCTGACAGATAGGAAATCTCACAAACAGTATGGGGAGACTGAGGTCAGCACAGGTGAGGAAGTTAATTCAGAAACGCAAAATTGACTTTTGTGATGTGTTGGTAGCTTCCAGAACATCTCCTTCTGAAACTGCTTGGTCAATTTAAGTCAATAGACTTAAATTACAGAGTAGGGTTTGGAAATGAGGAGCAAGAAAGGAGATACAATCACTAGAGCAAGGATTTTGCAGGCTAAGGGAAATAAATACTTGAACTTCCAAACCAAACCCACAATCCTGGGATTTCAAGCCTTCACCAGGTTTAAACCCTTTTAGGTAACAAGGCTAAAACTGTAGCAGTGACCAACAGGTTGCTTCAGTCTCTGTGTTCATGTGCTTTCATCCTGGAAAGAAAGTTTCTGGCTCTCACAGCAGATCTGTGCTCAGCTTTCTTATCCATTTCTTTTCAGGAACATTTTGTTCTCTCTGGAGGCAACAGTCAATAGTTACCTAATACTGCAGAGACCTACTTCTTGTCATAAAACAAAAGAAAATACTATTGGCAATTGCATCTAAATAGAAAGTTATAAAATTGGGAGGAAAAGAAAATCAGTACCTTTATTTAGATACAATGGAAAGGTTTAAATGGCAAACTCAAATCTATTTATAAAATATTCTGGTGCCTAGTCCTGCAGTGTAATATGGTGTATGCATCTATTGATCACCTGCTGGAGAGTAGCAGAGCTGTGTCCTTAAAAAACTGGAATTTTCACTCCTTTCAGATAATGAACAGCTTCCAGAATGGAGCTGTGACCCAGAGGTTTAGAGGTTGGTATAGGATTAGGAAAAAATTATTGACTAGGAAGGGAAAAGAAAGGAATTTGTCTGAGCAAGAAAATGGCCTGTAAAAGCTGTACAAAAGCATAATCAATTAGCTGCTGGAATGACTAATTTCCAGGTGGGTGGATCTGAGCAGACTGCAGAAACCTGTGTTAAGCCCCAAGGCTCTGCTCCCAGCACGTGGGAGAGGTACCTCAGCAAGGGACCCAAAAGCATGAGCACATCTACTGGGGAGCTTTATGACACAGTCAACAGGGGATGGCCCAGAGGAGGCCAGGCAAGCTCTGAACCTCCCCTGGGCTGCAGTTGTGAACCCTTTGTAGCAAAATAGAGACCTCAATCCTTCCCTCCAGGTACCTGAGCAGGAATCAGCTTTTCTTTTTTTTTTCGTTTATTTTTTTTTAAATTTTTTTTTAAATTTATTTAAGAGCTTCTCTGAGCACTGCTGAGTGATTAAGGCAGGGGAGATGTGCCAGCAGGACTTTCACTCTGCTGGTGGTGGGCTGAGCATCTCCTGCTGTTTCACAGGCCAGGAGGAGATGCTCCCTCAGGGAAGATGAGAGTAAGGAGGAGGAGAAGGAAAAGGAGGAGGAGATGCTCCTTCTCCTCCTCCACTGGCACCTTTTCAGCCTGTTGCAGAGAACATTGTCCAAGAGAGGGGACCAGAGTAGTGACCATACTTCTACTGTTCAGTGGTTTGGGAAGTCACCTGGCAAGAATCATATCTTCAATTATGCCAGCTGTGTGTTTTGTATTAAATACTTACTGACTGCAATAGAGAATGTGCCCTTACTGCGTCTCTGGGACAGGGACACCTGCAGGACTGGCCATATACTCCACCTACCAGGCTACAGACATGTGCTGTTTCTCATGCACCCCTTTTCAGGCCTCCTCAGCCTCACGAGCCTCTGCCACTATGGAGGGAGTCAGTGTCAGGTGCCCTGGGCCTCCTGCTATTTGCTGCACACAGCTGGCGTGGGTGGGTTTCACTCAAGGAAAGGTTTGAACACAATTTCCCAACTCTTACAGGAGCATTTCACAGTGAGACTGTTACATAAAAGACAGGTAGCATCTCCTCCTCCTCCCCTGCCTGCCTTTTGTAAGGAAACCAGCAGCTAAAATGTATTTTGTGAAGAGCTTGATCTTGACATTCCAGGTCAAGTGTTGAAAGTGCACAGTTGCTAGTGTAGGATGCTCAGAGGGCTTGGGGAAAGAAATCTTCCTGTTTTCAGCCCCAAACTGGGGTTACTGGGGAGATAACCCCAGTGTGCTTGACTGGGTGAATTTTTTTTTTTTGATGAGCCTCAGTGAACTTAAAGGTAAAACAACAAGGAATGTTCCCAGCCAAACTGCAGCGTAAGTGACCACGAGTGACTTAAGGGTTAGGTAACATTGTGCCTGTTTTCTCTTGTATACACACACAGAAATCACATTTCAATACATCATTTTAAAAATTGAGGAGTCTTGACAGTAGCCCAGTAGATTTCAAAATGGCAACTACAGATACTGGAGTATCTTAATCTATAGAATTGACCTGATGTTAATATGAATTTGCATTTTTTCTGTATTATAAAAATACCTATTAGCTGATTTGCTGCTTAGCTAGCTTTCTCACCTCTGCCTTTAAGACTTGCTTAACTTGGAACTCATCACAAATGATGATTTCCCATATTGTCATTTGCTGGTAATATATATTTTTTTTCTTTTTTTTTTCCTTTCAGATAGCTAAGTCAAATGTGCACAAGCCACAACTGTTAGCTTATGTATTCTATGCTGCCTTTTATGTTGTCTTTTCCTTTCTCTTACAGCTGCCTATACCATTCCTTAAATTATCTCATTGTACATAATATGCTGAGGCCTAAAAGTTGAGATTAAATGGCAGGTATAAAACCAGGTCTACCATCTCTGTAGCTTGAACCTTGAATTAAAAAAGTTTACTGATGGAAGGAAATATGCAGTATATTCTGGGTAAACTGTAGGTTCATAGTGAAAATTAATAGTACAGGGAAAGAAAATTAATGGATTGAAAGATACTAAAGTGACTCTGTTCAGATGCTTTTAGTTTAAATAATATATTCTGAAAAGTCACTTTTGTTCTATGGTAAGGTGGGAGCTATATGTTAATTTCTTTTATTCCTGGATCATTTTCTCTCTGAGGTGTCATCAAGTTGAGTTTTCAGTACTACATTGAAATGAATATTCATCACAGAGTTACAGCTTTTGAAAAATCTGTAGGGAAAAAGAAGAAAAACCCAAGCCCCCTTTTCTTCCCCCTCTTCATGCAGCTCCGAACATGCACAGCTCCCTTGGGTTAGCAAAGCAGTACACAGCATATCCATGTGCTTCTGGGCACAGGCTTTGAGCTCTCCAGCTGTCCCCTCCTCTGGGTCCAAGGGGTCTAACAAAAGCCAACACAAGTGTAAGAATTTGCAGGATTGGGGGCTGCAGGAACAACCAGAACAATGAAGGGTAGCCCTGGTACTCCCTCAGGGAGACAAACGTGCTTGAGCTCATCACAGTCAGTCAGAACCCCTTTTGGGAGGTGGAGCAGTTACAAAGCAGCTTTGGGCTGATGTGACCAGGACTGCTGTGAGCAGTCCTCCACCACTGAAAAAACCTACAGATTATCAGGAAAATGGACAAAATGGCATTAATGTGTGAGTGAAATGGTGTGGGTATTGGACTGGGGGCAGGAAGTTTAGGAAAGAAGAGTGAAATGTGGGGTATGTCACAGCTTTCACTGCTCAATAATGTGGTTTAAAAAATCTGATAGATAAAATGGAGTAACAAGATGAGTCCCTTGGCTCACAAGACAGGTGGAGCTTTTCACCAACCTTCTCTCTAAGAGCTATGTTTTAAAAGCAATTTCAATGCTGTGGAGAACAACACTACAATAAATTTCACAGGGGGTTTGCAGTTTACAAGTAAGGGGAAGCTCTTTCACAAGGGTGAGACTGGGCTGGTGCAGCTAAACCCTTCCAGAAACTCAAGAAATGGAACCTCTGCCTGGCCCTTGGCTCCTGCTGCTTCCACTGCAATCAGTGAAATGCCTTTGATGGGACATACAGTATTTGTCCAGACATAAAATTGCCATTTTATTGACACAAAATGATGTTATGAACACTTTCAATTATTTTTTTTCTTATCTTAACACTGATTCTTTTCATTTTATCTGAATAATTATACGTGGACTTTTGGGCTCAACGAGTATTAAAAAGGCTGCATCTGGTGCCACATAGTGGTAAAAAAAAATAAATTTCAGTGAGGATGGTTATTCTGAAGCAATGCAGAACATTAGATGTTAATGCTAAACTTGTAAAAGTAAAAATACATTTCAAAATTTAGGATATATCAATCAATTTGTGATGTGTATCACCAAGATTTCCTAGTCTGAGGATGGTTTACACCACTAGCTAGCTAGATGTGCAATATAGGAAATTTGGACTGTATTTAGAATTAACTTGCTCTGCAACAAGCAGACCATTTTGCTCATTTATAGCCTTGACAAAATAGTGAGGGATGTGATAGCGTAATCTGCCCTTGCAAGTGGCGAGCTGCACAGCAGCCACAGGGCAGAGCCAAGCTGGATTAGACTGTAAAGATATCTCAAAAAATGGAAATAATATGGAGCAGTCTCTGAAGAACAGGCTAGTTTGGGATCCTTGGATTGGCAAGACTTTTGCACATTTTGCTCAGGTAATGCAGAAAAATAATACTGTTTTTAGTAACACAGATAATAGTACCTCTGCAAGTAAGTAATGGGTGTGTTGCAATTCATCTCCAGCCATCCAGCACCAGAGCAAGCTAGATGAAACGACACCTGTAATGGTTAAAACAGGCTGAACTAAACTAATAAGACCAAACTTTCCCATCGAGTTCCCCAAAGGATGAATACACCTAAACAATGCATGTTTGTATAGGGTTACAAATGGGTCAAACCTGTGGTGTAACTTCAGATTCAGGAAACACAGTGAAACTGAGCTCTTGTTCCAGGCATGCAGCTGTGGTCAGCCAGCTCATTGTACCAGGCTCCAGGAGGAAGTGGAACATGTTTTTAAGTTAAAGCAGAGCTCTTCACCTACAGAGCTCTTGTTCCTGCTTTTCCTGTGCTTCATGGTCTTTCAGGGGCTCCAGAGTGTGCAGGGAGTTGTGGCACCTCTACCTACACAGCACACTTGTACGTGCAGTAGGACAGGGAAATGTTTGGCTTCTGCCATAGGATAGGAATAGCACCAAACAGTACTGTTCCGTAGACAAAGGAACTAAATTTAATGATTTTGCAGTTTGCGTTGGGATGCTCACCTGCAAAGTGCTTCAAAATATATATTTAATTTTTTATACAGTCTTGCTCCAATTGCAGAGTTCAGATGATGTCTGCTCCTCTGAAAGCAAATTCTTCCACTTCCCCACACAGACATTTTTCAGGTAAGGAAGCAACAATTGCTGCCATTTTTGCTTCAGGCAAAAATATTATGGCACAATATTTGGGAGAGTATTTAAATTAATTTTAAAGTAATATCAGTATATTAGTACAAAAGTCTTATGGTGTCATAGAAAATAAATTTATGTGATCTGGGTGAGATGGCTCACTAGCACACAAAACTGCACAGAATCCTCCATGCTAAGGAAAAACCCAAAAGGTGTTTGGGGTTGCTTTGATGTTTTAACCAAGAAGGAACCTACAAGGCAGCCCTGCAACAACCACACAGCTGAGGGTACCAAACAGGCTCACGTGTAGTGCCAGTGGGGCCTGTCCTGTACAGCTGTGGTGGCACACGTGGATTTGGGCTGCATCCCAGAGATGCTGATGTATAAAAACAGCCTCCAGATGATTCATGGATCCAGCAGCACTTATTCTTGTGCAGCTTCTGTGCTGGGATGAATATTGAGCCTTTTGGCTAAGAAAAGAATTTTAAAACCACAGAAAGGGAGAAACTACTCAGTGTGAATTAGCGGGAGCCATTAAACCCAGGCTGTTCCACAAATGAGAAGAAATTAGCATTCAGGATAGGGAATTAAGCTCAGTAGGGTTTATTTTTACAGTCCAGCATGCTAGCAAACTTCATGGCAGTACATGGAAGGAGTGAAGGGATCCGTATCACTAGCATATGGAGCACAGGCAAAGACAGCATATGTGAGTAATTTGACAACTACTTGGCTGCATTCTGCTCAAAATATTTGTGACAGCAGCAAGTCAGAGCTGCCACAAAGATGACAAATTCTTTGAAGTCCACTTGGGAATCTCCATTTTCATCCAGGTTCTTGAAGACATTATCAATAGCATCCTTGTCCTTCCCAGACTGCAAAAGAAAAAGAGCAGGTTGATCTGAGAGGATGCATGACCCCAGTGCAGCAACATCTCCACCCACACTCCAAACAAGGTCCTTGACTGGGCTCTGGGCACTTGCTAAGGTCCCCTGTCTTCCCAGTGTCTGCACAGCAGCAGCAAGTACCCAAAGCATTTTGTATTACACCTGAGAGCTGCAGTCATGCACTGTCACAGAGAGGCAGTTTTGCTACATTTAGAAGTGTTTATCACCATTAAAGCCGTGTAACACAAAGCCCTGAGGACACTACCCAGATGAATTAAATGCCATGAGTTCCCCATCCACTCCCCTGGAAAGGCTCAGCTGGAGCTCAGGCAGTTTGCAGTTTTGCAAAATGATGCTTTCCTGAGGCAAATGTCAAATTTAAGCTTCATTGAATACCTCCATGCCAGAAAAGATGCAAACAGCCTCAAAAGTGCTTTGAGTGATGCCACTGGCCTTATGGCCCAGCAGAAGCTGCTCACAGGGGCTGGTGGCTGGAAAGTTGCCTCCTGAAGCCTACGGGATGCTGAGTTTGAGTTACCAGAGCAAATCTTTTTCTAAGTTGTCATTATTCTTCTAAGTTGCCATTAATCTGATGGAATGACTGAACACAGTCATCAGTCACAGCTGTCATGGCTTCATGAGAGGGAAATCCTGCCTATCAAACCTTTTACGACAAAGTAACCCACCTAGATGATCAAAGGAAGACAGTTGATGTCATCTTTTTGAATTTCAGTAAAGCTTTCAATACTGTCTGTCACAGGATCCTTCTGGACAAAATATCCAGCACACAGGTGGATAAACACAATATGGGATGAGTGAGCAGCTGGCTCATGGGTGGGGCAAAAAGGGTTCCAGTGAATGGGATGACCTCAGACTGGGGGCCTATCACTAGTGGGGTTCCACAGGGTTCCGTCCTTGTCCTTGTGCTCTTCAACGTCTTCATAAATGACTCGGACATGGGACTGGAAAGGATACTCAGCAAGTTTGCAGATGATACAAAACTGAGAGAGGCTGCTGACTCTGTTAAAGGCAGAGAGGCCCTGCAGAGAGATCTCAAGAAATGAGAGGGCTGGGCAATCACCAATCATATGAAGGGAAAATGAGTAAGTGCCAGATTCTGCACCTGGGATGGGGCAACCCTGGGTGTACAGACAGCTGGGGAATGAGATGCTGGAATGCAGCACCATGGAAAAAGACCTGGGGGTTCTGGCCAACGGCAAGTTGAACGTGAGTCAGCAGTGCCCTGGCAGCCAGGAGGGCCAACCCTGTCCTGGGGGCATCAGGCACAGCACCACCAGTTGGGCAAGGGAGGGGATGGTCCCACTCTGCTCTGCACTGGGGTGGCCTCACCTTGAGTGCTGGGGGCAGTTCTGGGCACCACAATACAGAAAAGACATGAAACTATTAGAGAGTGTCCAAAGGAGGGCAACAAAGATGCTGAAGGGCCTTGAGGGGAAGCCGTGTGAGGAGTGGCTGAGGGCACTTGGTCTGTTCAGCCTGGAGGAGACTGAGGGGAGACCTCATTGCAGTTCCAGCTTCCTTGTGAGGGGAAGAGGAGGGGCAGGCAATGATCTCTTCTCTCTGGTGCCCAGTGTAGGAAATTGTGTCAGGGGAGATTTAAGTTAAATATTAGGAAAAGATTCTTCTTCCCAGAGGGCAGCTGGGCACTGGAACAGGCTCCCCAGGGAAGTGATCACAGCACCAAGACTGACAGAGCTCAAGAAGAGTTTGGACAATGCTCTCAGGCACAAGGTGTGGTTCTTGAGGATGTTGCTGTGCAGGGCCAGAGTTTTGACTCAATGATCTTTGTGAGTCCCTTCCTGTATATTCTGTATATTCCTGTAGACTCTGTATATTTTCCGATTCTGTGAACATCTCAAGGCTGATGCTAAGCAACGCATCATCAAAGTAAAAAGTGGTTGTTTGGGGTTTTGGTTTTGATTTTCTTTTGGTTTTGGTGTTTGGTTTTTTTTTTTCATTTTGCCTATATATATATATAGAGAGAGAGAGAGAGAGAGAAGTTATTTTCTAAAAAAACTTACAGGAGGGATTTTTGGCTCTGATAATCTACAGGGATTTTAGAGGCTGCAATTTTAACATTAAACAGGAGATGGCAGTACAGACCTGTTTAATCTAGGAAACAAGCGTGTGGCTTTTCTTGACGATAAAAAAAGTCTGATATTATATTAGAAAGAAATGATACAGGCTTTTGGAAAATGTCCACCAATTTTAAATAATTATTTAAATAATTAATATTAATAATTTAATAGTATTTAAATAATAATAATAATTTAAATCTGAAGTCAATTTTTTATCATGATCTATTAACTAAATTTCTTATTCTGCAATTTAATATATCACTTTAAATACAGTGCATTTAATATCACTAAAAATTGAAACAGTTCCCTAGATTTGACTGATGAATGTGTCTGGAAGGTTTTATACATTTTCACTTTGTAAATTACAGTGTTTTAATTTTATAAATGAATATTTAAAATTATTTAGTGAACTATATGAACTAGTTTTAGCCTCTGAATTATTTCTGAAATGCACAAGTAGGAATTGGCTTTGGAAACTCTTTATAACTGAGTCCAGTCCTTCAATCCAGTGGTATTTCTGCCTGATTGATTCAAGACCTTTCCAGGCAGTTGTGAGCTGTGTCAGCTATAACCAATTCTAAGGCCAAAGGCATACATGAGTGTTTAAAAAAAAATGTTTCCCAGAATTTCTTGCAAACAAATAAATATGGATATAAATGGCAAGAAAATACAGGTAAAACTTTTTTTCTGAAGTCATATTTATGTTCTCAATTTTTTTTCTTGCAATTATCAGTCTGGCAGGACAGGAACAAGGAACATTGTTTAAATTTATTTAAAATACTGGCATAAAAGTGCCTCTTTTTTTTTCCCTAGAAGAAGTAAATCAGGAAAGGGAGATGGAGACTGGAATATAAGCAGATAAGTAGCTAATTATCTTCCTGGTAAATTCCAGTTTTTCCACCAGTTGCAGGAAGTAAGTAGAGCCAGTAGGAGCAGCTGTGGGGAACTGGCAAAAGTGGTGCCTGGTCACCAAACACAGTCAAGGCAGACCTCAGAGCATCATCCCATTTGGTAGCTGCCTTGTACAGTGGCTCCCCAGCTTTATTTAGACCAAATGTGGAGTGTCTGGGGGATTTCCACACCCTCACAGAACAGTGGTTTTGTTGTTGGTTTAGTTTCTCTTTCCATGGAAGTGCTGTGGGTACCACACAGCTCCATGCTCAGGAGCAGGACCCTTCTGTGATGCTGTTGGGTTCCAAGCACTGATCTTACAAAGCTTTCTCAGAAACATTGGAATCTATCCCCCCGAGCCTTTATCCCCCAGGTCCTTATTCTGAATATTGCATCTTTTTGATTCATGAGACATAACTCCAGCAGGCATGGATTTCATATGGTAAATTCATACAGCTTACATGGAAAGATGCTAAATTGTGTCAAGTGCCCTGGATGCAGTGCCCTGAAATAGTTGTTAAAAAACTGAACTATGCTGGATACAAAAATTGAGAGCGACACAAGGAGCATTTGGTTCTAGACTTTTGCCATTAAGAACAGTAAATGTACAAATAGGGAAACATTACTCCAGTGTGGAAAGAACAATGTATTCAAAAGTAATTTCTGGATTTTTGGTGAAGGGAAACAAATAAAAAACCCAAACAACTGAAAATGAAAAGTATTTGTCTCCCTAGCAGCTAAAGCTTTCACTAGAACAGATTAAGCCCTTTGAATATCTACTTAAATGCATTTTATGATTACATACAAATCTATGTTGTAAAATATATTTCCATGTCTTTCTTTTGCTATTAAAGGCAAATGGCAAATACTTTGCTCTGAATTAATCTGTTGTTCTGGTTTATGCATCATTTTGATGAGCATACTGAGTATGTAGTATAAATACCTAGAGAAGGTAAGTGTATGAATATTTAGAGAGATTCCCCATCTGCAATCAAGATCTTCAGTTGCTGACAGCACAACTACCTTCACTGCAGTTGTGACATGAAGTGAGATGATAAATCCAGGGATAAACAGAAGTAAGTGAATTCTGAAGTTGAAACCCAATCTATTTCAAAGCCATTGTCCTGATAACTCAACTGAATTTAGCAAACAGGGGAAAACCCTGCATATTAAATCAGTTTTACACAGTGCAAAACCTTTTATAAAATTGTGTATTTTCCTGCAAAAAATTGCATATTTTGGGATGTAATTTTGCAAAAATGTACTAAAAGCTGTTTCTGCTCTTGCTCGTGCTACACAGAAATCATGCCGTGCTGTTCTCTTACCGCAAGGAAATTTGGCAGCTCCTTTTCCAGGAGGGTCTTTAGCTCTGCTTTGCTGAGGGTTTGCCTGTTGCCATCAGTCCTTGCATACTGGTCAAAGACAGCAATGGTCATTCCCATCGCAGTTTCCAGCTGAGACATGTTGGTGCTGGAACCTGGCTTTCTCCTGAACAGGCACAGCCTCAGGGCTCTCTTGGAGGATGGAGCCTGCTCTGCTTCTGGGGTTCTTTATGCATCTGTCCCCTGCAATCAATGGCTGCACACCCAGGGGACAGTTATCCCTTAGCAAACACCTGTATCTGGAGTACACACCTCCATGCCAACACCTATTCAAAACTCAGGCTTTATCACCCTGGTGTGACTGGTACAACCAGTTGCTCACCAGTAGAAACCAGCCTCTCCTTCAGGGTACACAGTGTGACTAACAAATGAAAATCAGGTTTTGTTACTGGCTGTTTGCTCAAGATTTGTTCCTTCAGATATCCCTATGGAAGCAGAGGGTTGGCAGCCCAGTTTCAGTGGAGTATCAGCCTGCTCAGGAGGAAGAGGAGCATCTCACCTCTCCCTCACCACCATAGTTAGGGACTGTGAGGGGCTGCAGACTTGGACTGCCCTCTCTACCTAGTTACAGACCACATGGATCACTAGCACACACTTGGGATGGGATTCTCTGGATCAAAGGTAGAGATCTGCCATGCAGACAGCTAACACACTCAGTCCATAGTGGGTGTCACAAGCAGGTCTTCTGAACCAGCATCTCTCCAGGGCCAGCAAAGGGAGCTGCTCCACAAAGAGCTTGCTCAGGTAGAGATATCTGAAGCAATAAACCTGATACTTGAGCAAACAGCCAATATCAAAATCCATCTTCATCTGCAGTAAAAAAACTTGCTATTTACTTTGCACAGTACAAATTTTGCAATGAAAACCAAAAAATTTTTGTTATGAAAACAAAAGGTCACTCTCAAGTCCTGTGTTCCTCTATGGCCTCTGATGAACTTTGTGGTTTGCTTGTAAACCGAGGTCCCCCATCATTAGACACCAAACTGGCTGGACTCACACCTACACAGAGCAGAGCTCTTTGAGGGTCTGTGCTGGGAGCTGGGTGGCACCTGGACAGTGGGAGCCCAGCTGGTGGAAGCTCGTCAGCTGCAGCCATGCTGAATTTTGAACAAGTTATGTTTTCTGGCCAAGCACAGGGTAACTTGGTCTCTGTCAAAGTCCAGGTGCCTACACCAGACCTGGAGGAGCTCATTTGAGGTAACATCTAGAGTATGTAGAATGAACACACTGAGCAAATTATTTGGGGAAAACTATCAAAACTAGGGCATCAGGCATGAATAAGGTCGATGGATCCCAGGGAGCAGTAGCAGTGTTCTCTGTAGAAGACCCTGACTGTGGACTCCCAAAATGAAACCTGAGTTTGGATGTCTTTGGACATCCTAGAAGATGCTTTCAGATAACTTTCCACTTATAAAATACTATTAAAAAGTTAGAAAAAATTGGTTTTTAATTAAGCAAAACTTTAAAAATTAAACTCCTTTCTCACAAATGCCTATAGCCACCTGTTCCCCAGGCAAAATCTGTCCTCTAACAACAATAACTCAGAGAAAGACTACACATCACATGTATGTGGAAATCTAGAACTGTTCTGAAACAAAATTCCTATGATTTTTCATCTGTCATTTTCCAACAACTGATTTTGCATTTCCCAAAAAATCACAGCAGCACCTCAGTCTGTATACTTTATTCAAACAGTTCATCAGAATTACTTGTTCCTGACTTCAACCTTATGACATAGTTGCAACTGATTTGCATTACAGGGATAAGGGTTTTAGGCTAAGTTTGAAAATTTTACATTAAAGTGCATGTTGAAACCTGTGTGATTTCTTCAGAAGAAGGAACAAGAATAGAGCAAACAACTGGCCCTTGTCAGCTATGAACATCATCTGGTGTTTGCACACACACACAGGGGCAGTCACTGATGTGTCGAGTGACAGGAACTTTTCTTTGTCCTTTTCTGACATGTATCTGTAACATGAATATTAAACATGGCCAGCAAAGAAAAAACAACTCCTCCCTCTAAAGGAAAAAAAAAAAAAGTTTATTTCATGCATTCTTATGACTTTGAATCATGAACATCAATGTTAGCTATACAGAAGGAAAAAATTGATCTCAAAAGGGCAGAGAGGGAGATCAGCTTCAGTCAACAGGATATGTCAGTATGTCCACTACTCTGCCATGTAACCTGGAAGAAAAGGTGTTCTCACACATTTTCCTCCACAAACATAGGTAACTCACAGTTTTTGATGATGTGGCTGCAAAAGTGCTAAAACACAGAATAAACCACAGGACTTGAATCTCTACTAACTGAAAGGTCACCATGGCAGTGCTGCCTGGTTGGGTTTCTTTATTTTTGATGTGTATTTTATCTTTATTCATGCATGTTGTGCTGGTTTGGCCAAATTTAGAAATATATCCTCTGAGAGAAGGCAGGTTACAAACCACCCCTCCCCCACCAGGTTCAGGAAAAAAAAATTTTCCTCAAAGGAAAGTGAAGGAGATAAAAACTATTTATTTAACAAACACACAGGAAAAGAAAAATAATGCTAAATAATAAAATCTCTCGCTGTGGAGAAAAAACCTGGGAAAGTGTCGGAGTCCTCCCTTTGGTCTCCTCGGAGCTGGGGCTTGGCCCAGGGCCAGGCCCTCTGTGCCCAGTGGAAAGTCCTCCTGATGTGCTCTGATATTGAAGCAGTCCAGCAGAAAAGGGAGAAAATCTGAAATTCCAGGGAAGGAAAAAAGTTCAATTCTCAGTCTCTCTCTGGAGGAAAAAGAAGCTGAACAACTGGCCAGAAACTGACCTGGGAGCAGCAAGCCGGGTGCTTCCTCACTCCCCTGCCACAGCTGAAAAAAGTCTCTATCTCTGTGTGACCTTGAACAAGCTGCAAGCTGCTTTGAAGAAGCTTTGCTCAAGTTTTTTTCCCTCTTCTCAGGCTCAGTTTAAAGGCATAGAAAGGCACAAAATTAATTCCTGGGCACAGGGCAGCGATATGGGATACACATCATAAAGTCACCCCAAGACACATGTACTGCTCAGAGTTTTCAATTCACACTTTCTGTACTGTTTTCTTATGATTTGTTTGTCATTAAAAATAGCAGCTTTGTGCACACAGCACAGACTATTACAGCTGTTTGCAAAACCAAAACAGAGTACAAATAGAAGGCCCACATAGGACAGCAGGCAGTGTTTTGATGCCAACCCATCTGTCCAGTTCCCCAGTGAGAGAAGCCATTTTCTGTGGGCTTGTTTAAATTTTGTATTATAATTGTAATATAAGTAATACTCATTGTTTGCTTCTTTCAGGTTTCTTTCTTTGAAGAATGGTATAGGCAACAGTTTGGATGAGCATTTACTGAGAGTTTGTACGGAATTAGGTCTTGCTGTTCCTAACAGGGACCAAAAGTTTAAATTATGTATGTGATACAAATGTAGACTGTCACGCATAATTTTCAAAACCCAATCAAGTGTACCCAAATTTTATGGCATTTGGTCAGATATTCAGGCTTACATGAGGTTTGTGTGACTCTGTGCTGATACTCTCTTAGAGAATAAATTTTATTCCATGCCCTTTGCAGCAGTGTCTGTTTTAGAAAAGTCTGAATAAATAGGTTTATCAATTCTACTATAAAGGCCCATTTGAGTCACAGCCAGATAAATAGATGAAATGGGATCACTGAAACAGTAAACTTCTATTAGAGCTTTTAAACCCTTACAGCTTATCTTATTCCTATAGGTGCAGGAAGCTACATGAGAAGGACTTTTTGATTTTCCACAAATCTGTTATGTATCTGGATGGCAGAAGCACAGGAGGAAGAAAACATAACCTGAAATTATGAACTTGTTGTTTTTCTTGTTTCTTGGCAGCAGTATGAAGAGCAATTTATTTTTCTCTTAGCAAGAGAGTAACATCTGAGCAATAAACAAACATTTCATTTTCCACATTGAGATAAAATTGTGAAACCCCCCAAATGTTCCAGTGTCCTGGATAGTCTGTTGAACTTCAAATATCAACACACTTCATTTACTTTGCACTGCTTCTCAAGATTTTCTCTGAGTCTGGTTAACAGTTTTTAAAGGTCACTTCATTTCCGCAATACATGGTGAATTTATTTACATCTAGTGAGCAAATGATGCAATTACTACATTGCTTTGCAAAACAAAAAAGATCAGACTAAACAGGCACTGGTGGGGCATAGGCAGAAGAGAAGTTTGTACAAGAACATGTTGTTTGCTGTTCAGTGACTGGATAGGTTCTGTTAATTACAGACAGACAGGTTTTCATTGTTTTATTATCATTTACTTCTTAGAATATCCTAAAAATGTATTTCAAAAATGCAATTAATAAGTTCATATATCATTTCAGTGAAGTTTAAGGGCAGGTAAAAGGGAGAAGACCACAGTCAGCTAACTGGCTCTGTGATTTCCTGAGCTGAGAGCTGGAGCAGTAACACTGTCATCTGGCAAAGCTGTGCCATGGGAAACACACTTCCAGCACTGCATATTGACTCTAATCAAACACATTTATTAGTGCATGAGACATACCCACATCAGACTGCAAAATCAATGAATATATTTGCGGCCAATAAATTAATATTTGCAGGGTAAACACTTCTGTCTAGTTTTCAATCCTCATTTCAATAATTTCCTGGATGCCATTCTTTGCAGCGTTCTTTTATACTTCAGTTTAAAGGTTCTTGATATTGTCTTCCAAGAACACCTTTTATTTTTAGTTGTAATGACAGAAAAAGAGGTCACACCCTAAGGTAACTTAATGTTGTCCACACAAGTGCTGTAGTTTCTAAAGCCATCATTCCACAGCCAGTTTCACACCAGCAACCCAAGTGTCATTTTCTCTATTTTAACACTTACTTACGTAAAATCCAACTCAGCTATCAGTCAATCTTGCTGAGCTGTGGTGAGCATAGTAAAAAGCTGGTCTATGGTATGGTCAGAGAAAATAGGAAAAAAAGAAGAGGAGAGAAGGGAAAAGAAAAACAAAGAGGAAAAGAAAAAGAAAGAAAAAGAGAAATCAGAAAGGATCAAAAAGAGCTGTGAGGGAGGATGGTTGTTTTGTAACCCTTAAAGCAACTGAGCAAACCTTTTAAAGGAAGTTCCTATTTGTTATAGAGAGGTAAGGAGATGCAAAAATGAATAAGCCAATTCCAAGAAAGCTTTCAGGAGACTTCTGTAGGCAGGGAGGAATATTTTAGCTCTGTTAAGATGTCACGCTTAAGCATGAATTAAGCAATACACTTTTTCCTTCATTGTACAAAAACATTTCCTGAGAGGAAGGAATCCCTAAGAGAAAATTGTCTACTGTTGAGAGTCTATGCAGGAAACACATCAAAGAAACCCCTATGCATTCCCCTCAAATTTTTTTTTTTTTTTCATTTTGAAATATTAATTTATGTGCACACTGAGGATACGGGTAGGACTGACCTACTATCCCAGAACTATGTGTAAAGTGAGGTGATATCCATAGATGCCATCAAGAAGATTTACAAGGCAAATTGATGGAGTGAAAATTCCCCAGGCACACACATTTTACAGAGCTGGCTGCTTTCAGTTTCCTGAAAGCAATCACAGTGTAGTGTAGTGCAGCTGATAAGAGTGGGGCTTTTTCAGCAGTTCTGTCACTGTTAACAGGGCAGGAAATGCTGGGCTCAGAAACACTGGAAGCGGGGGTGGGAAATGGAACTAGAGCCTGCTTTTGTAACAGATCATTCAACTTCAGATTTCACTTATCAGAAAAAAAGAAGACCTTCAACAAATAGGAAAATAAAAAATGACCTGCACAGAAGTGGAAGAGTCCTTGCCTTAGAGAGGGGAATCCAACCATGAATAGAGTCTCACCTAGAAGAGAAGATGCTTGACTGTGTTGAGGAAATGTGGTCACGAAGCTGCATTATTTTGGCCAAAATTTATCCTTTGAATGTACTTTTACCTATCTAGATGTCCTACCTAGTATGTGTCTTCACTAGGGTAGACATTGCTGTGACAGGACACTGGTTATGGTGTCTCAGGAACAACCTGTGCCTGTCTGATGATCTTGTGCTCAGCACCCAGACTCACCACTCACATAACCCTGCTACCACACTGCACATCAGAAGGTGAGGTGAGAAAGCACTTTGCAATTCTTTCTACACAGAGGCAACTGGTATGAATTAAATGGTAACTACTCTTTCCATTTCCTTTCTTGCTTGATAGCAGCCCCTCTTTGAGATTAGATCTAGAGTCTTTAGATTAAGGTTAGTCTGTATTTAAAAAGAAACTTGAAATGACAGTTTTTAATATTGTGCAGCTGCTAATCTGAAAAAGCAGAGTTTTTCTATCTGAGCAAAAAAAAAATTATTTTGGTGGTTTTTGAGTGTTCGTCACCCTACTACCTGACCTTTTTCTGCTGTCTTTGTTAGAGAAGCTTTTGGCTTTTTTCCTCTCTCCAGAATTAAAAGCTATAAATCAAAAGGGGGAGCAACACCTATTACTTGCTTTCATGATTTATTTCCACAGCAGTATCAGAAGCCCTAACCATGGACTGCAGTTGTGTTAGGCTAGGCAACTTACAGATATAGCATTCCTGGCTTGTGGAGCTGAGCATTCAAGTTTAGGACAAGACAAGGACATCAGCAAATAACAGAATATACAACATTTCAGAGCAAATGTACCTGACAGTCCCAGTTCCTTGTTATGATTTCAAACCCTTAAGTTGTTTAGTTATACCTCTAATCTCTGGCTGTCTTAAGTCCATTAATAATACCTAACGCAGGTGCTGCACTTGTTGCCTCTCTGCCTTACACTTCTTATACTCCTCCACCTCTGTGGAGTTGAACAGTTCCTGAAACAAAGTTAGGAAGAGCAGCTTTGGGTGTGTAAGATGCTGCTGAGCCCTGCCAACAGACTCTACTCTGGAAAAAAGACAAGGAATTAATTTTTTTCACATCCTCTCAGCCAACAAAATTCACCAGCACCCAGCACCAGACCACATCAACTTAGCTAAAGCCCTTTTACCAGATTGCAGCAGTTCATAAAAAGCCTTCCTTTCATCTCAGCATTTCACACTATGTAGAAAACAAGAAACATTTACACATGATCACCTGCCCTTTCTCTTGGTTAGAGAAATGGCTTCATGTTGTTTTGATATTGGTATTTTTTTGTCCGTTGTATTTGCAGTTTCCTGTTTACAAAGCACTGACAGAAGAGCACTTAGTGAAAACAAGGATAACAAAAAGCCCTTTACAGCTGCCCTTGTTTTAACCACGCAGTGGAGGCAGGAGTGACTGAGTGGCTGTGCAGAGCTCATTTGCCAGGCAGGGTTAAACCACAACGTTGTTGCTGTTGTGGCAGCCCCCTTATCAGGCACAGGAACATCAGTCACAGCACCACACATAAACAGGACGTTGATTGGGACACCTCATCATCCTGCCTGCTCTTGAGGGTCCTTGGTGTAATGGAGCCAGGAATGCCTGCTCCATAATCTTCTTCCTTAGATACTATGAGAGGAAAGAACCCCAGTCCAGGGCTTGGAAGAAAATGTGCTGTTCAAGCCAGATCGTACCCAGTCGCTAGGAGCAGATGCCTAAGTGCTAGGTAGAGGAAATGAGACGTGACTCCTTGGATGGTTTTGCAATGGATTGGAAAGAGAGAAGTTCAGGCTCAGGTTGACTGTACTAGCTCTCCAAACCAGGGTCAGGAGCATGACAGGAACAGAGAGGGAGCCTCAGTTGTAGGACTATGACTAAGTGAAGTACATTGATGAGACATTAAAAGCACAGAACACACACAAGGCTTTTGAATCCATTGCGCCAAACTTGCTCCTAAATCAGTGTGCTTCAGCCTGCTTAACACCAGACTTTGGACATCAAATTAAATGGAATGGAACCATGACTTTTCAGCAGCTTGTTCAAAAGGAAATAGCCAATAAAATGGCTAAAAGCAAGGGCCCAGGACTCTCTTCAAGTTCTATTATTAGACAGATTCCTTCATTATATACTCATCAGTTAACAGTTAAAACTGAGATCATACTGCATGCTAGAACATGACCTGAGGTTAATTATAGAGTGCTCTTTTGTTTTAAAGCTAACAAAACAGCCAAGAAGAATTAAAACACAGAGGGATTTATTGCTTCCCAAGTGGCACAGAAGCAGAGGAGTTAATATATTTGAGGCAGAGGTGTCAAAAGCGGGAGCTCTAAAAATACTCTGTTGGCTCATAGCCACCACTGTCAGCCACAGATAAAAATAGGTCATGATAAATTGGGTGTAGTCTTCTACTGCCAGATGTTGGAAATGACCATGTTAACATACAAAATGTGAGCAGCTGTTAAAAAGGTAGCATTCTTTGCTGTTGGGAGCTACATTTAATCAACAATGTAATGAAAATAGGATTTGGAGAATATTAAGCTGCAGTTTAGTGGCAATCTCTTAATTTAGTGGTATTCTTTAATAATTTCCCAAACACTGTACATCTCATTGTGATGAAACAGAGAAGTAACCAGCAGTATACAGACTGACCAAAATTTACTGCACCCACTTACATAACAGAGCTTCCTTGAACAGGACCTGGGCTGAAGGTCACCATTTTACTGATTACGACTTTCTTGTGTAGCAAACAAAGTTACAGGGTTTGGGAGAATCCAGAGCCCCATCTGCGATCCTCAAATGGATATGGCACATGACAGAGTTTCACCACACAGTAAAGGAAATGGATCTGTAACAGTGAGTTTCAGGACAAAACCCACCAGGATTTTAAAATAACTGAATTACAAGAAGAAAAAATATTATTATTTTGCTTTATTCAATTTACACATAAATACCATGAGATGTATTATAACAGTTTCTCTCATACAGAGCAGTGATTACAGTCTAGTTCAGACAGCAGCATATTTATTGCAGTAGGGAATTCAGGGCAGGTTACAGAACAACCCAGGAAAGAGGATCCACAGAACAAAATGAGACACAGCTGAGCTACAGTGATCTGAGAGGTACCTTTGTGAACTGCAGTCAGTACAGCATAGACACAGCCACACCATGAGCTGTGCTATATGGCCACAAAGATTTCATTAAGAGTATTTAGTAGCAAGCCAGTCACACATTTAGCTGACACAAACAGTTTTTAAGGCCTCTGGGAAAGCTGTTTTGAGTCTACTGCACTGCCCAGGTACAAGCTGGACAAAAATCTCAAGCAGTGAAGTTGTTTCTATCTGCACTGCTGACAAGATGTTCTAACCTCCAGCTAAGCTCTAAAAAAACATTAACAGAAGATGACATAACCCTGGTACATAAATACATTCACATTTCAGATATTCACACAGCATTCAGCAGCCTTTGGACAACTGCCATTAGCTTTGCAGTCAAAATTCTTCACCTCTGTTCATACCTTGTAAGCCAGGTTCTCCTTAATTTTTTCAACTTTGGTTTTTCTTCACTGATTTTTAAAAAAGTTTTAAAGCTAGGAAAAGTGGAACAAGCATTTCCACCCCCATCTCCTCAAAGCAGCCCTCCTCCACCAGTTAGACAATAATTATACATAATATATATATATATATATGTATAGATGTATTTATTTCAACCTAGTATTTCATTGTGTGTAGGAGACTTCTTTCTCTGGAAGACTTTTCCTAGTTTGTGAATGAATTAACACTAACAGTCCCTTTCCACAGGTATAGAATCCTTTCTGGCATACCCCTCTGTCTATAATGTGGTCAGCACTGATGACAGTTTCAGAGCTCAGACTCCATGCATTTTTTCTCTACTTTCTGCTATTCACACATGGGCTTCCTGAAGAAATGCTTTTGTTGGAGAATGTTGTTCAGTCCAGAAGATTTTTTCACAGTTTTGTAACACAGAGATCATTATTTCTGGACACCAGAGGAAGAGCTGAAAACAATTTCCTAAATGATATATCCTCCAAATTCAGAGAGTCCTTAGAATGTTTTGTTAGTGAAAAAAACATTCAAAAACTGCTTAGAACCAACCGTTTCTCTTGTATATTGTCCCACTGACAAGCTTTTGATGGGAAAGGCATAATCCATCTTGAAGCAGCAAATTATCATATTTTTCGGTTTCATAGTTATTTAGCCTTATTTTGTTTCAGTTCTGAATGTCAAAGTAGATGGCAGATCCTTGTCTTATTCTAGGCTTTTCAGCTGCCCTAGTTTGTGGGATTTGCTCATCTTCTCCATTAGATACAATAGTCGCAGTGGATTTGTCATCTTTTCCTCTTGATTCATTGCAAAAAAATTCAAGTGATTCATAAAGTGTAGACACAGCCTTGAAAAGCAAAGAAAATGCCAGTCAAGACTTTTACCTACAAAATATATGTAAAATGAACTTTTACCCATGACACAGCACAGCCCCAGGAAAGAGAAAGAAACACAGGCCATGAAGTTACAATTTCAGAGGGAAAGAATATCTCAGTACTAACTTGGAAAGGCAAAGCCTTCCTGTGTTCAGATTCAATTCTCTTAGTTAATTAGGCAGCAGGCACAAAATACTTTTTTAGGATACTAAAGATGTCAATTTCCAGAGTAGACCAGATTCTATGAAATCTGAAATGGAAAACTTTTTTATCCCCTTAACCTTTTAACTGTGATATTTCCAGAAAACTTCATCATACTCTTCCTTCAGGATGGATGCTGTTTTGATGCAGTAAACTAGCATACTGCTGTGGTATTCGCATGCTGTTCTGGACTGGGCAAAAGTCATCCTATTTTCATTTCCTAAACACACACAGGTAAGTCCTTTAGCAAAACATGAGAATTAAAGATCTGCCTGAAATGTACACAAAGGCCTGTGCTCACAGATACATAAAATCAAATTCTCAAGTTGAGATGGCATAAACCAATAGATGGGTGGAAGTCATGAAGTAGCTTTTTGTCTTCACACTTACACTCTGCTGTGGGGGTTTCTGTTCTGATGACCCATGTTCAGAACAGAGAGGTACCTACCAGCTGAATGCTCAACAGGAGGCATGGTGGGGATGGCCAACGGGGGTCACAAGTCTGGGCATTTTGAACAACCAGAACCCCCCCTCAAAAGTGAGCATTATGTGTGCTACCATGAGCTGGAATTTTGCTACAAAAGTGCTTAGATTTTGGCTGGAACCTTGCAACACTTGATGAAAAAAATCACCAGATGCACTGGGAATTCCCTCAAAGGCCAAACTCCCCTGCAGCTGGCAGAACTGTCTGGGAAACACTCCCTGAGCATCTCAGCTGAGCAAACATGGGATGATTCTCCAGAGGCAGAGACAATTGCTATACAGTAAAAGCACAGCCACAGGAGCCAGCTTCGCCATGAGGATGTTCTCTCTCAGGTTACCTTGGAGCTATGTATTGTCACCCAACCTAATTGCTTAGTGTTGTTGGGACATATGATACAGGTGAGAATAAAACCCGTGGCCTGATTTAATTTCTGTGTAACAGGATTGCCTTTGCAACTCCAAGAATTGTAAAAAAAGGATGAGACTGTAAATAGCCTTGCAGAGGTGGATAGAACCTCTATGTTCACTGTTCTAGAAATGATGCCCAAACCTACTGAGAATATTCACCAAATTTCCAAACTTAAAAAGAAAAGTGTGAGTTATGTTAAAAACCAGTGTGAGACTAGTTTTTTCCCAAGTAAGTAGAGACTTTTTCACAATCAGAAAAAAAATTTAAATTAAGGTGATCATATTCTGCAATACAATTGAAAGGCAGTAAGTGCAATTCCAGAGACACCATAATATTTGCTCATCACTGCTGGTTTAATTTGTTGGAAATGTGGTGTCCATACACATTGTATATACTGGCCTTACTAACCTACAGGATCTCTTGAATGATTTATAACATCCAATTATGCTTTAACATTTAAATGCTACCACTATGAAACCACTCTTTCTGCTTTCACTAAAATAACAAAAAGGTCTGTTGCATGAAGGAAAATACAGAACCTATGTTGTGACACATCAGTGTGGCTGGTAGCTGCTAAATCATAAAGCAGCTACAAAAGATAGTTATAATTGCGTTCATACATCTTCTGGAAGAGTCTTGTCCACACAAATCCTGAGCAATAACTGACTAATAATGAACTTTTCACTCAGCACCCCCTAGGACGCTTGTTTTCTCATTCTCAACCTCATTTTCTTACACCTTAATTAAATATTAACAAGTAGAAGAGTAATCCCTTCATAGCTAGTAATTAGAATATTTTATTACTATGACCAGACCATATTATGCCTTGTATTCTTATAATTTTCTACTATGAGATCTCCAGTAAAAGCAAGTCTCTTAGCTTCAGTGACAATCTACTTATAGGGAATAAATTTTCCCAGGTATATATTTCTTTTTTTTTAGAGCAATGACTATTGCTCAGTAAAAGATAGATATTGCTGTTTCACTGCCTGCATCCTGATGTTTTCTCTCACCATGACCACAGTACCAATGTGACCAAATCAAGGCTGCAGCCAGGTTCTCTTATAGGAGAACCTGGTAATCTGTAAACTCAGTAAGTGCAGTTGTGACCATGGGCTTGAGCGTTTTTCATCACTTCTCTGTGACTTGCCCAACCCTGTCCAGCTGATTGCAATGGAAACAGTGCCTGCCTATGCAAGGGTTAAATTAAGGCTTCTTTCCCTTGCCTACTTCACATTTTAATTTAATTAAAGTATGAATAATTGCATGGAAAAAGGAGCTTTCCAGAAATCTGCTACCCACTCTCAGCAAGCATTTCCTGCTCTAATGACCCTATGAGCTGAGGCTGGTCCAAGCCCCTTGAGCTTGGTACACAATTATACATATAGGGACTTTGTTGCCATTTTTTACATCTCCTAAGCTTCCTTCTTTCACTCAGTCTCTATATTGATATTCTCTGCATTTTGCTGTCCTCTTCTCCAGGCAAATTTAGAGGGCCATTAAACGCAACAACAGATTTCAATACTTCGCTACTACATAAATATCCCTCTTATTTCTGAGCAGGTATTTTTTTGCTTTAAACCTTTTTCATGTGTAGGAAGATGCTGTCCTAGGAACAGCAGGTTGTTGTGTTCTTTCTGTTCAGTCCACTCCCCAGTGCCTCATTTTGAAAATCCTCTCATAGTGAGAGTCTTTTTATAAACCACTTACCCATTCGGCAGAATTACATGATGTGTTTTCCTCAGCTGCTTCCCTGGTGGATTCATTTCTCCTGTGAAGCTCTTCCACCTGGAGCATTTGCTCCTGCTCTTGCCTTCCTGTCAGCACAGGAAGCTGTGCAGCACCTTGGCAAAACCCAAGTTCCAGTCAGTGCTTGCTTACTGTTCATTTCCAGAGTCATACCCATATTCTACCAGAGCTTGATAAGCACCAAAATGAAGAGTGCAGACATCTTGTACAGCTAGTCTTGATGACAGGCACTAGAGTGGTATTCTGGTTGTAAATGAAATAAGCTGAAAACAACCCAAAGAGTTACTTAAGAGGCTGCCTCAGGTTATGTCACCAATCTGTGCCCTCTGCCTCCAGCTGCTCTAAATTTATATTTGTCCTGTACCCTTGTCATTCACTATTTTTTTTTCTTGTGACTTCTTCCACTCTTAAATTTTCAGATTTTGAAAAAAAAACCCAAACCAGAATAAAATTTCATTTACAACCAGAATAAAACAACAACAAAAAAACCAAATGAACAAACAACACTGCCCTCCAAAATCTCCCACCAACCCAAATTAACAATTAATTAAAAATAAATAACAGCTTGAAAAAAGCATAACTTAGAACTATGTGCCCAAGGCTGAGTCTTTCAGACGTCCCTTCCAGTTGTCACTACCAGGAGTAAGACTACGATGCAGAGCTAAGTTCTGGCTCCTCACTTTCTCAGTGAGATATCAGCAAGAAACTATTAGAACTGATATCCTTCAACACCCTAGCCAGGTCCAGATCTTCAGTTTAAATGACGACTCTCCTTAGAAAGATAAATAATGAAAGCAAGTGGCTGCAAGAACACTCACTCGAACTACAAGCTGTGCCTCTGATCCCTCCTGGCAGCTCAAGATGCCTCAGCAGACCAGGACCAGATGAGCAAAAGTCATATAGTGAAATACCTCCTAAGAGCACCACTTCAACCATCTCAAAACAAACATCTAACTTATACAGCATGTGTTAATGGAAATATTGTAACTCACCAGATAGCGTGGAGTGCTGTTTCTTTTTGTAGCAAAGGTACAAGCTTCCCACTGCCACTATGAAAGGAAGGATGGCCCAAGTTACCAAGTATCTCTTTTCCTGTGAGTGAGCTTCTGCAATTGTATTTTAAAAATAAAGTTAGCTACTGTTTGAAGATAAAATAAAGCACAACATCATAGGGAAAAAAAAAAAAAGGTAGTTAAAAATAAAAATTACTTTAAGAGTGAATCAGTCCATCCCCCCAAACAAGTGCAGGGTCACTTTCCCATGCCTAAGGGATGCATGTCTGGTGAACAGTAATGCCAGTACCTTCTACAGCTCCTGCAGAGTGACATTCCCCCTACCCCCAGTATTTAACATACGTATTTTCTGCTTATACTTCACCAAGTAAGAGATCAGGTCACCTAACTCATTTTAGGACATTAAAAGACTGTTAAAGAGTTAAAATTATCTATATTCATTTCCCACCATTTTGAACACTACTTCAGTGATTCTCTGGCACTGATGTTTTCTAAATCTTTGATAATTTTTGTGCCTCCTTTTGGACCAGTTGACCCACAGCATAAAATAGTGTCCAAAATTGAGTGTTCTGGATGATTGGAAAGGCTTCCTGTGACCTGACCAGTCAAAAAGTGAGTGATGTTTGAAAATGCTAAAGGTTTAACCATAGCTAGACCCCTAGCCTTTCTCTACATGTGAGAGGTATAAGGAGAGGTGAAGAACAGCATCTTCCAGAAGTGAACAGATGCATAGTGTCTTGAGTTAGTTGTGTAACAGGAGCGAGGTAAGTTGTCTTCTGGGTGTCTCACATTCTATTAATAATTTAAGGTGAAACCGATCTCACTCCTATTGCTGAAAATTTTAATTGTGTGTGAATATTAATTGTATTAATGCTTTTCAATGCTTAGTTCAGAACTGGGACCTTAAATTGCTCTCCTGTAAATGTTAGCATATGACTTTGGTAAAACAGGAAGACACAGCATTTGCCACAATTTTATGGACACAAATCCATACAGGTCCCATAAAGCTCTATCATCCATATTGGTTTATTTCTCACTTTTTATTAAAAACCTATAATAAAAAAATAAAATTAGTAGTAAAGGTTATGGGTTGCTGAGCAGAGTAACCATGCGATCACTCTAGCCCCTCATTACCACACAAAAGATTCACTCAGTGTCTCACATCTATCCTGTCAATCCCCTCTGAGGAGGAACTGTAGTTGGATCTAATGTGAAACACACAGCTCATGCACAGCATTTTTGTGAACCTTAAGTAAGAATTCCTATTAGTAAATCCTTATGGAGGAAAACAAACACTACACAGGAGGTTTTAAGGCACAGAGCTTAAGACAATTGTCATTAAAAGTCATTCAGGCCCTCTTTGTGTTTGTCTCTTTCATCCTGAGATCTACAGTGTTGAGGAAGGAAGGTGGGAGAAGCAGGAAATGCATAACACAGTTCAAACTGAAGAATCTTTATGATGACGAGTGAAATGGCACACACAGGTTCTTGCTAGCCTACCTTTCTCTTTAACAATCACTGTTGTTCCATTTCCACGTAGTTTCTTAAAGAAAGGTATTTCAATAATTATCTCACAGTAGTAAAATCCAGTGTCATTTACATTGGCAGATTTGATGACTAGCACATCCTTGTTTTCATGGATGATGTTGGATGAATAGCGTTTTGATGATATACTTTTAGTGATGTTCATTTTATTAACAAAATACCAGCTTGTTCTATAACTCACAATCACTTTTTCCAAAATACAGGCGATTTCAGCATAGTCTCCAATTGATAGATTTATATTTGTTGGTGTTTGGATGACTCTTAAATTATTAGGACCTGTAGCTAGTACAGAAATACACATAGATTTAAAAGGTAAAGCAACAAAGAGATGTCGTTAAAGCCGTATTTAAAATAAATAATTTAAACATTAAAGAAGTGCTTAAATATTAAAATAAACATTAAAAATATTATTAATACTGTAATTATGACACTAATTTTTAAGCTTACTTACTACACACTTCTCCCTTGAATGATGGCAATTGCTTTCTGGCTAAAGTAAACCCTTAATCTGGTGTGTTAAAGTCCTCCATCATTATTTGTGTGCAATAAATGAAGATTTTCTGCACACTTGCTGATAAACTTATTTTTTATTTTCAAGAAAAATATTTATAAAAGAGATTGAGTCTGAAGCATATTAAACACTCTCTCCCAGATAGAGAATGACCAAAAGGAGTAATTCAGAATGATTCATTAGTCAATAGTGAAAAACTCAACAAGATTAAAGAAAAAGACACTACAATTTTTGTCCCCATGTAGGAGTTCTTGTCCTGCACTGCTTCTAATGAATGACAAGTGTACAGCATTTTAGAGGTGGGTTCTTTCATGTGGTTTCAACTTCTTCCATTAAGTATTTGCTAACAAGCAGTTTATAGCATTACATTCACCTCCTTCATTTAATAAGAGATGCCACGCAGACCCCTGTTGTCTTATCAGGTCTCTTGTTTGGATTTTAAGACAGGGCTGACTTGGACAGTATCAGAGGAAATAAAATTTTTTATTCCTTCCTGCTTTGAATACATTTATCACTCACTGTCAACATGAAAAGTGGGTGATACATGAGACATTTTGCAATATATGTAAAAATATTTTCTTCTAAAGTGAAACCACTGTGTGGGTATCAGATAACTCTTTTTGCATTGATGCTCATCACAAAATTGCTAATCCTATAAAATGTATTCCCATGACTGCTGAGACAATTAGTTTCATATGCTGTATGAAGAATTATCATTTCCTTTTTTCTATCATTTATAATATTAAAGTGAAGAACTACTCATAATAAGAGTAAACTGCATGAGTTCCTTCTAAATTTTATTCTGTTTATCACTCAGGCACATTTCACAGCAACATGTAACTAAATAAATAATTTTCCCCATATCTCACCCTAAAATGGCATCTGATTAGTTTTATCAAAAACATTCAAATAAATTTTTCTATTTTGTCCATAGAAAAGCCACACATTCATCATACTTAAAGGAGTTGGGAACTTCTATCTTTACAATGCAACACTTGACAACTTGTAGAAAACAATAGGGACAGGATATGGGTAATATAAGCAGCAGAAAAAATAAGGGAAAGAACTGATGTAGTGTGTAAATGACAACCTAGAAGCTGCTTGAGTTAAAGAAATAATCACTAATCTCAGTTTTTCTGTTCATTCAGTTTGTTGTTTAAAACACAGTTGTGCTATTGACTGTCATACATTTCCATCTTGTGACTTTACTGTTTTTCTGAAAAATACTACTGAAAAAAATCCTTCTGCTAATTTTTAAGTCATATGGAATGACTTCAGTATTATCCACTGCAATTTGTATTGAATAAGAATCATGAATCCTTATCTGCTTTTTATTTCAATACCTATGTGATCTAGAATAAATCCTCCCTAACATTTTAAAATTCTACATTTAGCATTTTTCATAATAAATATTCAAGTCAGAAGTCCTAAAAAGATGGTGCTTGCATTAAGCTTACATCATTTTGGGTGTTGAAATGCTCAATTTGTTCCTCTACGCTTTGCCTGCAACAATTTCTTTGTGAAAATGCTTTTTGATTTCTCATGCATTTTAATCTTGCTTTCAGCATTATGAAAAAATAGTTAATATTCTCCTTGTCTTATATGTTTATTTGAGGTGGATAGATACAACGTAAGTTTATTTTAAATCCAGCTCAAGAATTACAGGCAACTAACTAAAAACAAAACAAAGAAAATAAGCAACACTTACCTAAGCAGCCAAAACACATTGTTAAAAGAAGTTTCACTGAAATTATGATCATCATGCAGAATTATTAGCGTTTGCATCAGGCTGCCTTGGTTGAAGATCAGTAAAACATCAAATGAAAGCGTGTCAAATTTGCAGCTCAACTTCCTCTTCCCTCATGTGGTGACGATGATACAACCTAAACGCAACCCAATTTTTCCCTACACTCTGTGAAATTGCTGTTTCAGAACCCAGTCATCCTATTTGAAATGAAAACATTTCTTCTTTAAATTTTAAACTGTGTTGTAACTGGTTGCTGTTTGACCTAGATTAGCCTCTCTTCTGGTATGACAAAGAACTGCTATTCCATGTGTGGCTTCATGAGAGCATTTGCCATTGTCCTTCTAAAATCCTTCATTTAAAAGCACTTTTTAAAGGTGAGGTTTCTTCAGCTGCTGTGGATGTGCTTGTCAGCAGCCTTGTCCAGCCAAGCACATGAATCTTTTCCAAATCCAGAGACAATGACTGCACATGGGTTACACTGAAGTTGAGTAATGCTTCTACCTTTCTTTTTCATACATTTCAATGCCTCCTTGCTCAAATGTTGCTTAAATTCTTTCGTCCTGTGAAAAGTACTTGTGTACTTTTGTCTTAACAGCAGCAGAGCTCCATTGGCAAGAGAAATTGAGGAAGGCTGAGTTCCATGATCACACTTGAAGTGGCCCCAGCACCTGTAACATCAGTGGGGACCTCATGCTCTGCATGCAATGCATCAACCATCACCTCTATGGGTGCAGCTGCATTAATGCAGTACCAGTGCCATATACATCAACTAAGGCTTCTTTCAGGAAGATTATAAGCATGGAATAAAATAAAATGATCTACAGTTACATCATCAAGTTAAGCATCATGTAAAACTTATTTGCCATCAATAATTAAAAAATTTTCTGCAAATGTAAGTAACTATATGAAGAATATTAATATTCTCCAGCCCTGATTTTTGGCTCCAACCCGGAATCACTCACATGGCCTGACTAGAGACATTCCCTGGAAGACAAAACATTGCATTTGTTTCTTAACTTATCCATCTTATTCCATGTTTTAAATGCAAAGTCACCAGGCCAGACAAAATTGTCCCACAAACATGTTCAGTTGGATAATGTCAAAATTGCAATGTCAGAATTAAAAAAAAAAAAAAAAAAAAGACAAATAAAGCAATTAGAACGTGCTGAGAATATCAATCAGTTACATTAAGAACTTGATTAAGAATCTGTCAGCCACTAATTTCCTGGAACTAACATCAGGTTTTAGCAGCATTGGGCAGAAACAACTGAACTGCATTTTGTAATAATGACAGAGTCATATTTAAAGCCTAAGCCACTGTTCCTTTCCAGTTATCAGCAACAAAAGCACAGTGCATCAGCTCACCTGCTTCTCTGTATCTACCTTACAGATCTAGTTTCAGTGTTGTTTAGATTGCCATATAAAACCAAAAGGACGAAGACAGAAAAGATAAATCTCACATAGTGCTGTAGGCTAGCCCCATTTCTGATGGTATCCAGTTGACTTGGTTATCATCTTTTAGAATTAGTGAGGACATAACAAATACCTTTAAATCCAAATGTATAAAAGGACTTATTAAAACAAATAATTTATATTTAAGGATATTATTTCATTATGTAAGTAATTCTGCTTGCATACATGTTATCTTCAGTAATACTGACCAAAGATGTAGATTTCACTAAAAAATTTACATATACAAAGATGCATGTGTAAATCCAAAGGAAAAAATATTTTCTTTTGTATTTAAATAATTGCATTTGTGAATTTAGTGTTTAGTTGTGCAGCTGGCAGCTCCAACATGAAGAATAATTTATCTAGAAACTAGGTGAAGCTTTTCCCACAGTGCTGATAGCAGCTTGTATTTACTCTAAGAGATACTTTGGTTCTAGTCCAAAGCATCTACTGTCAGAGATGAAATGAACTAGCACACAGAAAAAGGGGTTGGCTGAAAAGTTTATTTTTAGCCCTGGTAACTTCTCTGTACCATTTTATAACACAACCCACCAACTCTCATCACAGCACTACTGAGTGGGTGGAAAAGTATGGCATCAAAATTTCTTAAGTGACCTTTGCTGCCACGAGAAGTGTGGCACACAAAATAACTATGTGGGTCAGGAAAGCATCTAGAACAAAACAAAACAAAATTAATGGGATCTTTCTGCAAATTAATCATATTTTGTGGTGGTGGGCGAGCCTATCATACAAGGGACAAAGAGAGTCTGCTGGCGAGATAGTCCCTAGTACCCAAAGAACCGCCCCAGGCTAGGGTGACCAGAAAGGCCTCCCCCAGGCTGCATTGCTTTGGTATGTTAATGTACCCCAGTTCTGCTTCCCTGGTTGGCCCATGGCCTCCCCGCCCCTTCCTACCTTGTATGTCCGTGCCCTAGAAGGTTCTCCACTCCAGGCTCCCCCACTGGCCCTTGCCCCATCGCCACAACCTCAGCGTTCCCCACTGGCTCCCATACCCTGGTCCCACCTGTGTACCGCCCCCGTGCCCTCAGACCATTGGTCTCTGATGCTCAATCCGCTGCCGTACTTAAACCTGAACCCTCCCTTGTTCCCCGTGTTCATCGGTGAACTCTGTGGAGCTCTACATGGAGACTCTTCCCAGCTCTTTGCCATCGACTCAGGTTACTGGAGCTGTCCGTGTGTGAGTGAGTGTGCGCTGCTCCTGCCGAGCTGCTTCGCTAAGGAGATGCTTTCGGAAGGTCGCACCTCGCACTACGGCACAGCAGCCCCAGCACCAGGCTAGCAACACTACCTAACCATGGAAGTGGCACTGATGAATTTGGAATCTCTAAATATGTAAACTTCCTCCCCTTTGTGGAGATGATTGCAGAGCAACTGCTCAATGCAGAGTCAGTGTCTTCCAAACACTTTCCACAAATCTGCCTACCCAAAACTTTTCTCTGTCACTTTCAAAGAGCACCAGTTGAGGCATACTGAAAATTACCTGAAACTTTTAAACTAAGAGGTTCTAAACCCTCTTGCTTCTCGTTACCTATATGCCAGACTTGAGAGCTTGTATTAATCAGACAGCAGCTTTTCTGAGGTGTTACTGTCAGCTGGGAAAATTTATTAATAGATAGCAACACTGAGGAGAATGCGTGTGGAACTGAAGCTAACACCAAAGCTTACCATAGCAGAAATATGCTGCACACACGTGTGATTTTGTCCTCTGGTTATAACATTACATCAACCCTCTTTCTTTTGCACGTCTTGTCTGATGTATGGTTTGAAGTAGTATTTAAGTAGAGTGGCTTGATTTCTATCAATTTTTTATGTAGCAATGCAGTATTTCTCCTCACTAGATTCATGTATATGAGGGAAGAAAAAGGATCATTAGTAAACAGGTCCCTCTACTGAGATTTGAATGCCTGCAGGCTTCCATTTGCTTGGGCTGAGACTTCTCAGGAAAAAGAACACACAAAATATGGAATGACATCTTCTAGCAGGAGTGCCATGCTTTTTACAGACCACAGTCTGGGATGCCTCTGGTGCAATACAAGATTTGACTCTGGCAAATTATTCCCTGACGGCCAATTGCATTGAAATAACTCCAGATAAAATATTCCTTTTCATGTTATTTTTTTTTTCCTTTAAATCAGAAAGCTTCCACTAATCAAAAAAGAAATTACCTCAAACAGATAAATCAGCTGGTAATGAGCTATTCCTGCTTATGTTATCCTGTAAAAGAAGGTTTTTGTAGGCTAGTTCAATCTGCCATCTGGGAAAGCAGAGCCCAGAAGCAGCAGCTGTTTGCATCCTTTGCTGCTTGGCCAGGACTGACCATGCAATTGCCCACTGAAGGGACAGTTCAATTTTTATAATCTACCAACATGACTTGTTGTTACCATTACTTGTATTAGTGACCACCACTTCAGTCACAAAAATATGAATTGCAATCATATCCCTGTGTAACCCATGCACTATATTCCATGGCAGAACGAAGCAGGGAATGAAGGAAGGTGTACAAGCAAGGAAAATTACCTAATTGAACACATTTCATTTTTCCAAATACATACACAAAACAAAATGAAAACCAGCTGCCATCATGCTTTACTGCATCACAGTTACTGTTTTTATGTGCCTTCCCTTCTTGGTTTAATGTTGCAGGAAAATGGCTTTCACTGCAGTAGGACAGGTTCGACTGGCACATCACTAAATATTTATAGCCAAGGACGAAAAATAACCATCAGAAAATATGAAACAACCTTTTTTAATCCAATAACTGAATGTGACAGTTTCTGCAGTGATTTCAATGAGATGCAAAACAGGCTGTCTGCGCAGAAAAATTGACCACCAGTGCAGGTCTTCAGCATAACTATTTCCCAGTAGCTGTTCTGGAGGGGCCTTTTTCAGTCTTTTTCCTTTGTTCTTGAACAGTGTCTCCATGTGGAGAAAATTAGTGCTGAACAGCCAAAGTAAATTAGAACAATTACCACAGTAAAATGTAATTTTTACATGATTCTAGATCTGGAGCTATTAGCTGGCTGCAAGTGCACCTATGATCCTCTTTTAAGCCTCTCTATTTCCTCTTTCAGTTTTCTGTTTCACTCATCAGAAATACAGCTTTGTACAGTGTTGTACCAAGCATAATTCATCATTACTACTGCAGTGAAGTGACTGACTTGATTCTCAGCTATGGGCATTTTCCTGGTGAATAAGCAAAATAAGTAGAGATGCAAAATAAGTAGGGATGTGAACAGAGTAAGATTGTACAGCTTGACATTGTCTAGAGGTAAGAAGAAAAACAGAAAAAAGTGCAGCTTTTATTTTTAACAAAAATACACACCAGCTGTTGGGAAAGAGTCACTATCCAAGTTTCCTTCTGCTGCTGCTCAATCAGATCTGCTTAGAATTTGCACTCACTGCGAGTTTAACCTCTCCACACAGTACTCCAGTTAACTTTGACCTGTTGCTGTTGGAACATTTCCTGCTACCATAGCGCACATTCTCTGAGCCTGAGAAGTACGAAAAGTTCAGAGCATCACAAGAACAGTGTTCTTCCTTCAGGTTGCATGATGAGTCAGTTACAAGACACCTTCTGTTGTCAAACTGGCTTCAGTTTACCCTGAACACGAGAAACAAATCCAGGACCAGAATTCTGTCAGGCAAAGTTTATCAGTTCTGAACCTTAAAGAGATACAATTTCAATGAACTTGGGGCAAAGGAATGCAAACAGTACATTCCACTTCAGTTTACAGCAAAGCAGAAACCTTGCAGTTGTTCCCCAGAAGACTAAGTAGCTAAAACACAACAGGAATTTCTCCTTCCATGTGAGAACAGAACACTACCTGGAAAATCACTCTTCTGTGATTTGGAAGTCATCTCCTCTAACAACAAAAACCTTAAGAGAAGACTCTTGGCAGCACTATTAATTAGAAGGAGTGTAGGACTAATACGATTTTGTTAATGCTCCACAGTGAAGCATCAGAGAAGCGATCACTTTAAAACTATCAACTGCAAGCAAAAAAATGTTCAGTATGCTCACTCTGCAACACAGGTCTTTTTTTGCACTGAAGAAGTTTCAAAAAAAAAAAAAGTTGTAAGTAATTAACCAACAAAAATACCCACAACTCAGGCCAACAATTCAATTAAATTCAAAGTTTATTCCAAATGATTTTTTCTTTCATTAACGCCAGTAGGATGTTTTTCAAGATCATCACTTGCATCTTGAAACAAAACTTCAGAGATACTACATATTCACCTGAAATACATCATCAAACATTATTGAACCTGAAAGTATACAAAGAAAGTCCTTATTTCCTTTGGGTGAACAGTTACTATATAGTCTCCTGAGGCCTCTGTGCTGTTGAAGAATCCTGTAAAACACAAAAGCATTGGTAATTTATTAAAGCAGCTTTACTCAAATGGACACATTATTCTATCACATCAGTTTTAACTCATCCCTTCCCTAAAAGCTAGTGTTTGAGCAGATTCTCCTCCCTCAAACTCTTAAGCAGTATAGAGCCTAAGATGCACCCATTCATAATACTAAAATATACAATAATTTATCTTTGTTTCACACACTGGAACACATAGAAAATGTGCAATGACGCCCCAGTCATGCACCGTTTCTTCATCCTGAATAAAGAGCAAGCAAGTTTCAAGCTGCAGGTCAAGTAGGGCTCTAAACTCTCACCTAGCCCATTCCAAAACCTCTGCAAGCTTTTTACGAGGCACAATACGGATGTAACTGACAGTAAGGACGTTGTCCAAGCAACTAACTGGAATGGGAAATAAAATTAGGTCACCTACAGCATTTGGTTTGAGTATCAGCCCTAACTTGAATCATATCCACAGAGTCCTTTAAGCTGATTACAGCAGAGATTTTTAACTGCAGCTGTTTTTCTGCAGCACAGGCTTAGGCTTAGATAAACACAACTCATCAGCATTTGACAAAATCAATCTGTCTCACAAGTGTGAATTCACAAAGTAGCCACCTCTATCTGGACAAAGAAAACTCCAGAAAGATTCCACGCTTTTTAACGCTTCTAGGCAAAACAAGCCATCAGAGAAATACAACAGTCTAGTACTTGCAGGGAAGCCTAGCTAAATGCTACTACCTGCAGGCTGTGACAGGTATCAGGTCTGTCATACAAAACCATAACACACTTCTAATCTTGCAAATTTTTAAAATATTTTTAACTAGACATCAAGCTTCAACAGTCAACAGCCAACAACAATATGGACACCAACCACCTTATTCAACCTACTTTTGCCTGGATATTGTGCAGTCTTCCATTTCCACCGCTCCAAAGTGTTCACATCCCAGGTGCCTGTGAGGGATCGTTCTTCCACTGCTGTCACTGATCCCAATCCTTTTAGCAAAGACTGTGAGTAAAGAAAACACCAGGAATCAAATGAGAGTTTTTAGAGAATAGTATCAACTCACCAGCCTAGTACACAGTAAGACCAGATAGAATTTTCAGCTCTAGCATTGGCCTGTTAAGCAGAGCAGAGAGACTTTAAAAATCTGCAAGGTCATGCAACACAAAGGCAAATACAGATTCATGAGGCTTCAAACTGAGAAGCTGAGGTGCTGAAAGCTTCCTCTGTGTTATAGTACAGAGTCTATTAAAAGGGCTGAAACCAACACTCCCCTTTTTACTGCAACAGAGAATCCTGCACATTGTTCCCCATGTTTCTGTCATGACAATCAAAATAATAAACCCCTGCCATGGATTAGAAAGTAATCTGGTTCCATCTGAAAGATCAAATAAACATGAAACTGAAAAAAGCAAGTACATGATGGAAGTTTGAACAACTCCCAGAAAAAAACTATAGAAAAAAAAATGTTTTCCTTTAATCCTGTCCATGTTTCATTAATTATAGGTACAATTTTCAGTAACTAAAAAAAGAACAACAAAACAGAATCCTACTCTCTGCACTGGTTAAGGTACTGGAGGAAGTGTTATACCACCAAGAGCTCAACAGAACCAGTCCTACCCATATTCAAGCAGATCTTCATGCTGTGCCTATGGCAACTTCATCTACAGTTAACAGCTTCTGTGTTGCAAAGCTGAGTAAGAAAAAAAGGCTCACTTCCCTCTGAGGTTGAAGTTATACTAATACTTTTGTATCCATCTTCTGTGGACTTTCTAGCACACAGGATATGTCATCCCACAAGTTCTCTCTGGAATAAAAACACCTCAACTGCTATTCTGTCTCAAAGAGTTAGAGTTACCTTCAGATCTACCATCACAGGCTGAGACAGCACAGGATCCTCTCCAACTTCATACAAGTGTCTAATTCTTAGCAGGACACGACTGAAATCTGCATCACCTTGCTTCTGTTTACCTTCAAAAGAAATCAAAATGCAAACATTTTCTTACTTTAAACATAAACCCAAACTTTAAACTTTTTTTTAAACTTTCCACTGTAACCATTTGAACTAAGTTCCTATTTTTTAAAGTTCACAAGAGGACTACTATCAAGAAATACCCAGCTCCCACTGTTGACAAGAATATCACTAACAGGCATGACAAACTCACTTGAGCAGCGAAATAATACAGCACAATTAACTTTCTTGATTAAGGAATTTAACACTTTGAATAAATAGAAGTAGCAGCCACAGAGGAGAGAAAAAAAGAAAACCAGCTTATTTAAGTGTAACATCCAGCCACCTTTTTGAAGGCACCTACCCATGCGGATGCTGCGGACCTGCTCTGCATGATTAGAGCTGTACTTCCACCCTGGAATGCTCAGTGTCTGGAGATGAAGATTAGGTGGCACAGTTACAGGTGAATCATGGACTGAATTCTGCTGAAGTCGTCTGGGTAGCTTTGGTTTATCTCCTCCATGCAAAATAAAACAAAGCAAACATTAAACATCCATCACACACACAAGCCTGGCTAGGGTACTGTGGAAGGGTAAAGCGCTTTTTACTTATTCTGCCAAGGCAGAGGCAAAGTAGATGATATACTTTCTCCTCCAAGGCCTTCCAAGATACAAAACAGAAAGCAGCATGATTTTAACTGCTAGAAAAGTGTATCAGAGCTTTCCATAAAACAAATTTCACTGCAGTTAGAAATTGCTATTTCACTACCAGGCTTCAGTCTTAGTTAATAAGGCAGACAAATATTTTTAGAAGAATGACTCAACAATGGTCATTAAGGACTCAGCATCCAGGAAGCTGATACACAGTGCACTGGCTATTTTGCACTAATTCCTGTGTGAACATTTTGTTCTCATTAGATGCTTTAAAATTTATTTTCCTATGAAAGTAGAGATAATTATATAACAAGAGAAACATTTCATACACTTGGACAATATCCATGTTTGAAATTAATGCAAAGTAATTAGCAGGCTCTAAATCTGCCTCCTAATTCACTGTATACTACCTTTGCCACACAGGAGGCTTGAAGTCTGCATTTACAAACTCAACAGCATAAATCAAAGCAACATAAAGAAGCCATTCAGTTACTAAAGATAGCATAGGAAATGGAATGATTACCTGATAATGCTCCAAACATTACTACTGGCCTATGCTCTAATGCCAGTCCACTTGTCCGATACAAAGTATTGGTGACAGCCTTGGTTCCTAAAATAAGCCAAATTACAGGGCGAACCACTGAAGAGTCATTCAAAGTGAGATTGTTATTCAGGTCCCACTGAAGGTTGTTCCATAGTCTCCTGTGTAGCATCACCTGTATGGGGAAGGTAAATGTCACAACAGTAACCAGCCATCAGGCTTTACTTGTATTATCAGCAGCCATGAAATTATGCTCACCTAAAACAGAAGCAAAAATTTATACGTTACCTCAACTTGTCCATTCCCTTGACTTGATACACCATGAGATCTTTCTGCAAGCAGCATCAGCCTTGTGCTATCATCTTCAATGTAGGCAGTCTGGACCATAGGGTAATAGTTCTGTCAACACACAGCAAACCATGCAGAGATAACATTAATCCAGGAAACAGTAATGGAGAACAAAGATAAGGCACAATTGACTTCTAATTACACCTCTGTGCCTACCCGAGCCACTGTGTTATTCACATACACCTTGAACGGTCTTTTCTGCATCTGATATCCATTGTTGTCAGTGTAGAGAAGTTGTCTGGTGTTCAGATTTGTGCTTGTTCTTAGAACTGCTTCACGATTTAATTCCAAAGGCCCAACACTGTATTCTTGCTCTATCCTGTGGCAAAGCAGCTTTCCATCGTAGCCTTCTGGTACTGAATACAGCCTGGTATACACTGCATATATATAATCCTGAGAAGTAACATTGCTATAAAAATGAGAGGAAGGATACAGAGTTTATAAAGGGGAGCACTTGACTAGTTATGACAAAACTTGCAAGGCATTCATTATGTCATCCAACACAGACAACTTTCTTGCCCATTTGCTATTTATTTCATGTACAATTACTTTTAATTTCAGTTTAACTTTCAAATATACAGATATTCAACCAGAATAAGTGATATCCTGTAAGTTTCCCTCATGTTCCCAGTCAAGAGGATTCTTCATTTGCCTACAAAGGCTCTGTTTTTCTCAAAATTAACTACAAATTTAAAATTTGTTATGACTTCCTAAGCAACATATTTACATTGTACAGAATACATGCATTTTTGCAATCTGGGTGACATCAACTTTGATGCAGAAGTTCCACAGTACTTTCCAAAGGTCCTTCTCAACTACAACCCCTGTACATGCCATTTAAAGCAAAAGATTTCAACCAGACAACCAGATCTAAAAGAGGGTAAAGGGTTTATAGACTGATATAATTTTAACACAGAAAAGTAGCTAGTTCATCAGGGATCCGAGTTAGGATTCACTTCTGTAGGACTCATTTCTCCTTTCTCTAATTTGCTTGCAAGAAAAATATTCACAGTTATGAAAATGTATCATTATGTCCAAGTTCCATTCATGTAAGATACTAACTTCAATATTCATTAAGTTGTACAGAATCAGTTTCTCAACGGAAGTTGCATTAAAAAATGTACCACAGAAGATCACCCTAAACAATCTCCACATCCCTCCCTCCCTCCTGCAGCAATATGTGCTTCAGAATGGGCCCATATGAACCTCATGAAGTTCAACAAGACCAAGTGCAAGGTCCTGCACCTGTGTCAGGGCAATCCCAAGTACAAACATGACTGGGCAGAGAAAGGCTGGAGACCAGCCCTGAAGAGAAGAAGTTAGGGGTGTTGGTTAATAAGAAACTCAGCATGAGTGGGCAAGTGTGTGCTCACAGCCCAGAAACCCAAACATGTCCCGGGCTGCATCAAAAGCAGATCAGCCAGCAGGTCAAGGGGGGCACTCTGCCTCTCTGCTTCCCCTTCATGGGACCCCACCCACAGTGCTGCATCCAGTTCTGGGGTCTTCAACATGGCAAGCACAAGGACCTGTTGGAAGGAGTCTAGAGGAGGGCCACAAAAATGATCAGAATGCTGGAGCATCTCTCCTATGAAGACAATTTAAGAGAATCGGGATTGTTCAGCCTGGAGAAGAGAAGGCTCTGGAAAGACCTTATGGCAACCTTCCAGTACCTGAAGGGGACCTACAAGAGAGCTGGAGAGGTACTTTTGACAAGGGCACATAGTGATAGGACAAGGAAAAATGGCTTTAAACAAAAAACCAGTAACTTTAGATCCAATAGTAGGAAGAAATTCCTCTGAGGGTAGCGAGACACTGTTGCAAAGAAACTGTGGATGCTCCATCCCTGAAGGTGCTAAAAGGCCAGGATGGATGGGGCTTTGAGCAACCTGGTCTATTGGAAGGTGTCCCTGCTCATGGCAGGGTGGTTGGAACTACATCTTTACAGTCCTTCTAACACAAACAATTCTATGATTCTATGATCATAGAACTATTATAAGATCTATGAAGTTCCTCAGCAGTTCATTCAGCAGATGTATGATAGCTCATCCTAAACAGTACACAGAGCTCACTGTTTAGGAGTAACTGTACAGAAGTAACCACATACATATCTAAAGAATTAAACATTCCAGTGAAGGGAAGCTGTAATGGTGGTGGTACCTGTAGAAATACTGCCGTATCTCTGTCATCAAGCTTCCAGACATAACTTCCAACCCCACTGCTTTTGATACTGGAACCGCTGAAGCATTTGGAGCAAATAAGTAGTTATCTGAAATGGGTCCTTTCCTTGTGTCTCCATTTACATGGTACTCAAGGAACTCCTGGGTGAACTGGACAGTCTGGTTAGTCTCCCTGAGAATCCACAGAAGAGTAAATATTATGTTACTTACAAACACATTTTGTACACGATAAGTGCAAAGCTGAACTGCAACAGGAATGAGGCTGGAAATCTAAGGGAAAAAAAATCTGTTTCTTCACAGTGGATTGATTTTGCAAGACTGGGTAAATGAGGACAGCAAAGAATTAAAGTGCTTCCCATTAAGATAATTGTCAGTGTGTAAATAAATGGATTTTCTATGTAATTTTCTATTTTTGTAAAAGAGAACCATCTTAAGATCAGACATCATCTATATTACCTCGTTGTTTTGATGCGAGAGTTGCTAGAGGAGTAAAACTGCCCATTTTCACAAGAATGAGGTGCACTGCACTAATGAATAGTTAGGTTAATTTAACTTTGTAACTAGGTAAAATCAGCATGATTCAAGTTTCCAGGTTTAACACTGGTAACAAATCAACAGGGTAGCAACATTTTCAATTACTCAGTACCTACTGTATCTCCTCCTCTCTCCACTGAACCTTACAGTTTAGCTATTCATGACTTATTATCACAATTTTTAGAAAGTGATATGAAGGCAATTTAAGGTGCTGCTCTCAGCTACCTGCTCTGCCTTTGGCAACTTGCTGTGAAAACAGGAAAAATCACTTCATTTAGCATATAAATTTATACTGCCAAACATTTTAACTCGTGTTAATATAGCTACCCACAATTTGTAATGACTGAGGAGAAAATATCTAAGTGTTTTCTACTACTCCTCTTATGAGGCACTTCCAGTTCTAACTGTTGCAGTTGAACTTGGAAAGCTTCACAGTTGAAGATCCCAATTTTTTTTAACCTTTCCTCCCATTCTGACCTGTGATGCCTCATTTTTCCCATTATCCCACTGCAAACTTCCTGAAACTCAAGCATTTTGAGCTTGTCTGAAGGCTTGTGAAGAAAATGAGTATCTCATTTCTCCTCCATCCTGAATTCCAGCTCTTGCTGCCTGCCGAAGCAGGATAGAGAAAACTGGAACCTGAATTTAGATTTCTTTCTTCTGCACTACATGTCTTTTAGAATCTGGAGACAGTTACGATCTGGAGCCACATTGATAAAATACTTACTCCAGGGCTCTTAGTTAAAGTTCATCTATACTTTTAAAGCTGATTTTAAATGTACTGGACAACAAGTTCTTGCTCTAGGAGGCAGAATTATGAACAAAACCTCACAGGTTAAAGAGATCTAGCGATCATCACACCAGTGTCAAAGGGGTCAAATTTTCCATCAGTATGTAACAGCTGACAATCTGAATCTTGAGCAGGCAAAAAGCAGCACAACTGCAGTGAAGCTGAAGAAATTGGGCCAAATTGCATCAGCTGAGAAAGACCATCTGAAAACCCCAAATCTCACCTAAATCTTGATAATTCTTTCATTTTATCTGCCCGATTAAATGGAAATTCCTTAGTTACAAGTTTCCTTTCAAATAGTTTTGTAGTTTTCTACCACACAAAGAGTGATATGGGACTTGCAAAACACTATTCAGTAAAAGTAAGCTTTTGCTTTATCACTTAAGGCTCATTGTACAGCCATAGTATATGTGCTTATTAATTTTTAATAAAAATGCACATTCATAACCCTCTTTCATTCTAAAATACACTAAAACTCTGCTGATATACTCGTTATTACTGTGAAATGTCATCTGAGACCAACTGCAAATAGGGCAACATCACAAAACTAATACAGAATCACACCTGTGCTAGTGTAAAAAGGAGGGCATGTGAAGTAGTGATAAAACAGAATTATAGACTGTAAAGAACATTTTGTTAGTTGAGGCTTGGAATTAGGACACACAATACAGTCCTTGGACTTATTTTTACAAAGTGTTTTACAGGATCTGAAACATTATTGAAAGCAAGCAGGCAATCTCACCTCTCTGTAATGCTGTGCATCAGGTTTGTGTTTTGGTCAAACACGATCTGGTAGCAGTTGTTAACCACAGGAAACAACTGTCGACCTTGCTGATCTGCACGAGTTAAGTCTCTTCGCTCATACTTGATTGATCTCCCAATAAATGCAGACTGTTTACCATTCAGGGGTTTAATACTGTATTTTCTGTAGCTCAGACCACTTATTGCAACTAGAATATACAGATCATAGGTAGATTGGGATTCCACCGAGCTTTGAACCTGTACATTAGCATACACAAAAATGCTTTGTTACAGAAAATTAATTAGCAAGGCAATTACCTTCATGTGTTGTAAGCCCTAAATTATAAAAATTAGCTTCTACTTTAATAATAAGTTTCTAAACATGCCGTTCTTATAATTCTAAATTATAATGTAGATCCATGCTGCTTTTAATTGGGAACCTGGTGAACTTGGATTAAGCTGAGCCTTTCTAGTGAAGGAAAGAAAGTCACTAAGCAAATTAGAAGGGTTATTTTAATGTGAACATGGAATCATAGATTTAAGATCGCACTGCAAAATATCTATATGAACAGAAATAATCATAAATTAAATTGATCAGTCAAATGACAGAAAAGAGACTGAAACACAAGAGACATGACTAGTGCAAAAAAAGAGAAAAGTCATGACAAGAGGAGGAAGCACCAACATACACTCTTCACCTTAGGGAAGGCACATGGAAAGGAGGCAGAAGCATGTAACATCCTTTTGAAGAGTAACACCAGATTATGTAATACCGAAATACCTTAAAGAACAGATTTAATCATCTTTCCATTTCATGTATCCTGCCCATTAGTTACATACTTTAGTACTACTTTTGATTTGGAGAAAGAAAATGGGACTAGATAAACTCTGAACAGATCCTATGGACAAAGAGGTTAGCTATGACTAACAAGCAATGCAAGCAAGCTGTTTGCACCTTCACACTGTGGGCTGACATATATCCAGTTACACCACAGACAACCTAACAACAGTGGCATCAGCAGGATCTACTCCCATTCTCTGCCTTCACTATACAACTCGTACACATGATGCAGAAGGCAGCAGAGCACTTGCCAAAGCTTCAATTCCTCTCAGCCACATATTCACATCAATGTTGTGAGCTAAAGTTTTTTTTCTCTCAAAAGGAAGGAGCGTGTAATATGAATGCACTTTTGAACTGCACATACTGGAATTAAAAGGACCCCAAACCACCCTGTCCTAACTGCTAAAGAGTTTTTACTTAGCCTCAAGTGACTATCCACATGCATATAAGAGAACTTCTAGCTCTAGAATCTAGAGAGTACAGATCAACTTGGTACAGACAGTTTTGCCTAAGAGAAGGGCAACTTGCCTTTAGGGCGTCCTAAATCCTGAATAAATGCCTTGAATACATGTCAATCTCACCTTTGTATCTTATGAGACTGAAGTAATTCAGGCAGAATGACTTCTGGGATGTAAGTGACCGACAGGCAGAATGACCATATGCAAACCCAAAGAGCCTGATGGTTTCAGATAAAAGCAGTATTTTCTTATGCCATCACATGTACATATACAGGAACAAGGGATAGCTGCTGTACATCGCTACCTGACTACCATGTGCCTTCATGCATGGTCACAGTCATAAGCCACAGGTCACAGAAACTCTGTCCAGCTGGCAGAATTTGCTGAGCTATCTGGCATCTCAGGGACAGAGGGAAGCATCTGGAATTGCCTCAGGCCTCTTCAGGCCTTAGGTACAGGAAGCATTCCTGGAGGTTTATCAAGCCACTGATGATGATGCATTCTGCACAGCAGATGCTCCTGAGAAAGGCTAGTGCTAGCTTTCACTTGAGGCCACTTTCTTCCCTCCCAGGGAACAGCTGGCTGTGTCTTGGAGTTTGGCTATGACAGAATGAGCTGTCAAATGGCAGCTGACTGACACCAGTTTCTAAGATCTACATTTCTTGATTCTGTTCTTCTCCCTCCCCAAGGCAATCTGTCAATTGTACAAACAGGGCTGTCAATTGTAAGGCAGGGCTTCAACATAAAAGGATTTATTTGAAACAGTGTTTTTTAGAGAAAAAAAAACAAGGTAAGAAGCACCAGATCACACACAGCAGACATGCAAAGGACAAACCAAACACACTACAAGAGCAGCAGGACCTTTTGGACAGTAAAAAAAGTCTCACTGTTGAGAAACAGGCAAGTAAAAACAACCCTTGAAGGACAAGTAGGAAAATCTCACTTTGACAGGAGGTAGGATCCAGTCACTGAAAACTGACAAGTGAGAGGAAAGTAACAGAAAGAAATGAAGTTGAAGTACCTGTGCTGGTACAGAACGTCCCAGTTCATCATATACACTCACTGCCTCATTGCTGACAGAAACCGTGACAAAGGTAGTGACGTTCCATGCCAGTGGGTTATAGACAACGACATACTGGTCAACATCTGTAGCCCCTTTGTGCATGCAAACAGACAAAACTAGCAGTCACTACATTATGTATTTTTAAAATGGGATATTAAAAAGTATTTGAGAAATCTGTCTAGGTACAACCATCTTAAAAAATTTTAACATAAAACGCTCCAGTAAAACTTTATAATTGAAAAAAGGAGAACATTTTATAGTCCTTCATAAAAACCTCTTCTGCTTTATTCTTCTATTCTCTGCCCAATCAAAAAAGACCATGTATTCAGAATATGGCACCTGAGTTGAATGTAAATGCATTTAGTGAAAATAAGCTGCTTACCACAACTCATTGTCAAGCAGTATTAACTTTATCAGAGTTACACAGAAGATCAAATGAGAAGCCTAATTTAAAAACAGCCCTGTAAAAATCCAAATCGGTCTGTTGCACAGCCCACGGCACTGCTTACATCTGACAGTTTAAAAAGTTTCCAAAGTAAAGATAACAGGGAGTGTACAGTCTTTAGAACAGACTTCTTAAAAATCCTTTTACATTTTTTACACAAGCTGGCAGTACATTATAGCAAGAACATTTCTTGACTCTGACTGTGCTCCTTATCATGTAATGCTCTGTTGCAGAGTAACGTTAGTTTAGTGACTACTCCGATCAGCATCTCTTCCTCCCCTCTGTTTTTACATTTGAGGTCAGAATCTGGGAGGCAGGTCTAATATATGCACTGAGGTAGGGCTCTGCCTAACATCACCTGAGAAATCCTGGTTTCTGATGCTTGAGATCTGAGAGCTCAGGTCTCATAAAGCAAACAGGATTTTTTAGCCATGGTTCACAGAACTTAGATGTATGTAGTATGTTGACTGTTTTGGAGGAAAACATGATAGCTTTCATAAGGTAGTTTGAAAATTGGAAAAGCTATGTAAAAAGTACCTGGTTTTCCTGAGTCTTTAGTGTAAACAGAAGAATAGACCTCTCCATTTTTCTTTGCATTGCTGATATCAAAGATTATGGAAGCCATTAACTTCTTTACGTTGAACATTCCATACATCAAGTTACTCATGTACATGTCCTTCACCTTGGGAGACTCCGTGCCTGTTATACCATCGTGGTGCTGCACCTTATATTTAAAAGTAATTTGAAAGGTACAACAGATGACAGCTTCAGGTTTGCATTTGTATTAACATAATAGTCAACTGAAGTTCAGACGCTAAACTCAGAACAATAAGGGATTACAGCTATATTCAGATTCGCACTTTGCCTACTCCGAATTCCTATATGAGATGGTCAAAGACAAGATGCATACAGATCTCCCTCAATATGCATTCCACTTTTAATATACTAAAGTTACATCTTTAGAGGGAAAAACCAAACAAGTTACCAAAACCAAGAATGAAGCAAAAATACTGTAACAAGCCAGGTTTTTAATTTCCTACTAAGATCTGGTCATTACCTTAGCAGACAAAATAATTATTGCCAGCAAAAGCACTGAGGACTGTAAATGGTTAATGATAATCCCTTCGCTGCTGAACTTTCAAGAAACAAATCTGTCCTTCCTCTTCTAACTTGCAGAAGTAGAGATTACCAGTAGTTTTCAATTAGTTCAGTTTTTGTTTGGTTTTTATTTAAGAACAATTTTGTAAATAATAAAACTAACATTAAGAAAAGGAATTTCATATCCAAAATTTGAAACCATATACTACAACTTCCTGAAGGGTAGTTGTAGTCAGGTGGGGGCTGACCTCTTTCACCAGGTGGCCTCTCCGACAAGAGGGCACAGTCTCAAGCTGTGTCAAGGGAAATATAGGTTGGATATTAGGAAAAAGTTTTTTACAGAAAGGGTGATAAAGTGCTGGAATGGACTGCCTGGGGAGGTGGTGGAATCACCATCCCTGGATGTGTTTAAAAAAAGGCTGGATATGGCACTCGATGCCATGATCTAGTTGAGGTGCTAGGGCATGGGTTAGACTCGGTGATCTTGAAGGTCTCTTCCAACCCAGACATTCTGTGAATTCTGTGAATACTCTTTCGCTGGTTGAAAAAAACATTTGCCAGTAATCATATCTTGAATGCATGGTTAAGGGGCTGAAGTCATGTTTCAAGACAGTTTTTTGAAAAATCGCTTTATTTTTCCTTATTACTTGAAAAAGGGGGAAAGTTATTTCCACAAACATAAAAGCAACTTTGAGACACTCCAGCTGCAATGCTTATGCAAACTTTACATTGGGAAAATAAACATTTTCATTCAAATTAGAAAATAAATCAATCTTTACCTCTGAAACTGCCCATCTAAGACTCTGAAGTTGCTTTAGAGCCTTACATTTGCAAATAGAACCTTCTGGGTGTTTCCGGACATACTGTGTGAAAAAGGATTCTCCAGCATAAAGCAGTGAACTTGCTCTTCTTGCAATTCCTTTTAATGTGCTCCGAGAAGTATAAAACCCAGTCCATGCTTGGAATGGCTCTGTTTAGAGTTGAACAGATCCAATACACATCAAAATACCACTTCATTTATCACTTGTTACTTATTACACTACTACTGTTCAGCTTCCTACGGGAATCCTCCTGGGAGTTTACACAGCAGCCATTAAGTGGAAAGGTCATAAGGCCTACAAAGAAACCCATTCAGGAACATGCACTTTGGAAAGCTGTCACCTCTCCTACAGGCCTAGTAACATGCAAGTTTGATACAAAGCCAGTACCAACCAAGTTAACCTGTGTTTATGGAAATTTCCTCCTTGTGGATCTGCACAAAAGAATTTTCAAAGTTTCACTGAAGCATATATTACTATTAGTTGTTAATAAATAGATTATAATCCTTGGTAACTGCTTGATACACACACTCTACATTTCAACCTCTTAATCAAAGGGATTTAGCTTAAATTTAATTTCCTCAAAATGGAGTAGAAACAGTGATGATGACTCCAAACTACTGCAGCACTCCAAACTACATCAAAAGATGCCCTCAAGTGGTTACTGGAAAGTACTTCAACATTCCATTTATGTTAATGTTTCAGTATCCCACAGAGTGAACTAGGGAAACAAATACTTGTTTTTAAAACCTCCAAATCACTCCTTAAGTGTGTTTGTTTGGGGGCGATTTCTTTTAAAATACACTTGTGATAAATAGGTTTTCCAGAAAAAAGTTGCAGGAAGTGTTTTCTGAGCATGCATGCAACTGTAATAATCTGCTATCAGCCCAAGATCAAAGGCAACAATTAGAAAATAGGATCTTTTGCTCAAAAACCATCAGGACAAAGTATTTTTGGCCTGAAAGGTGATAGAAGTTTCAACAGAATTAATTTCATTTTAGTTTTCAACGTTACAAGCAGAAGAACCACACGTACATATCAGCACAGTACAATGAACGCAGAGTAGAAGGAAATACGTATCTGGGACTTAAAACTTGAGTTTCTGTATGTCATAAGTGACACCGAGCCCAATAAGTGACTCATAAAAAAGGGCATAGCAAGAATAAGAGAGGATTAATCATCAAGAAGCAAAACAGTATGTGGGAGAAAGTGCACTCAAAACTATACTGCAACTGCAAGGCACAGAAACTCATTTGGGGAAAAAACTACATCTATGTGTGGGCACCTACCTGGAACATTGAAGGTGCTGCTATTATGCAAGCTAATAGCAATTGACTCCTGCAAGTAAATTATGCCAAAAGATAAAGGAAAGAGCCCAGATGTAAAAGGATATTAGCAGTTAGAACTGGCAATGCTTTTATCAGCAAGTTGTTAGGTATGACATGATCCCTACAGGGAGGTGAGGAGTCAGTCCATGCAATGATTCACAGGAAGCAATGGTTATTTTTATTCATTGAAAAGTTAACAGACACATTACAGAACAGTCTGAAATATACATACACAGCCAAAAAATGTGATTAAGCAGTGGTAGCTACAATTACACAGAAAGGTGTTTTAATGAAACCAATGATATTTTAATAATAAACCAGGCAAGAAAATAAATTAATGAGTTTAGAAATGGAGAAGTTGGCTGTGTCTTCTCTCTGCATACTTTGATATGAGGTCTAAAATGGTAAATTTATTGAGGAAAAGAATTAAAGGGATGTTGGGTATGGCATGGATTTTTTCATATTTTTCTCATACTTTTCAGCTCTGCTTGAAAAGCTAAGTTAGTGCAGCACATAAGATGCAAGCAACAAGGAGCTGCAAAAAACTTCTGTAACACTGTATTATGAAATTTCAGAAATACTGATGGTATTTTTACTTTTTGAGACTGCAGTTATAAGAGAATTCTTTTCTCCCCCGGAACTTCAAACTGTTTTCTTTAATGAAAAACTGTTTTTTTCTTCTACAGTAGACTTTAGAGTTTCATCTACACTAGTATTTTGTTTGGATCAGGTCATCCTTACCTAGTATGCTTTGCTTTATATAAAAGATTAGGTTTGGAGTTCACAAACTGGTTTCCTGATGGATGCAACAAGCATTAATAGGCATTTGAGCCTACATAACCAGAGTATATATTTCCTGCAATTGCTTAGAATGTGGACATCAAATCCTCAACATTGACTGTTTCACTTTGGGAACCCCCATCCCACTGTACTAACACAGAAGTACCCCAAGAGCTTTCAGATTGCCTTGGTCCCTTGGTTACCTGTAGCTTCTTCAGACATTCATACATCACTCCACATCACATTTTCCACCTCTGGTTTAAGCTATGCATAATTCAGTTCTTTCAAACAGTAAAAATGGGACATTGTTCTATTTGGCCACACACCCATCTTTTTTACACAACTAAGTTGGGATCAACTTGTCTGTTGATGATGCCCCATAGAATGAACAAATCTTATAAGAAGGTATTTTTCTTCTTTATTTCTCATCTTCTCTTATTAAAATTTTACATATGGACATCTGAGGCAGACATTAGGCAGCTGTGAATTTAATTACCTGTTGAATATGGAAGAAAGTCTTGAGAGTCCCGAGTTTCCCATGTAAGATTCCTGCTGTAAACCGCTTGGAAGTAATCACTGACAGTGGCATACTGGACAGTCACTCCAAACTCACCAGAATGCTTGTTAATATAATCCACCAACAAGTCCATGTTAGAGTACTGAACAGATGCATTAAAGAACTGTTTGTCACAGCCCTGAAATTCCGAACACAGAACAGCCAAATGACTTTGGGTCACATAATTAAGGAGGATCATTTTTAACACTAGTCTGTATTCCAGGGTATTTATTTTGATTTTGACTGCCCATATAACTGACATTAGTTACAAAACTGTCAAGACTGGGTAGGGTTACTTGCACAGATCATCTGTAATCACAAAAAATAATGAAAAAGCATAGAGCTTTAGAACCATATTTTCTCTCTACTTCTTACATAGCATTATCACAGGCACAGAAACCCAGAAGTTAGAGACTGAAATTTTCTTACATTACTGAAAAACTGTGGTTTTGGATCTAGGTATTAGGGATTTATTTGTACTATTCAAAACTTCTCCCCATTCCAGCATAATTTTCACTACAGCACAACTACGGAGTGTTATATTCTACTTCTCACTCTCTACAAAAATAATAAACACAATATAAGCAACAGTGTCATAAACACAGGAGAAAAACAAATCAGTGACTCAAAGCTGCATCAGTCAGAAAAAGTTTTGCTTTGTAACAACAGATCTTGTGGTGAAACAGGCTGCAAAGAACACACATAATCCTTTAACATTGTAATTATGAGACCTACGGCATCCATAAAAATTAAAAACCAGACTGTATGTTCGGTTTAGGCAAAGTTACTACAATTGAAATTGGCAAGAGCACATCAGTGCTATGTGTATATGTAAGATGTAATTAACACAGCATGTTGCCGAAAAAAGTGTTTAGATGACCAAGATGGGATATGCTTGCTTATGGTTCTAACTAAAATACAAAGACTGTATAAGAAAATGATTAAACATCTGTTAGAAAAGACCATGGCTACCTATTACGTCATACACTTTCCTATAATGCTGTAATTTTTGTTAATACAGAGTTCTGTTGGCTAAGCAGTTATAAAAGGAGATCATTTAAATAGACAAAGCAAGGGGAGAAAAAAGGAAGCAACACTGCAATAGTTTTGCAAGAGGTTATCTTTACAGTTTTGTTACATTTATTTCTATATTGAGTAGAAGAATGATAGACAACTGACCAGCTGTACAAGGAAACTTTAAATATCATTACTTGTCAGTCATTTGGACCTTCGTTATTAGAAAAACACTATGTCAGATGGTTTTTACCAGCATTTCTGCAGTACCTATGGCAGCAAGTACCATTGCCCTACAGTCTGTAAGTGCCTCTTCTAAAGCAATCACTCATCAGACACTTACCCATGGCCACAACACGTCCCCTGTCCAGAACCAGGCTGCCCTCTCCTTAATGTTTGCCACCATGGTTTGTGCATACAGGTGGAGGTTAGCATCTGTAACAGGGAGACTCATGTTTGGATAAACACCATCTTTTGGTGGATCTGGGAAAGTTGCAAGTCCATTCCAAAAAAATCCTGACCTAAGTAGAAGCAGAAAGCAGTAAGTTGTAAACAGGATTTACTCAACTGGGAAAAACACATCAAAAGGTGCTGGTATAAAATGTACATACCCAGGGAATAAGAGGCAAAAAAATTCCGTTTATATTCATTGCTAGTAATTAGATTTAAGTATTTATTTGGGGGTAGAGGTAGGGGGAAGACTCCCCAGTTTTCTTTCAACACCATGCAACTTTTCAAGTCCCTGCTGCTTGCTGGCATAGAACAAAGGAATCACAGGACAAACCAGCAAGCTTTGTAACAATGAGGATGTTCTCCCAAGTAGGCTTCATTTTCAAAGAGTATTTTACTGGATAAGCCGGTAAGCAAAATAAAGTTTTCAAAAGTTCTCAGATTTCTTCACAAAATAAATGGAAAATTTTAGTTGCTTTAGTTTACACACGGACAATATACACAATCTCAGCTCAAGATAATGCTGAAAATCTCCCATAGAAAATCAATTAGCAATAGCCAAGTCCCTGCTGAGCTTCCTGGAACTTTTAAATCTTTACTTCCAGAGAAAAAAGACCCCTGTCCTGCTTTGGACATCTTCTCTTTACAGTAATTAATTTTTTTCACATTTTTATTATTTTTTTTTAATAAGGACTGACATTGGAAGTCAGTCACTGTAAGTAGATGAAAGCAATAAGTATATTTCAAGCCTCCTGGTGTAAGAAAACATTATTTTTCAAGTCTGTCAATATTTATAAGTATTTTTAATGCCTGTCAGTAGTAAGTGGCACTTTTGAGAATTCCATTGTTAGGTACTGAGCAAACTTAATTTATTGTGGTGGAAAACTGGGGGTGCTTAATAATCCTTACTCAGATCTGCAGAGTCTAGACATCTCCTTGACCTACCATGGGTCAGGAGAAAGCAGTAGGATACTGTTGAAAGAAAACAGTCAAAGAAAAATGCTTAAACTCCAATAATATAAACTCTCAGAAGTGAGCAACATTTCTGCATATTTGGGAAGTCTTCAGACCTGTTTGAAAAAGGTAACTGCGATGGAGTACAGTAGCTGTACTGATCCATAACATGGGTGAAGATCTCCTGTCTTTCTGATAAGGAAGGAGAGCCCTGCCATACAAACTGAAGCTTCTGGAAAACAAAAAAGGTAAGAAACCATTACCCTTGACAACATGCACAGAAATACATCATTAACAACTTAAGAGTTCTCATCTTCCCTTCCACCACTTTTAATACTTTTAAGTGCTTTTTCTGAAGACCAGCCAATGGTACCCCAGGTAAGGTCACACACTATGTATAGGAGGCTACATCAGGGCCTCTTTCCATTAGAACTGATGGAGAAGGAGAGAAGGCAGCACACTGCCAGCATACTAAAATCTAGAGATAAGCCTGGCTTATCACAGCCATTACACCTCACTTGTTTCAATGCAAGTTGAACACCTATAGGCTAGAAAAGATCCAGATGTAGGCTGATTGCACTTTAGTTGGTGGGAATTAATGTTTAACCAACTGAAGTAGAATTTTACTGTTTTGGAAGCCTTCAGACTGTTAAGAGCCAGAAAAAAGAAAAGATAGCTGGGCGAAGATTGTCAAAAGCTCATAGAAGATTAAAGGAACTACTGCAATTCATTACAAACACAAGGTGGTAGGTCCTGGCTTCACTAAATTCAACATGAATTCTGTTGTCTTCTTCAGAGACAGTTGAGCTTTACCCAAGATTCATAAAAACTGCCTAGTGCCCAGAATACAGTAGTGAAAGCCCCTTATTTTCACATAATGCAGTGAGTAAAACTGATGACAGATCAGGATCCAACACTGTGATATGAAAAACATTTACTGTGGATGGGACACCGTGCAAGAGAAGGCAGAACATGAAAGAAAACTTCAATTCAGCAAAACCATGACTAGCTGCCACTTTAACTGACGTAGTATTATTAATTTTACAGGCACAAATAAATGTTCCAAGCCTGATAACACTGTGCCCAAACATACACGTTACACTTTAAAACAGCTCACATAAAACCCAACAGATCCAAGATTTTCTCAAGGAAAGCAGAAACTCCTTCTAGATGTCTCTGGTTCAAACACTCCTAATTCAATGTCCATTTAGACTTGCCCATATGCCCACATTTTGTGTCTTCTTCTGGCTAGACTACATTTTATCACTGACCAGAGGTCATGAAGACATTAACTGACCATGTAACACAGATTTAATGTTTCACCATTACCACATGCAATCAGCAAGTCACTTTTAGATAAGAAATACCTCCACTTTATTGCACAAATGAGAGAGATTCTTATCTTAATGTCATGGTTCAGATTACCATAAGTAGAGGCCAGCCATGGTTTCATTCCTAAGGGTATTTTTACCTTGTTTTTCTGCATGTCAGCCTTCAGATCATAGTCAATGCGAGAAATAAGATGAGCGTTGAAACCAGCCAGAGCAAAAAGAGTTGGTGTTGTAGCTGAAGCTCCAAAAGGATCAACATGCCAAGAAAACTGAGGCCTGAACCCAAAAGTTTCATACAAAAATCCATGACCTTCTGCAAAGCAAAATTTATTTAGGTTAAAACACTTCTAACTAATTTCTAATTTCAGTCTTGTATTGAGGGACAGGGAAGCAAGCCATCCACTAAACAAAACTAGCATGAATATGATTATCAGTTATATGAAAAGAGCCAAAAGTTGATAGAGATCTTGATACAAGATGTTATTTACAACTAATGTCACTAATTTAGTTACTAATGTTACTAATACAGAAATGAGTTTTGAAAAAAGAAACCCCCAAACCAGAAAGCCCAGACAATAGAATAAACCCCAAAAAAATAAATAAAAGTGAAACAACCAGGAAAGCAGTAGATTTCATTTGGAACTCAGGTATATCGCACTTGGATACTCATGATTAAAAAAAAGGAAAAAAGGAAAAAAGCAAAAAAAAATGCAGATCATTATTTCATAGTTACAGAATTATGGTCAGAACTATTTGAAAATACAATCATATCTTCCCTGGTTTGGAGTAACTCCATTTCAAATTTTAAAATCACATTTGAATAAGTGAGGCTGCTTTTCACTTCATCTTTTGCATGGTTAATATCTTTCCTAGCTAAAATATTCACAGTGTGTGTAAGTATTCTGATGGAGGCATATTTGAAGCAGAGTTTTCTAGCTCCTCCAAAACACTGGAAGTCTGGACAGACAAGAGAAGACACGAAATGTAGACCCCAAATGTCTGCACTGGCTTTGTCTTCTCAACTTGAACTCCACACAATCAAAAGATACTTTTTGTTCTTTGTACCTACTCACACTTATACTGAGCAGAGTGCTTTCAGGAAAAACAAACAAGAATTTTAAAATACATTAATACTTTTGTTCCTGATGAATAAATTACCTAACTTGAAATTTCCTTTTTTTTTAATAAATATTATTTTTACACAGAATGAAATGTTAAATTAGAAATAATGTATTTTTCAGCTAACTCCAGTAAATAGAAAAGCTGTGTTTGTGTTTAACAAAAGGACTCTTCAATCACTATTAGTATCTTATTTGGAGAAGTCCTAGGTTCAGTGTTCTAAGCCCATAAAGCAACCCTTAAACCTTTGAAGCAATCAGGTGAGAGCAAAAAACAGTCCTCTCCTCCTCTTGGCCACAGTGCACTGAGGTATGGAAGCAGCTGCTAATCCTGTGCTCCTGATAAACACTGACAAGCAAGGAACAAGGCCAGTGGTGCTGTGCAGTCAGATTCAGAAAATAATAGAAGTGTTTCTGTCCCTTTACTCTCCCATGTAGAAAGCTGCCTGGGGCATAGCCCTGGAGCAGGCAGAGTTTCTGCCACGGCAGCTGGTGCTAACACATCCCTTCCCCGCTACTCCCTCATGGCATATCACAGACATCTCTAGCACAGTGGTGGCATCAGTTACCCTGTTTCTGTTTGCATTAACCAGACAAACTTATGTACTAAAAGACTCTTTAAACCATCAGATGGACAGGTGTAACATGCAAATAGCCAGATGTGGAAGCTAGGAGATCAAAAGGGCATCTCTTGGAAATACACACCTATTTCTAACAGAAGATGATGATAATGATTACAAATGGGGGTTTCTTCATCAAGAAGTCTTTCAACCAATTTTAGTTGACCTCACTGACATTCAATGGCCCTCATTCTGCAGAAGACCTTGCCTAAACAATACAACTTCCCCATACTCTGAATTGCTACCAGGTATTTTCTTGAGGAGTGTTTCATACCCTCAATTTCACCATAACTATCTTCCCAGAAACTTAAGCTCTCAAAAACACACATACAAAAGGCCTCTGCTCCAAACAAGTTCATACCTGACAAACCAGCTTTTGGTAACCTTTGTGCTTGCTGCAGAACTGTCATATCAAAAGTAATGGTTTTTTTTAAGCAAAAATTTTTATATGAATAACACACCAGCGAGCAAAAAATAAGAAATGTGTTAATCAGTTCTCAAGAAGTCAGAAAATAGTAGCAATTTTGGAGTGGAAAAATGAAAACCAAACAAAACCTCCAAGGACATAACAATGAAAAACAGAAGTTAAATGCAAATATGCATACCCGTCAACTGTAAAATTTGATCATCAATTAGTGTCACAGCTTCATCATGCATCACTTGCCCTCCAATGACAAATTCCAGTCGTCCCTCCTGAAGCAACTGACGGACCTACAATATTGAAATTACAGAACAGAAGCACCATTTCAGTCATCCAAAAAGGCTGCAAATTCATTTGATACCACAGCACATTACCTAGGCACAACATTTGTCAAGAAGGCATCCAGGACAAAAAGTGGGATAAAAGGCTGTCTGTACTGAGTGCTATCTAAAGGAGAGTAAGGGGGGGAAAAAGCATTCCAATGGGCAGCACAGTGCCTTGATTTATCTAGCTTACACAGAAAGCAGGTAACAGGAACAAAGGATGCACTGCCAGGTAGACACTGACCTTTCGGTGTTTCTCAGTAGTGCTGTTACTGTGCCTTTCTATACCGCCTGAACACCAGACACTGCACTGGCAGCAGCTTGTAATCCTGCCTCAAGGCAGCTAGAGCTGGGGGATTTAAACAGAAGATACTAATGCTTCTCCCAAAATCTTCCTCCTGCTGCATCCAGCTTGGCTTAGCAAAGGCACTTGGTGGCTGGATGAGGGAGCAATATGCAACTCCTTGCAAGCAGCAATGGAGCCTCAGGCAAGCACTAATATTCAAGCTCCGAGGGTTTCCTTTAGTTGGAAACCTTGATCTGTGGGATCCAGGAGAGAGATAGAGTGTGTCCTCACTCTGTTTGTGGATACAAACATCTCTCCTTTACTCCGTACACATTTATCTTGCCTTTGGGGCACAGATGAGTTGCTCAACTTGTGACTGACAAAATGCTTTATTAAGAAATAGTTATTCCACAGGTTTGCCTGCCTGAACAACCCACTGCTAACCTTAATTTCTCATCTTTTTCCTAGTTTAAAAACTTGTCACCTGCTCAACTTTTGGTGGTGGCTTTTTGCGGGGTGGGGCTGGAGTTTTTTTTGGTAGGGGGAGTTCAATCTCAGCCCCTAAAAACAACAGGTATGTTGACAAGTACAGCCTTAAGCAAATGCTGGATGGAGGGGGGAGTGGTGTTTGGAGGGAGGAAGGAATAGTCTATGCCCCTTTCTAAAAGTGTCAGGAGTCTTCTGGTTTTATTTTAGTTACTTCACTAGAAATTCAGAGATATCTCAAACTTCCAGTAAGTAAAGTTTATGCAAATATGTATTTTAATCCTCAACTTTTTTTTTTTTTTTTAATCTGTCATGTAGGATGCCATTTTTAGAGCTATTATGTTTATTTTCCCAGGAACCTTCAGTGTCTACTCAGATAGGATGCCAGATTGTCAATTTTGATTATAATCATTTCTCTCCTTCATAATGTTGTGAAAACGCTTCAGGGCTCAGCATTCCTAAATTAGTTCCAGCCGACTGTGGTGACTGATTAGCATGCTGGGAGACCAGATAACTGATATCTGGTGTCAGCACAGAACTGGCCCTGACCTACATGAAAAGAATCTGTGATTATTATTCCTCATTTGGATGGATGTCCAAAATTTACCTCTGATCCAAACTTGGGGCCACAGAAATGTTTTTTAATGTAAGTTTTGTGGAACCACTAAGAGGCTGGAAACACAAGAAAAATAATTCAAGTAATTTAAATAATATCCAATCTCCCTCCTCCCAAAAAAAGAAAAGAAAACAGTATCTGTAAGGACAAGCACTTTTTCTTATCAGAAGGGGGCAAAAGGAAGGAGGAAAGGAGGAAACAGATGCAGTGGTACTATAAGCAGCAGGCTGCTATGGTGTTAGAACATATCTGTGATCCTTGGGACCACACTACCATCAACTCACGCCTGCAATCCAGACAGAAATGGCTACACATCTTTACTTCCCCATAGTTAAAGCATCCAGATATCAACCCAGGGTAAGGAGGTAGGAATGGTTCACACAAGAAAATTCTGTGTAAATAACATGTACCAAGAACTACAAGGTTCCTATCTGGCTGCATACTGCTGCAGTACATTTCACTCTTACATATTCTCTTGTCTGAATTGAAAAACCAGCTTCTGTACCCAGGCCATACCTTTTACTAGTTTTTAATGCTATAGTTCAAATCCAAAGCAGACACTTCAAAACAAACTAGAATTAAATCCTGCATTCCAAGTAAACCAGTAAATGACGAAAAAAAAAAGGGAAAATTAAAACCAGAGTGCCTGTGCTACAGAAAATCATTAATACTAGAGTTCAAGTGGAAAAAGCAGGGCAGTAACTAGAGTGACCTAATTTCAGGGACCAATATTTGCAACTTGCTGATGTTAAAAACATATAATTTATCTGCAAATTAGAGATTCAATGTTAGACACACAGGTTTAAGAGGAATTTAGTTTTAACCATTTTAATTTTGAGAGAAGAAACTATAAACTAACTAGAGAACTGACTATAAAATGTGTTAAAGTAACAATTACAAAATATTAGGCTAGGAGACCAAAGCCCCAATCATAGGTACTTATTTTTGCACTACGGAGGTCAAATGTGACACACATTACTCTTCTGGATTCCACATAACAGATATTAAAAACATGGGCCTTGACTTTAAAGCATAGCACAGCAGCAGAACATACTTGAAATAAGATCAACTCACCTTTGAAAGCTGGAGGACTTTCCTGTCCTTCTACAAAGCAGTTCCTATGCTATTTTCTTCCCCACTTACAGTACAGTTTCCTAATTTAACAAATCTATAAGAAAATTGTCCTACAACAGGCAAGTATGGGCAGAGTGCCCCCACAAAAAAACTGTCTAAACCCAGCAAAATGTCTCATGCAAAGATCAGCTGTGCACAGGTTGTTATTTGAATACTGAACATAACAGAAGATCCAGAATTCAGTGAAGGGCTATGTTAAAAAACCAAAAACCAGACAAGAGGTGTTGTTTTCACATGATGCTTCAAACATCTATAAGTTTAAACAAACCGAAATATAAAAAACTGCAAATAATATGCTACTGCTGTTTGGACCTTGGTAACAAAACAGACCACGAAGTTCTGAGTAAGTACCCATGGGAAGCTGCACCTGTACACCCTTTGGTTTTGGAATCCAAATCAAACATCTACACTGCAATACATAACCAGCTGCTAGGCTACCAGTCCAGTCTTTGATTCAGTGTGTTTGTTTCATGTCAGAGGAAAGAAGAATTGACAAATAAAACTTCAGGATAACTTTACTAGAAAAAAATCACTGCCATTAAATGTACAGTCACCACTTTGCTGTACTGCCCTTGTTTACAAATGGCAGGTTTTTGAGCAGTACTTAACTGGAAAGAACAAAAAGTTCCTTCTTGTGAGCAGTGTTAGGTGCCAGATGTCTTAACAGATATTGGTGGGGCCTGTTTCAGATTTGCCCATATCTTAAAGTAGTGTGACCTCAGATAAGTAAGTCGCCAATGAAACAAGAACTGTAAAGTGCAAAAAAGTCTTCAGTGCAAAGGTTACCACCTCCTACTGCTCTAATCTATGGCTGGGGTTTAACCTCTTGCAACTGCCTTTAGAGTTAAGTCCTTTAAGTACTAGATTCAGAGACAGCTTACACGAGACATGGGTAAAAAGCAAACGGTGCAGTACTTTGCCCCTATTTGTCCCCTGAAAAGAGTGTGACATCTTTGTTAGCAGGAAGCATGGCTTTAGTGCAATTTACCTGCTGCTTCTGCATATCTGTGGCTACCATATCCCACCAGAGTCGAAAGAATTCCTGCTCGACGGCAATAAATTTGCGCTGTTTTCCTTTCATTAGCTCTTCTATAACAGTTGTGTAGACATTTGCTGCATAAGCATGCATACTTTCCTGAAAGAAAAAAAAAAGTAAATAACCTCTGTTTTGCTTATATTAAAAGGGCTGTTTTGAACACTCATTGGGCTTGAAAAGAGAGATACCAAAACTTCAGATTTGTTGCACACTTCCTTTGTTCCCTCAGAAAGACCGAGTTCTGACTACATACAGCCTTTGGCCCTTCTGCTTCAGAGAACATCCTCCTGACCAGGGACCTAACTAGATCAAGGTGTAGCTTCTCCCAAGATCAGCACCAACACAGGCTTTCTTTCTGACACACTGGGAACAGTTTACCAAGTCCTCATTGCTTACCTTAAATCACAGATGCCATGAATGGTAAGACTTCGCACCAACATAGTTAAAAACCTCACATGCACAGTTTATTCTCCCATTCCAGCTCTTCTATTGATGGCCTGAATTACCAGAATTGCTTCTTCAGAGTGGGGATGACTCTGCTGTGCATTACCAGTACAATACAGTGATACGTATACAGTAAATTATACTATTATGAAAAATAACTCCATTTTGCTTGATGTTTTAGGATAGAGTAAAGCCAAGCTGGTAAAAAAATCTCAGAATGAGTTCAACTGTTGACACAGAAAGATCAGTGAAAGTGTGAGATTTTGTGCATCTATCCTATCTTGCTCCTAGAAACACCTCTATTCCAGAATGAAGCCTATGGACTTTTATTCATACCAATGCAAATATGACAGCTGTATCCATCAAATAACCTACCACAGTGTTATATCCTATGATATGGTATCAAATTAACAACACCATATTAATTTTGAAGTTGTGTACTCAAAGAGATACTTTTTGTACACTTACCTTGACCAGAACAACTTCTGTTGACCAGATCCAGTCTTCCACCTTTTACTTAATTTTAAAGCGATAGAGAATGTCTAAAGACAATAGCCAACATCCTAGGATTTCCTGGGGTGTCTGTCTTTCCTTGTAACAAAGTTATCTGCGTGTTATAGGGGTTATTTTACACTAACCATAACACTTATCTACTTAAACTACTGGTACTTAAGAACACACACCACAAAATGTACATCTTCAAGTGGCTGACACATAGATCTCTTCCCATTGAAAAACTAATGGACATGATATGTAAAACATGAATCCATAATTTCAATTTAGGTAAATTTCCTACATGAAAATCACCATCTGAAATATGGAGATGACGTAATCCAAATCAGAAATTAACTTTTCCTAACCCCTTGCTTTCCACAAGAGAAATCCAGCCATCTTTGTAAAAATGCTCACGCCATTAGAAAAAGGAAAACACTGGAGTGTAGCAGGAATGGTTTAAAATACTGTTGGGTTTATCTAAATAATTTCTTCCCCAGTTATTTTTCCATTGGTTCATAAGGTTTTTTAAAAACCAAGATTATTAGATACTTAATACAATGTGAAATTTTAACTAAGGATTTTAAGTTTGAGTTTTATGTTCTCTTATGCAATTTCTGAGTATGAGTTTGAAGTATTAAAGGAGAAATTAATCTTTTCTAAAAAGGGGAGAAAAAAATACACGCACAGCAGAGATACCGAGGTGAGCCATTAGCTCTTTTTCATCATTTAGGCCTAATGCCATTTCACTCTAGTTAGTGAAGTATCTACAGCATCTTTCACGCATAAATGAAAAAAATTCATACTAATGAAGAAGAATTCAGGATTTAGGATTTTAACTAACAAATGTAAGAGGTACTGATGCCCCACCTGCATCTCATGTATTTAGCAAAAATAAGTTCGCTACTGTACTTCAGAGGCACTAGGCTCCAATCCCAGCCCAGCCATCGAGGACCTGGGATCCTGCTCTCCTCTCTTAAGAAATGACAGAAAGTTCTCCTGGAATTTTGGCTTCGTAACAAGATAAAGACCATGAAAATCTGCCACATAATCAAAACACCATCAAACAGAATTAAGATTTTCCTTAAAAAAAAAAAAAAAAAAAAAAATCCATCAGGACCATCCTGCAGAACCTAGGCACGCACCAACCCACAGTTCAAGGGCACAGCTCCTAGGCTAACCATGCTTCCTCCAAATAAGGATCCCGAAACACCAGAGGATGGAGGACACACCAGGCCAGACTCGGCAGCACCGGCCAAGGATTTGCGCGTTTCTCCGCAGGGAGCTCGGTCGGGAGCCGGCAGAGCCCCGGGAGCCGGCAGAGCCCGGCCCCGTTACGCGGCTCCGGGCAGCCCTGCAAGCCCGGAGGGCTCAGCCCCGGCCGCAGCGAACCCACCCCACCCGTGCGGCGCCCCGGCCGACCTGCACCGTGTACACCCAGCCGACGTCCATGTGGCTGTGGGCGACCACGAAGGCCCGCAGCTCGCCGCGGCCGCCGGCCGGCGGGAGGAGGGCGAGGAGCAGCGGCAGGAGCAGGATGCGCGGAGGAGCCATGGCGGCTGCGGCGCTCCCGCCGCACTTCCGCGTCCCGCGGCACCGCCTCCCGGTGTAAAATTAAATAAATAAATGAAATAAGGGGCAGGAGTTCCCTCTCCTGGGACGGGTTTTGAGGCCCGAGGGGGTGACTCCGCCTTAGCCCCGAGCTGCGCTGCGGGTGCGCGGGATCGCCGTAGCGGGGGGTGAGGGATGGAAACCGCAGGCCCCGGGTGGCTCTTGCTGAGAGTTCCGGAGCTGGTTTTCTGATAACACTGGACTGCTCAGGGAGAGGCTGAGTTCTACATCTTGGACACCTATAAATCTTTTTTGTTTTTAGGAAATTCCTTTGAATCGAGCGCGAGTACTTTATTTCATGGTATACTAGTTCGTTACGGATTATTGTCTGCATCTCTGAAGTTTTGAAATTGAAGAAGGATTAAATTTTATGTGGTTGACCTTCCGATCCCACTGAAATTGGTTTTATCACTTGTTTTACCGCTGCTAGGAACAGGTGGACCTGTGCTGAGAATTGAAAAGGTATACGCTTCGGTCTGCATAAAGTCCTAGTGAAAAGGGAAAAAATCCAACCCCAAACTAAAAAATGTTATCGTATAATGTAGTCCAGTCTCCTCAGAAGTTTTTGTCTGCAGTTGCACCAGTTTCTGCCCATTAAATCATTGTGATATTGAAAGCCAAAACAGATTAAACTATTTTTTTAAACTTTGATTCTTTAAAATGCACACACTATAGTATAAATAGACTATCTTCCTTAAGTTCTAGTTTGAGTAAATTACATGCTTTTAAGAACATTATAATTCTGAAACAACACAAAATACCGTATCAAAGTCGTCGCTCATTTCCAACAGAAAAGAACATCAGATGAAGGTGCATAACTGCTCTCGACTTCAAGTTTGGCGTGGATTTAGCACTACTAGATCCCAAACCTAGTTAAATCAGTCATCCCTCTGTGATTGGAGGAAATAATCACAATTAGTTTAGTAGTTTTCATCTGCAGATTTTGATAAAAGTAAAAGATTAATTCATACTAGACTAGCTGGCTCTTGGGTGCAAATTAATCCATCTCAGTATTCAAGACACCGATAGAAATGGATCACACGGTGTAAATACAATTTGTATCGATCTTCTCGTTTTAGAAAGAAGTAAACATGTGCTGCTTTACATACCAAACTTGGTGATTTTTTAACATACAAAGTTTGTAAATAATTGAAGTCCAGAAGGAAAAATACTATGCATGAGTCAGTAATAATGACTTGAACACCATATAATGGCCATTAAATCTAATATGAATAGATTCTCCCAGAACAGGGCCTTTGTTTGCTAATTCATATGGTTTATAGTTCTCTGCAAAAAAAGAGGCTAACACTGGAATGCTAAGATTAGTTTTATTTGTGATAATACCTTGTCCTGAAGAGCAATCAAGGTCTGTAGGTAATTTTTAGGGGAAGTTAGTATCACTATAAGCGGCTGGATGAAGCTTTACTTTAATACGGATCTATGATACTTTTATTCCCCTCAGATCATCAGCATAAACGTTTTCAGTTCCAAGAATGCTAGTCCACATCCAGGAAACATATGGCTTGGGGATATATATACACACACTGTCTAAACAAACCAGTGTTTTTACCTCAGAAGGCATTATTATCTTCGTAATTTAGGTGAAGTTCCCAGAAAAGCTTAAGTATTGGTGTTTTGCTTTGTTTCTAAAAGTAGCTGGGAAGATTTACTGAATGTTACTCCCATTTTAAACCTATTTCCTTCAAAAACTGTAATTGTACTAATTCTTTCACAAAGGCCACAGTGTGCCACTGTCTTGGATGCAGTGGAGAAGAATGTAAATATTTAAACAGAATACTTTTACTAGGAAAAAATGAATCAAACTGCCCACAGTTTACACTAAAGGTACCAGGAGGGTCTATACTTGCTGCAAGAAGGGATGAATGTAGGTATGTCAGGTGGAATTTATGCCAAAAGCAATTCTCCCCTGCCATTTACATAGTGTTTCACAAATAGCCAAAAGATAGATGGAGGAGCTAGTGTAATCGTGCCATGACAGCTGCCTACATCAATACTTTATCCTCTTGTTAGCTCCTAATATCATAGTATGACTTAATTATAGTCTTCCTCTATTCTTTCTTAAGCTTTTCTCACTTGCCTATGCAAAGTGTGGATGCTCTCTGACACAAATGGTGCTATACGTGGGCCTCTGACACTGTTACCTTGATAAGACAGAAGACGTAGGCAGGATGCTGTCAACTACAAGCTAAGCAGTCATAATTGTCTTAAAATTAGTATCAAGAAACTCACGTGGTGAACAGAACAATTAATGTACCTTTACATTTCCCTCCTGTTGTGTTTTGGGGTGGAAGTCTCTAAGAATAAAGGCATTTATTAATATATATTTGCTCTAGGTGACTGTTTCAGTGTTTTACAATTTGCCATTCCTCTAATCATTTGCCACTGAAGGCAAAGGTCACTGCACAGAGCACTTTGGGCTTACTTGGTAACAGGTTTGCTTTCTTATCAACCTCTAAGGGATGCTGTAAAGACAGTTTGTGGATACACAAGGGCTCATGGACCAGATGAAAACCACTCTCCAGCCTCGCAGTGTATATATGCCCCGACAGTTTACGTGGCATTTGTAGCCTTTATCAGTAAGATAGCCCAAGTGGCCTAGGGATGGTAAGAGAACTGAGGCGAACGTCGTGAGGCAAACGCAGCCGTGGCGAAGAGGGAGTGGCACTAGGGCCGCTGGCATGGGTGCCGCTGGCACTGGGTGCCTGGTGTGCGCTGTCTCCCAGGGATGTGCATCCAGGTTTCGGGGGCAGCCGGGATGCGCGCCCATGCTCGCCAGGCTGCCCGCACCGCAGGAACGGGCGGCACCTGCGGGGAACTCACAGGGAAGCGGGACGGGCACAGGTAGGGCTCTCCTGGCCGGGGCAAGGCGAGGCTGGGATCTCGCATGTCGCCAAAGCCGCCGCGCCCGGGCTCGCCTCAGACTGCGCGGCCGCCCAGCCCCGGTCCCGCCGCGGTGCCAGGGCTCTCTCGCACCTGCTGGGGCCGCGGCTGGGCCCGGTGCGGCGGGTCCTGGCGAGGCTGCGCCGCCTCCGCCGGGAGCTCCGGGCGGAGCCTTCCCTCCTTCCCGTCCTCCCTCCCCCGGCTCCCCGAGCGCCCCGAGGCAGCGCCGGCTGCCTGCGCCCTCTCCGCTGGGAGAAGGAGGAGGCACCGCGAGCCACGGGCGCTGGGAGCCAAGCAAATAACAGTTCAGAGCAGTGGGCGCCTTCCGGAGGGCAACACCCATGTCCCACAAACAGGGTATCTGGAAACGCGCTCCTTCCCCCGGCGCTTGCTGTCCCCTCTCATCACTCCGTTCCCTTCTCAGCTCCCTGGATCTCTCCTCCCCACTCTGCTTCTCCCCCCCGCTGCCACTTTCCCTTGTCCCTTCCTCAGCCCTGTGCCCCCGCTGGCCCCGTGCCCGACTGACTGTGCCTTTCCTCCTGCCCAGCCGGCGGCCCCCCAGGCGAGAGCGCGGCTGACTGGTGCCTCTACCAGCTCAATGGAGCAGCCGAGTTCGAGGTGTCTGAAGGTGAGTACAGGGATGCTGAAGGGGCGCGTCCCCTCGCTCGGTGTCCCGGCCGGCAGCGCCTGGAGAGATGGGGCTCGCTGCTGGGAGAGAGACCGTGCCAGCCGCCCCAGCGCTGTCGGGCGGCGGAGGCGGTGCGTGTCTCCAGGGCAGGAGGGGAGTCCTGGCAAAGGGCTACCTGCCGGTGGTTTGCATGTTCCAGGTGTTGTGAAAGTGTCTTGGCTGGTTTTGTTTTGGCTGTTTTGGGGGGAAAAGTTTGGTTTGCGTGTAGCAGCCTAGGTGGCATGAGTCCTTTTGGCCTTGGCGTCAGTGAGTGCCAGTGCAAGGTGGGCTGGAAAGTTTTCTGGCCTTTTTTCACTCCTTAACTTTGATGAAAGAAGTCGTCTGTAAAGTTTTATTTATTAATATTCTGTGATCAGCAGAACAGTCTTTGGGTGCCAGGGCAGGAAAGTCTCCCCTCTGCATTCAAACTGTGTATGGTTTTGAACACACAGAGTATTTAAACTTAGGTGCAAACCTGTATTTTCCAGGATGCCACATGTGTAGCATGCAGTGCCCATAAGCATCTTCCAGTATCTGTTTTCAGTTAGTTAAGTGGAACTAAGATCTCATCTCAATGTTTTTGGTCTGCTGGGCTTATATATTTCTAAGAAGAGTGTATTTACTCTTTGTAAAGGTTTAAAATGCATCAGAAGTTGAGTTAGACTGAAAAACTTTCCAGTACTGAGGCAGGTGGCCCACCGTTGATTGGCTTCAAATTCAACATTAAGGAAAGCTTTTCAACAGGGGAGCACTGGAATATATGAATTAGGTAGACAATGAAACCCCATTCACTTGAGGTATGTTTGTTTCATAAACTTACGTTGAAGTGCTAAAGCTACGGATCTTGCCTTGGGGCAGGCAGAAAGATTACCTGTTTGGAGTCTCTTCAGCTGTTATCCACGATCCTTTGGGATGTGACGTTTTGTGTTACATCTTGTTTTTTTGCTGTTTGGAGAAATGATTTAAACCCCAGTGTACTAATAATAAGCTATAGCTTGATCAAGGTTTTGGGTTAAATTTTTCCTTCCAATTATTCCATGGTGGTTTATATTTCAAGGTGTACTTAATAGTGTGTGTAATTACACACAATTGCATACTAAAGCATTTATCAAAAGATGTTGTGATTTTTTGCCTACGTGATTTTTTTTGGTGAAACTGCATACTGAACCAGATGTGATGACGATAGATGGGGGTGGAAATTACATCCGTGTGAGGGAGTGTAATGAGTGAGTGACAGCAATTCTTAGGCATCTCAGAATGCTGAAAATGAGCTTTAGGTTGGCATTTACTTTCATTTAAAGATTTGAATGAGTAGAATATGCTTCTTAACCTCATTTGCCTGGGTAAATATCAGTGTTCCAGCAGTGCTTTGAGATGATAATATTTTTTCTCAACAGGTGTTTTATTCCTTTGATTTATTGGGTCATCTCTTTTCACAGGGCGTGTTTTTTTTTAAAATTACTTTGCTAACTGACTTCAGTTCTCTTTAATGCTGCCCATTTTTGGATTCCCAATTTTATTCCACAACTGAAATAGGAATCTTACATGTTTCCTCTTTACTCAGTATGGGAATATGTGAAATTCCAAGACCAGAAAACAAGCTGAAGCAATGTAATTTGATCACACAAACTGTAGAATCAAAGTCGTCTGCAGGTAGCAAACCCTGTTTATGTTAATAGGATTGTATACAAGTATGACATGTATTAAATGCCACTGAAATGTAGGAACACATACAGCAATATAATCAGCACATTTTGCACAAAAAACAATTCAAAGAAGAGTCCGTGGTGGCAGGTGACTTGACCTCTTTTGCATGACAGTGTTTCTGGATCCAAAATCTTTTCCTTTGCTGAAGTTTGCCTCTAAAATAAATTACACAGAGCCAGATAGAATCCTTAGTTTAAAATGGATTGTTCCTACGACTTCCATTGCAGACTTTCTTTTCTCTCTTTATCCCAGTTCCTTTTACTTTTCAGAAAGGCCATGACTTGTAATTGCAGCTGCATTGGTTAGGATCACGTAATTGATGGACAAAAGGACTAGTTTATCTATATTAAATATTATAGTGTGATTTATATATCTAGATAGATATCTGTGTATATAAACATTTGCATAATAACGTTATAGGTTCAGTTAGTCTTCTGGGCATCTCTTGTTGCTTTTACTATTGAATGCCTGCATTGACCTTGTGGTACTCTGTCAGTTAGACTTCAGAATTGTGTTCTGCAACATTTCTGTCTTAGCCTGGGAAAGAAAATTATTCTTTTTCCAAAAATAGATGTGTTAAATGAGAAACATTCATTTACATAACAGAAAAGCAAAATTGCATATTTCAAATGCAAGGAAAAATAGAGCATAGTAAGTAAAATATCACAATCAAAGCCAAGATAATCATGTTTGATTTAGTCTTGCTGCCTTGAAACAAAATCCTATTTCAAATATTGCTACTTCTATAATTAACGTCTAAGTGCAAAATATGTTTTATTCATGCTAAAGATCTCAAAGCACTTTGCTCACAGTAAGTGCAGCCTCACAAAAGCTGTATGAAGAACAGTATTAGTGTATCCATTTACAGGCTTCAGGAATGAAATATAGAAGTTAAGGATGTGATTTTTTTAGAAGCTGAATGTCAGCTATTATGCAGATAGCGACTTGGGACTTCTGAAAAGTCAAATAATTTGCTGTTCGTCCAATGGTCTAGTGAACTGTTACCAGGATTGCTCAATCTAGAGCCTTTGCTTTAAGTTCCAAATCACATTAACTTCTTGCAAACTGTATAAGTTAAAACATGTTTGAAATATTTTATGTTGTGAATTCTAAGCTGGCATTATGTTATTCTAGATATGAATGATTATATGTTTAATGAAAAGATTCAGTCAAAAATCATAATTTTAGTTTTCACTCTTAAAGTTACCTCATCAAAGACTTGAGATTGGTTTACAGTCTAAATTTTCTTTTCATCTATTTTGTGACTTTATGCTCTAGAGTGGTTAAAAGCTCTGTTAGCATCTGTTAGCCTTGTGAATTGCAATGTGAACTTTCCTGTTACTTACCTTATGCTGCTGTAACATTCTCTTTTATTTATGAGTAATTTGAAGTGAGATTTACTGAGAAGATGGGTAATCTACTGTTTTGTTGTGAAAGTACAATTGAACACTGTACCATTTTAAGGAACTAGAAGACTTGTGAACGGATTAAAATGAGTTTAATCACTGTCAGGTTTACCTCCAATAGCTTTTTGTTTACTATAGCTTTCGATCAAAGACAGTAAGTCTGGATTTGGTTCACTACTGTCTTTTCCATTATTTCATCAATTCCATAGAAAGCAGTGTGGTTGCACGAGCTTACAACTGAAGTAATGTTCTTGTGAGTCATGTCTTCATTATTAAGGTTTAACTAAATAGGAAGTCTCCATCTGTAGATGCTTTCACATTCCAGTCCTTTTGTGGCAGAACCAAATTTTTCCTTAGTCTTTTACAAAAAAGCACGGTAGCAGTCCTTTTCTTAACACTTCACTGTTTGCCAAGATTTCTTTCAAAGGATCATCACTGTGAATGGATGTTTTATTTCCATCTGAGTTGAATGGTGTGCTTTACAGAATGGGGCTTTGGTTGTCCACTTTGGAGATCACAGAATCACAGAATATGCCAAATTGGAACGGACCCACAAGGATCACTGAGTTCAGCTCCTGGCCTTGCACAGCAACATCCCCAAGAGTCACACCATGTGCCTGAGAATGTTGTCCAGACTCTTGAACTCTGTCAGGCTTGGAGCTGTGACCACTTCCCTGGGGAGCCTGTTCCAGTACCCAAACAGCCTCTGGATCTTCCTCAACCTTTGTCTAATATCTAGCCTAAACCTCCCTGCCAGAACTTCAGGCCATTCCCTGGGGTTCTGTCAGTGTTACTACAGAGAAGCTTGAGGAAGCTGGAACTGCAGTGATGTCTCCCCTCAGTCTCCTCAAGGCTGAACAAACCAAGTGACCTCAGCCACTCCTCACACAGCTTCCCCTCAAGGCCCTTCACTACCTTCACTGCCCTCCTTTTGATGCTTTCTAATAGCTTTATATCTTTCCTATATTGCAGTGCCCCAAACTGCATGCAATATTTGAGGTGAGGCCACGCCAGTGCAGAGCAGAGCAGGCTGGTGCTTTGCCAGGCTGGTGGTGCTGTGCCTGATGCCCCCAGGACAGGGTTTGCCCCCCTGGCTGCCAGGGCACTGCTGACTCACATTCAACTTACCATTGACCAGACCCCCAGGTCCTTTTCCATGGTGCTGCATTCCAGCATCTCATTCCCCAGCTGTCTGTACATCTAGGGTTGCCCCATCCCAGGTGCAGAATCTGACACTTACTCATTTTCCCTTCATATGATTGGTGATTGCCCAGCCCTCTCATTTCTTGAGATCTCTCTGCAGGGCCTCTCTGCCTTTGAGGGAGTCAACAGCTCTTCCCAGTTTTGTATCCTCTGCAGTCTTGCTCAGTAGCTCTTCCAGTCCTGCATCCACATAATTTATGAAGATGTTAAAGGTCACAAGGATGAGGACGGAACCCTGTGGAACCCCACTAGTGACAGGTCCCCAGTCTGATGTCCCCCCTCACACCCCACCCATGAGCCAGTTGCTCACCCATCGTATGATGTGTTTATCCACCTGTGTGCTGGATATTTCGTCCAGAAGGATCCTGTGACAGACAGTATTGAAAACTTTACTGAAATTCAGAAAGAAGACATCAACTGTCTTCCCTTGATCATCTAGGTGGGTTACTTTATCATAGAAGGAAATCAGGTTTGATAAGCAGGACTTCCCTCTCGTTAATAGTGTGACCAGTGACTGTGAAATGTAGTGAGCTGATCCGTGCCTCGTGCCTTTTCTGCAGACCACCATTCTGTTTTTATTCAAGGGAAATCAAAATGCTTGGGAGGGATTGATACTCCCCTTGCCTCACCCCAGTGTACATTTACAGAATCACAGTATCAATTAATTTGGAAAAGACCTCTGAGATTGAGTCCAACCTATGACTAATCACCCTCATGCCAACTAGACCATGGCACTAAGTGCCACATCCAGTCTTAAACAGCTTAGGAGACTGCCAGCTTGCATACAGTGCTGTGAGGTGTGTTACAGGGCTTGTGTGCACCCTGATGCACCCTCTGATGCAGTGTATGTGGATAATACCATTATTCCAGTCCTACCTCATACGTCCCTGTTTATACATTCAGTATAAAACCCTGTATTTCATCCCTCCTTTATTTTGCACTGACTTTTATTGGTATTTGGTTGGTTAACTATCACTGATGTCAGAGAGCTGCTGCAGCACAGGGAAAGGGCTTCTGTTTGAAGTGTGGTCATCATAATTTACTCCCATTATAACGCTGAATGTGGCTGTGTAAGACCAGACCCAGTAAATGACTCATTACAAGAAAATATGGGTATTTGATTATACTTCTAGTTGTTGCTGCACAAGCCGACATTAAGTTTCAATATGAAAACTTCAGCATGATAGGCAAAGAGGAAGGGCTAGGGTATATTGAAATTGTATTTATGATAGCTTTACTTCTAGTGATACTTTTCTACAGTAGTCCATTTGTGATATTTTTATTGTGGTTTATGGAGTTTTTGTTTATACGTGGCATAGGTTTTGTAAAAATCATTCATTCAAATATTTCTGTAGATTATTATAAAAAAGACTGACAATAAAATATTGGAAAGTACATGTACTTATTACGAAAAGGTGGGTGACTTACTTACATTTCTTATTTGTTGTTTCCTAATTTGGTGTTTTGATTAAGAGCTGGTTTGAATTTATGGAATAAATCAATTTTTTAAAGTACATTAAGATGATTTAATTAGAAGGATTCATAAAATCCTTGCCTACATAGTCTTTCCATTGGAACTTAATGAAAGTGCTAGAGTGTGTTTTCTCCTAAGAGTCATTAAGTGTCATTTGACTATAAAACAAATACTTGTTAATTATTTATTTTGCAGATGTCTGACCAAAGACATTAGCTCCTTTTCAGTAACCTGAAAAGTGGTGTTGCTCTTTGGATTAAGCTCAAAAAACAGGCAAAGCTTTTTTTTTTACTAGGTTTTCAGATTTTCCTATTTCAAGGACTTCACACACTCCTCTAACATTCTGTACTTCTTTAATTCTCTGGATCTTAGATGCTTTAAGTTGCAGCCTTCATCATCTCAGTTTCCAGAATGTGGTCTTCAGCCAGTTTCCTTTTTACTTTTTAGTCATAGAGTCGCAGACTCATTTAGGTTAAAAACGACCTCCAAGATAATTGAGTCCAACCTTTGACCTAGCATAACCATGTTTGCTAAAACCATAGCACCAAATTCCACATCCAGTCCTTTCTCGAATACTTCCAATGACAGTGAGGCCACCACCTCTCTGGGCAGCCCATTCCAGTGCTTAACCATTCTTTTGGTGAAGAAATTTTTCTTGATGTCCAGTCTGGACCTCCCCTGGTGCATCCTGAGGCCATTTCCTCTTGTCCTGTCACTTGTTATGTAGGGGAAGGGACTGACCCCACCTGGCTACAGCCTCCTTTCAGGTAATTTTAGAGAGCCATAAGGTCCCTCCTGAGCTTCCTTTTCTCCACACTAAACACCCGGAGCTCACACAGCCACTCCTTATAAGACTTGTGCTCCAAGACCCTTCACCATCTCTGTTTCTCTCCTCTGGACTCGCTCCAGTACCTCAGTGTCTTTCTTGCAGTGAGGGCCCAGAACAGGAGGCAGAACTCGAGGTGTGACCTCACAGTACAGGGGTACAGTCTGAGTACAGGGGGGTCAATCACTGCCCTGGTCCTGCTGGCCACACTATTTTTGCTACAGACCAAGATGTCTTGGCCTTCAGGGCACCTGGGTACACTGATGGCTCATGTTCAGTCACTGTCAACCAACAGCTCCAGATTCTTTTCCACCAGGCTGCTTTCCAGGCACTCTGTTCCCAGCCTGTAGCACTGCCTGGGGTTGTTGTGACCTAAGGACCTGACACTTGGCCTTGTTGAGCCTGTCTCAAGTGGCCTTGGTCCATCAATCCACCCTGTCCAGATCCCTCTGCAGAGCCTTTCTGCCCTCCAGCAGATCAAAATTCCCACCCAGCTTAGTGCTGTCTGTGAACTGACTGAGGGTGCACTTGATAGTCTTGTCCAGGTCAACACTGAAGATATTAAATGGACCTGGCCCCAGTAGAGAGCCCTGAGGACACCACTGGTGACTGGCCTCAGCTGGATGTAGCTCTGTTCACCACTACTCTCTGGGCCCGGACACCTAGACAGTTTTTTACCCAGTGAAGAGTATACCTGCCCAATCCATGAGCAGCCAGTACCTCCAGGAGAATGCTGTGGGAAACATTTACTGAAGTCCAGGTAGACACATCCACATCCTTTTCCTCATCCTCATCAGTAAGTGGGTCACCTGGTCAGAAAAGATCAGGTTGGTCAAGCAGGACATGCCTTTCATGAATCCATGCTGCCTGGGACTGATCCCCAGGTTGCTCTATACATGCTGTGTAGTGGCACTCAAGATGATCTGTTCATAACTTTCCCCAGCACCAAGGTCAGACCTGTAGTTTCCCGGATCCTCTCCCCAGCTCTTCATGTAGATGGGCATCACACCGGCCAGTCGTGTGGGACCTCCCTGGTTAGCCAGGACTGCTGGTAAGTGATGGAGAGTGTCTTGGCTAACTCTTCTGCCAGCTCCCTCAGTACCCTCAGGTGGATCCCATCTGGGCCCATAGGCTTTTGCCTTTCTGATTTTCTCACTATGTCACTTAAGGATACCCTTTTACTCTTCCGGAGTGGCCTGCCCCTTCTTCCAAAGGTCATACACTCTTTTTTTTTTTTTTCTTCCCCTCACCCCCTGAGTTCCAGCAAAAGCTCAGGCTGAAAGTTCAGCCAAGGTGGTGGTCTTCCCCACTGACTCATCTTCTGGTATGTGGGGACAGCCTGCTCCTGGGCCTTTAGGATTTCCTTCTTAAAGTATGTCCAGCCTTTCTGGACCCCTTTGCTATTAAGGACTGTTTCCCAAGGGAGTCTGAACCAGTGTCCTGAACAGCCCAAAGCAAGCCTGCCCTTGGGATGTCCGAGGTAGAGGTTTTGTTAATCCCCTTCCTTACTTCACCAAGAATGAAAAACTTTTTATCATTTCATGGTCACTGTACTCAAGATGGCCTCTGATCACCACATCTCCCACCGAGCCTTCTCTGCTTGTAAACAGCAGGTTTAGCAGGGGGCTGCTTTCCAGTCCGATCCTTTACATACTCAGGTGGATTTTCTAGTCTCCGTTGGTTTTACTTTTCCTTCGTCCTCTGTACCTTCTCCTTGCAGAGGGAATTGTGGGTGGTCTCAGTCCACTGACTGTTCTACAGTTTGACAAAGATGTCTCTTCTCTGTGTCATTGAAAGTCTGCCATTTGCAGCAGGTGTGCCTGCACAGCAAATCTTAGCTCTTTTCCCACTCTCACACTCTTTCCATGTCCACAAGGCTTTCCATTTTATATGATCCTTTCAGTTCCATCCAAATAACTCCTGGCAATTTTAGTTTTATCCATGCTTGAATGACCAAATTTCCTTGGTGTTTCAGTTTGCCATATACTTTATGATGCACTCAGTATAAATATCTCATGAAAGGTGAAGTCACACCGTTGTAGGCCTGATTATGCAATTATTAGCAAGTAAAAGCATGCTTTCAAGTTACCTCGTCCAGATTTAACAGGGACATCTTCTATGCACTGTCTTCCTCATCAAATATTCAAAAATTTAATTTAGATAATGATTTTGTTATCAATAATTGCACTGGTGAAGTAAACAGTAATTTCATTTGGGCTGTAAATTTGCCATTTAGAGTAATTTTTATATTTAAGTCAAACATTGTCATTCAGCTTGAATAGTGATGGACAATTTATAGAGTTCAGAATTGCCTGTGGTTCCAGCTGAGATACAGAAAAATCACCAGGTCTTCACAAGGCCTCCTGTTCCATTATAGGTCAAGTCAGAAAGCCAGGGTTCCTTTATGGAGATGAATTTTATGTAGGGATAGAGAGTACCAATTTTCTGATCTTTCCAATTCCAGTTTATCAATGTGTGCAGAAATTGCCCAAGCTGTCTTGCAGAGTGTCTGAAGAGCTGATGCACAAAGAAGTTTTTTCTACCGTGCAAGGGTTTTTTTAGGTATGAACCTGTCAAAGCTGAAAGAAATTTCAAGATTCTTCTGTTTCAAGAATTGCAACCCAGAAGCCTAACTTCTGCAAATATGGATTCAGAAGTCATACTGCAAGCCACAGAGTTTGAGTTTTAATATTCTTATTGATCAGTTCTTTTCTGTAAAATGCATTTTTTTAGTAAAATGGTGAGAGATTTAAAGCAGAAGTCAATATAGGTTTTTATCTTGCATGTTTGTACTGTCTGATGAAAAAATTCCAAAAGTATTGCAAACTGTTCAGGTATTTTCATCTACCTTTCCCTCATGTATGCTACTTGGATATAAACCTCTTATTCAAAATAATGGGCAATAGCTCACAAGTTTCTGTGTGATTGCCTAATGGCACATGACAAAACCCACCAACAGTGAAAAGGTGTTACTAGTCAGATTCTACATCTTGCCATCTCAGCTGAATTGTCAGGGTTTGGTGATCCAGAAGAGGGAGCTGCCGCATAAATTTCTAGCAGTTTGCAACTTAGTAAGGTCTCTTTTAACCCCCCACCATGGAAATTTTTTTTTTTTTTTAAATTTTGTGACTGACTCCAGTGGTTTCATGTGATTTTTTGGTCACTCAGTTCATAGTTTGCTGATTTCTAAGTACAGCATGAGAGACTTAGTTCTTTAAATTATCAGGTTTGTGTATGTTTTTAAATATTCTGCTTAAATAGCACGCTAAAACCTTTAGTTGACATGATGAATGCAGTCCCTTTTACTTAATCTGTGGAGCCTTTTTAAACATAGGTGTTTCTGACTAGCCCATCATGGATTTTTTGTAGATGTTTTCTGTAGCCTGCAGGAAGAACTCTGTGGTGACTGGCCTTCCTCAGTGCAACTCCATGTGAGACAGAGGTGGCTTCATTGTAGTCTTTTTTTCTGTGTAAGGGGTGATTCTTCTGTCACAGTAAGAACATACAGCTGGTATTTTGAAAATAGTAATATGTATGTAAAATAGCAAAACCAATGTGCACACTACAATGTGCTTTCTAATGTTCTTTCTCTCTCTGTTTTTTTTTACTTTAGCATTGCAGAGCAATTTATAGTGAGTCAATCTATAATTTGTGGGCTATAAAACTAAAGGGCCATGAGGTACTGGGAGAAGGCATTAAAACATGTACTTATTAAAACTTGTACTTGTGTCAGGAAGGCGACCAGACTTCCCAAGCATCCTGAGCGTATTTTCAAGTGCAAGATTTCAAGGTTCTGATATCGGTTGGTGGAACCCTAGATTGCTACTTGCTGTAATGATAGCTCTTATCAAAGCTATTGAACCTTCAGATTCATTGTTAGTCATTTTGTGTTAACAGCTGATACTCAGTATTAGGAAGCTTATATTTGTTTCTCATGAAGAAGAATGAATACAGCACTGTGTTGATTATATATTTGTGGGTGAGCACCTTATATATTTTGTGCAAATTTTGAGGTGTTGGAACATATCCAGAGAAGGGCAGTGAAGCTGATGAAGGGTCTGGAGCACAAGTCTTGGAGGGTGGCTGAGGGAACCAGGATTATTTAGCCTGGAGAAAAGGAGGCTCAGGATGGACTTTATTGTTTTCTACAACTACCTGAAAGGAGTTTGTGAAGAGGTGGGGGTTGGTCTCTTCTCCCAAGTAACAAGTAATAGAACAAGCAAAATGACCTCAAGTTGAACCAGAGGAGGTTTAGGTTGGATGTTAGGAAAAAAATTCTTCACTGAAAGGGTGTTCAGGCATTGGGACAGCCTGTCCAGGGAAGTGGTAGTTCTCAAGCTGTGCCAAGGGAAATTTAGGTTGGATGTTAGGAAAAAGTTTTTTACTGAGAGAGTGATAAAGTTCTGGAACTGTATGCCTGGGGAGGTGGTAGAGTGACCATCCCTGCATGTGTTCAAAAAAAGACTGGATGTGGCACTCAGTGCCACGGTTTAGTTGAGGTGGTGTTAGGGCATGGGTTGGACTTGGTGATCTTGAAGGTCTCTTCCAACCTGGTGATTCTGTGATTCTGTGGTGGAGTCACCATCCCTGAAGAAGTTTGAAAGATACATAGATGTGCCACTTCGGGATGTGTTTTAGTGAACTTGGCAGTGCTGTGTTAATAGTGGGACTGGATGATCTTAAGAGTGTCTTCCAACCTAGATGATCCTATGATTCTCTTTCTGGAGATAAATATAGAATAGTAAAAGTCCTTGCCATGACAGTGAAGGGTGAGAATGAAGCATTTAATTTGTTATTGACATGAATACTCCTGCATGTGGTAGTATCCTGCTGTTGACTTAGTTCCTATTTCCAATTAGTAAATCTGTAAATATGACTGCTTCCATAGAAAGTACCCCTGGATTCCATTCATACTTCTATGGGGTATCATCATGTGGCCTTCAGACTATGTATGCAAGCTGCTCTGTTAGACAATTTAGACATTACATTATGAAGTTGTGCACAACATTCTAATATCTGAGTATGCCAACATGTAGAACTCTGTGGCTTATTTTTAGTTACTTTATAAAATACTTTTGAAATGTCTTTATTTTTTACATGTTCACAAATGTACGCGCATACGCTTTTTTTTCTTATGTCTGTGCAAGGTTCATATAAAAATCAGAAGAAAGTTATATGAGATCAATGTAGATGTGTATGACTTTTCCTCCAGGAGGCTTCAGAATAAGTACATAAACAAATACTGGTTTTTTATATATGTAATGTTTTGCCCATGGCTATTACAATTGAAATATATAATATTTAAAAATATTTTTATGTTCAAAAAACTGATGGCCTATTTGTATGTTTTTAAGTCTTCCATCAAATACAGTTTCTTTTTAGAATGCATACATTCCCCAGGTGTTCTGGTTACGTTTATTTGCAAGCACATTTTGTAGTGGCTCATGTCACAGTGAATGGAGTTGACGGTTGGGCTGATTGCAGGAATATGCAAAATGTTAACCTCATAAATCTTTCTCCACCTATTGTATTAGGTAATTTTTAGAAAATATGCAGAAGTATGGTGCAAGAGACAGTTCCATTATTTTAGTTGGAACCATTTTGGTATTGCAGTTAACGTTGATGTGTTCAATTCAGAGAAATTATGTCTAGACACTAACAGGGGCTGTTGATTTGACATTCTATTCATAAAGAGGGCATGTGTCATTCAAAAGTGAGTTGTAAAACTATTCAGCATGGTTGCATTGTTAGTGATGTGCCTTTCTACTTCACACAACTACTGTAACTAATTGCCATATTTAGTAGTCTTGAGATCCTGAAATGAAAATAACTCACAGTTTCTTTGGGAGATACAAATTATATTAATATTCCTTCTCTTTATACCCAGAATAAACTTCTGTGTTATGACTAGACTCAAAGATGGAAAGCAGAGGTGTTATCCTTGCAAGACTTGATGGTTTCTTGTTGAATCTTACTTCATGATCTTTGAAATTTTTAATACAGACTAGTTTTCTTCAATATATGTTTTTGTTTGTCAGATAACTCTTATTTTTGAAGCTTCTCTGCTAAGTTCTTGTGTTAACATTGTAAACTCTGCTTTGAAATTGTTTATTGTGGAAATACCCCAGCTTCAGATTTCATTTATTTGCAAGAAGCACCAACTTGGAGTCCTTTGTAATGGTATACAAAGTAGATATAATAAAGTAAGAATAAGTCTTTTTTTTCATGCACTACATCTTAAAATTGTGGGTTTTTTTCCCTTGAGATTTTTCATGTAGGGTTTTTTTTTTTTTCCTTACTCTTGGCAGGCTGTTACATTCAGTATGTGCTATTTCCTCTATTCTAAACCAGGGCATCACAGTCACATTTCACTTTGTTTGCTTTTGCTGGGTTGAGTTTTTTTTCCCCAAGAACACTTGCCCTAGTGGAATGTCCACCTTTCCTAAGTGAAAGCTAGAGAGACGTTGAGAGTCTGCTGAGGGCATTGACGGTGTAGCTGTGCACTGGTCTTTCTTCAGAAACGTGCCGCCATGCCTCAGGATCTGTGACTTTATGTTGCTTTTTGATTTCTCCCTCTCCTCATGCTCCTCCACATTGATCAAAAATCTTCTTTAAAACATGATACCTATCTTGGCTTCTGGAAGTAGCAACTGTGCATTGAAATTTCTTTCAGTTTAAGAATATTGCGGTATTAACTTTGTATTTCTGATTTCTAGTCTGATGATTTTAGAGGCATAATTGTTCAATGATAATTCAAAAAATGCACAGAGGTTTGTAAAAGGACTTGACTCCCCTTTTCTTGATGATGTCAAATCATAAAATGTACCCATGGGGAAACAGTAAATAGAATATTTTATGTCAAGAAGACAGATCTCAAAGTTCAAGCTTCTTGATTCTACTAGGAGATGAATCACCTCTGCTAGAGAACATCTCTAGTAGCAGTAAGAGGATCTCTCTCTCTCTCTCTCTCTCTCTCTCTCCCCCCTGTGCTGAGGTGAGTCTCTAAAGCAGCTTGTGACCTGTATTACACGTCAAATGACAGACCTCTGTAGTCATTCCTTTCTTTTGCTGCAGGTTCAGAAAGTTCCCAGAGCAATGTCTGTGCTGACTGGGGCTGGGCAATACTGACCTGGGCTATACTGACCCCCTCACACTTAAAAAGAAGCTCCAAAGCATCTGAAAAATGTGTGTGTATCTCTCTCTCTCTGTACATATATATATATGTATATGTATTGTCTCATCAAATGGTTGAAAGAAAGCACGTATTCAAACCCTGTGGTTAAAAAGCAGAACAAATAAAGGAGGATTGCAAACCCGAAACTTTAGTGACATCATCACATATTACTGTTTCTATACATACCCTGCCACATTTGACACACAGGTTTTATGTGTCTCTGTTTTACTTCTTGTGTATGCAGTGTGACAGTGATTGGAGCTCTGTACTTCTCCAGACATAGAGTTGTGTTGTTTCTTTGGTAAGAGTATGTAAGTATGTAACCATTCACATAGATTCCTTTACATGGAGAAAACTAGCAAATGGTTGCCTATGTAAATGTAACATTTGAGTTCAGATGAGAGCACAAGTCAAGAAATTCAAAGATATAGTTCCCACAGCAACCATAATTCAACCTCGTTGCTGTGAAAGCACAAAAGCTCCCATGAAATACCATGCAGAATACTGCATGTATGCAACTGTTCGAGACACGGTTGCTAGGAGAGCCATAAATTTTAATTTCTAGAGGTATTTACATTCACATTTTATATCTCTTAGTATTAGAATCTGTATTTTATTGAAACAGTGCAGAAATGAAAAAATGGAAAAGAGTCCACTTAGATTAGTGTATCTTTTTGCTTTCTTGTAATGTACAATTGATTATATTACTATGTCTGTCTTTCTATTGACTTTTATTTTTAAGGGAGTAATACTGAATGTGAAATATAATCTGGTCTGCTTCCTTACCTGACTCTATTTTTTCTCTTTGTTTACCCCTATTACTGAACCTGCAGCTAATGGGGTCTACTTGTTTGCCTACCAAGGATAAATAAACCAGATATTTATCTACATGTAGCCATCTATCTTGTTATTCAACTTCCATCTGTCGCTTAAGGTTCCATTATAAAATATCCCAAAGCATATGGAATATATTTCTTTTCAGTATCTCATAGGATACTTTTGGTTTCTTTGTTTGCCAGCTAAGTCTGCTGATTTGGTCATCTTAGATATGTTTAATTATTATCAGGGTTAGTGAAGGAATGGGAGTGTCCTTATTTTGAATTTATATTTTTAATTTAGAAAAATATAAATATTTCAATTACAATAATGGCTGCAGAAAATGTTTGTAAATAATATCTACAGGATTTCCAGAAGTTGGTTGGCTGAAATATCTATACCATGTTTCTTAGCCTTTTAGATGTTGCCAGTGGAGAGAGAGACCATGATGTTTGATGATTGGTATATTAAGTCCCATTCCCATGGGTAATTATTGTATCTGTAGGCTGGATTGAGTATTCATGATTATTTAAAAAAAAAATTCACTTTGACTGGGGCATACCTCTTAATTTATTTGGAAAAAAATCACCACATAACTGTATTACACCAGTCATTTAAAATAAAAGAAAAAGAGGGAAATGACACAAGATGAGGAAGGTTCATGATAAGAGTTTCTCTTCGGTAAACTACAAAAAAATTAATTTAGACTTCATCTAGTTTCTACCAGACTGATTTTTCTCAGCCCTCCATCATATCTTAGTCTGCTATATGAGCCTTTTTATGGACAGTCTGGGCAGCACTGAAAGACTGATTGGATGTGAAAATGTTCTCCTTGGGAAATCTTTGGATCCTGCCCTTCCCAGATTGTTAGGCAATCTGCTCTAGGAAACCTGTTTTGACAGTGCTTGTTATCTCTGCTCAGCAGAGTTCTATAGGGACCATCAGTGCCTACCTCAAAGCCAGGGTTAGGGGAATTCGCTCTGCAGCCCACTGCCTTCCCAAAGCTTTATTGTTCTGTTTCATTGTGCTCAAAAGCTAGTTAGGAACTGCACACATATTATTGCACGTGTCTAAAATAAAGTTGTTAATGTATAGGAAATGTAGGTTTTCTTGCATAAGAATTTATAACCTGAAATTTGGACTCCATCTGAAAATTAAAACATTCACAGTGGCTCAACAATTTCTTAATAGATAAACACATGAAAATTAATTAAATTCTGGCTGCCATCTGATGAAGAGTTGGTCTAGTCTTTCCACAGTGACTTCACTGTGTCTGCATTCTATGAAATGAGGAAGGGGACTGGAAATTGTGAATCATGGCAATTCTTCAAGGAGCAGGTGTGTGAGCAGAGTCTTGGATGAAACTTGAATCATAAGGCTCTATGTCCTGCTGAAACAAGAAAGTGAGTGCTTAGGATGTAAGTTTTGTGTAAGAACTCCATTGTGGTCATAAACTTCCATGAACATCCTTACAACATTTCTTTTTCCAGTGTGTATAGCTATTATTTTGGGGCTTCCCTGAAGTGTGAATAGTTACAAGGATAGTTTTGTTTTCTTCTTTCTGTTCTCTTGCATGTAGTAGTTGTGCCTTTGGTATTTGAAGTGAAATAAATAATGGCAAACTTCAGTGGAAACTAAGAACTGCATAGGGAGGATTTGAGATAGCTGGAAAACAACAAAATGTTCCACTTGAAAGTGATCTATTTTTAGTAAACAGAAATACATAAATAGACACAGGGTCTGGAAAACACTAAGTTTACATTTGTGTTCATTACAAGTTGATCAGTAACTGTTGCTGGATGACTTGATGTAGTTATTTTATACAATTAATCACTGTCCGTACAGGCCCAGGGAAGAGAAATGGACAGTCACTACTGCCAGGGGTTGCTGGTGATCATGAAGAGCTCATTTTTTTTTGAGGTGATGGGGGTCCTGTGGCAGGAAATGCCTTTATGGGAAACTGCTTTCTCTGTAGTGGCAAAAGTGCCTGGTGTTGGGAACAAGGTCATAGTTTCAACACTTACTGACAAGGGAGGAGAAAGTTGGTGTAACTCTACTTATGCATGTGTTTTTCCTCCAGCATGTAACTTCCTCTGTGTGCATGTGCCCCCAGAGACATGGATTTCCTAATGGAACATAGGACTTTGATGAAAGTGGATGGCCATGTCACCTCGCAGTTCTCAACAAAGAAGAAAATTTCCTTGGTGGGATTAAAACCATCTGCTTGCATCATGGGCTGTTAGGTATGAGATAGGATTTGACTTTAGCATGTTAGTCACTGTTAGTAGATGGAGGATTGGTATGTAGAATAAACTGTCTCATATGTTAAAGATTTTTGTTTTTTCTCTTCATTTGAAAATAGGTATTTTTGTCAATTACAATGAGCTGGAAAGAACTATTTTTTAAAAAAAATTCAGTTTAGTTTTTAAATAATTTTTAGTATTTTACATTTATCTGCAAGCATTTCTTTTGACATCCTGTCAAAATTACCACAGAGATGCTTGAATTATATTTGTTAACTCTGATAGAAGTTTTGTAGAGGAGTTGATTGTGCTCTGTTATTGAAGGCAGGACAGTTCCTTTTGCAGGATTGTATTTCCAGTTTCTGAATTTGACCAGCTCCTAACCATTGAGGCTATTTTTTTTTTTTTCCCCTGGATTGGCTTCAGGCTGATTTTTAACAGAAAATTGTAGTCAAGACTGCCAACTTGGCTTTGACCATAAGCCTCACAAGAAGATGCCTGCTATCCTTTTTCCCCTTACAAAAAGAATTCCATCAACCTTTCCTTGAAAAAGCACTAGTACTTGCATGCTTGGAAGGAGGAACTTCACTTGGAGGTGAATATAATCAATTTGACTGTTTTAAGAGTGTCTTTGACTATCCCTGTGAATACCCACTCTTCTTTGACCGACTTATCAACCTCTGAAAAATGATTGTTTAAATAATCTTATGTAAGTGTTGGTGGAAGTGTGTAGATGGACTTTTCCCCCCCCTTTTCTGTCAGCTCAGCATACAGGGAATGTTGGTGCAGAGCTGAATTGACCTTTCTTTAACTGCAATTCTGATCTGATTGGAATCAGAGATGTTTTTTGGTATTGAAGTCTTACAACTTTCTGTTCTCTTCTTTGAATTTCATTCTCTCTGTCTGCTGGAAGGGGGCAGAGTAGAGGAAGAATCACTGTTTGATTTGACATGGAGCGGGTACTGGCTGTCAGGAGTACCTTGGAAAAGGATACTGGAGTAAAAAGAATGGACTGGCACTGTGGAGCTCAGGTGTCCTGGAAATCAGAGCTCTGACTGTGTGGAATTCACTGGTAGTACTTGGTCATCATGGTTGCACGCTGAAGCTGCCTGAACAGAGACTGGGAATGAGGTGAAAACATGGGAAGAGTCATTATTAGGAGGGGAGGAGAGACATGGAGATGAGTCTCCTGCAGAGCCTAGAAGGCAACACAGCTTACCTGAGAACTGCTTCACTTCTGGTGCTAGAAGCCTGCATGGCATCACTGCTGGCATTGGGAGTGAAGCAGTACTCCAGCAAGGAAGTTCTTGGTATGTACTTTTGGACCAGCTCTTCATTAACAGTACAGACTGATAAGTTTCTGTGGCTAACAGTGACCTACTTGGTTCAAGAAACAGGGAATTTTCCAGTAGACCTTATGATTGCAAAGTTACAGAAGATCTGTGAAGGTATTATGTTTCCTTTCATCTATTGGAATATGTTTCCTTTTTTAAGAACTTGGAAAATTTTACCTGTGAAAACCTTCTCAGGAACACTTCAGAACTGCCATATCAAGCGTGCAATTGCCTGGGCAGCCTAATTTAAATGCCCGATGTGTACGCATTGTAGTATAATAATTATATTATGATGCTGGTTTAATTTTCACCTGGTTGAGCAGATGAATCAGAGTAGTGAAGTGCAGAAGACTGTTCTGTAAGCCCTGTCTGATCTATTGCAAAAACTGGAAGGTATGTTGTTAGCATTCTGGAGAGCTGGAATCTTTCCCTGTAGCGAGGTTTCTGTGCAAGGTGAGAAGCAGTGCACTTCAAAATGTGTTGTCCCTGATCATGTGTTTTCAGTTTTTAGATATCTAGGTTGGGATGCTGAATTGCTGAGTAGGCACTCTTACACTCTTAGTCAGTGGAAATGCTGTATAGAAAGATATAAACTATAGAAAATATAAGGGTTTGGGCCACATAATGAGTAGTATGCAGAAAACAAGACAACTGCAGGTATGACATTAAGTGAGCTTAGTTGTGTCTTGAATAAAGTAAGGTTAGAAGTTTGATGATCCCAGTCATCGAGTTACATACATACTGCAGTTTTTAATTTCTGGTTATTTGCATTTGCACTGCTGGCAAATAACTCCTTAAGAATTGTATGAAGGATAAAGAGAGACTTTATATAACTACAGAAATAAAAAGTAGTTTTGAATGAAAATGGCTTGCATTACAGAAATATTTAGCATGAAAAAGAGAACATTAAGGAAATAAGTTGAAGTAATTACAATATCTTCTCACATAGTCTCTTGCTAATTTAAAAAAAATACTGTTTTAGCATCTTAACTTTTTTTCCAATTGCCTTTAGCTGCTTCAAGGATCTCTACAAATGCAGAAAAACAACTGTGTGAACATAGAAAATGAAAACGAAAGGCACTGGAGATTTTGAATAAATACTTACAAATTGCTATAAAAGACAAAAGTAAATGATAGGGATGTAATTTTCACACATTTCAAATGTAATTATGTTGTGTCATAATTTTATGGGGTATTAACCTTATAGTTATGAAAAATAAAGTCAAATTCAGAACTCATGTTTCAATAGTAGACCATATGTAATTATATATATATATATATCTAAAAATGATATATAATATTTAATGTTTAGAAAATTGAATTTCTGAAAGTTTAGCTACTGTGACAGTCTTGTGGCTTTGGAGTTCTAACTGACTGCAGAATGGAAACAATGTGAGCAATGAATCTTTGGATTTAGATGAGAAATAAAAGCTTATTACTGCATTCAGGAGTTGGCATACCTTCCGTTGTATTCCTAGCATTAAGTATCACTTTGCAGAAATGATACTGAATACATCCAGAAATGCAACTGAAGGATCTGAAAACTAAGATGCAACATATCAGATTGACTAATACATTATGAACTGGTATAAACAATTTTAACTTAACTTAGTAAATTGTGTTTCTTTCCTATTGTGTTTTTTCAGTTGGTTAATTTGCAAAATTCAGAAAATCTCGTCAAGTATCTCTATCATTGTTACAAAGTCACAAGGTTTGACTGTAATTGTGTGCAGGTGATAATAGTTAATATTTAACTTTGCTCTTTTTAAAAAAAGGAGAAAATAGTTAAAAAATGAATTCTATCCTGATGGGACTCAATTTAGAACCCGCTGAATGCTACAGTAGAACTTTCATTGACTTCAGTAGGAGCAGAAGTCTGGCTTTTCATATCAATTTTTGCTGATGAGGTGATAGCTGTTTTTCTACAGGGAACAGTTGTAAAGTATTGCTTGAAACCATGAAGTCGTAGCTGCTGGCTTTGTTCCCGTCTTTCGGGTGGGATTTGGGGATATAGAACATAGGTACCTCTCCTTTCTGAAAATCCTGAAATGTCTGTTAAATCACAGCTTTTCAAATCTTCCCAGAGGAGATTTGCTCAGGATTTTTTAATACATGTAGTATATGACAAATAATAAAACCAGAAGGGTTATTTGTTGTATTTTTATGGTTGAGTCTGTCATATCATATTTGCAGACTTGTCAGTGGACAGTCAGCACCTCTGAAGTCTCAGAGGTCAGCGTGTGAACACTGTGGAAGGGCTGTGCTGCTGATTGTAGAGAGGGGGCTTAGGTTGCATTATGGTGATTCACGTTATTCAAATGGGAATTCTGATTGCTGCAGCTCAGATGACTTCTAACGTGACAGGCATATCATGGATTTAATTATGAGATGTGCTGATGGAAAAAGACCTGGGGTGGCTGGAGTGTGATACAGCACAGGCAGTTCTGCAGTGCAGGCCATGCTTGCTCTGACAAACTGTGTTGCTGTGCTGGCCCCCTGGGCCCCTCTGCCACCCCATTCTGATGCAGTTGCTCAGCTTACGGGAGGTTGTTTTTCTCAGATCAGGTGCAGTAATTTGGCTTTTAGAAAAGTAACAATAAGTCATGTATAGAAGGAAAATCTGACTGGTAGGTGGCCAGTATGGGGTAAGGTTTAAGGTCTGTGTCCTTGAAATACTGAGAAAATACAGCAACAGATGTGCAGGATTTAAACTGGTTATTATTCCGGTCCTGTAGATATAAACAGATAAATAAAATGTCATTTTTACAATGTCTTCATCAGCAAAAAGTTTGATCTCCTACAAATACCTTTTGATAGAGCATGTGGGTTTTGTTCACATGTGCTGTTAGATTTTTGTATTCCTCAAGGCATTTCTCTTCTGAATTATGTAAATATTTTTTTAGACTCTTACCTTTTTTTAAAATTTCTCAATCTTCTTCATTATTTAAGATGGTTAGACCTCTGCCTTTTTTCCATGTTGTCATGTAGAGTACTTTATATTTTCTTGAATGGCCGATTCTGCTCAACAATCAACATGATTTCTTTTCTTTATTCCAAGAGCTGTGGAAGTACATTTTCAGTGGTACAGGTCTTACAGAAGATGGAAACTGCTGACCTAAGGCTGCAATTATTATACATTTTAAGTTACTATAAAAATATTTAAACTTTTCTGGAAGACAGGATTTCTTGGCAGGAAGAGGAGGTGATTAATGAATGCAGGTAGCACCCACAAAAATTCATCCAGCTCTGTGAAGTCCTGTCAGTCTTTGGATCCAGTCAGAGACAGAGTTTAGTTCTTGTCAGCTGATGATAGCTGTGGCCACTTGAGATGGCCTTTGTGCACATGGACCTGCAGAGATGCAAAGCAGTTGTGCTAACCCACCACCCAATTACCTCCAGCTGTTCAGTGTGATTCAAATTCCTGATGGAATCATGTGCAGTGAAGTCCAGACTAATTGTAAATTTAAAGAGCACTTTTCTGACATTATTTAAAATTTTCCCTTCAGCATGACACTGTGTAAATATACTAGTGTTTATATACTGTATATAAATATAGTATGTTAAAATATTACATTTTATGCAAAAACACACGGCTTAAGTCTCCCCGCTTTTCTGAGTACACTGGATTTCAAGGGCAATTGTCTACTTTCGCTATCATGGTGTTTTAAATATCAGAAACAACTTTTAGTAGATTCAAAACAATAACTGATTGTAAAAAGAAATAACACAGCCCTTTTTTTACAGCTTTTTCTATATATGCTGTACACCTCTGCACCTGTACAGTGTTTTGTTTGTTTAAAGAAGTGGCATTCGCCTTCAGCTTTTCTTGGTTTTACACAGAATAAAAGAAAATGTTTGCCTTTTATGCTGGTAAGAAGAAGGTGAACCCTTTATTCTTTAGGGAAAACTCTAGCTACGTCTAGCTTGAAGAGTCTTTTAGGTCTGTTTATTTGTTGTGCTCACTGTGTCTTGCCTTGGTACTGAAATGTCTGACAGAATCATCAGAGATCAGGCAGATGAAAATGTTGACAAAACCCCCAGCCCTTTGTGGATGTGTACGTTTGTTTCCATGTCAAAAACAAAGCAGTTCCTCTCTCAGGGCTAACAGTCTTTATAGCAGTATTGTAACTCTGTCTGTAAGCATTATCCAAGTCTTACACTAATTTGTGAAATGCTTCTTATGATTCCTTTTATACAGCATAGTAATCTTCTGTGGATAAACACACTACAGAATATATATTTAATTGTACAGTCTTTTACTCTTTTTTCTCTTAGTTTTGTCTTTTGTTGCTTGACTAGACATGCAGTATTTTACTGCATTGACTGCAGTTTCTCCATAGGGATATTCATGGGGAAAATTTAGAAAATATGCTATAATTGTAGATCAAATGTAGAGTATGAGAAGAATATAAATGTATTTTATGGTTTTGGTTTTGTGTAATTTAGATTTCATACATATGATTGAGGAAAACACTGTTAGTCTACCTAGGGGAGATGCATATAAAATTAAAAAGTTGGAAACATTGTACTGAGTGTAATTGCAAATTTTCACTACTTGAAAGTTAATGTCTTTTGTTAGACAAGTTTAAAAAACAGCATGAAATGATAGTAATGCACTGTTGCAGGCAGGCATTCAGTAACTTTCAGGAAAATCAAAAAACCCACACAATGTTGTTGCCATTCTGTGCTAGAGAAAACTCATACTTAGGAAATACCTGTTACTGTGATTCTTCTGTATAAAGTCTTGCTGACATTTTCAGGGTATGTGCAGTGAGTGACCTTTGATAAATTAGAATATAGCTGGACTGTTTTGATGAAAGCGGGTGCGCAATTGATCTATTTGATCTCTAATATTAAAGACAATACTAAGATAGTTTAAAAATAGTTAATATTTGAAATATTTATTCTTTTTGTTTTATTATTTCATTTATGACAGCTTCTGTTGGCAAATGTTGTCACTTGTTGCTTTGATATCACAGCATCAAGCACTCAGAGAGACACTGATGATCAAAAAAGGAGGTAATTTTAACAATTTAGTCTGGCCTGCTTCATAACATGAACTGTGGATTTCCTCACAGTGATTGCAGCATTAAATGAATAATTTTTGGCAGAACTAGGGAATAATTATCTTTTTATGAAGACAGCTTTTAGGCCCCACACTCCTTTATTCTTTGAGTAAGAAATAGGGATCTTAATTTTTTGAGGGGGCCTTTGTGGGGAACAGTAGTCCTCCTGTAAGTTCGAAATTTTATAACTAAGGATCTTGATGAGCAAACTGTTGTTGGCTTTATCAGTAATTTGCTTGAGTAAAAACTTAAAGGATTTGGCTCATTTACTTTCAATACCTAGATGTAAGGACATAATGTTTGGTGTGTTAAGATGCTTTTAGCCTTTCTTTTTATTCCATGCACATCTGTTCAGTATAATTGCACATCCTGGATGGCTGAGCCTGATTCAACACCTGTTGTTAACATCTTGTACTTGAATTAACAGTTTTCCTCCATAAAAGGACAAATCCAGTTTTGTGCTTCATAAATTAAGACTACCAGAGAAATTCTTAAAAGTTTCTTCTGCTGTGATGCCAGCTGGTACAGTGTGTAACTACTGATGGACAGTCCCCATATGCCACACTCTGTTTCTATTTATTGCATACCACATCCTTGTGGACACAGCCTGGCTGCATTATGATTGCCTACTCTTCTTCCTCCAGTTTCTCTTATGTGCTTGAAAAGTTAAAAATGTAACTCAAACAGCTGTATTGTGATGAAGTTTATTTGAAGTGTTGTTCTAGTAAAAACTAATAAAAATGGTTTTTAGTCCCATATGAATTGAGTTGAAATTTGGAACACATGTACAACATAGGTTCACGTTGAAGACTGCGGGAAAATTTCATGTGTTTTTTGAATATGTTTGAGGCCAATTTGTAAAATAACCTAGGCTGTAGATCGTACATGTTTATTTGGAAAATTTGTCAGCTCTCAGTCAATGGAACGTGGAACTACAAATCATCATCTTCCAAAAAAAGCCCAAACAACCCTGGTGCCTCTGCCAGGTGTCTCTGATTATCAGCTGAAACCATCATGTCTTTGCTAGGAATGTTGTAAAGCTCCTTGTCTTGGAGGCTTTTGCCCATGGCCTTAGTGCTTCCACAAATGAGTACTGATTTCCCTTTTTTTTCCCCCTTACCTGAATATTAAATGAAAGACAGATTTAATTACTGTGCACTGAAACCCTTTGCCCTTGCTTCAGAGCAACTTACTGAGGAATGGGGTGATTTTTATTTCATGGAAAATGCCTTTACCAGTCTTATTTCTACTGCAGAAGCCTTTCACTTCAGGTTCCAATTCCATGCATTATAGTATAAAATTTTTAGAAACACCACATGGAAGCAACATCTCTCAGGATTTATCAAAGTTTCCCTAGTCTAGCTGATATTAACAGTGGGCCAATAGGGTATTAAGAGAGAACTGTGCTGTTTGCCTCATAGTGACTACTTCAGTGCATTAGGTATTACTCATCAGACTCCTAAATGATTTTTTTTAAATTGACTGTTTAAAGGATGTGTGCTTAGAGAAGACCAAACTTCCTGTTGTGTTTCTTTAACTGTTAGTTTTATTTAGAGCTTACAGTTCTGTATTTGAATTTTAGAATCTGAGAATCAAGATTTCTTAAAGTAGTGTTGGCTGTATTTTCCTGGCTTAATGTATCAGTGCTGTTATAACTGAATCATGTGCTTAAATTAGCTGTTCTAAAACAAGGAAAAAAAGCCATGTACAATCTGACAGGGCTCATATTGCTATTTCTCAAGTGTGTTAAAAGGCGAAATTATACGAACCTGTTTTTTATAGTTCAGTCTATCTACTTTGCGTTTCTACTCAGAAAGCAATGAATAAATCATAAGTATTACATATGTGTTAATCTAACCAGATCCTCAAGGAAGAATGAGTAGAGCAGGTGTTATTTTTACAGCTGTATCTCATAATTTGAGTGCTTTCCATTTAGCTAAGTATTCAAATGCTGTCTTTTTAAATATAGTGCAGGATTTGGACTTGTGATAAGTGTATTGATACAATACATCAAACCTCTCTGCTTTTTCTGGAGCCCTAATTTAGCTTTTAAACTAGTTTAAAATTAACTTGTACCATGGTCCCTTTGGAGAAAGCATATGTCTTAAAATGTTTTGCAATGCCTAGTTAAGTTGTCAAGTTGAAGCTGTGAGTTACTCTCTCAGAACAAGTATTAAATAAAAATGTTAAACTCTGGTTTATGTAAAGATCTCCAGTCTAAGGGTGTGGCTTCACTGAATTCTCAAGACCTTTGTTCACTGAGTTGAATCTTTAGTTGTTAAAGAATTGACCTCATAGATGTTAAGGGAAGTCTCACTTATTCTCCACTAAGTCATGGATAAATTTAGATACATAGAGCACTTGTTTTGCATTAGGAAATGTTTGTGTTGGTCATTTCTTTCACATAAAAAGTAAAGATGTTTTGGTATTTTGCCTGGGCATTTTTTGTTTCAGAATTTAGATGGTGAGCTATCTGTGAAGGAAAATGAAATCTATTTGTGCCACATATGGTAAGTAAATGTACAGTTTTATTCAGATGACTTATGTATAAAATATTGTTATTAATGTTTTGGTTGATATTTATCACAAGTGGAACTTGTTGTAAATTACATATGAAAAACTCACTTTCTAGCTCTGTCTGTCCTCTCATGGATACTGCTGTTTTTTGGAAGTTACATTCAGGGTTTTAAAGGAACTATCAGTCACTCTTCATGGTAGAGATAAAATGCTCCTTTGAGTTTGAACAAAAAAGAATGGGTTTAGAAACAATTATGGCAAACTAAAAATTTTTTATCAAGTCAAAAGAAAGAAAGAATCCATTATCACAGCGATGAAGCAGCCTGACATAGTAGGACACTGGAGAGATTTCTGTTTCAGTTTGGCAGCTGGTGGCATTATGGTTATAATTCTATTAATAGTCAAAGAAAGGCTGGTAGCTAGCTATAAATAAAATCTAATTTGCTAGCAAATATTTTACTTAAGTACAAGTGTTCTTTTTAATGTGTTTATTTGGCATTCCTCTGTTCAATTGTATATGTTATTTAGATATAATCAGTAATTCTTCATTCTGCAGGAACTCTTTATGTGATCAAAATGAAATATTGTCATGATTGCTTTTGAAAGACGAAGATTTGGAACTAGGAAGGAGGGAAAAGGCCCTCACATTTCCTGTGGCTTCTAATATTCAAACAGGTAGCATGAGAATTTGTTGATGAGTGATGCCCCATGCAAGTACCCTTTATGCCCAATTAGGTGGTGACTGTGTAATACCTTATCAGCGAAGGGAGGAGATGTAGCTGATTTCAGAGGATTGGTACTGCACTCTGAGTATCTTTAGAAGATATTTCTGTGCTGGGCCCATGAGTCAGTAGCCCCAGGAAGAACTTCAGTGCCGATAAGGTTGTATGTGTGACTCTTGCAGTGTAACACCATAAAATCGGCTTTGTTGGCTGTAAGTGCTATGCTCCTTCTGTTTCAGTGGGCTGGAGGAAGCTGGTACTATCAGCTATGCTGTCAACGAGGGGCATGATCTCACTGTGATCTTCCCTTTGCTTTTCTGTCTGAGACTGTGCACACAACAAAGTCCCCTCATATCCTGGCCTTCTGTAAGTATTTATTAAGGACAGACATTCATGTTGCTGGAAGTCCTAGATTTTTTCTAATTAGTTGTGGAAAAAATCCTGTTACCTTGCATAGCTTTGTGTAGCTCTGCTTCAATTCTTTGGAGTGGTGATTGTTTCTGTGCCCTTCAGTGACCGTGGAGCTCTTGGCTGCTTCTTGGCTGCCCACTTTCTTTGACTGAGCCACTGTACCGAAAGTCTCATGGCTTTTGAGCATCAAAACATGTGAAGGATAATTCAATGGATGAGAAAAACAAAGCTTGTTGAAAATATGCTGTAAGTTGTTTCTCCCTGTGTCTGAGTTGGTCCCTGAATAGATCTCTGGGGTTATAAAGTTTTCTTCTTCCACCTAGAGGCTCTGAACTGAGGTACCACCTAAGAAAGTTTCTGCATCAGCTCTGGCCTCTGTCATGTGAATCAGTCCTTGTTGCTTTTACTCAGGTGCTCTAAAGCTGTGTGGCTGTGTTGGAGTTTTAGTTTAGTCCTAGTTTTTTTTCTGTTAAAGGAATTTTTTCCCATAGCATGTTGCTAGGAGATAAATAGCCATACTTAAGAAAGACAAAAGGGCCCGGCCAGGCTTTTGTTCTCACCTGGCGGGCAGTTCAGTTCGCTCTCAGCGTCTGGAGGGAGAAGGTGCAGAGAGAGGAGCTGCTGGTTCCCGTTTTCGGCGTCTTTCCTTTCTGCTGGAAACAACACCGGGAATCCCAAAGCTGCTTTCCCTGCCCTGCTGGAGGCTGGGGCTGCGGCCGCCCTACTCCGCTGCTGTTTCGAGCCTTCGCTACGCTGTAGCCGTGCTCGCCCTGCCTGCCTGGAGCCCCGGGGGGTTCCCCTTTTGGATACATCTCGTCTGCCACCCGGGATTTGTGTTTGTGCCTGCCGCTCCAGCCTACCAGTCCAGCCTGCTGTTTCCGGGAACCAGGGACCAGCTGCCCACCGGTTTGTGGAGCTCCTTTGTTCCATCCTTCCCCGGGATCCCAGGGCATCAGAGCAGCCGCGTGTTCCCCGAGCTCGCTCCGGAGCGCCCCCTGCAGCCGCGGGGGAACCATCGCACCTGCCCTGCTCACCGGGAGCCGCCAGCGATCCCTGCCGGCTGCGAGCGGAACTGCACCCAAGGGGAAATAGCCTGACAGCCGAGAAGGCTGGGACTGGGTTTGTGATTGCTGTTACTGTCATAGTTGTTGTTGTTTTGTTTGACTGGTTATATATCTTCCTATCTATCTATCTATCTATATATATATATAGTAAAGAACTGTTATTCCTATTTCCCACATCTTTGCCTAAAGACCCTTGATTCCAAAATCATAACTCAGAGGGAAAGGGGTTACATCTGCCACTCCAAGGGAGGCTTCTGCCTTCCTTAGCAGACACCTGTCTTTCAAACCGAGACAGGCTGTACTGGGGAGCTGGGTTAGGATAAGAGGTTGAGACTCCTCTAGTGTCATTTTGCCTCTGTTTTATATCTGTGCTTTGGTCAGAGCTATATTTTGCTGCAGCCATTCTTAAAAGCTGTATCTCTGGTGATTTTTGCACTTTTATAATTTCATGGTGAATTAAAGTGTAATGAGATGTAAATTTTTTTAAAAGCCCTTGAAAGACCTATCTCTGTCTTTTTGTCACCAAAGTTCAAAAAAGTAAAAGAAAAAAAAATCCCACATTAAAAATGGTGTCCCTTAGAGTACTAAATCATCAGAACAGTTACTGTTCTCTTGATGTGATTGTAGGATGTGATTTTCATTATTCCACAATATGCCTTGGCAGTTTACAGTGCTTGCTGTACCACTGCATTCACAGTATTACACAGTAAAGTCCAGAGGAACCTGGGAGCTTACTGGTCTGCCTGATGAATGCTGAGATTCACAGAGGTCCACTAGAACGAGGTTTTGCAAGCAGGACTTGGTTTGTGGGTCATGGAGGGTTGATTCCCTCTTTTTTTTTTTTACTTTGAGGGGAAAAGGGTCCATTTTTAACCAGTTTGACTGTAGGTTTCTGTAGGACTGTTTTTCAGAGCTGCCTCAGAGTGTGTATAATGTTTATAGAAGCAGAAATCTCATCTTTATTTGGATATTGAGTTGTTTTGGCTATTTGGAAACACATTTTCACTGTTGCCTGTGTTTATGTGATTTATTCACAGATATAATTATGTATGTTTGCTTGCTTTTATTTATTTAGTCCAATGTGAGATTCTAAATATGTATATTTCTTTAAGAAACTGAAAATATAGCAATGACTATTACAGTGTTAAAAACTTTGTCCAGCTTAGTAACTTAGGAAAATACAAAGTAGTGGGAAATATCAAATAAAACTCTAAATCCAATTGGAAAAATGTTTCATCTCCAAAATAGTTTATTCTTTACACTATTTAATTCTGAGCTATAGCAGATATATATTTTGCCTTGAAGGTAAATAAAAAATATTATATAATCATTTAAGTTAGAAAAGAGCCTTAAGATCATAGAGTCCCACTCTTAACACTGCCAAGTCCACCACTAAATCATCTCCCAAAGCACCACATCTACTCATCTTTTAAATACATCCAGGGATGGTGACTCAGCCACTTCCCTGGGCAGCCTGTTCAGTCCTTGACAACCCTTTTGGTGAAGAAATTTTTCCCAATATATAATCCAGTATTACTTATTTTCTTACTCCTATGTTCCACAGTTTATAAAAGAGGTGCAGGAGTTTTTGTATTATTTTGACCATTTAATTGAGAGTTTATATTTTCTTTATATAGATTTAAATGATTATCAGGAGAATTACAGGTCAATACCATGCTCAATAGACAAGGCTTATGATTTCATTAATATTTATAGGTTAATACTGTGCTCAATAAGAAATGCCTTCATAATTGGACTGTAGGAAGATTAAGTAACTAAATATGAAAGGTTAATTTTAGAAAGTAACTGTCAAGCTAAAGGAACAGTGTTGTCAGCTGTGGTGCTCACCATTCTGTTGAAGATCGTGTGAAACAACTGTTGCAGGACTATTTTGGGGGAAGGGATGAAGCCTCTTCTGGGGTTCAGTTTAGGTGAGAAGCGAGACAAGTAAGTATATTGTAGATAAGTTCTTACACATGTGATAGCTTGGCAACCATGAGGAGTTATAAAGATCATTTTAGATATCACAGACTCCCTGTTCTCTGTAGTATGAGAATGTTTTATGATGTCTCACTTAGAAAAGATGAAAAAAATTATTATTCCCTCTAAACACAATAAAACTACCTTTTATTCTTAAAACATTTTTGCTTGTTTTTCCTTACATAAAGAATACTTACATTTTCCAGTCACAGACAGCTGCCTAAGCATTAAAAACACTTTTCTCCTGAAACAGTGCTTACCCAAGGGAGAGAGTAAGAAAGCAAACATCAACTGACATGACAAAGGATCTAGAAACACACTCTAGAGAGGTGTTCGGCTGCCTTGGTGGGGAGGGTAGAAGATGACCTCTACAGATTAAAGGAACAGTGCTTTCCACCTTGTTTCCTCAGTTCTCTCTAGCTTGCTTGATTGTCCTTTAGAGCACTGATATCAGGCAGTAGCAGTTCAACAGGATAAAATTATCAGCACTTATCAGCGGTTGAAGCTTACTGGAAACATGTTTCTTCAGTTTTGTCTTGATTGATGAGACAGTCTGGGTTTCTCTGGTTGTAATTTGCAGATAATAACAAACTCAAAACTGTTTAAAATAACCTGCTCACACTCAATACACAGCTGTAATTGGAACAAGTAAATTACAATTCAAATCCCCAAAGAATATTTCTTTGAAGGATATATATATCCTTTAAAGTATGGAGAGTCATTGTAAGACAAACACTGTGACTGCAAGATAAATCCTTCATTGTACTTAAGTTCTGCAGTATTTTTGGCTATTTGACTTTATGGTTTAGTCCCAGGAATGGTAGTTGAAAGGGATATTCACATTACATGGTCCAGCCTCCCACATGTAGTGTGCTGCTATGTGCAGAAACTTTTTGTGTAAAGATGGGGACAAAAAAAGACACTGAGTCTTTCTCTTGTTGTCTGTCACTGTGTTCTCTCCCCCATCTGTCACCCACACGTTTTCTGAACTTCCTTTTACAGCTGTCCTGCTCATGGCTTCCCTACATTCCCGAAACCTCCCTTCCTAGACCTGTCTTCAGGTGAGCTCTGGCCTCCCTTGTTTTGTGCCCAAGTTTCTGAACAGTGCTTTTGTGCTCTTTCTTTTTTGCCTGTCCTGGTTTTCATCTTCCTTTTTCATTTTAAATTTTAGCTCATCAAAAAGCTTCTTCCAAGCCAACTGGGCATACTGCTGGAACTCCTAGCTTTTCCACAGGCTCCCTCCTGCCTGAATTCTCAAAAACCAGGCTCTCCCTCTGCCTGTTCTTCTGGGATTTCACCCAGCTGTTTCCTTGAATAAACCTCAATCTGCAGTTCTAAAATCCCTCCTCACTCTGCTGCTTAACTCTCCAGCCTTTTTCCATGTCTTCAAGCCAGTGATCTTGAGGCCACTGCAACCCAGGCCACTGAACAAGGATCACCAACCAGTTTATCCCTATTTGTGAGGGGCAGCTTATGCAGCATTGCTGCTAGTGAGCCCCTTCAAGTGTTTGTGTTAGGAAATTTTCACCAATGCAGTGCCACAACCTGCATTGCCAGCCTCGCGCTGTTGTTGTCCTGTCAACACAGCAGATGTCTGTGTGGTTAAAACCCCTCCACTTGCTTGGTCACAAAGTCTGTAGGACATCCCTACCCACAGCAGTAAAAGATTTTTCTCTCTTGCCTCAGGGCCTTGCTCTCTATTTCCTAAAAAAACCCCAACCCCAAAACAGTGGCTTTCTTGTGCCTGTGTGCAAATATGTTCTTTCTGGTCCAGATTAGGTGGGTTCTGCCTCTCCCCAGCAGTGGTGCCTCTCCTCAGACAAGATGCTGTGATTTAGGAAACCAAGTCCTTGCTGGTGACACCACCTCTGAACACTGCAGGTGACCCATAAATGTATTTGCTGCCACTTGTATCCCTTCTGTGGTAAGGATTTTTTAAATGTAAAATAGCATGGGGACATCAAAGATTTGGCTGCATGGTGCTGGATTGTGACCTGCAGGGAGAGCCGAGTCCTGTAGAAGGGAGCCATTTTGGCCTGCTTTGGCTTTGTTTTCATCTTCCTCAGTTGTGCTGTTTTGAGCAGACTGCTCTATACTGCTTGCAGTACCTAAACTACTTTGTTTGTCTCTACAGAGCATTGTGTTGTGAATAGAACACTCCTTCTATCTGATCTTCTGCATAGTGGAGACCAGTTTGTCTGTATACATTTTCTGTCTGATTTCCTTCTCTGGGGTTGGCCTGTGGATCCGATCTCAGGCTCTTATGGGCTGTTTTACAGATATGATTATCATCTGGCTGTGTTTTCCAGGAAATTACTAGTTTTCTCTTAGGGCTGCTGACAGGTTGGAGCTGCCAGGCTGTAGCATACAGAGACTGCAAGTTTCCCTGTCAGAACTGGACAAACCTATTTCCATTAAAAGCTTTACTCAGCAATAGTGACTGGACTTCACTATCATTCTAATGAGTTTAGAGGATAAATTTGTGAAGAATTAACGGTGCTGCTTCTGTGTGGTGCTTAGCACACAAGGCTCTGGTCTGTTACACAAATCTCTAGGCACTAGTAGAGTACCAGTGCTAAAAGTCACCATTACACAGGATAGATTTCAGGTGTTTCAGCTTTTCCTTTACTCATTGGAGTTCTCAGCAGGGTCCTTCAGGCTTCTCGAAGCCTTTCAGAACCTCCCCTGTGTAAGACAGTGTAGGTTTTACAATTCAAGGATGGCTTTTGGATTGAGATCTAAAGATGTTTCCCAGATTATGAATTAAAAATTCAGCCTGCTTCTTTACTTTATAACAACACACAATCCTGTAAATTTACGTGATTGCTTGGCAATATGTAGATTCAGCCTGTGCTGTTACAAAGATTAAAAAACCTGTACAAATAGATGATGTTCAAATTAGCCTTATCTGCCTGAAACCTTTCCCCTCACAGATGGGAAAGAATCATAAATTCTACTGTTGAAGTTGCTTGCATAATTTTTTATTGTCTGTATGAAAAGCTTTTTGGAACTACTTGTAAGGCAATAAATTGAGATGCAATACTTACAGGACTAGCAGCTAATAGTGTCACGACTTTGAGTATGAAGATAGCAAAATGGTATTTTAAAATAAGGGAATTTTTATTCATTTATATGAAAATAAAGGGGTTTGCACCATTTCTGGATGAAAGAAGTTGACACAGAACTTTAAAAATGTGAGATGATATTTAAGCAGACATATTTGGTTTCAAGAAATAGCCTGACTGAATAAGAGAAGATCAGCCACAGCACCTTAAAATGACCAAAAAAAAACCCCAATAAAATCTTTAAATCAGTATGGATAGGGAAGAGTTTTAGTTTTGGAAAATGGAGTTAAATGTGATGATAAGGCATAAAAGAAGAAAAATGAAGGACTCTATCAAGTGCTTCAGTAGAACCAGGTGACTACGCTGACACAGAGATGAGTCTAAACACAGCTAATCTATGACACTCTTAATGGCAAAACAACAACAAAAGTATTTTGTTATTGGAAAGTGAATGATGAATGTTTTGTTTCTTCAAGTAACTGGGTGATGGAAAAGCAACTTATTAGAAAGGTTAAATGTAAGAGCATAAAGACACTGGAAGCTGCAGGGACACAGTAACCTGCTGCCCTGCCCAATTCAGTTTACTTGGCCAGGAATTGTGTGGTGTCTTCAGGAGGTCAGGCCCAGTCACCTTGGGGGCTTGGTTATGAATCTCAGAATCTCTGAAACTCATCAGTTTGTATTTTTCTTCCACTGATCTTTACAGAATCAGAAGAATAACAGTTAGGCATGGTTAGCCACATTTTCCAGTGTCTTCTGCCCTTTCTGGAAGCTCCTGAATGGATGCCTTCCATGTGTGTACCTGTTACAGCTATTAGATACATATAATCCAGGTAGGTTTTAGACTCCTCTTGCCCAAGATTTTTAAACCTTTTAAAACTTTTTATTTTTTTTGTCAGAGTTTAGTTTTGAATCTCTGGAAAAAAACCCAAAACAAAATGTGAGTGTTGCTGTGAATGAGCTGCCATGCCTGGCTGAAAACACTGAATTCAGAGCTCAGGCAAATGCTGACTAGCTACTATATTTCTTATTAGAAATCTTGGTGTTTTCAGAAGCTTAAAAACACAAAACGAACATGAGCAAGGCAGTATTGCATAGAAAGCTTCAATTAAAAGGAAATCACCAGTTATTCATAGATATCTTCCTTTTTTGCTTGATAAGGGGTCATGCAAGGTGTGTTTTCTGGGGGCATAATAGACTACTTTGTCTTTCAGCAGTAAAGTTTTTGCCAGTTACCCTATCTGTAACCTTCCTTTTATTATGGAAAATTAATTAGAATGTTGTGGAGGAAATGGGGACTAACTGGGGTCTCTACTTTTTATGGCCTATTTAGCTTTGAAAGCACAAATTAAAGTATTTTTCTAATATGTATAATGAAATCAGTCCTCTCATTCTCTTGTTTTGGTGATTACAAAACAAAAGCCCAGACTGCAAGGCTTCAGGCTGTATAATGAAACAAACAGCAGCTATGTCTCTACTGTGCCAGCTGAAAAGAAGCATGAAGAATTTAACCAAGGCAACATGAGATTTACTGAGTCACAAAAAGTCTCTTTAAAACAAAAATGTTGGTGTGCAACATGTTTGAAAGCTGGGAGCAATATAGAATGGTGAGAGCTAATACTACAGGATCTGGCTTCACCTGTAGTGTTGAGTGGAGATATAATCAGAAAAACAAAGTGATCTAATGTAATTCAGGTTAATCTTGCGAGGAATACAGCTTTTAAATATTACGAAGTTATTTTAAGTAACTGAAATGGCATTAATTTTCATCCTTTAAATTCAAATGCAGCTGTCTTTGTTTAAAGAAGTTCACAAAACCATTAGCAACACAGTTTCAGTCTTACTGCCCCGCACAGGTAGGAAGTCTGTCTGTTTTCATCTGGCATGGCACCTCTGTCACAGCTTGAGTCCTTGCTGGGAGGTGGTGTATCACAGATTGATAACCACAGACCAGATGGAGCACAGAATGCCTGGGCAGTTATTTCATGAGATGATCAGAAATTATGACTTTATAATCTTCCCTCTTGCTGTTTTGGAGAGAAGCCATGTTTACTGCTTTTACTGTAAGCGTTAGCAGAGTAATTTATGCCATCATCCGTAAGGAGTGGTGCTGGTGGGAGAGGGGTAAGTAGTGAGATTGCTAAAGACAAGCCTGAACCTGAAGAGCTGAGCTTACTGATTGGAAATAAATGTTGATTATTGAGCCTGTACATTGACATACGAGTGTCTAATGGTGAGTTGAGGCTGATGAGAAGGGAACCATTCCCTGCTCTGTATTTATTTTACCAACACCAGCAGACAAACTGAAACAGGAGCCCTGCGTATTTCAGATGCTCTTGTTCATTGCAGAGGTCATGGACAGGGAGCATTGAAGGAAGTGGAGGTTTTTCTGCAGAAACATTTTGTTGCTGTTACTCATTCTTTAATGAACTTACTCAGCTTCAGTTTCAGCCTTCAGGAGTCAAATTAAGAAGTGATTAATTTTATTCCAATTGTGACATTTTTACACTTGTAGAACCAAGCTGCAGTGTTTGCATTTGGTCAGATTTATATTGGTTTTTTTCTTTATCTGTGTGAGCTTTCATTTTACAAGTTTTTTTTAATAAGTTGAATCTCTGGAATTTTCATTCATGTCCTTTACATCTCCATCATCTTTTTTTCCCATGAGTCTGTCTTTCTCCCGCCATTTCTCTCCTTCCTCTTGGAGCTCCCCACAGCTCTTCCTGCTGAAAAGATCAGTACCAAAATGGTTTAAAAATTACAGTCAATAGTAAATGTCTGCACAGTACCTGATACAGAAAGAGGAGAGACTTCGGGAAGTATTTGTTAATGAACTTCAGTTCTGAAAAATGGTTAAGATAAAAACATCTCCAAATGTGTATCTCAATATAAACAATGGTAGTGAAGTGGTGTAAGTTTCGCAGATGCCATAAAAAAAGCATTTCAGGCAAAGGTAGTAGTCTGTTGTCTTGCATAACAAAACAGAGCTCTTTGTGATTTTGTTTCCCCTCTGTAATAGCAGAGGAGATTTTCATCTTCAGTAACAGAGTTGAGTATCTTCCTACCTTGTTCAATACTATTTTAACCACAATTTTTCTGTACTGGATATGGAGTTCACCTCAGATAACAGGCTCCAATTAAAACTTTTTGCAGGAGTTTGCAGCTATTCGTTGCCATTCTACCTGCCTCAGCCTGTGGGTTATAGTGGAGGAAATAATTCTGGAAAATGGCTCGGCCTGAGAACATGTTACATTTAACAGGTTGCCCAGAGAAGCTGTGAATTAAAACAGTACAGATTCCCTTAGTTGATATGACTAAAAATATGGATATATCTCTGGAGGTTTATACAGTTTACATGCCTTGTCACTCTGCTTACCCTTTCAGTCTCTGGCTTTTCTGCTGTTGGTGGCTTGAGAGATGCCCACTCTTCAGATGGTTTGTGTGTGGTGTACAGGCTGGTTCAGGCAACAGCTGGTCTGAGTTTGTGAATTTTTCCATATTACATAGCAGTTGTCAGCTCCAAATACTGTTGGTTTTCAACAGTCAGATCCAGATCTAGATGTGAATGCTTCCATGTTTCTTTATGAATATTTGTGCTACTTTTCTTTGATTTATAACTGTTTTAATTTTTAATTTATATTCCTGCCTCTTTTATTGTTTTTTAACTTTTATAATTAATTCAAAATAAAGTGTGGTGCAAGACAGTAAGTTTTGTGGAGATACTTCTTTACCAAGTTTCTGTATTCTAAAGTTGTACAGGCCCACAGGACTTTAATTTGATGGTTGTTTTCTGAAAGTATTCAGGATTTGGTTTCAAATAGCACAGCAGGTAATTTCCTGTTGGAAGAAGAGTCTCATGTTGGCCTTTTTTATGTGCTCAAACACAAGAATTGAAAATGTATTTCTATTTCTCCACTGTATTAGAAAAAAGTTTCTTAATAATGTGGTGTACCTTCAAAGATTAAATACCTGGTAAAGTTTCTGTATTGTTTTGATACATTGCATTGATCAAAATCCAGGATTAGTATCCAGTGTGAAGTTTTTCCAGGATACTGAACCTGTTCATTTTAATTCTTTCGTCTGTCTACTTTTATCATTACTTTTCTATATCTTTTATTATGACTGTTGAATATGATTGGTTTTGGTAAATGCTAATGTTATTTATGCATCAGAAAGTGTAAGTTCAAACATCAGTTTGAGCAAGCCTTTGAGCAGTGCCATGACAAAATGAGAAATATAATAACAATCAAATAAGCAAAAAGACCAACCAGAGGTTAGGGATGAATTTAAAAGCAGTGAGGATATTTTTTTTTTTTTAAATGAAAGCAAATTCTATATGGATTTGCCTGGAAAGTAAACTTCCTTTAATATCTAGAGATTACTTATTCACTGATTTACTGATAACTGATTCAGTCTTGTTTAAAACAGATAGGATATTTTTGATTAACTGCAATTAGTGTTGAATCTATCCTTTACTACTGTTTTGTTGTCACTGGGGAACCAAACCTGCTTTCTGTTAGGTATAGCACTTTCCTTAATGGGCCTCTGCTCACAAGATCCTTGCAACTACAGAAAGTTAGTTTTCCTGCCATCTATGTATAAGGAAATGTGTTAACTTCTTGTTTTTCACTTGTTGCCTATTTTATGTACAATAAAATGTGCTCTGAGTTTGAGGTGTCTTAGGGCATCAGGAGTTCAGAGCCAGAGAAAGCAGAGTTTTAAGGTGCTCTCTATTTTGAAGCATAATGGGGGTTTTTCCTCATATAATTAATTCATTAATCTAGTCTAGACAATGGAAGTCTTGTGTTTCTTTATTTTTAACTAAGCTATTACCAGTGTGTGTGTATGCTTTGACCTTACTTCTGTGAAAGGAAGGAGGGTGTAGGAAGGGGTATGATCTTGCCTTGAGCTCCTAGGTCATGCTGAGCTAAGAATGCAGAGGGAGCTGTGGTAAAGAGACAGTAATAGTAAATAAAAGGGGCCAGGATTTCTCCTTTGACTCTAAAGCTGAAAAACATAAAAATTTGCATCTTAATGGCTAAACTCTTTTCCTGTCCAGAGCAAAGTTGCATGATACATCTGAACTACCCACTGGTATGGTCCTTGGCCTGTGCTGTCCTCGATCCATTCCCAGACACTGCAGGAGAGCACTAACTGACACAGACAAAAGCTGTTCTGGGAGCTGTTGTAACAGCTTAATGGGACATAAATTGCATGCCAGCACCCAGCCCCATCCTCTGTCTCTAGCTTAGCAGTGTAGACAAAGCCACAGTGTCTCCATGGTGCCAGCTTGGCTTGACCCCACACTTCGCTCACTTGATGTGATAATTTAGCTCCTGCACTTCCTTTTGAAGTAGTTCCCTTCAAGAGAAAACTCGGGCACAAGAGTTGTAGTGTATTCAGGATCTGCTTGGGGCAGTATAGATGTGAACTGTGCCAAGTTTGGCTGTGCTTGAGCTCTGCCCCAGCAGTACTTGCATCTTCGTATGCCCTAACCTGACCTACTTCTATGCATGTGACTTTTTCATCATGCTCTGATTCTGGGGTTGTGCAACACAGCTTTCTCATAATTTCAATCCCTTTGAACTGAAAAAAACCAAACCCAGCAGAACAACAGTCATTGCATCTTGAGGCACCATCTGTAGCCCAGCGGAGTTACAAGCCAGGTGCTGTGCAATGTGGACATGAAATGAGCTGGTCTAAAGGTGCTCGTTCACAGCAGTGTGGATGGGGACCAGTCAGCTTTAATTGAAGTAGGGCACTAGACTGTCTCTCTGGTCCACAGGCACGATAGAAGGATGCTGCTGGTCATACCATGTTTCTGTATGAGGCAAGCTGTTCTTGTTAATAACCAGCAGCTGTTCCAAATGCTGCCATTTCTTACCAAAAGTTACAACATGCTAATATTTAGACTTAAAAGTGCTAACTGATCTTGCATTTAAAAAGCACTATATTGAACTCTGATATATTCTAATTAGAAAGCATTTCATTTTAAAAAAATGCAACCCCAGATTTTCTATTTTCTGATTAAAATATATGTCAATTGGGCTATAATTGCTCATGCATAAGTATCCCTATAAGCTATTAAAAAAGCCTTGACACACAACACTTTGTGGAACATTCCTGCCACAGGGACATCCATAGTTTTCATATGCTCAAGAACAATTGGATACATTCATGGAAGAAAAATCTGGGAGAGACTGACAGAAATCCAAAAGCTGTATTCTGAGGTAGTCCCTGACCTACAAATTGCTGGAGCCCAGGAAAGGTTTTTCTGTGCTGCCCCTGTTCTCTATATTCCTCCTGAGACTGCTGTTCTTGTCAGGATACTGAGATATAGGGAGCTTTGAGCACGTACTGCTGATATTATGTTCTTATTTGCAGTTCCAAATAATATTTGCTTTTACAAGTGCTGAATTTTCACTCTTCTTCATGCTCCAATATATTCAATCTCATTTTTGTAAACAGAAAAACAGCTGTTCAAAAAAGAAACTACTGTAAATGAAGATTAGATTCTGAATCTGCATCTTGTTGACATTGTCCTTTACAGAGCTGGAAACTTTGTCATACCAAGCAGTATTATGTAAGAGAATGGTGGTGCACAAGTATTGCTGCAAAGCATACAAATATTGTATCCTTGTCCCTTAGGGCTGATCTTCTGAAAGACCGAAGATGACTGTGGAATGAGACTGTAACATATACAATGCATATTAAATAACTGGCACACATTGTATTCAAGTGGCAATATAGGTATTTTCTTCATTTTGCATGTTTTTTACGTGAAACTATAGGTAAGGAGGTTTTATAATGTTAATTTAGACGTTTGATATAATGGCTATTTAAAACAGAGGGTTTGTGTCTGGAGCTGAGTAAGGGAGGAAGGAGGTGGGAGGGAGAATGGGCCAGCACAAGAAGCCAGAGGAATCTGTATCCATGAGGAACAGAAAGGACAGCCCATGGCTTTCACCATCTCTCTGCTAGCTTTCTACATGATACCAATAATAGCAGCAGTAATTCTGGCTTCTAACTGCAGTTGTCCATCACTTTCACATTTTTGATTTTTTTTTCTGACCATCAGTTGTGACTACAAGAAAACTGAGAACTGTGGCAAAACTCTCTTCTTTGACTTGTGCTGCATCGTAAATATGATGAAAAACACTTTGTGCCTTATTGAGCATGTTGTAAAAGGAAATGGCATTTGAGTTACACTTGTGGGTTTAAGTATAAACTACTTTGTCAGCCTCTTACCTTTCTGTTACTGAAATTTTATAAATATAAGTTACTGATTTTCTTCTTAAAAGTCCAAGGCTGGCTGGCATATCACCTTATAGTTTGGTAATACTATGGTGATGTGAATTACTGGTTTTGTGTGTTTGAACCTTAGGTGAACACCTTTTCATTTCTTTTTATAGTGGTTATTTGCTTAATGCACAATTGTTTTTGGAGTTGCTAAACTTACCCTTTCATAGTGCCTATTGATTTTGAAGTGATGCTTCTGCTCTTTTTCCCCGGTTTTTGTGACCTAATTGTATCTCTTGAGAATTGCTATGGTAATAACTTCTATTTTCTTTAGCTGCTGTGTGTATTAATTTTAGTCTGTACTGATTTTAGCTATAACAAAAAGAACTAGAACAGAAGCACTGACCTATTTGTATTGTGTTAGGTAATACACATTTCAGTAGAAAGCAAGGTGCATCTTCAAAATGGGTCATGTCCTGAAATCCCAACTAAAGTTTACATGAAGTTCAGTGTATTTTTAAAAATGAGAAATAAAGGCCTCACTAACATGATATAAAATTGAGAAATTCCCCTATAACTACACTGTCAATTTAAAAATTGCATAAAAATATTTTTAGTCATGATAGTTAATTGAGGGTCTGTTCTTTCTGCTTTCTTCCTGAGACAGCATTTCCAAGTAATATTACTAGCTGTTATTTAGTTGAAGTGACATGAAAGCCAGCTCCCAAATCTGTGCATGTAATAAATACTCAGATTTTTCTACAATATGTTTGGTTATATAATGTGCAATTTTATATACGTAGCTTAAATGCTACTTGAAGATAACATTCCATACAGTGTTTAATATTGATGGTGCTGGTTGAATGAATTCTCCATAATCTTCCAAAAGTGTAGCTGATTGGAAACAAGTGTTTTACAGATAAAATAGTGTGTTCTAAATATACTAAGTTAATTAAAGATGCTGTATAAATAGTATTAGTAAGGTCAGTATCCTGTCTGTCCTTGCAATATTAATTTATGTTTTATCTTTATATAATATTAAATTCTGCATCTTTTGCCCTTTAAAATGACTTCATGCAAAGTGTGTTACTGAGATTAATAACTGCAGAGGCTGCTCCCAAGGCTATGAGTCCTTAGACTCACTGTGAAACCTGAGGCAATGACTTTCTTAAACTATGGTGCTTGCTTTAAGAAGGGAAAATAACTTCAGTTCTGTTCAGCTGTTAACATTTTATAGCTGCGCAACCATCTCATGGTTTGCTCTGGCTTCTTTTTCATTCTTGAAGTTCCAAGGAGGGACCTCTCTAAATCCCTGTTCAAATGTGTTATTGAGTTAATTATAAAATCTAAATTTATCTTCACCTTTGCAATGAACACTAGAATACCTAAGTGCTCTTACTAAGAAAGAGTCAAGTTTCCATTGTTCATTCTAAATTGTCTTTGTAAACTACTAGATACGTTCAGCTGTTACTTCTGCAACTTTCAACAAAGCTTTAAAATCTTTTTTTTTTTTTTATTTTGTCATTATGATACACATATATTTATATTCTTATATATTTGTATAAATTATAATCTATTTTCTTCAATACAGATATTTCTCTAATCACTAGTATCTGGAAATGTATTTGAAAGCTGGGAACACTCGATTTGAGAGTGTCTGTTCATATGGTAAAGCTCAGCTGCTTCCTTAGATAGCTTAATGTCTCCATGGCAAGTATATAAAGATACTTATGAGACCTTTTATTGCACGTTTGTGTTGTCTATTTTTAGCATTATTTTCAAGACTCGTCCCTGTAAGACTCTGTAGAAATGCAGTGCAACTCTGCTAGAATTTATTTTCTGTCTTTCATCATAAATTGTGATTCAGTGCTTAAAAGAATCAAAGAATCACAGAATTAACTAGGTTGGAAAAGACCTTTGGGATCATTGAGTCCAACCTACGACCTAACGCCACCTTGTCAACTAGACTGTGGCACTAAGTGCCACATCCAGTCTTTTCTTAAACAAAAAAGATCTTGGAAAAAGTTCTTTTATTTATGTACCAGATTTTCTCCTTTAGCATGTGTAGCATAGTTGAATTGTGCATGGTTTGTGTTTCAGGCTTTACTGTAGTTTTTGTTTGTTTTTACAGGGAGTAAAATTGCAAATTTAACACTTTATAATGTTTAAGAATTTTTAAAATGATATTGTCAAAACAAGAAGCTATGCAACTTTTGTAGTTTTATTCCATCTTTCATTCTCTTCTAGGGCTGAGCATGGGCTCAGAAAAACACTTGAATTTTAGAAATGTGGGGTTAGTGCCAAGTGTGCCAAAGTGGATGCTCATTTGTTCAAGGACAAAGCAAGAAGGGCCCCAATCTGCACAATCCATACAAAAGTTCCTATAAAATCAGCCTGCTTCAAGAGGGAGTCCTTTGTGAAATTGATGAAGATCCTTGTGAAATTAGTAAAGGTCCAGGGTGTGGAGCCTTGATTTGTTTGTGATCGTGCTGCTTTGTTGTGATCAAGAAAGGATAAAAGCCTGTGTGCAGAATGCTGAAAAATCTGGTGTAAAAAGTAGGACAAAGCATTCATCAGATTTGTATAATTACAGTTGCTTTATTATAGTACAGTTTGAAAATACATTTCTATTTAGAATATTCTTACTGAAAATCAAAATCAAATTAAAAAAATTCTTTCTTGACAAACCAAGTAATTAGGGCTATTTCCCATACACCAGAGTGTTTAGAACAAGGTCAGTTCTCATACTAATTAATTGTGTGTTGGATTACAGTTGGCAACATTTAAATGTAGAAGTTTTTTTGAAAGTCTTATTAGATAGGAAGTACTCTTTGAACATTACTTCAAAATTTGAACTTGTAACTTTTTGTTTGATCTGGAGACCTTTAAGAAAAGTCTGCAGAACTTGACAGAAGCCTACCAGGCAACACAGAGATCAGTGACAGCATTTTGGGTGAAGAAATGACCAAATCAATCAACTTATCCTGGGCACTGTTGGCTTTTGAAGAAGTTGTCTAAGAACTGTTGCTTCAATGTGCTTCACACCAGTGAAGGGTTTCATGCTGTTTTTCCTTATCAGTTGTGAATTGGTTAAATTGTGTGCCCTGAATGAAAACCTAATTTGCACATTATTTTCTGTTGGGCACTATTTCCCCTTTCTATTCTGTAGATAGGCTCTTGAAAGCTGTTTCCTTTGATAAGGCTTCCACCTCAACCAAAGAGAATCCTACTAAGAAGAAAATTGATTGGTCTGTCCTTGGTGTTCTCTTTGGCAGATGTCAGTGAGAAGCTGCTGGATATGGAGAGGAGTAGAGGAAATATGAGATCTTATGAGAAATAAGATAACATGAGAAAAAGATAAATTGCTTATGAAAATGTAGAAATTTCAGAATGTTTTAATATGTAGCAATATAAAACTCCAAGCACCTACGTGCCATGCAACATAAAAGTGTGCCAAAAGGTACTGGATAGTCTGTGTAACAGTCCTTATCTTCAGAGTCCACTGCATGAAGATTATGGGCTGCATTTGCAGCTTTGGATCCTCATGCACAGCTTTCAGTGATATAAAAAGACCCTCTGGAAATAATTGTAAATGCACTTTGCCATTAAAAGGCAGATCCATTACATTCATTTTCTGTATTATAACAAAGTGTAGCAGTTGGCTGCTAATTATGAATAAAGACATGGCATTCTTTTAACCTTTCAGTCTTCAGGTTTGAGTGTTTATTTTAGGGATTAATCTGGAAGAGGTTTGGAAGCAAGCCAAGTGTCAGTGGTGTTAACTGTTTTAGACTTTATCACAGCATCCAGTCCAAAGAATGAATCTCAGTCTTCTTGCATTTCTAAAACAAATCCCAGTGGTTTCTCAGGCTTTTCCAGTCTACCCTATCAATTGTTGTATTCCTTTTATTTTCTTCAGCATACAGCCAATTTCTGACGGAAAGCTCTTGACTCCCAGTTGGCCATATTATCAGAAGGAAGAGATGTCAGAAACTGGTTAGCTTTAGTTTCGGGATTTTTGCAATTTTTTCACATTAGCAGCATATAGTTTATGTCTTCTAGGTTGCATTTGTGAGAAGACATTATTCCATTATCCTGCAAAGCTGAGAATAATAATCTGAAGTGTGAGGCATGTGAGAGGTACAATTTAGTGTTAGAGAATGAAAATCTTAAAATGCTTATAAGGAAATGGACTAATCCATAATATCTAAATATTGTTGGAGAATAAAAATACAGAATCAAAGCCAAAGCAAAATTCAGTACTGATGTTTCTAAATTCTGAGAAATGCTAGTATTTTAAAACAGTAATATATATATAGGGGGTACTAGATGACCTTTAAAGATCATTTTCAACCCAATCTTAAATAATGCTCATTGAGTTTGGGAATTTTTTTGGAATACAATTTTAATTAGCAGCTACACTTGCTATTTGATACTGTAAAATTGGTCTCTCTTATTTTGGTACGGAATAAGTAATTAATGATTCATCTGTTCTTATAGCTAGCCAATTTATATTTTATGTTGCCAGCTGGTTTATGATATGTCAGAGAGACAGAGAAAGGTATCACGGGTGTACTACATGAAAAATACAGGTTTTATCTACTGGTACATGGACACAAACTAATCAGAAAGTGGAATTACGACCTTGCATTACTGAAGATATTATGAAAACTGCATGTTCTGAAAATTAGGCAAAACAGATAGCTTGTGAGCAGAAAAGACAAAAGCATTTCCACAGATGAGCGGAGAGTTCTTTAACTGGAAATGGAGTATTATCACTCACCGGTGATTTTTTTACTGGCCTCCTAAACTGGATCATCAATGTCATGTGTTGGAGGTACTTGTATTACTGGGTGTTCTGTTTAATTTTATCATTTTTACTGTGTCAGCTTTTATTATCATTAACAACTAGGCTCACAGACTCAATTGTGTCCCAGCAGGATTTCAGATTATTCCTCAAATTACAGCAATTTGTCATGATGTCAATGTTTTTTAACCTATAACCTTAGGTTACCTATGGAGGGTGCAGAGCCTGGATTCCACATGCCACAGATTCAATTTATATTGTGTGTAAACAATTACAGGGCCTCACAAACAAACAAAAGGCAGCCAAAGTCAAAACTAAAGGTCAGAGTCTAGCTTGTCATGAATCCATTCTAATTGGATTTTTTTTCCAAACGGAATATAGGCAATGCAATAGCATCGGCTCTCGGCCTTAAAACGTAGTATGGGTGAGTTAGGCTCTTGTTAATGGCAGAACCTTTACTGGTAGTGGCAGGAACAGAATTTTGAAGAATCACTGTGGCAACAAGTGTTTCTCATTATATGTGACTGTATGTGGGATTGTAAAAGTTTTCAAGGGGTTTGATGGTATTGTAAGAGAGAAACAAGTAAAATGATCTTGAAACTGAAAGAATGTTCTAGTTCAGGAACAGCCAAAGCTGGGGAAGGGGAGGGAAGGGAAGAGGGTAACTGTTCATCCTCTGGTAGCAAATGTGAGTCCTCAGTGCTGGGGAATGTGGGAATGGGTGGTCTGAAAGCTCTGAGCCATTTCTGCTGCCTGTGGTGGCCAGAGCTGTCTTACAGGACCCAGCAGTGCTGATGTTTGCCCACACCAACAAGCTGTAGGACAACTCAGCTGCACGGTGGAGGTTGGGGCAAATTTACAGTCTTCACAAAATGTGTGTGAGCTGTTGGAGTGTCAGAGGGAGAATTGGATGTTTAAATGCAAGGTAGAATTGCAATTTTTTGTTCTCCTTCTATTCCTTTGTTATTATTTCAACTATTGCCACCATATGTTGACCTGCTTGTTTATTCTTGAGCTTTGCCTGCAACAATGTGATATGATAGAATAAATAGTTTACTATGCTTCCTCTGAAGTGGTACTGTATAAAATTACTGGTATATTCATGTTCTGCTGGTGAACTTGAAAAGCTCCCATCATTGGCACAAATAAAATATAAATCTTCCTGGTTTATTATAGATTAATTGAATAATTAAGAAGCCACTCTTAATTACTGTCCCAAGGAGTTACAGAAATTACACTTCTAAGAGTGCTACTGAGGAAATCTTTAGATTAAATTTCTTTAAATAGAACTATGCAAATTGCATACTGCCAGATGTTTCTGCCACATCTTATTTGAAAAAAAATTTCTTTAATATATCTGCATATTAAAATTTTTAGAAGTGCTTATAGTATGAGGATGTGATTTATAGTTAGATACTAAACAGTGCTTAGCTCTCTGCTTAAATATACTTGAATATATGTAGTTAAGCTCATAGGATGCCTCTGTGGAAATGGCTAAATTTACCAGGTTGTTCCCATTTCTTCACTGAGTTTCTGAAACTAAGAAATTACCCTGAAAGCTCAAGCCAGGCTTAGAGTATTTCTTGCATGCATACATTTAGCCTAACAAAAAATGCAATTGTATTTCCTTTGTGTTATGCTTTTGACACTGTGTTAATATGGGTTAGCTGTGATGGAGGGGGTGTGCAGCAGTATTAACTGGAAAGGAAGAAGACTTTTTACAAGGAGATAGGATTTTTAAAAAGCTTTTACAGGTCGATAGTGTTTATGAGCAAAGCAAAGCAATGACAACTAAAAACCAGTGGCACTTAGCTATTGGATAATCAGAACAAGTCAGGATCACGAGCAGTGTCAGCAATCAGACCATGAGGCACGTTATGATGAGGTAAGAATGGCAGTGGGGGTGTTGACAGAGGAATTCTGTAACTAGAGAGATTACATAAATGACAGTGGGTATGAGGAACAGCCCATAGTCATCAGCATATGTAATTTCATCTTCTCTGGAGATACTCAAAAGCTGTCTGGATGCAATCTCAAGTAATGTGCTCTTGGGGACCCTGCTTGAGTAGGGAGGTTGGCCCAGGTGACCTCCAGTGCTCCTTTCCAACCTTAACCATTCTGCGATTCTGTAATTTTGTGATTATGATAGACATATTTACTTTAAGGTGTTTATGCCCTCCCAACTGATAAGAAACACCAACCCCCTCTCTTACAGCTGCACTCAGGGCATGAGGGACTGAAGGACATCCCTCCTGGTGTATCAAGGTGTTTCAGAGAAAAACCTTGATGTCTCTAGGAAAAGTCAGTTTTCTGTTGCTGGGGTCTGTAGTGTTGATCCTCTTCTGCTGTGCTCACCATGTTGACTTTTGAATTTGCCTTTATTCCTGCCAAACTGCCATAACCACAGCTCACTTCCCTGCTTTCCCAGACTACTCACTTGTTGTTTTCCTGCTTCTGTTCTGTCCTCAGATCACTGGTCACTGTGCCCTTAGGTATGGTATCTCATAGGTAGTTTTCTTCATTCCTCCCCAGGTAGTTGTTCCTTGAAGCTTAGAGACATCATTCTCTTTTCTTTGATTTATAATTGTCTTAAGCATACTGTTACTGCATTACTTTTCCCATGCTTTGGTCTTTGCATCATGCTGTCTCAGCAGTTCATTAGTTTAAATTAGTTCATTCTCTTACAGACGACAGATGTGTTAAGACCTAGCATTTGTGCTTGCTCAGCAACTGTGTTAATCCCTGTCTAGCTGTAAGTATGGTTAAATATAATTTTGCAGAGTTTAGCAAAAATTATGCTATTAAGTGGCCACGCCTCTCTTTCTTTTTTGTTAAAGTAGTTAGGGATGCACTGGGTCTTGGTTTTGCTTAGCAGACCTTTCTTCTCCAACAGCAGGTTATATTGGGGCATTTTGGCCTCTCTTGGGTGAGGGCTCCTGTTCCCCTTTGCCAAGTTAAATTTTCTCTTACACACTTTTGCATGCAGTTGTGGTTCCAGTTCCTGTTCAAATTACTGTTTTTCTGTTGCATAAAGTAATTGCTAGTGCAAAAACTTGGAACTGACCTCAAGTTTGTCTCAAAAATTTGAGATTTCCTGCCCATGGTGAGCATCTCCATCACAAAGACACAGATGTCTTCTCAAGGCAATTTCTGGTTCTACAAATAATACATTTTTTATTAATTCCTGGTGCAACTTTAGCAGGAAATACGGTAAATGTCCATATCAAGATTTTTTTTCTCTTGAACTAAAAGGAAATGATACTGTATTTCCCATATGACTTAGCAGCACACAATTATGTGATAAAGTAAGACTGTCTCCCATTTTTTTCAGGGAATAATACTCAGTGCTACCAACTGTTAGGATTATATTCATACTCAGGCTCTAGATCTTGTATCAGCAAGCATGTCTCCTTGGCAACCTTATTTGAGACCTCTAAACTCTAGAAAGAGTGTATGAACATTTGTGTTTAGTGTTCTGGGGTGCTGGTTCTAGGGAGTTCCCCCCTGAGTGGGCAGTTTCCACACTGGGTAGGCAAAGCACTTCATCCCACATTTCCAGATTCTCCTTGGGGCCAGGCACCGCTGTTTTCACTGCAGCACTTAATTTGTAGGTACTTAGTCCTTCATTAGGTTGTGAAATCAATTAATAGCTTTCTACTTGTATTCTCCCTTGTAAATTTTCCTATAATTTAATCTGCACTTACTATGTCTTGAGCCAAATAAAAATTATTTCATTTGATGTTTGTGTTTCCATTCCTTTTAGCTTATTCCTACAGGAGTCTTCTCAGTCATTGTTTACTTTGGAATTCTCAAATTCCAGTGTCAGATCACCTCTGTGATATGTTCTGTTTTTCTGAATTTTGATTGCTGCTGTTGGTATGAGGGTGGCCAGAAGTGGAACAGAACCTTTAGGTGCATTTGCTGTTTACTGCAATGTAGTATGGGATTTCATACTCCTCAAAATTCTAGGTTTAATGTGTCTTGCACACTTTTAATGTCACTCAGTACTAGCTTTCTTTCTACATTTCTGCATATAAATTACTTTTTTTTCTCACACCATTGAATGCTTATGTGTTTGTTTCCTGTGGGTTGGTGTTTTTTTTCCCCATGTTTAATTGCTTGAATTTATTTTTAGTTTTAGTTTTGCCAAGTACGTATTATTTCAGAAATTTCAGCTCTTACAGCAGGTGCAGTATTTGTTGTTGTACATCCGATGTTACAGTAGTTTAAATATTTGGATGATCTGGAGGAAAGGCTAACAGCAAAATCCTTATTTATATTGATGCAACTAGGTTTTTTCCTCTCTTTTGAGGCTGTCTCAGCACTATTGCAGTAAATATTATGTACAAGAAAAAAAATCTAGCACTCTGTCATTTTCTAGAACCACTTTTTGTTTTGCTTTTTTGTTTGCCTCTGTGGCCAAGGATGGCTGGGATCTGCAGGTGCTTCAAGATGGCTGGATTTGCATGTCACCTTAGTTATTGTAGAATACAGAAATATGCAAGTACTCTTTGTGGTGTAAGGTAATGCTGGAGAAAAAGTTGCTTGCATTATACCTATCTGAATTAATTAATTACACTGGTGAAAAGAAGGAGTCAGGTTAAATGTCCTGTCAGATGCCATGTCATTATTCTGTGGTCTTGTGAAAATCATAGTCTTTTGAGCTAAGTTCCCTTCAAAGCTGTCATCTTTGTATGACTGTGTGTAGAATTCAAAACTAGTAAGAAATGATCCTGTATGTTGATTGTATTTAATAGACTTGCCATGTGCAGGATTTGTTCCTGAATTATTATTACCTGAAATATTTTGAAATCTGAATTAGCAAAATGTTAGGAAGAGTGCCTGTGGTTTTCATTTTAATGTGAAAGTGAATACAATCTGCTAGTTTGATTTGGTTTTTAATTATTTTTTTAAGTCTGAAAAGTCATAGAATCATAGAATGTTAAGGAGTTGGAATGGGCCTTACAGATCATAGTCCCAAGCCCTCCTGCCATGGGCAGGGACGCCTCCCACTAGACCAGGTTGCTCAAGGCCTTACCCAGCCTGGCCTTGAACACTTCCAGGGTTGGAGCATTGACAAGTCTCCCTGGAAAACCTGTTCAAATGCTTAACCACCCTCACAGTGAAAAATTTTCTTTGTAATACCTGACCTAAATTTCTCATCTTTCAATTTGCACCAAATTGCACCTACAATTACTCCTTGTCCTTTCACCACAGTTCCTGACAAATACTTTAGAGGTATTACAAATTCTCAGTCAGCTTCTGATACTTTGTGATAGGCCATAGTATTGAAAAGAATTTCCAGTTTCCTTACTTGATCTTGTGTGGAAAGTTTGTTTCTTTGTACTTGCTTTGATCTCTTTCCTCTGGATTTTTTTTTCTGTTGAAGTTCAAGCCCCGTCTCTCGAGATTTCTGTATCTTAGCAGCTTAATCTTTCCAGAATGCTGAGTTTTGGAAGCTGTCTTCCTTTCTTTGGAAGCTGTTTTCCTTTCTTTGTGGTTTGACTGTGTAGTAGTCTGATCACCCAGATGCCACACCAGGGTACTGCTGAAATGTGTGTTTTGGCCTATTGCTATTCAGGAAGGATGAATATGACCTTTAGCATGGGTTTGAATACTGTTCTCACTTGCTTTTCTCCCTCTCTTCCCAATTCCTCTCTTGGATAAATATGCACACAAATATGTCTACACAGTATAAAGAAGTTCTGACAGTGCCTGTATCCCTGCTATAAATTCCTTTTCCAGGCACTTTCTGATCTGTGTTTTAAGCAACTTTCTCTGGATTGTCCAGGGCCTTCAAGTGACAATTTTATAATTATTTTGCACCATGTATATATGTGTAGGTTCTTCTTAGTCTCTTTCCAGGCTTTTCAGTCTCAGCAGGCTTTATGTCCCACTCCAGAGCCTGACGTCTACAAAAGTTACTTGAGATGTGGGTCATCTTGTCTTAGGGTATGAAGTTAGTGTTGTAATTGCGGCCCTGCCTGGCTGTGCAGTGATAGGTCTTGTCTGGAGAGCATTTCTGACAGTGTGCTGGGTGACTTGCCAGGGAGGCAGCACACAGCTCTGTCCTGAGGCTCCACTGTTGTGACAGTCCCCATCAGCTGCCTCTGGCACTGTGCGCTCTGATGCCTGTGATCTGTTCATCATGAACAGCCACTGAAACATTTCCTTTGTGATTTCCAGCCCTTTCCAGCAGGACTTTAACCATCCTCCTTAGGATCTACTGCTGCTTTACAAATACATAATTTTTTAGTAGTGTGGGTAGATTTTCTGCTTTTTGTGAGCAAGAAAGGGCATAACATAAAAATTTTAGTTCGAATAAACTATATGCAGCATGATTTTAAAGGCTTGCATGTAGAGACAAACATTTAAAGAGTTTTTCCCTCCTGCACAGCCGGAGAACATGGTAGTGAGCTTTACTGAAGTTGTAGGGTAGTTTGGAGAGAGGATGCTGTCATAGGGTGTCCCTTTAGAGAGAAAGTGATCCATACATACCAAACAGCAGTAATAAAGTACATGCTGTCTCATACATTAGGTGTGAGGCAACATGCAAGTGATGCTGTATTTGAGTTAATTAACACCTGTATAAAGTATTTCTAAACCTAAACTAAATTAGAAAAATTAGTAGTATGCTTTGTCCAGCATGTAATGCAATGATACCAAACCTAACATAGTATTTCTTGTTTGGAATATATTTATATTTGTATTAGCATTTCAGTTTGAGAAACTTTGGAGCAGAGTAACCTCTGGAGAAAGTTAAAGGCTAGGTTGGAAGCATTTGTTTCAACGCTTGTCCCCAGCCCTACTTTCTTCCTCAGGCTCTGTTTTCCTTTGTCCACCAAGGTCCCTGGCTTGCTTGGTACAGTGGCAGGCCCTGTCACTGAGAGGTTTTCTATGTGAAACTTATCTTGAACTCTTCTCTGTTTTTTTTTTTCTTTTACTGTGATGTTGTTTGCAGTGGAGTAAATAATCTGCCTCATGTTTTAGAGGATGCAGAAGCTTATTTTACAAACAGATGAGCTTCATTAGCTAGGAACAGTGTCTCTAAGTATCAGCATTGCTCAAGGGTCCTGCATCAGTCTCCATGTGATGACTGTACTAGAGAAGACAGTGTTTATGCTCTTGTAATTTTTGGTTTAAATAGGCAAGGCAGCAGAAGAGTGAAAAAGAATAAGGAAGATAAATGACGTGGCTAAAGCCTCACAGATGGCATTAATGCTTGGTCTTTTACTCTTCATCCTGTGCTCTTTCCCTCAGACCACTCTCCCCATTCCTGCTGCAGTCATTGAATAGGCTTAACCTCCAAATTAGTAAGTTCTGGAAAAATTGCCAGCATCTCCTTTTGGCATCTTGTCTGTTCTTTCTGCTTTTCCTTCCCCTATGATTTTGCAGCCTTGCTTTCCATCTCTTGCTAAACCTAGATCCTTTTGAAATCTGTTACAGTATTCTGAAATTTGCTAAATTAAAACTTGCCCCTAGAGTGTGCAACACTCACTCCTGGAATTTGTTCATGCTTTTGTTACCTGCTTCCTTGAGCTCACTAGTTGATAGGTTGCAGGACTTGTTTGAGATGTGATTTTAAACCACAAAAGGACCAGGCAAAGATGTAGTTGCTGTTTCTAATACAGCTCCAGCTCTTTTGCTGCAGGCTTGCTCTGGCCAGATTCAGGTCAGTTGATAGGAAACTGTTTATGTTTCCAAATTCTTCCTTTCTTCATGGCGAACACCTGAGAGCAGTGCCCAGTGTAGGTTGCCAGACTGGATTAAGATATCATTATGGAGCACAGAGAGGGTCGTGGTGTGCAGCTGCTGTGGTAGGATGGGGAAACCTTCATTCCAGCCAGGATGATGCAGTGGCCCTAGAGAGGAACTTGTATCACAGAGGGGCATCCTGGGAGAAAAGGACTGTCATAGCTCAGGGCATCTGTTTTGCTTCAGGGAGCCTTCTTGCAGGAACTGTTATGTCCAAACATCCTGGCTGCGTTCTCTGAGTTAGTAAAAATCATTAAATCAGGCCCAGAGCTCTTCATATTGATTAATTTCACAACTCTCATCAGCACATCACAGAGAAATAAGAGCAAAACTGCTGGCTCCTGTGTGAAAAACAGTGAGCATGGTGTGTATTCAGTTCATCCCATGCTCTGGCTTTCTGCAAATCTTAAAGTAGCACTGCCTCAGCCCAGGATCCTTATGCAACGTTCACCTGAACAGAGAGGGTGAAAGACACTGACGGAAGTTGGCTTCTGTAATTTAAATTACTCAGTGATAACTTTTAATTGCTTGCTTTCCAGGTGCTGGGAGGCATTAGTTTTACTCTCTGTCTGGAGTATGTAGGCTAAAAATAAATTACTTCTTCTGGGCAGGTGTTATTTTTAGATATAACACAGTGAAAGGTAGTGTGTTGAAGAAACTTCCCCTTTTTGAATAATGGCATTTTTTCAATTGTGATAGCAGTCATTAGTTTTTTTTAAAATTGTTGGGCTGCATAATAATTTTAAATATTAAATATTAAATGACTGGAGACTGTGTAGTGAAATATGAATTAAATGCTGTAAATGTAAAGATTCTATATGATTACTTTTGAGGTGTTAGAATAAGACAAAATTAATTTTTACTTGAGAGCTATGACTGATAAAATTTTTCTTCTATTGTTTTTTATGTTAGCATTTGGCAGTATCTATTTGCTTTTGCTTAGCTTTTGTCAGAAATAATCCAAAAAGGAATGGTAGTGCTGTATATTATGTTATATTAGCTATTAAACAAATACAAAAAGGACTTCAGAAATGTATGGGAATGCAGATATGTATTTTTATGGCAAACTCTTACCAGCATAATTTATGATACTTTCATTAATATCACAAAGCCATTAGCTGAATTCCTTCGCAAGTAGGCATCATTTAATAAACTGTACTTGAATGACTTCAAAATAAGCAATGGTGGAAAGATGTTTGTACTGTTGCTGCCTTAATCACATGTGGGGTAACTTCCCTCCAAGGCACAGAGCTCATGCTCTTGTCTCTGCCATCAGGGCTGAGCTGTTTTAAAGCTCTAACTTGTTTGAAGTTAGCTTGAGTTTCTGGACAGCAGTACTAAGAAAGGCAAGGTAGCAGAGGAAGATACCTTGAAAGCTATTACTTTAAATTTAGGATTTTCAAATATTGAGAAAGAAAACTACACAAACTCAAGGGAGTGAATTTGCTGTCTTACACCTGACTGAGACCTCTGAGTCCCTTCTCTGTCAAGCTGAGTAGAGCTAAAGGAAGACTAGGGCAATAGCTTTTTATCACATTCCTTGTTGCTTTGTCCTTTTAAATGAAAGTATTTTGAACAGAAGTATGACTGTACTATATGTTATTTTTGTGGACATTATGAATAAATAAATGAACAGCAAAACTAATTTACCCATGGCCTAGCTGAAGAAGTCAGTAGCAGGGCATTTTACATCTCTGTACATATGCAAAAAGGGAGACAACATCTGGTTATAAATATTTTTTGTTGGTAAGCGAGTTCAGATGCAATGAGCTATAACTGTCAAGGGTTGGCTAAATATTTTGTTGTATTTTTTTCTGCAGCTGGCTAATTGAATATGTTACCTTATTTGAAGAAACTTGCACTATTTTGCACAGTTTGCAGATACTAAGATATGGTTAGAAGCAAATACTGTCAAAGGTCTTAAAAACCTCCTCTGATGTCACAAACATTAAATTAAGGTAATAAGATAGTCTTTTTGATGAAATTTGTGCAGCTTATAAGGATTTTTTTTTATCATCACAGTGCTTTAAGTCTCTTGTTCTTTAAAAATAATTAAAGTTTTGTGCTGATTCAAAATTCAGTTTAATTTCATTTAAAGCCACTGTATTTTACTAAATGAAGCACAGAATGATCTGTGTATAAAAAGTATAGTTAGACAAAATATTTAAATATTCAATTACTATTTCTTTCAATTGCAGTTCAAGCTTAATTATTCTAATTCAGATGGAGTGATGAATTTGGGGGCAGTAAAATGCAGACTTGGAGTACCTGATGATGTTCTGTTTCAGATATCGAGAGTTTTAATTATTAAAGGTTGTGTCTCAGTGTCTGGCAAAGCTAAACAGAGTCTTTTTAGGAAAGTGTGTTTAAGAGAAGAACATGAATATTCTGCAGGAGCAAGACAGGATGGCCATATATTCAACAGGTGTTTATAAATAGAATTACACAATAACCTTCAGGACAAATTGCCTTCTAATGCCTAATTCCTCTCTGTCTTCTGCTGCAGAGCTTCCTGTTGGAAATGTGATGAGCAAACATTATCAACAGTCATTCAGCCAAAGATTTGTTCTATCTTCTTCAATTCCTTAGTGTTAGACTACACTGTTATCAAACCTCACATTCTCAATTCCGTTTGTATCATAGTTTTTTCTCAGGGTACTTACTGCCTCTGGCTTCCATTTCTGGCTTTTTTTTTTTGTTGGTTGGTTGGTTGACTGGTTTTTTGTTTTGTTTTTTTCCCTTCTACCTTCCCCTTTCTTCAATTCTTCTGCCCAAAACTCTGAAAAAGGGAAATGTAGGTTTATTTCTCTCTTTAAATATTTTCTCTCCATGACCTATGAGATTTTTCTCCTGCAGATCCATTTTTTGTTTGTTGTGCTCTTTTTAATGCTTCTTTTACTGACACCCACAGCCTGTATTGGCATCTGTGTCATGTCTGCCCTTATCTTTTACTTTTCTCCTTGACCTGCTGGCCAGTCCTCCTCCATTTATGTCTAAGCTCGTTTTATTCCTGTTATGCAGTTATTTTTCAACCTCTTGAATCCAGTTTATTGCTTCTCTCCACAGTCTCTAATGACCTTCTTTTGAAGAAAGCTCTAAACCAGGATTCCATCCTCATTACTGACTCACCGTTTACTTAAATGTCACTGCTGATCTGTATGTAGCTCTTCTATTTTAGAGTTTACTTATAAATTCTTTAAGATAGGACACTCTTTTATTTCTCAGTTTGTACTGTATTCAGCTCAATTAGAGGGTTGTTTTATGAGTAGGATTATGAACTGCCATGAAAGTCCAGATAACCGATATATTTTTGATTAAAGCTTTCTTACTCACCACCTTCTCCCTCGGTATTTGACCAGATCAAATTATGTAGCTTATAGGTGGGATTGATAAGTAGCATTTTAAAATGGCACAGCTAGTTATCTGCAAATGTTGGCTCACAAATTTGCATTGTGCTACAAATTTAGAGCAGAGTTTTGCTAATCTTTCTCATGTGAACTGACCTACTTAAGTCAGTGGAGTGCTAATATTTGCCACACAGTAAGGATTTGGCTCATAATCTTAGGGAAGGCATTTGCATGCACACTGGGAATATTGTCTGGTGTTTTTGTTAAAGGCTTCCTCCTCATTCCATTCCTCCTTATGAGATTTTTTTTTTTAACTTGAAAATAGGAAAAACAAGGTAAGTGTGATTTGACCCAGATGTGATTCCTAAGGAAGTTGTCCATAAACCTCTCTTATTCAAATGGTGAGTGGAGAAAATTATCTCTGCATGGGAGTTACTATTTTGACTTCACAAAAAAATATCCACTTGGCTCCTAGGAAGAATGAAAACACCTCTAACTGCTTAAATTGCACCTAACAAATAACCAGTGTGGACTCTAAATGACAGACCATAGAAATTTTGAAGTTTGAACTGACTGAGGACAAATAAAGGGCAGTTATTGGTGAGTGTACATGAAAGAGCAGGAACAACAAGAAGGGCAGAATTCTCTCCACCACTGCAGAAATTGCAGACACCTTGGTCACAGAAATTTAGAAGTATTAAAAAGAAAATGCTTTCAGTGGTTTTTTTACAGACTGTCAGTGTGACTTTTTTGAGATTGTACCCGTCATTTGCAAATTTATTATCTATTTATTTTCAATAATAAGTTTTCTATATAATTCTTTTTCCTGGAGAGAAGACATTCATTTTCTGTGTATTTATAGATACGAGTTGTTCCTGTGCATTTTTACTCAAATGTGCTGCATGATTTTTGGGGTCAAATACCCTGCAAGGTGATGTTTCTTTCAGTTTTAGGAGTCATCACAGTAATAGGAGGAAGCTTCTTAGTGTTACCTTCACAGAAGAATCCACACTCTATAATACATCAGGAACAAAAGGAAGGCTAAGGAGAACCTCCATTCTGTTTTGGATGCAGGGGAAAACATAGTGACAAAGAATGAGGAAATAGATGAAGTACTTAATGCCTTCTTTGCCTTAGTCTTTGATAGTAAGGCCAGTTGCTCTTGGGTACCCAGGCCCTTGAGCTGGAAGACAAGGATGGGGAGCAGAATGAAGCCCTCATAATCTAAGTGAAAATGGTCAGTGACTTGTTACACCACTTAGACACAGACAAATCTATGGGGCTGGGTGGGATCCAGCTGAGGGGACTGAGGGAGCTGGTGAAAGTGCTCACTGAGGCACTTTCCATCATTTACCAGCAGCCGTGGGTAACTGGAAGGAGGGGGTCCCAGTTGACTGGAGGTTAGCAAATGTGCAGCCCATCTACCAGATGGGTTGGAAGGAGGAACCAGGGAACTAGAGGCCTGTCAGCCTGACCTCAGTGCCAAGAAAGGTCATGGAGCAGATCATCCTGAGCAACATTGTGCAGCACGTACAGGACAATCAGGGGATCAGGCCCAGCCAGCACAGGTTCATGAAAGGCAGGTCCTGCTTGACCCAGTGCATCTCATTCCGTGGTGAAATCACCCTCTTGGGTGAAGGAAAGGCTGTGGATGTTGCCTACATGTAGTAAAGCCCTTGACACAGTTTGCCACAAACATTCTCCTGGAGAAACTGGCAGCTCTTGGCTTGGATGGGTGTGTTCTTTTCTGGGTAAAAACTGGCTGGATGGCTGAGCCCAGAGAGTGGTGCTGGGTGGAGTTATATCTAGCTGGCAGCTGGTTACTGCTGGAATTTTTGATTTGCTGGAAGGCAGGAAGGTTTTACAAAGGGTTCTGGACAGACTGAGTTGATGGACCAAGGCCAATTTTATGAGGTTCAACAAGGCCAAGTATTGGGTCCTGCACTGGGGTCACAGCAACCCCCAGTGGTCCTACAGACTGGGGACAGAGTGGCTGGAAAGTGGAACCTCTGGGTGCTGGTTGACAGCAGCTGAACATGAGCCACTGTGTGCCCAGGTAGCCAAAATAGCCAGTCATATTCTGGCTTGGATCAGGAATAGTGTGGCCAGCAGGGCAGTGATTGTCCCCCTGTACGCAGCACTTGTGAAGCCATGCCTCGAGTTTTGTTTGGTTTTTGGCCTCTCACTGCAAGAAAGACACTGAGGTGCTGGAGAGTGTCCAGAGAAGGGCAGCAGAGCTGGTGAAGGGTCTGGAGTACAAGTCCTGTGAGGAGCAGCTGTAGGTGTTTAACCTGGAGAAAAGGAGGCTCAGGAAACTACCTGAAAGGAGCTTTTAGCAAGGTGAGGATTGGCTTGTTTTCCCAGGCAACCAGCAACAGGGTAAGAGGAAATGGCCTCAAGTTGTACTAGGGGAGATTTAGATTGGATATTAGGAAAAAATTCTTCACTGAAAGGCTTGTCCAGAGTTGGAACAGAGTGTCCAGGGAAGTCTTGGAGTCACTGTCCTTGGACATATTTAAAAGACGTGCAGATGTGAGAGTATGGTTTAGTGGTGGCCTTGACAGTGCTGGATTAATGGTGGGACTTGATGATCTTAAAGGTCTTTTCCAGTCTAAATGATTCTGTGATTCTATTGCTGTTATCTAACTTGGGTGCCTGACTGAGCAGTTAAGCAGCCAATGTAGAAAATGGAGAATGAGAGGTTTAAGTGACACTGAGTACATGGGGAGCTTAGGTCCCTAACAGAAGCATCTAGGTTACTTTTGTAAGGCCAGGCAGTTTGTCTCCTGCACAGATGCTGAAGGGAAGTGCTTTCTTGAACCAGACTGGCCTAACTGTCATGTTAAATACTTGAGTGTAAACTGGCTGTTTGTTGCACTCTTTGTCAAGGACTTCAGCAGAGTTGGGATTTAGTGTGCACCGTGTATTGCTCATAGACCCTTTTGTATTTGGAAAAACAGCTCCAAGGTGAGAACCTAATGTGTCAGGGAATGGCCGGATAAACCAGCTCCATCACATAGATTAGAACCATTTTGTCCAATCTAAATATCAGTATTTTCAAGGCCTCCTTCCTTTTTTCTGAAGAGGATAGGGCACATACTGGAGAGCTGCTGGTACTACCATAGTAGTGACTGATGCTCTCAATGCAGAAGTAACATTTCTAGTATTGTCACCCCCAAAACCCACATACATGTAAAATGTGTTCTGTACTGGTGCAAGTACTGAATAACTTCTCTTACTTTCCCACCTGCTCAAATGTGAAGATTTTACAATATTTACTCATCAGGTTGGTGATGGTTCTGTTTTATTTTGCTTTATTAATGAGAATAGGAAGAAGATAATTCTGTTGCTATTCTTCTTTTCCCTCCCAGACTTGTTTCATCCTGAAATTAGATGTTTATGTCTGAGCAAGTTTTTACATAGTCCTCTACTTTTTTCAGTCACAGGCCAGCTTACAGGAATAGCAGGGTACTTGAATTTTCCTTCAAGAACTGTATGTCCTAGTTCATTAGAAAGAAAGAAAAACAAATGCAGAAAAACTATAAAAATTCATTCAGTGTTACACAAAATGCTGTAGTAATGCTGACAGCTGAATTGTACTTTCCACGTTCAATTCCAAGGCCTAAAGGACAGGACTGTTCTCTCTCCTCGATTGGTTTTGTGATTGTGGACTCCCTTGTCATGCTGTAGTGGTGCTTTTGATATACAGCCATTTGTTTTCTGTTCCAGTATTTAAACTTCAGTGGTGCTTACCTTTTCCGAATACATACTTTCTGCAGCAAACAGTTTGTGGTTTCTTGAATAGATACCAAAAGCTAAAGGAAGCTTCTTGTCTGTTCAGTTGAAATAATTTTGCTGTAATATAAACCATTAAACATTTGGATGAAAGAGCAAGCTTTATTTTATAATGCAAGTGAGTAATTCTCATCTTCTAATTATTTTCATATTTCTGAGTATACATATTTCAACACTACTTTTCTGAGATGATGAGATAATGAACTGAAAGAGCAGCAGGTTTAAGAAAATCCAATGACCTGCAAACATTTCCTTTGTCCAGCTTTTCTTTCCTGTACAGGGAAGCCAGAGAGATTGTTTTTAAATACTTTGTAATTTTACATTTATCTACAAAACCGGGAGTAAAAAAGATAACAGTTATTTTATCTTACGTCCTCCGAATGGTTGCCTTGCCTCTGACGAATACTTTTGCACAGGCAGATATTTGGCAATTTCGGTAATATTTATAGAGGCTGACATTGAACGACTGTTGCTTTTGCTGCAGATGACAGTACGACTAGCACAAAATCGTGGCCGCATGTTCGTGTGCGCTACGTGTCGATGCAAACGCGTTTAATCGGCTTGAAGTTTCTTCCCCCTCATCCCCTCCCTCAGTTTTTCTCCTTGCCCATCTCCCCGGCAGAAGAGCTACAATAATTACCTGCAGTGTCATTTTTCACTTTGCTCCATGCAGATGCGGTGCGGTTGGGCCGCGGGCGGCGGGCGGGGAGGGGCCAGCGCTGATGCAGCACAGGCGTGTGACAGCGGCGCGGCCCGAGCCCGCTGCGGGCGGCTCCCGCTGCAGTCCGGCATCGCCGCCAGCGCCCGGCGCCGGGACCCGGCGCTGCGGGGGCACTTGTGCGCGGAGTACCTGGCGAAGCAACGGGGCTATTCTTTAACTGTGGGAGAAGTGCCTCTTTTCCCTTCACGCAAGCTCCCTACTGGCTTTCTGCATTCGTAATTTCTCGGAGCCGTTTCTCCCTCCGGCTTTCTCCCGCTACTTCTTTTTCCCTTCCCCCCCCCCCCCCCCCCCCTTCTTCTTTTTTTTTTTTTTTTTTCCCCTCCGCTCGTTATTCGCACCCCCCCAATCTGTGCTGCCTCAGTAGCTCTCATTATGCTGTGCTCAGTGGCCCGGTGTGTTCCCCGCCTCTGCTAGGCAGTGGCAGCATGGATGGTGCTCTTGTGACGACCTCTGCTGATGCTATCAGTCCACTGCGGATAGGCATGCTGAGTAATCCTGCTGTAAATGGGCGAGGACACGGACACACGGAAAATTAACCACAGCTTTCTGCGAGACCACAACTATGTGACTGAAGGTAACATAAATACTGTCATTTTTCTCTTCTTGCGTTGCATATTCTATGCCAGGAATGCACTGTCATGTTTGGAGATGCAGGCTGTTCCTTTTTTCCTTTTTTAAACGGGGAATTTCAAGGCGTTTTTCTGTGGGATGTAGCAAAAGAATCTGTCTGAATTTTCTAAATCCCAGAGACATTCTGTCATGCTACAGCAGTATATGAAACTACACGGGCTGGAGAAGGTCTTGCATTGTGCTGAGTTTCTGCTAGTGAGGTGTGCAGCACCTGGCATTGAATGCACAGTAGCTGCAGTGTGGAAGACTGGAAGCACTTGATTACTTAAAAAAAAAGGATGAAATATTTGAGAGCACTGAAGTAAGAGAAATGATTTGCAAAGTTAACTGTTTGCTGGTGTAATAAAGGTTATGCATCTCATTTTGGTAATTATAGCCCAAGCATTACAGACATTGCTGAGTTGATTGTTCCCTAGAGAACTGTATACATTTAGAAGGGATATGTAAGCATCATCCTTTGAAATACTGCTGCCTTCTTTCCATCCCCTGTGTCTGTGCAAGGTACATGAGAAAAGAAAAGGCACCTTCATTTTAAATCATTCAGTGACTTTTAAGTCATTACATAAAAGGAATTTTCCTGCAGGTGACACACATTAAATGCTGAGAGCATTTACCTTGAGAACAGTGAAATGGTTGGGTCAGGTACTGGTCTGTATTTTCTTGCCAGAAAGTTGGTTTAAGAGTAGGCCATTTTAAGATTGATTGAACAGGAGAAATGTGTTCATAGGTGCTTGATTTTGCAAATATATTTGTATGTGCAGTTTTAACAGCACTTTTCAGCAGCAGAACCAGTAACTCAGTGTAGGCTTATATAATATGAACACACTTAACATCAGGGTCAACCAATACTCCTGGAGACACAGTCTCCAGAATTGGTCGTCATTTGATCAATGCTCAGTCACTTAATACTCCCATGCTGCGTCCTGAAACGTGATCAGCTGATGCTCTCTTGATTATTGATGATTTTAATTTTTTTAGAATGGAGAAAACAGTAGGATGATTTTGTCATACTGGGACCACAAGGCAGATTTTTCAGAAGAAAAATTAAAAATGCTGTGTACTGTAACTGTTACCAGTGACTGGTGTAATTGCTTTCTAATCTTGCCTCTAGGACATTCTTTGCACTCTGGTTCATGTTTCAGTCAATTTTTAAATTTGTTTCGAAGTTTTGGTTAATTTTTTTCCAGAATTATTATTTATGTTTTGAGATTTGTCACCTGTAATAACATTTGAAGAAACTTTGTTTAAATTTGTAAATTTGTGCCTTAGATTCTGCAAAATGCAAGTATAATTACTGCAGTGTACTTGATGCATGGTGAATTTCAGATGTGCAGCTATGTTAAAAATTGAACATTCAAATCTCTCAGTTTTACAATCTGAGGAAAATAATTCCTTGTGGATTTTGCAAATCTGTATTCTCCTCTTCTATATGTCATGGGTGTTCTAAAAATTAGATGGAGAATTTTAGTATTTTTTATGACACTGCTGATGCAAGTGTTAGATTTTTCTCATGTTTTATCTTCACTTGATACTTGGATCATAAGGACTGGATTTTCTGTCATTGCACATGGAGGGGCTTGTCTGAAATGGGTCAAAATACACTTCAAATACCAATGCTGACCTGTATTATATTTTTCCTGTGATCAGAAGTCATCATTAAATATGTTGGCATCTGTTCTTGAAATCCTCAGTAGCAAAGTGTTAGTTTTTCATCTCTGACTAGTGTAATTCTTGTTGAGAATGCAGAGTTTGTCAGGTGTAATAGAATTCTTTACATCTGTTATAGCTGACATTACCACACCTTTGAAAAGATCTTGGAAATCATGAGGGAATGGATTTATCTGTGAATTTTTTCCAGGGAGACCTTCAGCTCAAAGAGGAGCATCACACATTTTAATTTCTCATTGATACACTTTGTTTAAAATGCATAATGAATGCATTAGTTAAACTGGTGCTTAAAATGTGCTTTGTTTTGTTTGTTCTTCTGAGGGATTTTGTATTTTTTTGTTTAGAGATTTGGCTCTGTGAAAGAACTTTAAGACTTCTCATCTGTAAAGGCCTTCAGTCCTTTCACAGGCTTTGCATTTGGTCCTGTGACATGTTAAGTGCTGTATGAAGGAACAATAGAAAGGCAATAATGTTTTACCTTGTTACCCTTCTTTGGGTCCAATCCAAGTTTTTCTTTAGCTTTTGCAATCCACGATTTAAAATGAAGAAATACTGTGTTGGGTCCAGTGTATTAGAGAAGCTACCAGTTCATTGCTTTTTGTGAATAACTAAAATTTTATCTTGTTTTCAGAGTATTAAAATCTTGTTAAGTGGTGTCCTCCATCCTTGCTCTTCCATGCAGCAGATTAAATTAATTTACAAAAGAAGGTATTTCTAACCTTTATATGTACTTTCTTCCTCTAACTGTTCACTCAAGAAAGTAAAGCCAGCAAGAATCATGAAGACATGGGTTAACTATAGTATTGCTTTACTTCCCTTCTTGTTTTACTTTCTCAGTGATTTTAAAAAGCCCAAGCAATCAGATGACATATGAATTCAGGGTATAGGAAAGCTGGGAGCCAAATCTGATTTGCTCTACTCTCGCTAGGACTGAATGCGTTCCTAACAAAACTGCTTGCTTGAGCAAAGTCAAATTTCATCTCTTTGATAGGTCATTATTTTGTAAGATTGAGATTATCTGTGACAAATGTGGCTTTACCTTGACTTTGGAAAATTGAATTGGTTTTTAAATCTCAACAATTTTTTGATTTGTTGTTATACTGTTTCTGGTAATAGGCATTATAGACATACATATGACAATAGTGGCTACCTGGCCCTACTTCTCCTGTAACATATGCACAACTACAGTATAGCATTAAAACAAGCAGAACATGAATAATATTGTCATTTAAAGTCTTTAAAATTACGTTACAGTTGCACAGTGGAAAAAGGTGATTTAATTCCGGCAGCAATATACAGTAAATTTTTCAATGATCACTTTCAAAAGTAGTTTTTGAAGCAAACTGCTTGAATAGACTTGTTTGTGTGAGGAAAATAGAAAAGATCTGGTGAGACTTGTAAAGAAAGAGAGGAAAAAGATCTGAGGCTTAGAAAATGTAAGCTGTGAGGAAAGATTGAACTTCTTTGCAAAGGTGGTGAAACGCTGGGATATATTGCCTAGGGAGCTTGTGTAATTTTTATCGCTGAAGTTTTTAAAAGCAGGTGACATAGATGTCTGTAAGAAATGACATGGGGATAGCTGAGCCTCCCATGGGGCAGAGGAATGGACTGGATGACCTCTGAGATCTGTTCAGGCTTGTGATTCATTGCTGAGCTGTGTTTTATCTTAATTGCCTTTTGCACCACAGCTGTGGGAACCAGCTGCCCAGGAGGTGTTGGGTCAGTAAAATGTGTTATTTCCACAGCAACTGTAGGAGCACTGAGGAGAGAGGAGAGGCACGGAAAGAGAAGATGGGTTGGATGGGAGAAACATGATCCTTCGTTACTGTGCAGACAGTCTGTTGGGGAGAGGGCAAGAATATTGTGGACAGTGAGGGGGGAAGGGGGATAAAAGAGGCTCGTGTGCTTTAGCGGGCAGAGAATGTCCTTCAGTCCTAGAGTTCCCTTGATGTTACCTGTGCTTAACATTAATGGTAAAACTGACAGGACTACTGATAGACTTTGCTGTCTCAGGGCCTTGGGATCAGCCACACAGGATCTGATTCAGAGCAGTGAACTGCATGGTATGGTTGCTATATTCCTGATGGGGGCAAAAAGTTGCAGGAATCAATGGTGCCACTCTCTTACTCAACTGCCAGGTTAATTCAGTTACTCTGTATTTTACTGATTTAACAATTAACGGAAATAATGAGCAAAATTCACTATTCTTGCCAAACTGTGTTAAAGGGTCTGTTTCACCTCCATGATCCCAAATTTGTTTGGAGGAATGCTTCTCTGGTGGGTGAAGGCATATTACAGGTTGCATGCAGACAAGTCTAGCATATGAATTAATCCCTGCCTTTTTAAGGAATATCTCTGTTTCAGGAAGGAATAAAAAGTTGTTTATACTTCCAGTTTCTGGAGAGACACAGGTTCCTCCCTTGGTCTAGCCCTGCAAATGCAAGTGGAGCCAGTGGAGTTGCACTGGTGCAGTGGGGCAGAAGCTGACCTGCACTGTCTAGCCATTTATACGGCCAAATTGTGCCATTTGGTTCTATATGGCTTAACTTTAGTGAAAAAGTTAATCATGTGAATGGTGTATTAATGTCCTCAAATATGATATTTGAAGAATAATGAGAATTACTGGTGCAGTATAAAACATACTGAATCATAACCATGTGAAATGTGTATTATAGAGGATAAAACCCCCCCCTTTTTTTCCTAGTGATTTTAAAGAAAAGTCCTCTGCAGATAATGAAAACAGATTTTGGGGCCTTTTCTTTTTGCCTTAACTAAAGAAGTTAGTATCTCTCTTCTCCAATAATCAAAATTAGAGGAAATTATCAAATTTCATCTGACAGAAATTCATCTATGAGCTTTCTTTCATAAGCATCTCAAATATAATTTTAATTAGATCTTAATACCTGAGGTATTAATTGGATGAATATAGCGAACAAGTACCACTCTGCTGGCTCAGGTTCACCATTGGTCAGTCTAGTTCACTGATTTCTACTTACTAAAAAAAGTATAAGAGGTAACTCTTCCTCTCAACCTCCAGCAATTCAGGATTTATGTTGTGAATATTGATGATTTTAATCTTTTTACAGAACTCATTTAGAAAAAGCTTTAGAATTACCCTGGAAACTGTTGCTCATTCTTAGTCTAGTCACTTGTGTTACTTACTTTTTCCTTGAGTCGAGTAAGAATAGGGGTAAACCTTGTAAAAGCATAACTTTGCCCCTTGTTAAACAGGATACAGTTATGTCTTTCTGTGCACGGATTTGGTTCTTTTATTCACAGTGATATTCAGATGAATGTTGTGGGTAGCCTTGAAGATTTGGATTAATAAGGTTTATTCCATCCAAGTGATGTTGCTGACTTTGTAATCTTTATTCATGCGGCTTAGTTGGGTGAAGCCATGGAGGCAGAGCTGGAGCATTGCTGTCACACTGGCTTGCACTGAAGCCCGATCTGTTTGCTCACTCACTCAAACCTGTAGCAGGATGTGGGGTTCAGCATCCAGGAAAATCAAACATTGGCACTACTCAAAGCTTGGATCTGCACAGCACAGATATTTAAGGCAATGTCTGCATGGGTGACATGGGGCAGCAATTCACTCCAACAAGCCCAGAAAAGGAAGTATGGATTTAGCCAGTGTGAATTACACTGCCAGCAACTCTTGTCGTGATGCAGTACCAGCTACACAATCAAAGTACTCCATTCATACTCTGTCTGTTAGGCACTCAGATTGTTGTCTCTATTTTGCCAAATCTATTTTATGAAGAAATCATAAATCAGGATTGTGGTTAGGATGGTTGATCCTAGGCTGGAACTTTGGAGTTTCTTAGTTTGCTGTTCCCAGCATTCCCAAAGAGCAGAAACATGTTAGTGTTAACTTGTTACTGCCTCCTCAGAAGACCTGCCTCTTCAAGGATGGGATTAGTTTAAGGACTGGTTGTTAGATCATCCTGAGAGGACATTTCAAGCCACTCTGAGGTGCAGGACATACTTCAAAGGCATGCACTTAACTTGGTTTGGATCTTCATTTAATGTCTTGCTCTCCCGATGACAGTTATTCATCGTCTCACATGTACCCTGTAAAGGTTTACTAAGTGGGATTAAGCTGGGCTGCAATTTTCCCTGTTTGCAAAGGGTTAAATCTCTGATGCTGGGTCACTGGTTTTGGTGGGTTGCCCTTAGGGACTGATGGCAACCTTGGCTCACTTTACATGCATATGTAATCAACAGACAATTTTGCACTCACTAGCTAAATAATAAATGTATTTGGTTGCTGTATAGTGCTAGAGGTCCTGGAGAAGTGAATAAGATGTATCAACAAAAGAAAAGAACAATCTAGAATATTAGCTACATGACAAACCAGCTAAGCTCCTTCCATGAGAATGAGAACACGGACCTGGAAAAGAACCCACTTCCACCAATCAGGAGCTTTTCCAGGTGCCAGCAGACAAGAAACATCATAAATAGAAATGTTTATGGTATATTTAACTATATAACTGTTACATGTAATAGATTGAGTGACATATAAGCCTTAAAAACAGAAGTTCAGGACATGGACAATGCAATGTGTGTGTAAGATAAAATGCAGGCATAGATATATGATCCATGCAAGCTCGCTGCCTCTGACAGATTTTTTTCTAATTGAAACTGAAAGTTTAAAAGTATTAAATAGTGTAAAACTAAACAACATTGTGCAGGTAGAGTAAGTGTCATTGTTCACCATGGGAACAGTTAATTTAGTGTATGTATCATTATGAAACTGTACTTCGCAGTGTATTTTCTATGTTTTCTATGTAAATCTCAGACATTTCAGCAATATATCATATATTTAAATGGTGAATTTAGAGAATAATAAATGTTGTTCTTGCATCAGTTTAAAATGTGAAACATTATACAATAACACTGAATATTTTATCATGAAGAAGAGCTGTCTTTTATTACAGCCATGAAAAGGTAATCCATCTGTACTGTTTATGCTGTGTTACTACTACATCATTACTAGTTGTATCCTTGAAACTTTCCATCCACAGTTTATTTAATCACCATAGGCTTTGTCTCAAGGACTGTATGCTAAGAGAACACAAAGTATTTGCTGGCTAATCTCAGTGTAGTTTTTGGCCAGGGAAAGGTAATAAACTCAGAAAATTAGATAAAGTTATTATGGGGACTTCTGGGACTTTTTAACAATAAAGGGTTTTAAATGAACTTCTTGCCATATTGAGGCACTTTCCTGACCAACTATTTCCACAGTTCTTAAGGTGATGCTAAGTTTGCCCTTAGTCATGAATGTGGTCTATATTACTGGTTCCTGGTGAAAGTTCTCCAATTCTTTCCCAAGAACAAAACCCCCACCTAGCAAAGCAGCTTTATATATGGTAAGAGAATTCCTTTCCTCAAGAGTATTTCCTTGCTGAAAAGCTCTTGTTCCTGTTTTTGTTATTACTTGAATGCAAATGAAAGCAGACTGTATTTTGCCAGTGAAAGACAAGTAATACAAATGTACATTAAGAGATTAGATTCCTAATAAATCTGTATTGTTAAATATAGCAGTGTTTTTTTCTTTCATATTCACTGATCGATCTTTTACAAAAAAGAAAAGGGTGCAAATATCTGTGTTATAATGACATTTATGTGTTTTACTTACAGTACAGAAGAAAGTAAAAGACTAAGAGTTGGTTTATTTTTCTCTAGTTCCAGTTCAACTCAAGTCTATTTAGAATTTACTACTTAGTGTTACCCTACTTCTTCCTGTTTGCAGTGCTTTTGTTGTTCCCGTGACTCAGGTGTTGCAAATAGTCAATGACTGTACAAAATAACACCATTTGCATAAATTCTGAGGTTAATACTGCCTGTGGTAGTAGTGTTTGCATTTAAGGCAGCCATAGCATGCTCTATCAGTTTCTGGGCCGGTTTCTAGTAGAAATAAAGATCATCAGAGTTGAATTAAAAGTAAATGATTGTTTATTTTTTTCCCTCAATTTTTAATGACTCCATATTATTCCTCCTGATTCTAAGATGTTAAATGAACACTTCAAATAGAAACTAAAAATAATTTTCAGTCAGTGAGCTGATCACCAATTATCAATAATTTATTTCTAAACTTTCATCCAGCCAGTAAACCATCATGTTGTACTGTTTGAGAGGTATCAATTTATGATAGAACCTGAAACGAGGTCTTTAATAAGTATATAGCTGTAAATCAGGTTCTGTTATTATTTCATAAATAATTTCTAATAGAATGTCTTTATTTCTACATTGTGCTGTGATAAAAAGAAAACTTCAACTAATAAATTCAGTAATAATAATTAAGTAGAAAAAGTCAACAAATAGGCACAGTGGTCTGGTGAGCGTGGGCCTGAATTGGCTGCCAAGGTAGCACATGAGACTCTTGTCATGCTACATGTTACATTGACACCCTGCTTGATTTGATATCTTTTATTGCTGCATGCAGATCTGTGATGTGGGAATAACCAGTACAAGATGAAGTCAGATGTGTATTCTGTAGTCTTCTTTTGAATGGAAGATTTAGGTCAAGTATATTCTCTTTAATCAGCAGCGAAGCTCAAAGCAGAATTCACATATGCAGTCTCTTTGAAATAGGTAGATGTGAATTATTACATCTTACAGAATTTCCTGGATTGCCTTACTGAGAGTCAAGTAGTGGTCATATGGATGATGGTTATTCTCATTGCTCAGGTGCAATATGAATATGATTTTGTGCATGTTGTGTGCACTTGTGTTACGGTATGTGATACACTCACAGAAGTTTTGTGGATGACTGCTACTGCATGTTTCTGGTGTGTCTGTATTCCTCCCAGTTGCTGTGCTTGAAATGTGAATATTGAAGTACTGGAATGGCAATGGAGAAGTTTCAGCATTGGGAGACAGTAAGAGCTGTTATGTAGGGCACTGTCCTTCAAGTCCCGTATGACTGACAGTCTGTTTTGGTCTATGTGTGGCAGTGTTTGCTGATCAGGGGAGTGAGACTTGGCTGTGACTGGAGCAAAATTTTCCTTACACCATGGTGTGAGAAGCAGTGTCCTTGAATTTCTGATTTTCCTCTATGGTGGTGATGAGCTGCAGCTTTCTGACAAACTGTTTCCTTGAAGATGGATTTTATTTTCCAGGGTTAAGTGCATGCTTACTTGATAGAGTAGACATTTCTGTGCTTCCACATGCATTTCAGAAAGATGAAGAAAATAGAGCAGAGGCCTTTTGTGTTACTATGTAAATGTTACAAAAGGTGCTAGTTTTAAGACAAGTAAGTTGCATATATTAGCAGCAATGATATTTCAACTCAGCCAATTATATTAAAACTTCAAGATTTACTGTCTTCAAGAATTCACACTACATCCAAGTGAAAGGTTTTAGTTGCCATAACTTTGAGCTGTGCTGCAGAAATTACTGCTGAATGTGATTTGTAGAGGGTGCAGACAAACAGCTCTTTGTTGTGTTGATTTTTCCCTGGTTTTTTGTTTAGATTGTTGACAATATCTTTTACTTCTTCATACCTTCAAGTTAATTTCAAGGTATTTAAAATTTGGGGTTTGGTTTGTAACTGACATGGTTGCCATTATTGTCAGCAAATTGCCCATTCTCCAGAGGAGTCTGTAGCTTGGGATGCCCATCCTTCCTTCCCTGATGCTCTTGGAGCCTCTCCTATTGCACGGGAAGTATCAGAGCAGAGGGAAAGAGGGGATGGTTAGCCCACCAACCGAGGCTTCTTCAGAAAATGTCAGCAGACGTGGCCTGGTTTATATTTGTCCTTTGCTGCCAGGGAGGGAACCACCACAGCTGCCTGCTCCTGAGAGCATGGGTGGCTGTGGGCAGTGCTGTCTTCTGCTGGTGCAAAGTTGCCATCTGTCCTCAGGGTCCCATTGCTGCTCCCTGTGACCTGCTCAATGTGCACCAGTTTGGTCAGTGTGGGAAAGACTTACAGAGTAGTGAAGTTTACTGCTGTGCTCCTTCAAAACCACCTTATTATAAGGCTTCTGCAATATTTATACACAGTAGAAGGAAGGGAGAAAATACCAACTATAAGTACATTGGAAAAATGTTTGATGGCTGTCCTGGATGTACCTGGGAAATGGTAGTAATAGTAGTAATGTTAAATGTGAAAGCAGAAAGCTTTGATGCTTCTGCACTATAAATAATTACTAACAAAGGCGATTGCCAGTGTGGAGAGTTGTTTGCAGAGGGATTCATTTCTGACTTTTAAGTGTAAGTATATTTAGACAGAAAATTATTTTTGTTCCTGAAAGCCAGGAAGTTGTAAATGGGAAGGATTAGTGGTTTGGACCCCACAGAGCAAACAACAGGCTGGTTATTACAGATGAGACTTGATGGATGTAGTTATATTAAGGTTATCACAGGAAGCTATTCCTATATTTTACATTTTAATGACTGAACTCAGTCATATTATGTTAGCAGTTGAATTTACACGGTTTTCTTTAAAATATACTCAGTTTGGCAGTCTCCTGAAATGTTGCAAATATTTCAAAGTCCTTAATGTCCCTCTTGCTAAGTACCTTTGATCCAAAAATCTTCATTGAGAAATTTGTTTGTGCATATAAGTGTTGCTGCCTGTTCCGAGCTTCCCTTCCCCCTCCCCAAGACATTTGCCTCTGCCATGTGTTCTGAACGCCTTTGTTCCAAGCATGGGCAAAAACCAAATGTAACTCAGACCCTTTAGCAGTGTCTGATTGGCCGGTCACCCCGGGTCTGCCCCCAGTCATCCCCTTTCCCCTTCTCCGAATAAAAGGAAGGACCAAGGCGGGACCCACCCTCTTTGGCTTTGCACCCCTTTCTGCGAACATCTGTGTGTTTCTGTTTTCTGTTTGAAAGCTTCTAATTGTGGAAATTAGGCAAACCAGAAGCTGTATTTCTCCCTCTTTGCTTCTGCTGGTGATACTAGATTTGCAGCTACCATTTTGCCGCTTTCAGAGCTACTGAAGTGCCGGATTGCCCGTGCTACCTCTCTAGGCAGCCTGAGGCTTTCTAAGGCATTGAACTATGAGACTAGCTGGTAAAAAGCTGTATTTCCACATCTGACGCCCAGCGTGCTCTCTCTGAACCTCAGTTTTGAGAGACTTTTAGGGTGTCCCAGCAGCTGCGTGTTTGCTGGAGTTAGCTCTGCACATCCTGCCGCGCCAGCTCTGTGTTCCGAGCTGTTACTTTTTGCGTAAGAGCAAGCCCAGAGGCTCAGCCTGTACCCTCCCTCACACCACGTGGTGAGGGAATGGCTGGAAAGTAGAAGACCCGTTTCGCTTACTCTTTTTCCTCCAGACCAGCTTTCCTGTGGTAAATCCAGAATTCTGGTGAGTATTTCCCTGCTGGTTTAGGGGCTCCTGTCTTAAGCTGGTGCCGGTTCAAATTTTCTCTTTTTTTTTCCTCTTTTTTGCAATTTGGGACTGAGGTTTGTGGTGCTTCATTCGTAATGGGATCTGAGATTTCTGCACACCATAGAGAAATATACTACCAAGTTCAAAGCTACCTTTCTTGTACTGGGCATAAATACCCTAAAAATCTAGTTCAATCTTTTGTACGATGGCTTTTTCAGTACTTTCCTAATCTGACCTCCAAGGACGTGAGATCTTCTGAATTTTGGGATAAGGTGGGGAGAAAACTCTCCTCTCTTAGGCATTCAGGAGATAAAACAGTTTCAAAATTCTTTCCTATTCTGTTACTAAGTTACACTTTGCCAGAGAAAAAAGCAGTACATGAAAAGCCACCGCAGAAACCCTCTTTTAATTCCCTTACGCTCTCTTCCAACCCCTGTGTCCCTGACCCCTCTTCCCCTACGCTGGAAAACACAGCTAGAGCAGACTGCTTCTCAGCACAGGAGTGCCATCGTCCTCCTGGATCACCCATGTTTCCTCAGCACCTTGCCTTGGACGGGAATCTGGACCCAGTCCAAGGACCTTTCCAAACCCTTTTCTCCACTCCCTTGTCCCCAGTTTCTAGCCTTCATGTTTTAAGCATGCGTAAAAACCCCTTCTCCCCGATCTCTTTGTTCCCAGGGACAGCCAGTGCCATGTGCACGCAGCCCGGGAAAAAACCCCTCCCCCCAACCCCTTTTCTTCGAGTTTGTTCGTCTCCAATAATGGCGGATGCAACGTTTCTTCATCTCCAAACTACACCTCCCACAATCCCTTTCTCCCCCACCCCCACAAATCCCATCCCCTCCCACTCCCACGTTGGAACCTGTCCCTGCCCCTAACCCCGCCCCCACAGCGTCGCGTTTCACCCCTCCCTCTGTGCCCGCCCATGGCTCAAGTACCGCCCCTGCCTCCCACAACCCCGCCCCCAACCCCTCCCCTCCTCCTGCTGCGTCCCCGCCTCCACTCCCTGCCCCTGCCCCTTCACTCCCCGCCCCTGCTTCCCATTGTCGCACCCCAGATTCCCACAGTCATGTGACTGCCCCCTTAAATCTGGGAACCCATGGCTACCAGGAAGTACCTCCAGCTGCTACTACTACACTCTCTCGTACTAGCACAACAGCTAACCCTGGCTGGACGCCCTTTCCTTATTCTAATATTAAGGATTTGTGCAAGGCAATTAAGGAGTTTGGTATGCATAGTAATTTTTTTAAGAGCCTTTTAAGTGCTACCTTTGCAACTCACTCACTTGTACCTCATAATTTAACTACAATAATGCAAACTCTTCTCACACCTGGTGATTTTGTGTTGTGGAAACGACAATGGAAAATAATTTTATCTGATTTACTGCAAATTTTGTGGCAAACTCCAGATAGTTACGTGGACTGTGACAATAATTATTTCACATTAGACCTTTTATCTGGTGACAATAATATGGCAAATCCCCAAAAACAAGCAATGCTTATCCCTCATCCAGTTCTTACTGAAATCACATGTGCTGCTGAAAAGGCCTTAACATTACTACCATCTCAGATTCCTACATCTCATTATACCAACATCAAACAATTGCCAAATGAAAATATTCACTTTTATAACCGTTTGCACGAAGCTGTCTTTTCCCAGGTCCCTAATCCTGACCTCCAACAAGCGCTCCTACTCGAGCTGCTCCAAGTGAATACGAATGATGCTTGCAAATAAGTCATCCTCGCTCTTCTTTGCATTCCCCTCCGATTGTTGAATCCATCCTTGAAGTCTGTACAAAGAAGGTGCAGCTGAACACAGCTGTTCCCTTTTTGAAAAAAGTGGGGATGGTGGGGGAGCTTGTGGAGAATGTTATGGGTACAGGGGAGGCTCAATCTCGAAGTAACTTTGTATGCTATCCTTGTCAAAAAAAGGGACATGTAGCTCGCAATTGCAGAACAATTATAATTGCTGATAAAAACTCTCCAAAGACTGTTTCCCCAGGTCAACAGCATGAAACTAGTGACTCAACGCGTCCTAACAGCTCCGCGTTCCGACATAAATAGAGCTGCAGACAAAGCAACTTGGACTTCTGGACTCAGGTTTAAGGTAACCTGTGATGAAACACACCATTTCAACAACAACAACCAGACTGTAATACCCATCTCATTCCAGAATGTGGACCACATGCCAGACTTTACATACCTTTTTGTTATTGGGGACACTTGGGAAACACCTGCTGGGATAGAGGTTACACCCACACTCATGAAAGTGGATCAGAATGGGTGTTCTAACCTAATGGTACAATGTATATATCCACCGTACTTTATGCCAAAGGGTCAAGTCATTGCACAGGCCATTCCACTGCCCAAATACCTGCCCACAGATGGCCATATCCCAGCCATCTGTTGGACTGAGGTTTTGGGAAACGATAAACCTGTAGTAGAATGTAAGCTCCATCATGGATCACATAAAATCAGTATCATGGGAATGATAGCTAGAGGTGCTGATGTGTCTGTCATTCCATTTGATAAGTGGCTTGCGCAATGGGAATTGCAGTCTCAGGGCATCATACAAGGGATTGGAGGTACCCAAATTGCGAAGCAATCCAAAAACTCCATTCAAATTGAAGGTCCTGAAGGACAAATAGTGACACTTCGTCCATATGTCCTAGACACCAGATTCACCCTGTGGGGAAGGGATGCCATGTCTCAGTGGGGAACAAAAATTGCTATCACCCCTAGACATCAAAATTTTCCCTTGCGGCCGCTGGAGCTGAGTGCCAACCACAAAAGCTAACTTGGAAAACAGATGAACCAGTGTGGGTTAACCAGTGGTTGCTAAAAGAAGAAAACTTAGAGGCATTCAAAACATTAGTAGCTGAACAATTGGCTAAAGGGAATATCGTACCAACTAATAACCCCTGGAATACTCCTGTGTTTGTAATACAAAAACCAGGAAAGAACAAATAGAGGCTCCTCCAAGATCTTAGAGAAGTTAATAAGGTTATTAAAGACATGGGACCCCTTCAACCAGGTATGCCATCACCTTCAATGCTCCCACAACATTGGCTTTAGCTGTCCTTGATATTAAAGACTGCTTCTTTCATGTTCCACTTCACCCTGCAGATGCCCCTCGGTTTGCATTGTCTGTGCCATCTCTTAATCATGAAACTCCCATGGAACGTTACCATTGGCTTGTGCTTCCCCAAGATATGAAAAATTCCCCAACTCTCTGCCAAGAGTATATTGCTAAAATTCTATCTCTCATCTGTGCTAAAGCAGAGAAAGCCATCATGGATGATGTGCTGGTATGTGCTCCCAATAGTCAGTATCTCGAGCAGACACTTAACATGGTGATTGACGCCCTAGAGGCCAAGGGCTTTGAATTACAACCAGAAAAAATGCAGAGAACAAGCCCTTGGAAATACCTTGGACTCAAAATCACAGAAATCTCTATCACCTCAACACCCGTCACCATTAATAATAACCCAAAAACACTAGAGAAAGTGCAACAGATCTGTAGGACACTGAAGTATTTAAGGTCCTGGTTAGGACTCACCACAGAGGATGTAGCTCCTATTGCAAACCTGTTAAAAGGGGAAGGTGGTCTAGCATCCCCTAAATCCCTGACAGAAGAGGCAAGGCAGTCTTTCAAAAAGATACAAGAGATCATTTCTACCAGACAAGCACGCAGGTATCAGCCCTCCCTACCCTTTAAGCTTGTCATTCTAGGGAAGGTACCATGCTTTCATGGCCTCATATTTCAGTGGGACAAAGAGCAGAAGGAACCCCTCATCAAAATTGAATGGGTATTCCTTCCGCTCCAACCTCCTAAAACCATCCCACAGCCACAAGAACTAATGGCAGAAATTATGACGAAAGGTAGAGCAAGGCTCCACACCCTGGCAGGATGTGACTTTGCACGCATCTACTTACCTGTAACAACAGACACATTAGATCACCTACTTCAAAATAATACAAATTTACAATTTGCATTAGATAGTTACTCAGGTCAAATCTCCAGTCATTACCCAAAACATTACATGTTTAATCTGTCATTCTCTTTCATTCCTTGAGAGATTCAAAGTAGAAAACCCCTCGATGCGATTACCATTTTTACAGATGCTTCAGGAAAAAGTAAAAGATCTGTGATCACATGGAAAAACTCAAAGACGCAAAAGTGGGAATCTGACATCAAAGTAATTCAGGGATCACCACAAGTAGCTGGACTAGCAGCTGTTGTTAGAGCATTTGAGAGGTTCAAAGAACCCTTTAATTTGGTCACAGACTCAGCATATGTAGCTGGAGTAACTGATAGAGCTGAGCATGCTCTCCTAAAAGAAATCTCAAACTAAAAAATTTATGATTTGCTCTCAAAGCTAATTTATCTGGTTTCCCACAGAGAGCATCCCTATTTTGTCATGCATGTGAGGTCACATACAAACCTGCCAGGATTTATTGCAGAGGGTAATCGTAGAGCTGATGGTCTGGCTATGCCAGCAGACATAGTTCTATCAGCCGACTTACCAAAGCTCCCCCAAGTTTTTGAACAAGCAAAATTGAGCTGTGCCATATTCCATCAAAATATTCCTGCTCTTATTCGCATGTTCCATCTGTCGTGGACACAAGGCAAAAGCAATAGTGGCAACATGTCCCAACTGCCAGAAGCTACAGCTTCCATCACTGGGCATGGGGGTCAATCCCAGAGGCATTAATAGCGGTGAAGTGTGGCAGATGGACGTCACACATTTCCCTGAATTTGGGAGATGAAAACATGTTCATGTTTCTATTGATACCTTCTCTGGTGCTATGTATGCCTCTGCACATGCTGGTGAAAAGGCTAAAGACATTGAAAAACATCTTGTCCAACCTTTTGCTGTGCTCGGTATACCTGAGGAGATAAAAACTGACAATGGACCTGCCTACACCTCTCAGGAGTTTAAAAACTTTCATCAGCAGTGGGTATTTCGACATGTTACAGGTATTCCCCACTCCCCAACTGGACAAGGCATTGTTGAATGTGCCCATCAAACCCTCAAGTGAATGCTGCTACAACAGTCAGGGACCACTAAACTCAACTTGCCTGTCCTCAGACTCAGCAAAGCACTGTTTACCATAAACTTCCTGAATGGCACCTTTGAGGATCCAAACCCTCCCATCTATCGTCATTTCCAGAACACCGGGAGACAGAAACTGAAGGAAAATCCAGAAGTCCTGATCCGGGACCCAGAGACTCAAAAAATCCAAGGACCATACAAACTTGTAACTTGGGGATGTGGGTATGCCAGTGTATCTACCCCTCAAGGACTGAGGTGGATCCCAGGGAAATGGGTAAAAAACCTTATGTCACTTCCTCAAAAGTTAAGGAGGTTAAAACTGCCTCCTGGAGGAGACACCGTAAAAAAGATCCTGATTTTGCACCCTCATGTAAACCCCCTACTGCAGATTTTGATGTTAATCCCTTAAGTTGCACTGCTTTACACTCACATTTTGCACTGTATTTTGTAAATCTTCATCCTGATACCCCATACCATAGATGTCCTGACTAACCCGGTGAGTTTTAACTGGGGAGGTAGTTTAAGGGCAACCTAAGTACTCTTGAGTTGTAGGGACCGTAGATTCCAATTATGTTTTGCACTGTTGTTTTGTTACTGTTCTATGCACTTTAAGTTACTAAGAGTTACAATCCAGCTTTAAAGAAAAAAAATAGGGAATTGTTGCTGCCTGTTCTGAGCTTCCCTTCCCCCTCCCCAAGACATTTGCCTCTGCCAAGTGTTCTGAACTCCTTTGTTCCAAGTACGGGCAGAACCAAATGTAACTCAAACCCTTTGGCAGTGTCTGATTGGCCGGTCACCCCGGGTCTGCCCCCAGTCCTCCCCTTTCCCCTTCTCCGAATAAAAGGAAGGACCAAGGGGGCATCTGCCCTCTTTGGCTTTGCACCCCCTTCTGTGAACATCTGTGTGTTTCTGTTTCTGTTTGAAAGCTTCTAATTGCAGGAATTAGGCAAACCAGAAGCTGTACTTCTCCCTCTTTGCTTCTGCTGGTGATACTAGATTTGCAGCTACCATTTTGCCGCTTTTAGAGCTACTGAAGTGCCGGATTGCCCGTGCTGCCTCTCTAGGCTGCCCGAGGCTTTTTGAGGCATTGAACTATGAGACTAGCTGGTAAAAAGCTGTGAGTATATCTCCACATATGAGCACAGACATACTCTATCATAGTAACAGAACCCAAATAATTGAACTTGAGGGAAGGAATAAAGGAGCTTACCAGAGTCTCCTGTACTTTGTCGGTTTTGCACTGCAGTCCAGAAATTGTGGCTCCAAAATCCGAGATTTTAATGTATAAGTGAAACCCTGTAGGACTTTGCATGGCAAGATATATTAGGGAAATAGTGCTAATACCCAAGTATAAAATAAATACAAGTAGCTAGATGAGATTGACTACATGTGACAGCAAGAGATACCTAAACATTTTAACTAGGACATGCCATTATGGGTGCAACCTGATACTAGGAGAGCTGCTGCACAGTTCAAGCAACTTGAGCACAAGTTTTTTCTCATAAAAATAGTAACTTCACCTGTTTACATGTCCTGGACAAAGAATTTGTTGAAGTCTTGTGTTTTAGCTTGTAAGTGGTGGTTCTTGTGAGTTTATGTAAAAAGTCTTTGCTTTTTCAGTTCCTTGTTTTGTGGCCTGCTGAGAAACCTGATGGAGCACAGAAAGATTTTCCTTTCTCCAATTTTATTTTTCACAAACTGCTCCTGTTGATGGAAGCATGAACAGAGTTTATTGACAGAGTTCAATAGTAGCACATCGGGCTAAGGTAGAGATGGAGTAAAACACCTGTGTAACCTCCTGTAAAACATCATGTTAGTTCTTAAAAGCAGTAGTACAGCATTTCCTTTAATATTTTTCCAACTCAGAATCCCCAGAGCTCCTCTTTTCAACTCTGGGGCTACCCGGATCATATCCGTGGATGGTCCATTTCCGCTCTCAAAGCTAGCTGCTTTAAAAACTGTCCACTTTTGATGTTGTGTTTCTGTAAAATAACTGATTACTCATGCCTCTATTAGATATTTACAACAATAAATGTGATCTAAGTCATGAGCTATGGTTTATCTGTATTTAAGATCTTTTAACTCACACATGGCCATCAGACTGGCTATCAGATAGTCTTTTTCCCCAGTCTGAATCTCAGGTCCAGTAACACACCACACTTGAAGAACAGGAAGAAGGACATGTTGATCAGTTCTTATAGTTCAAAATTTGGGCTGAATCTAAAATACATTTGTTCTTCTAGACATCTGACATGTGGTCAAGACTGGAAATTATGTAAGAGAGCATGAATATTTTTTGACTAAATATCTCACAAGAGTAATTCACATTTTCCCCTGGTTCACACAGCCTTCTACCCAGGCAACAGATGGGTAACCTTAACTCTTAAACCTAATGGTCTGTCTTGAAGTTCCTTTTCATGTGCTTCTGGTATGTGTCTTCATACTGCTAAAGTTCCTTTGATCTCCTCTTGGCCACTTTCCAGACCATCTTTTCATTCCTTTTGTGAAATCTCCATACCAGCTTTAATTCTTGCCAGAAGGCAACTGTTCCGTATCTGTGTCAAGCAGGACACTAAAGCTTTAAATTCTCAGCATTTTTCTCTCTGGAAGTAGTACTCCCTGCTCAGGCTTCAGAGTCATCAGGAATATGTAGATCCAAGCACTTCTGGTGAAAGAAATAAGGACACAGAATTCCTTCCTTGACAACAGTTGTTCCCTTTCCATTTGTGCTTGACTTGATTGTAGTGATACTTGGCTTTTATCTGCAGTACTTGCTACTCCTTAAGTTCCAGGAATCTTTATTAAAAAAAAAAAAAAAAAGGGTGTCCAGCCAAAACCACAACTTGTTTGGTACTCTTTGCTGAGTTCTTTCTGTTGTCTGTGTGTATATCCATTGAAACTTGTGAGTGCAAGACCTGGGATTGTCCCTTAGTACCATTCTTTTACTGTCATTAAAGGACACAGATGTGACTCAGAATCATCTTGGACTTGATTTATTGATCTGTAGATGACTGTCAGGTGCAGGGCAAAGGTTGTTTTTAAATTTGAAGAGTCCTTACTTCTGCACCATTTTATTGAAAAGGAGTTTCTGAGTTTTGGGGAGGCCTGGCAGCCTTCCAGGGTAAGGTCCCAGTTAAATATGTTAATATTAACAGACGTGGTTGAAGAACAGGTTAACATATTATCATAAGGGAAAAGCTAATGGCATTTCCTCTTTAAGTTTACGGTTTGTTATGACTCACCCCTGCAGGTCAGAGTGACTGAGGTTCTTGTTAATAGATGTCTTGCAGTAGATTAGAGTGAAATGACACTGACTACATAAACATATATATATGTTTATGTAGGGATTATTTTAGATTGATGTACTTGCAATGGAAAGGAGTTATGTAGCCATTTTGGTTATTTTCTGTCTGAAGTAACATAACAGTACGAAAGTATAAAGATACCACTTAAGAAAATACATAAGGAAAAGAAAGAATGAGAAAGAAAGGGTAAGAGTAGATAGCGGAGAGGAAAGATATCTACCCATCTACCAAGGAGGCTTGATTGTGGTTATTTGGTGTCCATTGATTGAAGTGATGGTCTCCATCTTGATCAGTTGGGAGTGGGGGAAGCCCCTGAAATACAAAATTCAATGGGTTAGTAAACATTCAGGTTTGTCGGACACCCCCTCCCTTACTGGGGGGGCACTTCTACACGGTCTGATGTAACTCTGTGGATCACATGCAGTCCTCTGGTGGAAGGCCCCAAAAATTAGTCAGGGGGAACTCTAGGGGTCTCTGATGGTTTATGACACCTTCGAAGACATGACAGCTGCCTCTCATGCCAGTGTGGTTGAGCCCGTTGTGCCCTATCAGAGGGGGTGAAAACCTTCAGGCCTGTGTGAATGCCCTGGTCCTTCCCCAGGGAGAAGATATACAACTGAGCCTGTTATCTAAGGGAGGACATTGGCATGACAAAAAGCATTATCCCACCTCTGCAGGCTCTGCTTCTTACCTGCCTTCTCCCTTATGTGGCTCAAACCCCAGCTTATCCTCTGGTGGTGGATGCTCACCCCCTCTGCACCTGGCCTGTGACCTTGCAAACCTGGCCTCGGCAAAGCACCCACTGCTATTGCAAATAGCTGATTGCTTGAGTCACTAACCATGAACATTTCAGTCTCTCCCGCCATCCTGCTATAGAAATGGTAGTGACTAAATAATAGAATTTTTTTTAATTTAATTTTTTTTTTTTACTCTGGTAGGTTTTAAAAAACTGAAATGCATTACTTAGATATGTTAGGACACTAAGGTCCATGTTTCTATCAAAGAGCAACAATACCATCTTTAAAATCCTGACGGGTTGTTAAAAGCATTTGTGTAATTGTGACTTAGTATCCAATGAAGTCTGTTGAGAACCTGGCACCAGCTGGAGGGGAATTGGATCTGGGTGCATGGCTTTGCATAACTGTACTCTCTGTACTCTATGTACATATTTTAAGTCCAGAAAAATATATGTATGTATATATTTTGTTTGTGATTTGAGTCATTATTTTAATCTCATAGAATCATATAATGGCTTGGGTTGGGAGGGACCTTAAAGACACCTTCCACTAGACCAGATTGCTCAAAGCCCCATCCAGCCTGGCCTTGAACACTTTCAAGGAGGATACACAGCTTCTCTGGGCAACCTGTTCTAGTGCCTCACCTCTACACCTATTCTGCATTTATACATCTATTCACTTATCTTAATCTCTGCATCTATTTGTTCTAACTGCTTTGTACAGTAACCTTAGATACTTTTGTCTTCAGTACCACATTGTATATAGTGTGAGAATGTATTTATAACCCCTGCTACTGCAAGAGCTTTTTTAAAAGAATTTATCTTAGCACGCACCCAGAAACCTTTCTGGAAGTTTCAAGTGTGCTAAATCTTCACAGATTCAGTACCATTGCAGGCTTTGTTCTTTAGGACAACAGTAGGTAAAGATGAAAATGTGGCTGAACTCCATCTACCATATTCAGAATTGTTAGAATCTACAAAGCTTAGATTTTCCTACTACTGTCAGGAAATATAAGTACATTCTTCAGTTTCGCACAAAAGTTTCTGGGAGCTAAAATTGCTACGGTGCCATGCCGGCTAGCACGATGTCCTGGGCACTGAGCAATCTTCTGCCTGACTCGAGCGAGGACGGATGGAAACCGATGGTGGCACGGGAGGGCCGGTGAAGCACCTGCTCAGGTTCACCTCGCCCACCGGTGTCGAAGGCGCACAAGGAGGTAGGAAAAAAGTGGAGGGACTCCTTCGTGGAGGAAGGGGTTTTTTGCAGGGAAAAATCCACAGAATGAAGTGGAAGCTGCGTGGCTCGGAGGGAGTCTTGTACCCCCATGAAACAGGCGTGGAAAATGCACAGTAACCAATGGAACATCAGCCAGGGGGTGTTACTGAGGCGGGGAGAAGGGATTACAGCAAATGGGAGAAGGGGTAGGCGGGGAGGGATAAGAAGGACCAATTAACTACTGAAGAACACACAACTCTTTGGAAATACAACCAAATGTGAGAAATAAGGGGCAGGGAGGGCTGCGGCCAATGGTAAGGCACGGATTTATGTATTTTTCACAGCCTTGTGAGTGCTCAGGGCTTTTGGGCTGTGGCAGCATCAAACCAATGGACCTTTGGGTCTACTTGATCTGGCTGACCCTGGCTTTGGCCATGGTTCACCACAACATAAAATCATGTGGATTTGTTAGTCAGTTTTCTTAGGGTTTAATGCAATTCTATTTATCAGTAAACCATATGCTATACTTTAACCAAAAAAACAGATTTTCTGTAGTTACTACAGCTATTTAGAATTGCCATTTTGTTCATTTGCATAGTAAGTTAGGAAATCTACTTGGAAATTCTAATGCATAATATGATTTATTAAATGTAAGGTTAAAATCAGGGTTAAGATTACCCTGTTGAATACTGTGACCTTAATACTGTCTTTGCAAGTTTCCTTAGGAGCTTAATGCATTCAGATTTATACTAACTTGAGTACAACCCATTTGTTTTTCTTTGACCCTTTTGTCTGCTATGTGATTGACTCATGCTGCATATTGTTTTCTTTTAAATACTGTTAAGTCTTTGCTTGAAGCAAAACTGCTCTCCAGATTTTCTCTTGGAGGTAATTTGCTCTAGGCTACTTTTTAACTTTCTGAAATGCAAAGTAATTGCAGTTCAGGTTTTAATTGTATGTCTTTTTCTCCTTTCAAGAATATGCTGCCTGGACACATCACTTTGTTATTTAAAGGGCTGATAAATGTGTCTAAGTTATATTAATTTATGTGGCAATAGAATTCAAATTAATGCTAACCAGAAGATCTTTCAATGCATGAGTCGTGTGAAAGGTATACTTAAATGTCTTGGAAAAAAAAAATTACAGGATATTTCATGAATGTCAGTAACATAGTTTTAGCCCTTAAATAATTCTTCTTTGTTATAGATACTTTTCAGGGTTGTCTATACCAGAGCCTTAAAAAAATGTATGTCTTAGGAAAACAGTAATTCTTCCCCTTCATTTGCCCATTTGGGTCTGTGCTTATTTGTTAGGTTGATATTGTCTTCCTAAATTAGGGTTTTACAGATTCCAGAAAGTTCACAGTGTCATAATGACACAGAGGGGTCTTTGAGCTATGTGCAGAACATTTAGGTAAATTCTTAAGCTGATGCGGAGCCTTCCTGTAGTTGGTGATTCCTGTTAAGAGCATCCCAGGGTTCTTTGGTTGAGGACAAACCTGAAAGATTAACCCACTATCAAGGAACAGACTATGGCTGAAGAATTTGCTCAGTTGCATTTTTTGGATGAAAAATTGTGTGCCACGTGCAGAATTACTGGCTTCAAATAATCATTCTTAAAAAAATGGTTAGCTTTGTCATAATCTGGTTCAGTCACTTGTGGAAGAGCATTGTATTCTTGCTCACTGCTCAACGTGTAGCCTCATCAGGGGTTAGTGGAGCATGATTTCCCTCTTTCTTCTGGCCACTTTGCCACTTTCTTCCTAGTGTTGGGCCAGCATGGAGTTTGCTGGTGTGAACCCACTGTTGGCTCATATCTGGCCTAGCATCCAGGGTCACCACAAGTTGCTTTTTAGACAGTTGTTTTTCAGATAGATGTCTGGAGCTCTTCCACTCCAAGAGCAGAATTTTGCACTTCTTGGTGAACCTCCTGAAGTTACTCAGAGTCTATATATATATATTTTTTTTTTTTGCTTTACAGCTATTCCTTGGTTTGTAACTTGGAGGTGAAGCACTGAGTTTTAATGTTAGTTATCACTGTGGATGTTTTAGATTGGCAGTGTCTTGCAGTCCACAGTGAAAAGTGAACATACCCTAAGCTTGGCTGGCACCAAAATGAATTTTCTGTATGTTTTTTTCATGAATCAGTGTATGTTTTTGGCTACCTCCAGCAGCCAAGATTGTTTGAAATATGCTAAATAGCCTTAGGCATTTCTGCTTCAGGAAAGACTTGTTGATTCTTTTCTTAGTGAAAAAGATGGCATTTTTATCTCATATCTCAAATAGCAACAGTGGAAATTATATTTAGTGTGCAGTGGACTTGAAAGAAATCAATATTCTTTTTAGCTTGCATAAAAAAAATCATAGGTTCTTAGCAAAACCATACCATGCAGTACATTGAAACTGCTATTACTCTTTTTTCTGTGGAGACTATTGATTAAAGTTCAGGTACCAGCAATATCATTTCTGGGTGCTGGGATTTAAGTATGGGCTCTGTAACAGTGATGACTGACGTGATTCAGCTGTCGGTCGGTTGGAGCGACCCAGGTGGGACTACAGTCCTCTCACACCTGCAGGGAGTAGGAAAGGTTATGTTCAAGCACCAGCTGACTGTTGTCACTTGGGAATCCACTGCTGCAGCCCTAGATGCATGGATTCATTCATCTAAAGGCCCGCACAATGTACTGCTCACCGTTTCTTTTTCCAGTCATAGAGACCGAAAGGTGGGTTGTCTTCATTTTCCAAAGGGTAGATGAACTGTAGAAAAACAATTGATTTCTATATGACTCACATGAAAATTTCTGGTGGAGGTGATAGGTGAGTCTGAAAGTTGTATTAGAGTCCCTTTATGTACACAATAGATTCTACACAAGATTTAAATAAGGAGGGAGAAGAGGTATTCTAGCTTGGATTTGGTGGCAGGATGCATATTCATCCTAAAAATAGCATGTGCTCTCTGTTGTGTAAGAGCTCTGTTTGAATTGGAGTAATCTCTGGAATGTATCTTCCTCCTGAGACAAAGTTGCTGTCTTTTTTTATTCCATGAGTGATTCTCCTAGACAGTGAAAGTGGTCCTACCTATTAGAAAAATCCCATATGGTTGAAGTGCCTCTTGAAGTGCTTGGTGTACATAGGTCAATGTAGACTGTAGGGGAGGCTGGAGAACAATAATTCGTTTGGAGAAAATCAGGAGGATGTAAGCAAAGGAAAGGCTCTTTTAAGCATTAATACATGATGTTTGTTTTTGAATATTTATGGCTTGTTTTTGAAATAAATGGTACCCTCAAAGTGTGAAAACCATGGCATGGATATCTTTGTAGATTACTAAAGTAAAGAAACAAAAATCTGCACTGTGACCATGTCAGCTCTTGCTTTCAATTGTAAAGGTTCCCCTCCCCCCAGTTTTAGCATTTGCCAGTTTGCATTTCAGTGAGGGTAAATATATTAGGAGTCCTAGTCCTTTCAGTGTTTATTAGAAGATATTGCCAAATATTTCAAACTATTTGAATTCTTTTCTCTGGAGATCTGATCAGTACTATCAATGCATTGTTACTGTAATATCTAGATTATCCATGTGTCGTGGCCTTTTGGGGACAGATTTTTGGTGACTCTGAAAGGGCTTTAGGCAACACATAAAACCTAAGGTTGTCACGTTCTTTTAATTTTGCTTCTTTCTGACACTCATTGTTTTTGTCACACAAAGAAAAGGAGCAGATTTACTAAAATTCCTGTTAATGCTGAAAATAATCACTGTCTTAGAAGGTGAACAGGACATCGATCTGTAGTGCCCAGAACAGAATTTATCAGTCCTATTTATTTGAGTCAACCTGCTGTATCTTTTTTTATATTTAAATACTGGTTTTATTAAATATGATATTATATATGTGATCAATTGTTATTATTTCTCTTGGAGATTTCTTTAAAATATTTTGGCCAAAGTCTGTTTATAGTCATAGCTCATAGACAGCTGTAATTATACTCCAATTAGCAGATATTCAGAGACATGCACTGTTTCATTGCTTTGAAGGGGTTAATATGTTGGAAACTGCAAACTTTAGAGAAAAATAGTATGCAGTTACACATTAAAAAAAAATCAAAGAAGAAAACAGGCTGTCTGGTACTTTGTTAAGGAAGTGAGTGATGCACGAGTCTGTTTTGCCCAAGTAAGAAGTGAACAATTCTATTTACCCCTACATTTACTCTTCAGTTGAAGTAACTGATGCAATACAAGTGTGTGGGGTTTTTTTGGGTTAGTTTTTTTTTTTCCCTTAGCAGAGTTGCTCTGCTAATCACACTTTTTTTGTCTTGCTTTCCATGCTTTTCAGCAGTTCTGAATAATATATATAAACCTCACATGTATAGGCTTTGTCTTGTCTCTCAGTTCACTTGCAAGATTAACATTGCTGTTGACCAAAGTTAAGCAAATGCAATGAAGGCTGATACTTTTCCAATCAATTATTGGAAATTCTTGCTGCCTGTGAACATCAGTTTTCGGTGCACACTCATACCAGAATAAAATGGTTGGTCATTAGCTTCCAGTCCTTGGTGTCTAAACTTGACATTTCCTCCAAAAAAATCCACCATGGTTCTCCTGAAAGGTACAGAGATCACTTTTGGAACAAACACACTTGTTTTAGTAGGGCTTTAGAGAGTTGGTTTGGAAATTGTAAAATATTGCATTCATCACCATGCTCAAAAGAATGATTTATTCATGTACTTCAGATAGAATTATTTTTGTCTCTGTCTCTCTAATGCACTGCACTTTGGGATATACAAATCGTTTGAATGTGTCATACTAAAACTGGTGGCTGAAAGCTGTTGTTCCTGCTGGAAACCATAAGAACTGTGGAAAGTTTCCTTTTCTCCTTTAAAAATGAAAAAGGTCTTTGTTAGGATAGAGTCTTGCGGTAACCCTATGTAGATTAATGTGGAAGTCAAATAAAGTTGCTCTATGGAGTGGGTTGGACAGGAGAAGCAAAATAACTGTTCCTCTGTTAGGTAATTCACATAGTAATGGTTTCTGTAAAGGAAATGTATAAAGAGCAGAAAACTGCTGTCTTGAAAAGGAGGTAGAAGGGAGAGCTGCTCAATGGTTATTTGTTCATGTCAGAGTTGAGAGATTGTTTAAAATATGATTTCCTTAATTATTTTATTTAGGCTGTCTTGTTATGTTGGTTCTCAATGACCATATCTCAGCTTGCTAAATAGGTAACTGGCAAGAGCTTCATCAGCTCATGAACCAAAGAATCCAGCTTGGCTGCAAACGGAGCTGCACGGAAGATGTGAAAATAATCCAAATACTTCAGTAGGAGCTGGGGGCTCTTCACCACACCCCAAAATGTACTCACTCAAATCAGGCGTTTTCAAATTCATTTCTTTTTCCGTCACTTGTAATGTGGAAGGTGCTG